>NC_069502.1:1181836243-1182463743 GCF_027579735.1 Bombina bombina
GTGTTGAGAACTAAATAAGGTTTTCTTTCAAAAGTGGTGTCAGCAGACAATATTAATCAGGAGATTGTTGTAACTTCTTTATGTCCTAACCCTAGTTCCTCTAAGGAGAGGCTATTGCACAATTTAGATGTTGTTAGCGCATTAAAGGTCTATCTTCATGCGACAAAGGAGTTTCATCAGCCTACCAGTTTGCTCTTTTCTCTGGTAAACATAAGGACCACAAGGTTACTGCAGTATCCTTGTCTTTTTGGTTAAGGAGTCTCATTCGTAGAGCTTACTTGGAAGCGGGTCAGCAGCTGCCTGCCCGTGTTACTGCCCATTCCACTTGTTCAATATTAACTTCCTGTGCCTTCAAAAATGATGCTTCCATGGAACAGATCTGTAAGGCTGTTACCTGGTCTTTCCTGCATACCTTCACTAAGTTTTATCAGTTTGATGTTTTTACCTTGGCAGAGGCAGCATTTGACAGGAAGGTACTACAAGCGGTGGTGCCTGCATTACCTTTTGTCCCACCCAAATTTTCGTGAACTCCACAGCTTGGGTAGTGGTTCCCAAGAGTAAGATTATTTTCTTCCTTGGTAGTGAGAGTCCACGACCCCGCCCGTTTATTTCTGGTGGTAGCATTACTAGTTTTGTACCTCTTTACCCCTCTATTTCGCTTACTTTTTCCCTATCCTTGGCTATAAGACTACTTGGAGGGAAGTAGAAGTAGGAGGATATTTAAGAGTTCTGGTTTGGGGTGTCTCCTCCTGGTGACTAGGTGATGTAATTCCCAAGAGTAAGATTCTCATGGACTCTCACTACCAAGAAAGAAAAAAATATTAGGTAAGAATATATTTTGGTTTTTAAAGAAATCATTATTATTATTAATAATAATAATTTATTTTACAGCTGGGATCGGAATGGTACACATCTCTCATAGCTGTCCTCTAAGACAGGTTTTACAAGAAAATGTTACAACAGGCTACAGATTAGCTTTGGCAAGTAGTTTATTGCTCCAGGCTAGGTTTAGAATCTCAGGGGAACAATAGAAAATGATCCCACCTTAAGGAACTCCTTCCCTGCAAGGCACAAATGTCACTTTGATTGAAAGCATGAATAGAAACACTGTGAGATGAAGTCACCTAACCAGAGAATCATCCTCTTTTCCATATGGCTAAAAGATCATAAATAATGTTTTATCCCATAGAAAAACTGAACTACTTACACTGTCCAGAGTCAGCCTCTCCTTGGAACACAATAAGTTGTAAACAAAGCTGTGAATAATGTGCTGCAAGGCAAAGGAAGGAGTGTATTTCTGCGGCTTCCTTAACTGCCACTGTAATGTCAAACCTTAGTGGCCTAGATTGTAAATAGATTTATTTTTAATGGTTATATGTTTAAAGGATCAGAAAACTAACTATAAATATAATACCACAAATGCTTATTTTTAAGGGACATTACAGGCCAATAGTCAAATGCTCTGTGGTATCTGCAACCAACAGTGCAATAATATAATGTTCTATGTGTTTAACCTTGTACAGAGTTTAAACAAATAATTCAAATCAGCCCCATGATCGAAATGGTACTAGTCTATAGCTGAGCATAAACACAATAAAAACCAAATTTTGTGCACTGTAGCTCCAAATTAAAAAGTTAAAACCGTACAAAAAAGTACAAAATTCAAAACGACCTTTAATTCTCTAAGGTAAAATTACTCTTGCAGCCTTGGTGAGTAGGCTGCACTATTACAGATCTCACTGTATTTGTTAACTAAGCTAGATCTACAGGTCTTGGAGATCTTACTGTATTCGCTAACCATGCTATGTCTACAGGTCTTGCAGATCTCACTGTATTTAGTGGCGGCGATGTCGGGGAGTGGCGGAATAGGGTTTAATAGATTTATTATAGTGTGGGCGATGATGGGGTGCAGGGGAATAGGGGTTAATAACTTTAGTATAGTGGCGGCAATGTTGGGGGCGGCAGATTAGGGGTTAATAACTTTATTTAGGTGGCGGCGATTTTGGGAGCGGAAGATTAGGGGTTAATAACATAATGCAGATGGCAACGATGTTGGGGGCAGCAGATTAGGGGAGTTTAGACTTGGGGTTTATGTTTTGGGAGTTAGGTTTAAACATAACTTTTTTTTACCCATAGACATCAATGGGGCTGCGTTACGGAGCTTTTCATTCTGCGATCGCAGGTGTTAGGCTTTTTTTTTGCCACTCTCCCCATTGATGTCTATGGGGGAAGCATACACGAGTACGGCAAAACAGCACAAGCCAGCTGTTTGAAATTTTGTAATGGCTGCGCTATAGGGGGTTAAATAACGCAACTTTTGTTGAGTTTGTTAAATTCCCTATAGCGTGAATAACTCATAATCTAGCTGTGTATTTGCTAACCATGCTATGTCTACAGGTCTTGCAGATCTCACTGTATTTGCTACGTGTGCTATGTCTACAGGTCTTGCAGATCTCACTGTATTTGCTTACCATGCTATGTCTACAGGTCTTGCAGATCTCACTGTATTTGCTAACTATGCTATGTTTACAGGTCTTGCAGACCTCACTGTATTTTTTAAACATGCTATGTCTACAAGTCGAACAGATCTCACTGTATTTGCTAACCATGCTATGTATACAGGTCTTGCAGATCTCACTGTATTTGCTAACTATGCTATGTCTAAAGGTCTTGCAGATCTCACTGTATTTGCTAACCATGCTATGTCTACATGTCTTGCAGATCTCACTGTATTTGCTAACCATGCTATGTCTATAGGTCTTGCAGATCTCATTGTATTTGCTAATCATTCTATGTCTACAGGTCTTGCAGATCTCATTGCATTCACTAACCATGCAATGTCTACAGTCTAGCACACTAACTGTATTCGCTAACCATGCTTGGTCTAAAGGTCTTGCAAATCTCACTGTATTTGCTAACCATGCTAGGTCTAAAGGTCTTGACGATCTCACTGTATTTGCTAACCATGCTATGTCCACAGGTCTTGCAGATCTCACTGTATTTACTAACAATGCTAGGTCTAAAGGTCTTGCAAATCTTACTGTATTTGCTAACCATACTAGGTCTAAAGGTCTTGCAAATTTCACTGTTTTTGCTAACCATGCTATGTCTAAAGGTCTTGCAGATCTCACTGTATTTGCTAACCATGCTATGGCTACAGGTCTTGCAGATCTCACAGTATTCGCTAACCATGCTATGTCTACAGTCTTGAAGATCTCACTGTATTCGCTAACCATGCTATTTCTACAGTCTTGCAGATCTCACTGCATTCTCTAACCATGCTATGTCTACAGGTCTTGCAGATCTCAATGTATTTGCTAACCATGCTATGTCTAAAAGGGCCTTGCAGATCTCACTGTATTCGCTAACCATGCTATGTCTACAGGTCTTGCAGATCTCACTGTATTCGCTAACCATGCTATGTCTACATTTCTTGCAGATCTCGTTGCATTCACTAACCATGCTATGTCTACAGTCTTGCAGATCTTATTGAATTCGCTAACTATTCTAGGTCAAAATGTCTTGCAAATCTCACTGTATTTGCTAACCATGCTAGGTCTACTGGTCTTGCAGATCTCACTGTATTTGCTAACCATGCTATGTCTACTGGTCTTGCAGATCTCACTGTATTCTCTAACCATGCCTTGTCTACAGTCTTGCACACTAACTGTATTCGCTAACCATGCTAGGTCTAAAGGTCTTGCAAATCTCACTGCATTTACTAACCATGCTAGGTCTAAAGGTCTTGCAAATCTCACTGTATTTGCCAACAATGCTATGTCTACACTCCAGGTCTTGCAGATCTCACTGTATTTGCTAACCATGCTATGTCTACAGGTCTTGCAGATCTCACTGTATTTGCTAACCATGCTATGTCTACAGGTCTTGCAGATCTCACTGCATTCGCTAACCATGCTATGTCTACAGGTCTTGCAGATCTCATTGTATTTGCTAACCATGCTATGTCTAAAAGTTTCTTGCAGATCTCACTTTATTTGCTAACCATGCTATGTTTACAGGTCTTGCAGATCTCACTGTATTTGGTAACAATGCTATGTCTACAGGTCTTGCAGATCTCATTGCATTCACTAACCATGCTATGTCTACAGTCTTGCAGATCTTATTGAATTCGCTAACTATTCTAGGTCAAAATGTCTTGCAAATCTCACTGTATTTGCTAACCATGCTAGGTCTACTGGTCTTGCAGATCTCACTGTATTTGCTAACCATGCTATGTCTACTGGTCTTGCAGATCTCACTGTATTCTCTAACCATGCCTTGTCTACAGTCTTGCACACTAACTGTATTCGCTAACCATGCTAGGTCTAAAGGTCTTGCAAATCTCACTGCATTTACTAACCATGCTAGGTCTAAAGGTCTTGCAAATCTCACTGTATTTGCCAACAATCCTATGTCTACACTCCAGGTCTTGCAGATCTCACTGTATTTGCTAACCATGCTATGTCTACAGGTCTTGCAGATCTCACTGTATTTGCTAACCATGCTATGTCTACTGGTCTTGCAGATCTCACTGTATTCTCTAACCATGCCTTGTCTACAGTCTTGCACACTAACTGTATTCGCTAACCATGCTAGGTCTAAAGGTCTTGCAAATCTCACTGCATTTACTAACCATGCTAGGTCTAAAGGTCTTGCAAATCTCACTGTATTTGCCAACAATGCTATGTCTACACTCCAGGTCTTGCAGATCTCACTGTATTTGCTAACCATGCTATGTCTACAGGTCTTGCAGATCTCACTGTATTTGCTAACCATGCTATGTCTACAGGTCTTGCAGATCTCACTGCATTCGCTAACCATGCTATGTCTACAGGTCTTGCAGATCTCATTGTATTTGCTAACCATGCTATGTCTAAAAGTTTCTTGCAGATCTCACTTTATTTGCTAACCATGCTATGTTTACAGGTCTTGCAGATCTCACTGTATTTGGTAACAATGCTATGTCTACAGGTCTTGCAGATCTCATTGCATTCACTAACCATGCTATGTCTACAGTCTTGCAGATCTTATTGAATTCGCTAACTATTCTAGGTCAAAATGTCTTGCAAATCTCACTGTATTTGCTAACCATGCTAGGTCTACTGGTCTTGCAGATCTCACTGTATTTGCTAACCATGCTATGTCTACTGGTCTTGCAGATCTCACTGTATTCTCTAACCATGCCTTGTCTACAGTCTTGCACACTAACTGTATTCGCTAACCATGCTAGGTCTAAAGGTCTTGCAAATCTCACTGCATTTACTAACCATGCTAGGTCTAAAGGTCTTGCAAATCTCACTGTATTTGCCAACAATGCTATGTCTACACTCCAGGTCTTGCAGATCTCACTGTATTTGCTAACCATGCTATGTCTACAGGTCTTGCAGATCTCACTGTATTTGCTAACCATGCTATGTCTACAGGTCTTGCAGATCTCACTGCATTCGCTAACCATGCTATGTCTACAGGTCTTGCAGATCTCATTGTATTTGCTAACCATGCTATGTCTAAAAGTTTCTTGCAGATCTCACTTTATTTGCTAACCATGCTATGTTTACAGGTCTTGCAGATCTCACTGTATTTGGTAACAATGCTATGTCTACAGGTCTTGCAGATCTCATTGCATTCGCTAACCCTGCTATGTCTACAGTCTTGCAGATCTTACTGTATTCGCTAACCATGCTATGTCTATAGATCTTGCAGATCTCACTGTAATTTTCTAACCATGCTATGTCTACAGGTCTTGCAAATCTCATTATATTTGCTAACCATGCTATGTCTACAGGTCTTGCAGATCTCACTGTATTCGCTAACCATGCTTTGTCTACAGGTCTTGAAGATCTCACTGTATTCGCTAACCATGCTATGTCTACAGGTCTTGCAGATCTCACTGTATTTGCTAACCATGCTATGTCTACTGGTCTTGCAGATCTCACTGTATTCTCTAACCATGCCTTGTCTACAGTCTTGCACACTAACTGTATTCGCTAACCATGCTAGGTCTAAAGGTCTTGCAAATCTCACTGCATTTACTAACCATGCTAGGTCTAAAGGTCTTGCAAATCTCACTGTATTTGCCAACAATGCTATGTCTACACTCCAGGTCTTGCAGATCTCACTGTATTTGCTAACCATGCTATGTCTACAGGTCTTGCAGATCTCACTGTATTTGCTAACCATGCTATGTCTACTGGTCTTGCAGATCTCACTGTATTCTCTAACCATGCCTTGTCTACAGTCTTGCACACTAACTGTATTCGCTAACCATGCTAGGTCTAAAGGTCTTGCAAATCTCACTGCATTTACTAACCATGCTAGGTCTAAAGGTCTTGCAAATCTCACTGTATTTGCCAACAATGCTATGTCTACACTCCAGGTCTTGCAGATCTCACTGTATTTGCTAACCATGCTATGTCTACAGGTCTTGCAGATCTCACTGTATTTGCTAACCATGCTATGTCTACAGGTCTTGCAGATCTCACTGCATTCGCTAACCATGCTATGTCTACAGGTCTTGCAGATCTCATTGTATTTGCTAACCATGCTATGTCTAAAAGTTTCTTGCAGATCTCACTTTATTTGCTAACCATGCTATGTTTACAGGTCTTGCAGATCTCACTGTATTTGGTAACAATGCTATGTCTACAGGTCTTGCAGATCTCATTGCATTCACTAACCATGCTATGTCTACAGTCTTGCAGATCTTATTGAATTCGCTAACTATTCTAGGTCAAAATGTCTTGCAAATCTCACTGTATTTGCTAACCATGCTAGGTCTACTGGTCTTGCAGATCTCACTGTATTTGCTAACCATGCTATGTCTACTGGTCTTGCAGATCTCACTGTATTCTCTAACCATGCCTTGTCTACAGTCTTGCACACTAACTGTATTCGCTAACCATGCTAGGTCTAAAGGTCTTGCAAATCTCACTGCATTTACTAACCATGCTAGGTCTAAAGGTCTTGCAAATCTCACTGTATTTGCCAACAATGCTATGTCTACACTCCAGGTCTTGCAGATCTCACTGTATTTGCTAACCATGCTATGTCTACAGGTCTTGCAGATCTCACTGTATTTGCTAACCATGCTATGTCTACAGGTCTTGCAGATCTCACTGCATTCGCTAACCATGCTATGTCTACAGGTCTTGCAGATCTCATTGTATTTGCTAACCATGCTATGTCTAAAAGTTTCTTGCAGATCTCACTTTATTTGCTAACCATGCTATGTTTACAGGTCTTGCAGATCTCACTGTATTTGGTAACAATGCTATGTCTACAGGTCTTGCAGATCTCATTGCATTCGCTAACCCTGCTATGTCTACAGTCTTGCAGATCTTACTGTATTCGCTAACCATGCTATGTCTATAGATCTTGCAGATCTCACTGTAATTTTCTAACCATGCTATGTCTACAGGTCTTGCAAATCTCATTATATTTGCTAACCATGCTATGTCTACAGGTCTTGCAGATCTCACTGTATTCGCTAACCATGCTTTGTCTACAGGTCTTGAAGATCTCACTGTATTCGCTAACCATGCTATGTCTACAGGTCTTGCAGACCTCACTGCATTTGCTAGCCATGCTATGTCTACATGTTTTGCAGATCTCACTGTATTTGCAAACCATGCTATGTCTACAGGTCTTACAGATCTCACTGTATTTGCTAACCATGCTATGTCTATAGGTTTTGCAGATCTCATTGCATTCGCTAACCATGCTATGTCTACAGGTCTTGCAGATCTTACTGTATTTGCTAACCATGCTAGGTCTGTAGGTCTTGCAGATCTCACTGTATTTGCTAACCATGCTATGTCTACAGGTCTTGCAGATCTCACTGTATTTGCTAACCATGCTATGTCTACAGGTCTTGCAGATTTCATTGCATTCACTAACCATGCTATGTTTACAGTCTAGCACACTAACTGTATTCGCTAACCATGCTAGGTCTAAAGGTCTTGCAAATCTCACTGTATTTGCTAACCATGCTAGGTCTAAAGGTCTTGAAGATCTCACTGTATTTGCTAACCATGCTATGTCTACAGGTCTTGCAGACCTCACTGTATTTGCTTACCATGCTATGTCTACAGGTCTTGCAGATCTCACTGTATTTGCTAACTATGCTATGTTTACAGGTCTTGCAGACCTCACTGTATTTTTTAAACATGCTATGTCTACAGGTCGAACAGATCTCACTGTATTTGCTAACCATGCTATGTATACAGGTCTTGCAGATCTCACTGTATTTGCTAACCATGCTATGTCTAAAGGTCTTGCAGATCTCACTGCATTCGCTAACTATGCTATGTCTACAGGTCTTGCAGATCTCACTGTATTTGCTAACCATGCTATGTCTAAAAGGGCCTTGCAGATCTCACTGTATTCGCTAACCATGCTATGTCTACAGGTCTTGCAGATCTCACTGTATTCGCTAACCATGCTATGTCTACATTTCTTGCAGATCTCGTTGCATTTACTAACCATGCTATGTCTACAGTCTTGCAGATCTCATTGAATTCGCTAACTAGTCTAGGTCAAAATTTCTTGCAAATCTCACTGTATTTGCTAACCATGCTAGGTCTAAAGGTCTTGCAGATCTCACTGTATTTGCTAACCATGCTATGTCTACTGGTCTTGCAGATCTCACTGTATTTACTAACCATGCCTTGTCTACAGTCTTGCACACTAACTGTATTCGCTAACCATGCTAGGTCTAAAGGTCTTGCAAATCTCACTGTATTTACTAACCATGCTAGGTCTAAAGGTCTTGCAAATCTCACTGTATTTGCCAACAATGCTATGTCTACACTCCAGGTCTTGCAGATCTCACTGTATTTGCTAACCATGCTATGTCTACAGGTCTTGCAGATCTCACTGTATTTGCTAACCATGCTATGTCTACAGGTCTTGCAGATCTCACTGCATTCGCTAACCATGCTATGTCTACAGGTCATGCAGATCTCATTGTATTTGCTAACCATGCTATGTCTAAAAGTTTCTTGCAGATCTCACTTTATTCGCTAACCATGCTATGTTTACAGGTCTTGCAGATCTCACTGTATTTGGTAACAATGCTATGTCTACAGGTCTTGAAGATCTCATTGCATTTGCTAACCATGCTATGTCTACAGTCTTGAAGATCTTACTGTATTCGCTAACCATGCTATGTCTATAGATCTTGCAGATCTCACTGTAATTTGCTAACCATGCTATGTCTACAGGCCTTGCAAATCTCATTATATTTGCTAACCATGCTATGTCTACAGGTCTTGCAGATCTCACTGTATTTGCTAACCATGCTTTGTCTACAGGTCTTGAAGATCTCACTGTATTCGCTAACCATGCTATGTCTACAGGTCTTGCAGATCTCACTGTATTTGCTGACCATGCTATGTCTACAGGTCTTGCAGACCTCACTGCATTCGCTAGCCATGCTCTGTCTACATGTTTTGCAGATCTCACTGTATTTGCAAACCATGCTATGTCTACAGGTCTTACAGATCTCACTGTATTTGCTAACCATGCTATGTCTATAGGTTTTGCAGATCTCATTGCATTCGCTAACCATGCTATGTCTACAGGTCTTGCAGATCTTACTGTATTTGCTAACCATGCTAGGTCTGTAGGTTTTGCAGATCTCACTGTATTTGCTAACCATGCTATGTCTACATGTCTTGCAGATATTACTGTATTTGCTAACAATGCTAGGTCTATAGGTCTTGCAGATCTCACTGTATTCGCTAACCATGCTATGTCTACAGGTCTTGCAGATATTACTGTATTTGCTAACAATGCTAGGTCTATAGGTCTTGCAGATCTCATTGTATTTGCTAATCATTCTATGTCTACAGGTCTTGCAGATCTCATTGCATTCATTAACCATGCTATGTCTACAGTCTAGCACACTAACTGTATTCGCTAACCATGCTAGGTCTAAAGGTCTTGCAAATCTCACTGTATTTGCTAACCATGCTAGGTCTAAAGGTCTTGAAGATCTCACTGTATTTGCTAACCATGCTATGTCCACAGGTCTTGCAGATCTCACTGTATTTGCTAACAATGCTGGGTCTAAAGATCTTGCAGATCTCACTGTATTCGCTAACCATGCTATGTCTACAGTCTTGCACACTAACTGTATTTGCTAACCATGCTAGGTCTAAAGGTCTTGCAAATCTTACTGTATTTGCTAACCATGCTAGGTCTAAAGGTCTTGCAAATTTCACTGTTTTTGCTAACCATGCTATGTCTAAAGGTCTTGCAGATCTCACTGTATTTGCTAACCATGCTATGGCTACAGGTCTTGCAGATCTCACAGTATTCGCTAACCATGCTATGTCTACAGTCTTGAAGATCTCACTGTATTCGCTAACCATGCTATGTCTACAGTCTTGCAGATCTCACTGCATTCGCTAACCATGCTATGTCTACAGGTCTTGCAGATCTCACTGGATTTGCTAACCATGCTATGTCTAAAAGGGCCTTGCAGATCTCACTGTATTCGCTAACCATGCTATGTCTACAGGTCTTGCAGATCTCACTGTATTCGCTAACCATGCTATGTCTACATTTCTTGCAGATCTCGTTGCATTCACTAACCATGCTATGTCTACAGTCTTGAAGATCTCATTGAATTCGCTAACTATTCTAGGTCAAAATGTCTTGCAAATCTCACTGTATTTGCTAACCATGCTAGGTCTAAAGGTCTTGCAAATCTCACTGTATTTGCTAACCATGCTATGTCTACTGGTCTTGCAGATCTCACTGTATTCACTAACCATGCCTTGTCTACAGTCTTGCACACTAACTGTATTCGCTAACCATGCTAGATCTAAAGGTCTTGCAAATCTCACTGTATTTACTAACCATGCTAGGTCTAAAGGTCTTGCAAATCTCACTGTATTTGCCAACAATGCTATGTCTACACTCCAGGTCTTGCAGATCTCACTGTATTTGCTAACCATGCTATGTCTACAGGTCTTGCAGATCTCACTGTATTTGCTAACCATGCTATGTCTACAGGTCTTGCAGATCTCACTGCATTCGCTAACCATGCTATGTCTACAGGTCTTGCAGATCTCATTGTATTTGCTAACCATGCTATGTCTAAAAGTTTCTTGCAGATCTCACTTTATTCGCTAACCATGCTATGTTTACAGGTCTTGCAGATCTCACTGTATTTGGTAACAATGCTATGTCTACAGGTCTTGCAGATCTCATTGCATTCGCTAACCATGCTATGTCTACAGTCTTGCAGATCTTACTGTATTCGCTAACCATGCTATGTCTATAGATCTTGCAGATCTCACTGTAATTTGCTAACCATGCTATGTCTACAGGTCTTGCAAATCTCATTATATTTGCTAACCATGCTATGTCTACAGGTCTTGCAGATCTCACTGTATTCGCTAACCATGCTTTGTCTACAGGTCTTGAAGATCTCACTGTATTCGCTAACCATGCTATGTCTACAGGTCTTGCAGATCTCACTGTATTTGCTAACCATGCTATGTCTACAGGTCTTGCAGACCTCACTGCATTCGCTAGCCATGCTATGTCTACATGTTTTGCAGATCTAACTGTATTTGCAAACCATGCTATGTCTACAGGTCTTACAGATCTCACTGTATTTGCTAACCCTGCTATGTCTATAGGTTTTGCAGATCTCATTGCATTCGCTAACCATGCTATGTCTACAGGTCTTGCAGATCTTACTGTATTTGCTAACCATGCTAGGTCTGTAGGTCTTGCAGATCTCACTGTATTTGCTAACCATGCTATGTCTGCAGGTCTTGCAGATCTCACTGTATTTGCTAACCATGCTATGTCTACAGGTCTTGCAGATCTCATTGCATTCACTAACCATGCTATGTTTACAGTCTAGCACACTAACTGTATTCGCTAACCATGCTAGGTCTAAAGGTCTTGCAAATCTCACTGTATTTACTAACCATGCTAGGTCTAAAGGTCTTGAAGATCTCACTGTATTTGCTAACCATGCTATGTCTACAGGTCTTGCAGATCTCACTGTATTTGCTAACCATGCTGGGTCTAAAGATCTTGCAGATCTCACTGTATTCAATAACCATGCTATGGGGGGTAGTTATCAAGCCGTCTACTTTTCTGCCTTCGCCGGCCCAATACGCCCGCCTAAGCTCGCCTACCTTCGCCGCCGCGGACCTTGAATACGTTCGCCTAAGTTATCAAATAAAGCTGTCAAAAAGCCGCGGGGCGATGAGCAGCGGACTGTGAGAATTATCACTCATCCGATCTCGCTGCTCTTCGGCTTTTTCCCAGCTTTATTGCTAGCCTGTCACTAAGCACTCACACTAAACTACACTGTTCTATCCCTATACCGGCGCCCCCGGAGCCTCCCGCAACTCAATAAAGTTACTAACCCCTAAACCGCCGGCTCCTAGACCCGGCCGCAACTCTGATAAATGTATTAACCCCTAAACCGCCGCTCCCGGACACCGCTGCCACCTACATTATACCAAGTAACCCCTATCCTGCCCCCCCTACACCGTCGCCCTCTATAATAAAGTTATTAACCCCTATCCTGCTGATCCCGCACCTCGCCGCAACTAAATAAATAGTTTAACCCCTAAACCGCCGCTCCCTGAACCCGCCGCAACCTATATTAAACCTATTACCTATACACCGTCGTCACCTATAATAAATTTATTAACCCCTATCCTGCCCCCCACTACACCGCCGCCACTGTAATAAAATTATTAACCCCTAAACCTAAGTCTAACCATAACCCTAACGCCCCCCTAACTTAAATATTAATTAAATAAATCTAAATAATATTTCTATTATAAACTAAATTAATCCTATTTAAAACTAAATACTTACCTTTAAAATAAACCCTAATATAGCTACAATATAAATAATAATTATATTCTAGCTATCTTAGGATTTATTTTTATTTTACAGGCAACTTTCAATTTATTTTAACTAGGTACAATAGCTATTAAATAGTTATTAACTATTTAATAGCTTACCTAGCTAAAATAAACTGAAATTTACCTGTAAAATAAATCCTAACCTAAGTAATTACACCTAACACTACACTATACTTTAATAAATTATTCCTATTTAAAACTAAATACTTACCTGTAAAATAAACCCTAATATAGCTACAATATAAATAATAATTATATTGTAGCTATCTTAGGATTTATTTTTATTTTACAGGTAACTTTGTATTTATTTTAGCTAGTTAGAATAGTTATTAAATAGTTATTAACTATTTAATAACTACCTAGCTAAAAGAAATACAAAATTACCTGTAAAATAAATCCTAACCTAAGTTACAATTAAACCTAATACTACACTATCATTAAATTAATTAAATAAACTACCTACAAGTAACTACAATTAAATACAATTACATAAACTAACTAAAGTACAAAAAATAAAAAAGCTAAGTTACAAAAAATAAAAAAATAAGTTACAAACATTTTAAAAATATTACAACAATTTTAAGCTACTTACACCTAATCTAAGCCCCCTAATAAAATAACAAACCCCCCCAAAATAAAAAAATGCCCTACCCTATTCTAAATTAAATAAAGTTCAAAGCTCTTTTACCTTACCAGCCCTTAAAAGGGCCATTTGTGGGGGCATGCCCCAAAAAGTTCAGCTCTTTTGCCTGTAAAAGAAAAATACAACCCCCCCAACATTAAAACCCACCACCCACATACCCCTAATCTAACCCAAACCCCCCGTACAAAAACCTAACACTAATCCCCTGAAGATCATCCTACCTTGAGTCGTCTTCACTCAGCCGAGCAGCGATGGAACCGAAGTGGACATCTGGAGCGGAAGAAGTTAATCCTCCAAGCGGCGCTGAAGAAATCTTCCATCCGATGAAGTCATCATCCAGGCGGCGCTGAAGAAGTCTTCGATCCGGGCGATGTCATCTTCCAAGAGGCGCTGAAGAGGTCTTCTATCCGGGCGATGTCATCTTCCAAGCCGGGTCTTGAATCTTCCTCCCGCCGACGCGGAACCTCCTTCTTCACCGACGGACTACGACGAATGAAGGCTCCTTTAAGGGACGTCATCCAAGATGGCGTCCCCTCAATTCCGATTGGCTGATAGGATTCTATCAGCCAATCGGAATTAAGATAGGAAAAATCTGATTGGCTCATGGAATCAGCCAATCAGATTGAGCTTGCATTCTATTGGCTGTTCCGATCAGCCAATAGAATGCGAGCTCAATCTGATTGGCTGATTCCATCAGCCAATCAGATTTTTTTTTATTTTTTGTAACTTATTTTTTTATTTTTTGTAACTTAGCTTTTTTTATTTTTTGTACTTTAGTTAGTTTATGTAATTGTATTTAATTGTAGTTATTTGTAGGTAGTTTATTTAATTAATTTAATGATAGTGTAGTATTAGGTTTAATTGTAACTTAGGTTAGGATTTATTTTACAGGTAATTTTGTATTTCTTTTAGCTAGGTAGTTATTAAATAGTTATTAACTATTTAATAACTACCTAGCTAAAAGAAATACAAAATTACCTGTAAAATAAATCCTAACCTAAGTTACAATTAAACCTAATACTACACTATCATTAAATTAATTAAATAAACTACCTACAAGTAACTACAATTAAATACAATTACATAAACTAACTAAAGTACAAAAAATAAAAAAGCTAAGTTACAAAAAATAAAAAAATAAGTTACAAACATTTTAAAAATATTACAACAATTTTAAGCTACTTACACCTAATCTAAGCCCCCTAATAAAATAACAAACCCCCCCAAAATAAAAAAATGCCCTACCCTATTCTAAATTAAATAAAGTTCAAAGCTCTTTTACCTTACCAGCCCTTAAAAGGGCCATTTGTGGGGGCATGCCCCAAAAAGTTCAGCTCTTTTGCCTGTAAAAGAAAAATACAACCCCCCCAACATTAAAACCCACCACCCACATACCCCTAATCTAACCCAAACCCCCCTTACAAAAACCTAACACTAATCCCCTGAAGATCATCCTACCTTGAGTCGTCTTCACTCAGCCGAGCAGCGATGGAACCGAAGTGGACATCTGGAGCGGAAGAAGTTAATCCTCCAAGCGGCGCTGAAGAAATCTTCCATCCGATGAAGTCATCATCCAGGCGGCGCTGAAGAAGTCTTCGATCCGGGCGATGTCATCTTCCAAGAGGCGCTGAAGAGGTCTTCTATCCGGGCGATGTCATCTTCCAAGCCGGGTCTTGAATCTTCCTCCCGCCGACGCGGAACCTCCTTCTTCACCGACGGACTACGACGAATGAAGGCTCCTTTAAGGGACGTCATCCAAGATGGCGTCCCCTCAATTCCGATTGGCTGATAGGATTCTATCAGCCAATCGGAATTAAGATAGGAAAAATCTGATTGGCTCATGGAATCAGCCAATCAGATTGAGCTCGCATTCTATTGGCTGTTCCGATCAGCCAATAGAATGCGAGCTCAATCTGATTGGCTGATTCCATCAGCCAATCAGATTTTTTTTTATTTTTTGTAACTTATTTTTTTATTTTTTGTAACTTAGCTTTTTTTATTTTTTGTACTTTAGTTAGTTTATGTAATTGTATTTAATTGTAGTTATTTGTAGGTAGTTTATTTAATTAATTTAATGATAGTGTAGTATTAGGTTTAATTGTAACTTAGGTTAGGATTTATTTACAGGTAATTTTGTATTTCTTTTAGCTAGGTAGTTATTAAATAGTTAATAACTATTTAATAACTATTCTACCGAGCTAAAATAAATACAAAGTTACCTGTAAAATAAATATAAATCCTAAGATAGCTACAATATAATTATTATTTATATTGTAGCTATATTAGGGTTTATTTTACAGGTAAGTATTTAGTTTTAAATAGGATTAATTTAGTTAATAATAAAAATATTATTTAGATTTATTTAATTAATATTTAAGTTAGGGGGGCGTTAGGGTTAGTGTTAGACTTAGGTTTAGGGGTTAATAATTTTATTACAGTGGCGGCGGCGTAGTGGGGGGCAGATTAGGGGTTAATAAATTTATTATAGGTGGCGACGGTGTAGGGGGGTAGATTAGGGGTTAATAAATGTATTATAGGTGGCGACGGTGTAGGGGGGGCAGGATAGGGGTTAATACATTTAATATAGGTTGCGGCGGGTTCAGGGAGTGTCGGTTTAGGGGTTAATACATTTATTATAGTTGTGGTGGGCTCTGGGAGCGGCGTTTTAGGGGTTAATATGTATAGAGTAGCTTGCGGTGGGCTCCGGGAGCGGCGGTTTAGGGGGTAATAACTTTATTTAGATGCGGCGGTGTAGGGGGGGCAGATTAGTGGTGTTTAGACTCGAGGTACATGTTAGGGTGTTAGGTCCAGACAGCTCCCATAGAAATCAATGGGATGTCTGTCAGCAGCGAACTTGTACTTTCGCTATGGTCAGACTCTCATTGATTCCTATGGGATCCGCCGCCTCCAGGGGTGGCGGTTTGAAAACCAGGTACGCTGGGCCGTAAAAGTGCCGAGCGTACCTGCTTGTCATTTGATAACTAGCAAAAGTAGTGAGATTGTGCCGCACTTGTGTGCGGAACATTTGGAGTGACGTAAGAATCGATCTGTGTCGGACTGAGTCCGGCGGATCGAAGTTTACGTCACAAAATTCTACTTTTGACGGTCTCGAGCCTTTGATAACTAAGGCGAATCAGCCTCGCCACAAATACGCTGCGGAATTCCAGCGTATTTGAGGTTGACGGCTTGATAACTACCCCCCATAGTCTACAGTCTTGCACACTAACTGTATTTGCTAACCATGCTAGGTCTAAAGGTCTTGCAAATCTCACTGTTTTTGCTAACCATGATATGTCTACAGGTCTTGCAGATCTCACTGTATTTGCTAACCATGCTATGTCTACAGGTCTTGCACATCTCACTGTATTCCCTAACCATGCTATGTCTACAGTCTTGTAGATCTCACTGTGTTCGCTAACCATGCTATGTCTACAGTCTTGCAGATCTCACTGCATTCGCTAACCATGCTATGTCTACAGGTCTTGCAGATCTCACTGTATTTGCTAACCATGCTATGTCTACAGTTTTGCAGATCTTATTGTATTCGCTAACCATTCTAGGTCAAAATGTCTTGCAAATCTCACTGTATTTGCTAACCATGCTAGGTCTAAAGGTCTTGCAGATCTCACTGTATTTGCTAACCATGCTATGTCTACTGGTCTTGCAGATCTCACTGTATTCACTAACCATGCCTTGTCTACAGTCTTGCACACTAACTGTATTCGCTAACCATGCTAGGTCTAAAGGTCTTGCAAATCTCACTGTATTTACTAACCATGCTAGGTCTAAAGGTCTTGCAAATCTCACTGTATTTGCCAACAATGCTATGTCTACACTCCAGGTCTTGCAGAGCTCACTGTATTTGCTAACCATGCTATGTCTACAGCTCTTGCAGATTTTACTGTATTCGCTATTCATGCTATGTCTACAGTCTTGCATATCTCACTGCATTCGCTAACCATGCTATGTCTACAGGTCTTGCAGATCTCACTGTATTTGCTAACCATGCTATGTCTAAAAGTTTCTTGCAAATCTCACTTTATTCGCTAACCATGCTATGTCTACAGGTCTTGCAGATCTCACTGTATTCGCTAACCATGCTATGTCTACAGGTCTTGCAGATCTCACTGTATTCGCTAACCATGCTATGTCTACAGTCTTGCACACTAACTGTATTTGCTAACCGTGCTAGGTCTAAAGGTCTTGCAGATCTCCCTATATTCGGTAACCATGCTATGTCTACAGTCTTGCAGATTTCACTGTATTTGCTAACCATGCTATGTCTACAGTCTTGCAGATTTCACTGTATTTGCTAACCATGCTATGTCTACAGTCTTGCAGATCTCACTGTATTTTCTAACCTTGCTATCTCTACAGTCTTGCAGATTTCACTGTATTTGCTAACCATGCTATGTCTGCAGCTGTTGCAGATTTTACTGTATTCGCTATTCATGCTATGTCTACAGTCTTGCAGATCTCACTGCTTTTGCTAACCATGCTAGGTCTACAAGTCTTGCTTTTTTTATCTTGCAAAATAAAAGTTGGTGAATTTGCCTCAAAATAGACAAAGAACTTTTTGCACAAATAAAGATATGTTTGCGAAACTTGGAACAAGGCATGCTGATTGATTATTATCACTCCCGAGTGCTCCCTGTTCACATTCCCACTCCCCTGCAATGTTCTGCATTCCAGAGAGCTTCATTACTTTCTATAAGAAGGCAGCTCACCTCTTGCTGAGACTTCCAGGTTCAGTCCCTTTTTAATAGAGGTGATGGTCTAACCATGTGAGTATCAGTGTGATATTCCCCATAAAGTGCTAGATTACATTAGAGCACGATCAATTAGTTTGTGACACTTGATTTGACAAAGAAACTGCTTATTTAAGGACTTTTTTGTTTGATTAATTGAATTTCTAAAATATGTTCAGCTCTGCAATTTAACATAAAAAATCACAAAAGCAAATCTTTTTGTGAACCCTGCTCTAAAGATTCTGGTGGCTTCTTTGTGTTTATTTGTAGAAGGGGTTAATACCGATTGGGTTGTTACAAGCGTCATGGTTCTGGGAATTGACAAATCTGTACCTGTGTTATGCTGGAGTTAAACTACAATATGAAATGAAGTAACATAAGTTGTTTGCCCACAATGCATTTGTTTAGGCCATGTAACTTGAAACAGCATGGGTTCCAATTATAACCTAATTTCCTACCTTGTAATCAGCTGTTGGGTAGCCTATGGGAACACTTTACTCTGACGCTCATAAATGTAAGTTAGTAATTCTGCACAAGTTTGATGGTGACAGATGGCTGTATAATGTCTTCTGATAACACTGCAGAGTTTCTTCTAGGATTTCATTTACAGATTAAAGGGATATAAAAATGTAATAATAAAATACTGTAATATGTATTTTTCTATCACACTATTTCTTGCCTATAACTATATTTTTAAACCCACTGGGGAGGGTTAAAGGGACACTGAACCCAAATTTTTTCTTTCGTGATTCAGATAGAGCGTGTAATTTTAAGCAACTTTCTAATTTACTCCTATTATCAAATTTACTTCCTTCTCTTGGTATCTTTATTTGAAATGCAAGAATTTAAGTTTAGATGCCGGCCCATTTTTGGTGAATAACCTAGGTTATTCTTGCTGATTGGTGGATAAATTCATCCACCAATAAAAAAGTGCTGTCCAGAGTCCGGAAACAAAAAAGAAGCTTAGATGCCTTCTTTTTCAAATAAAGATAGCAAGTGAACGAAGAAAAATTGATAATAGGAGTAAATTAGAAAGTTGCTTAAAATTGCATGCTCTATCTGAATCAGGAAAGAAAACATTTGGGTTCAGTGTTCCTTTAAAGACACCTAAGTATGTAGTGTGCACATGTATGCTTTTAAAGGGACATTAAATACTTGGAGATGGTAATATAAAATGATAAATCGTATTTATAAAAAAACTTTACAATATACTTTCATTTATTTTGTAATTCCATTCTGAAATTGTGAGCTTTTCAGTTCCTGTTAGAAATGAAAGTGCAGAACACTGTTATATTCCACACAGCCATTGGCTGCACACTCTAGTGACCTATTTATAACTGTCCCTAATTGGCCACAGCAGAAAGGGTAACCTAAGTTACAAGATGGCAGCTCTCATTGTTTCATAGACACTAAATATTGACAAAATAAGTGTAAAGTTTTAAACAGCTAATGAAACTTTAAAAAATACATGTTATTATCAGACTAATCTTTTCTTTGAATGCATCATTCTACCTAGCATTTATTTAGTGCTTAATGTCCCTTTATTAATGTGACACATTCTGTAAACACTGCTGTCATCTAGTGCTCAAAAGTGTATAACTTTATTAAAATAATTCTTGCAAAACTGCTTCCATCAAGTGCTCCAGGGACGTGCTTGCTATGCACCTAGTCATGCTCTTCAACAAAGAATACCATAATAATTACTTAATGAAAAATTTTGTGTTTTGTGTCCCAGATCCAATCTGATGCAGTTTTTAACTTTAATGGGACATAACATGAGGTGGAGTATTTTATTATTGCACTGTTACTTGGGAACAGTAATAGCTATTTTTTAATCTTCAGTACTATAGATAAAGTCTGCTAATGTGAGCAATAGATACATATCCACTTGAGAGGATACTAAACAAATGTGGAACTTAATGAAACCACGTTATTAAATTCCATCAGTAAGAATGTATTTTAAGATTTTGTTTGTACTTAGAGCAAAGTAAACTCTATGTCCAAGAGATAATATCTCAGTTTTCAATCTAATTCAAAACACTGGATATTTTATTTAAGAGGAGTGTTACTGACCAGTGAATCTCACCAGAGGGCAAAGTTTAGTTTTTGTTTCTTAGCATTCCCCGCAAACCGCAAACCTGTACCGGAACATAAAACCAATCAAAATGCCCCAGGAACATCCCTGTTTTGTCCAGTCGCCAATGCTGTAAGACTCATTTCAGAAATTTTAAAGGGACAGTCTAATCAAAATTAAACTTTGATGATTCAGATGGTGCATGCAATTTTAAACAACTTTCCAATACACTGTTATCATCAAATTTGCTTTTTCTCTTGGTATTCTTTGTGAAAGGTAAACCTAGGTAGGCTCATATGCTAATTTTTAAGCCCTTGAAGGCTGCCTTTGCATTTTGACAGTTTTTCACAGCTAGACAGCGCTAGTTCATGTGTGCCCTATAGATAACATTATGCTCACTCCTATGGAGTTATTTAGGAGTCAGTACTGATTGGCTAAAATGCAAGTCTGTCAAAAGAACTGAGATAAAGAGGCAGTCTGGAGAGGCTTAGATACAAAGTCATCACAGAGGTAAAAAGTGAATTAATATAACAGTGTTGGTTATGCAGAACTGGGGAATGGGTAATAAAGGGATTATCTATCTTTTTAAACAATAACATGTTTGCTGTTTACTGTCCCTTTAAGTAAATTGTTGCTAAAAACACTTCATTTTATTTAGCTTATATTAAGTATTTACTTTTCCTAAAATAAAGGTAATTTTGTTTAATTTAAGTGTCTTATTGAGCCCTGTCCACTAATATAGCTGTGGGAGTTGTCATTATCAGCCAGTTAGAATTCATACATCCGACTCTATCCAAATGTGCAACTGCAGTTGGTTTTCATACACTTTAACCATTTTTTCATCTAATTAATGTACATAAAGGGATTATCTATCTTTTTAAACAATATCATTTTTGGTGTTTACTATCCCTTTAAGTAAATTGTTGCTATAAACACTTTATTTTATTTAGCAGTATTTACTGTCCCTAAAAGGAAGGTCATTTTGTTTAATATAAGTGTCTTATTGAGCCTTGTCCACCAATATAGCTGTGGGAGTTGTCTTTATCAGCCAATTAGAATTAATATATCTGACTGTGCATACACTCTTAACCATTTTTTACGTCTAATTAATGTACATTCATATAAATGATGGAATATTTTGCTTTGTGTGTCTTTATGACAAACTCTCTCACGTAGCTTCTGCCATTTCTAATTGGGCAGCTGTTTTGCTATAGTTTTCTATATACATTTTCTGAACAGGTAGAAGGTAAAATAACAGTTGGTTCATTGCTACTGTAAAAGAGACTTTATTCAATGTATAAAATACTGCGTGACATGGTTCTCCATTTATAAGGGAAAAAGTATAAAGATAATTATCCAATATCAATCAGCATGTCAGTCTTTGCTCATGTTAAGTACATATATTTTATAAATACATAATGATTATTTGTTTGCTTTCCCAGTGTTCATTTTTTTTTCATCATGAAAGACAGTTTTAATCTCCCCTCTTTATGCTATATAAATAATTGATGCTATGAATATGTATTGTGCAGCTGCTAGACAGCTCTACAAAGGCCTGAAGTAAACATATGCAAACTCTTCAGCTGCCTCAGGTGCTTAGAACATATTGCAAAGCACTGCGGCCCCTGTGCGATGAGGCAGTTAGTGTGCGCAGCTGTTGCGAGGAGATGTACACACAGTCTTTTATTGTATTACCTTTAGAGGGAATTTCTAAAAGGATATAATGTGTTAGAAAATATTATTTTGTATTAATGTTCTTTGCAACTCATTACATCTATTTAGCAGGACAATCACTGCACAAGTATTTTAACATTATAGTGTAGCACTACCAATGCTGCAAGTCTTTGTGTTTAATCACTGCAAATGGGTAAACACATAGGTAAAGTACCACTCAGGAGCCACAGAGAACTGCTAGTTCCAAGATGTCACAGCCTGTGAACCTTTGTTGAAACTCATTCCTATTGCGCACATGTCTTGAGTACATGTATAACGTTGCAAACACTGATGTCGTATAGTGTTCGACACATGCGCAGCGCCTTCCTTAGTATTCTTTCATTGAGAGAAACTTCGCTTCAGCAAAGGATACAACGAGAAAGAGATAAGCATATTTGATAGCAGAAGTACATTGTATTTTTTTTTTTTATCAATTGCACATTCTGGGCCAGATTACAAATGGAGTGCGAAATATTGCTATAGTGAAAGCGATATTTGTGCACGCTTCCATAGGCTCCAATAGGAGCCTCGTTCTCATGCTGTGAGACACGGCAGAGAACCTAGAGAAGTGCAGGGAGTAAGTTGCGCAATGGCAGCAAATGTTAAATATATATGTATATGCTTATATACATATATATTTATTTGTTAATTTGTGTATATACATATAACACCACATAAATATATATGTATATAAGCATACACATAAATGTTTACAGGGAACACACTGTTCCCATAGACCGCAATGTAATGGCACTTTTTTAGTGCCGTATTTTTTCACCCCACATCGCCACTTTTAACCCCTTTAGAGTTTTATTAATGGAAAACAATTTTTACTTTTTGTTCCATAAATTTTTTTAAATACCCTCTATTTTGGGGGCATTTTTAGAAAATGATCTGGGGCGCGATCCGATATAGATCGCAGTTTGCGGCGCAAGCGAGGGAACCCACGTCGCCCGCAGTTTCAGCTCGCAACTCGAGCCATCCAATATGCGGCGCCGTCACTTGCTAAAGTGGCGCAAGTCTCACAAACCAGCGATGTCCAGAAATCTGCGTAAGTACAGATTTTTGGAGTCGCCAGTGACTTGCGCCACGTTAGAAACTGCCGGCGCCTATAAAACCTGACTAAAGTCTAAATCACCCGCACTGTCTAACACGCCTCCCTAACATAGCCCGACACGTCTAACCCTCTATCCGCTATCCCCCCTCACTATCCTAACAATAAAAAAGCTATTAACCCCTAAACCGCCGCTCCCGTACCCCGCCGCAACCTAATAAAGTTATTAACCCCTAAACCGTCGCTCCCGTACCCCGCCGCCAGCTATATTATATCTATAACCCCCTAAAGTGAGCCCCTAACACCGCCGCCATCTATCTTAAAATTATTAACCCCTAATGTAAGCCCCTAACACCGCCGCCATCTCTATTAAAATGATTAACCCCTAATTTAATCTACCTACCCCGCCGCCAGCTATATTATCTATATTAACCCTAAGTATATTATAGTTAATATAGGTATTACATTATATATATTAACTATATTAACCCCAATTATATTAGGGTTAATATAGTTAATATAGTTACTATAGTATTTATATTAACTATATTAACTCTATCTAACCCTAACACCCCTAACAAAATTTATATTAAATTAATCTAATTCATTTATAAACTAAAATATTCCTATTTAAATCTAAATACTTACCTATAAAATAAACCCTAAGATAGCTACAATATAATTAATAATTACATTGTAGCTATGTTAGGGTTAATATTTATTTTACAGGTAAATTGTTAATTATTTTAACTAGGTATAATAGCTATTAAATAGTTATTAACTATTTAATATCTACCTAGTTAAAATAATTACCCAATTACCTGTAAAATAAATCCTAACCTAAGTTATAAATACACCTACACTATCAATAAATTAAATAAACTACAAACATCTATCTAAAAATACAATTAAATTAACTAAACTAAATTACAAAAAAAAAAAAAAAACACTAAATTACAAAAAATAAAAAAAAGATTACAAGATTTTTAAGCTAATTACACCTATTCTAAGCCCCCTAAGAAAATAATAAACCCCCAAAATAAAAAAAATTCCCTGCCCTATTCTAAATTAAAAAAAGTTCAAAGCTCTTTATCTTACCAGCCCTTAAAAGGGCCTTTTGTGGGGCATGCCCCAAAGAATTCAGCTCTTTTGCATACAAATACAATACCCCCCCATTACAACCCACCACCCACATACCCCTATTCTAAAACCACTCAAACCCCCCTTAAAAAAGCCTAACACTACCCCCCTGAAGATCTCCCTACCTTGTCTTCACCACACCGGGCCGAACTCCTGATCCGATCCGGGCGATGTCTTGCTCCAAGCGGCAAAGAAGAATTCTTCCTCCGGCGATGTCTTCCTCCAAGCGGCAAAGAAGAATTCTTCCTCCGGCGATGTCTTCCTCCAAGCGGCAAAGAAGAATTCTTCCTCCGGCGACGTCTTCCTCCAAGCGGCAGCAAAGTCTTCATTCTTCCGGCGGCATCTTCAATCTTCTTTCTTCGCTCCGCCGCCGCGGAGCATCCATCCCGGCCGACGACTGAACGACGAATGAGGTACCTTTAAATGACGTCATCCAAGATGGCGTCCGCCGAATTCCGATTGGCTGATAGGATTCTATCAGCCAATCGACATTAAGTTAGAAAAATCTGATTGGCTGATTGAATCAGCCAATCAGATTCAAGTTCAATCCGATTGGCTGATCCAATCAGCCAATCAGATTGAGCTCGCATTCTATTGGCTGTTCCGATCAGCCAATAGAATGCAAGCTCAATCTGATTGGCTGATTGGATCAGCCAATCGGATTGAACTTGAATCTGATTGGCTGATTCAATCAGCCAATCAGATTTTTCTAACTTAATTCCGATTGGCTGATAGAATCCTATCAGCCAATCGGAATTCGGCGGACGCCATCTTGGATGACGTCATTTAAAGGTACCTCATTCGTCGTTCAGTCGTCGGCCGGGATGGATGCTCCGCGGCGGCGGAGCGAAGAAAGAAGATTGAAGATGCCGCCGGAAGAATGAAGACTTTGCTGCCGCTTGGAGGAAGACGTCGCCGGAGGAAGAATTCTTCTTTGCCGCTTGGAGGAAGACATCGCCGGAGGAAGAATTCTTTGCCGCTTGGAGCAAGACATCGCCCGGATCGGATCAGGAGTTCGGCCCGGTGTGGTGAAGACAAGGTAGGGAGATCTTCAGGGGGGTAGTGTTAGGCTTTGTTAAGGGGGGTTTGGGTGGTTTTAGAATAGGGGTATGTGGGTGGTGGGTTGTAATGGGGGGGGGGTATTGTATTTGTATGCAAAAGAGCTGAATTCTTTGGGGCATGCCCCACAAAAGGCCCTTTTAAGGGCTGGTAAGGTAAAGAGCTTTGAACTTTTTTTAATTTAGAATAGGGCAGGGAATTTTTTTTATTTTGGGGGTTTATTATTTTCTTAGGGGGCTTAGAATAGGTGTAATTAGCTTAAAAATCTTGTAATCTTTTTTTTATTTTTTGTAATTTAGTGTTTGGTTTTTTTTTGTAATTTAGTTTAGTTAATTTAATTGTATTTTTAGATAGATGTTTGTAGTTTATTTAATTTATTGATAGTGTAGGTGTATTTGTAACTTAGGTTAGGATTTATTTTACAGGTAATTGGGTAATTATTTTAACTAGGTAGATATTAAATAGTTAATAACTATTTAATAGCTATTATACCTAGTTAAAATAATTAACAATTTACCTGTAAAATAAATATTAACCCTAACATAGCTACAATGTAATTATTAATTATATTGTAGCTATTTTAGGGTTTATTTTATAGGTAAGTATTTAGATTTAAATAGGAATATTTTAGTTTATAAATGAATTAGATTAATTTAATATAAATTTAGTTAGGGGTGTTAGGGTTAGATAGAGTTAATATAGTTAATATAAATACTATAGTAACTATATTAACTATATTAACCCTAATATAATTAGGGTTAATATAGTTAATATATATAATGTAATACCTATATTAACTATAATATACTTAGGGTTAATATAGATAATATAGCTGGCGGCGGGGTAGGTAGATTAAATTAGGGGTTAATCATTTTAATAGAGATGGCGGCGGTGTAAGGGGCTTACATTAGGGGTTAATAATATTAATATAGCTGGCGGCGGTATAGGGGGATTAGATTAGGGGTTAATAATTTTTATATAGGTGGCGGCGGTGTAAGGGGTCAGATTAGGGGATAGATAAGGTAGATGACAGCGGTGTAAGGGGTTCTAATTAGGGGATAGATAAGGTAGATGACAGCGGTGTAAAGGGTTCTAATTAGGGGATAGATAAGGTAGATGGTGGCGGTGTAAGGGGTTCACATTAGGGGATAGATAAGGTAGATGGCGGTGGTTTTAGGGGTTCACATTAGGGGATAGATCAGTTAGATGGTGGCGGTTTTAGGGGCTCACAGTAGGGGGTTAGTTTATGTAGATGGCGGCGGGGTCCGGGAGCGGCGGTTTAGGGGTTAATAACTTTATTAGGGATTTCGGGGGGGGGGATCGCGGTTGACAGGTAGATAGACATTGCGCATGCGTTAGGTGTTAGGTTTATTTTAGAAGATCGCGGTTGACAGGGAGATAGACATTGCGCATGCGTTAGGTGTTAGGTTTATTTTAGCAGACAGTTTAGGGAGTTACGGGGCTCCAATAGTCAGCGTAAGGCTTCTTATGGCTGCTTTTTGTGGCGAGGTGAAAATGGAGTAAGATTTCTCCATTTTCGCCACGTAAGTCCTTACGCTGCATATTGGATACCAAACTGCGCTGGTTTGGTATACCTGCCTATAGCCAAAAAAACTACGGGCGACGGCAGAAATATACGCGCGTAACTTCTAGGTTACGCCGTATATGTGATACCAAACCAGCGTAAATATTGGCGTCACCGGCTTTTGCGGGCGACGATTTTTATCGGATCGACCCCCTGATCTTTAGTTAATTTTCTGAGCACTAATTGCTACTGTGAGTTTGCGGTAGCAATAACCAGTCACATGTAATTTCTGGTTATTTATCACGCACCCGCAAAGGAGCAAATTTGCGGGAGCGTGATAAATGAGCACTCCACTTGTAATCTAGCCCTCTATTTGAATTATGAAAGTTAAATTTTTACTTCAGTGTCCATTTATTAAGGTAGGGGAAGGGGCTGGATGGACAAAGCGCCCAACAAAATGCAGTATCACAAAATGGGAGATGATTAGGGGGTGTTCTTAATTGTAGTTGCAACACTTACAGCATTGTATTGTTTTGATTGTGACAACGTTCAATATAATACCCATTATATGCTACATTTCTTCTTTCATATACTTGTTAACATTTGATCTAGATTATATTTCATGTCTTTAGAATGTAGTACAAAATGTTTTCTACAACCCTAGCACTGAATATACTGTGCTAACGCTTCCATAGCTTATCAGTTAGTTCTGTGTGTCTTCAATGAAACTTCTCATTTGCACAACGCAGAACAGTAATTTCATTTGATCTCGTGCCATCTTCATTCGAGTTCCTATTTCTTCTTTTACAAAGGATATTGCAGTGTGGATGACATAGGAGCCCAGATCCGAGATCTGATAAATCAGATATCAGTCGTGTAATGTGAAATACAAAAGTACCAAAACTGTTCTATAATTGTCCTTCTCTTATCTATTAATGAAAGAAACTTGAGCTGGGAACGTTCCAGCTCCTTGGAAAGGGTTTCCTGTCTCTTATCTTCCGTCTGTGTTCATTAAAAAGGAACAAGTAAGGTTTCCCTCCCTTGGACAACATTGCCTTTGAATATGAAGCCAGTGAGATGTTTTGCCATTAGTCTTTTGTTTCAGAGCTTTTACATCTATAGTTTATTTTTAAACATGTTTATTAAGAGCAGACGAATCAAAATATCGCTAAACTGCTAATCTGTCTGCAGCAATAAAACTAAGACCTAAGGTCACCTCGGTAGGATAGAGGTTGGGCTATAATTAGGGATTGAGGGGATGGGGTTAACATTTCGATGACAGAGAGAGCAACAAATATTTTAAGGGGTTTATTGGAATTTGCCTCCAGTATTAGTAATGGATAGAAAACACTAAAGTGTCTCATAGTAGTTTTAGTTATAATATTTGATCCATACAAAAAAAAAATTGGAAAATATATGAAGTTAAAGCTGTTTCAGTTTATGTTGAAACTAATACAGCAGTATAGGTTATGTACGTCTTACTTAAGCTCATTGGTTGATAGTACTTTCTATCAATGCTGATTGGCTAATACATACTTCCTACTAATCCTCATCAGCTGATAGGTACAATGAGCACTTTTATCAGCCAATGAGCACAAGTAGGAACTACCTATAAGCTTATGAGCATTAGTAGCAAGTTGCAATGTCCTTTTAAGTTAAATGTATTATTTGTAGTCTGCTGCATTTATGCATTTGTTAAATTAAATAATATTTTGATGTGTTGCCACCCATCACACACCTGGATTTTTCAAAATAGTACATCCCATCAGATGCTGTATCATACACTGAATCGTTATGCACGATCATACAATATTTATTTTGGGAATAGCTCATATCCCATAACTTTGTCTTAAACTTATAATACTTCATTAGATTTAAACAAAGCTCAATTAAAAAAATCCAGCTCCCAGGCTTTCAGTCTTTGGTTACTTTCCACTGTTTGTTCTACTACCAGGGATGAGGAGGTTGGCAGTGGAGTCTCATGGCAGTCTGTGGGTACAGCTGAAGATTTCCAGTTGCAGTTAATGAGGTCCCCAAATCTCATTATATGAAACCCAAACAAAAAGGGACAGTAGGTAGGTTTGGGGCTGTAAATGAGCAGATAGGTTACTGCACCCTTAATTTATCCTTATTTATTTAAGTCAACAATAGTCTATTGTGCTCTGGTATCTTCTCTGGAAAGGTTCTGAAGCAGAGGGATGACGTTGAGAAGGTGGGCCTATCTTGGCAAACTAATACTGCAGTCATATGAGCCCTAAGGGGAGATGTGGGAGGTTATACAGGGTATGAAAATCAAATTAAGATGTTAGATTTCCTAAATGTGAAGATCCTGAAGTGTTTCTCATCACATCATAGGATTTCAGTAGATGGGACTGGGAGCAAAACCCATGATCCTCAAAAGTCTCACTTTTCTTTGCATGCCTTTTTTAATTTTAGCTTATTAACAGTTCATTTGCACTATATATTTTCATGTGAATTGTATGTTTTATTGCCATATGTATGAAACCCCAATGAATACCTTAGTCACTGAACACATAGAATTCTATACGCTAAGTGAGTTTTTATGATCTTCTGCTTCCATGTATCATGCATCAAGTAGGATGTATAAATGGTAGGAATATACAATAGCTCTCATGCATAGTCTACTAAATGTTTTCAACTAAAGTGGATGCAAGAGAAGTAAGCATGTCTACATAATATATATACATACCCTGTTAGACCCCACCTTGAGTATAGGATGCAGTTTAGAGGATTATTAGAGCGATGCAACTATAAAGATTAGACACATTGGGCTCCAATTAGGTAATCTGTCTGGCAATGATAGCTGCTAGGGGCCAGCATTATGCTGTCCGCATTTATTGTTACACAAGTGGTCTCTTGAGAGCAGGGTCTGTCAATCACCCTGGTCCGATGGAATGGAAGTCTGAAAACTTCTGCTTCTTAACTTGCAGGCTCGTTTATTCAAGCCAGCACCTTAGGAGCGCTAAAAGCAGCTGCATCTGCAGCTTGATAAACGGAGCCCATTGAGTCTGTTTACTTTAGAAAAGAGGTGCATAAGTGGAGGTATTATTCATTTATATAAATATACTCATAGTCCTTATAGAGAGTGGGCACGAGCACTGTTTATAACAAGAAAATGGCAACAAGAGGTGAGAAAAAAGGGGATTTTATCTCCACAACAAAACATTTTTTCACAAGAGCACAAGTAATGGTGAAGAAGAAAGCAATTTCATTATGATGCCTAACACACCATACTACTTCTTAAAGGGACAGTCTAAACCAGAATTTGTATTGTTTTAAAATATAGATAATCCCTTTATTACCCATTCACCACCTTTGCATAACCAACACAGTTATATTAATGTACTTTTTACCTCTGTGATTACCTTGTATCTAAGCCTCTGCAGACTGCCCCCTGATCACATGACTTTTTATTTATTATCTATTGACTTGCATTTTAGCCAATTAGTGCTGTGTTGTGCTGACTCTTAAATAACTCAATAGGTGTGCGCATGAACTAGTAGTCTCCTGTTGTGAAAAGCAAACAAAAAAGCATGTGATAAGAGGCTGTATGTAGTGGTTTAGAAACAGACAGGAATGTAGAGGTTTAAACGTTATAAAGTATATTAATATAGCAATGCTGGTTGTGGAAAGCTGGGGAATGGGTAGTAAAGGTGTTATCTATCTTTTTAAGCAATTACAATTTTAGTGTCAACTGTCCTTTAAAGGACCATTCAATATAGGTAGTTTTAAACAAGCGGTAGATTTGTTTTCTTACAAATTTCAAAATGTATTGAAATTTGCTGTCCTCCTGTATCATGTGACAGCCATTAGCCAATCCCAGACTTATATATACATACACTGTGAACTCTTGTTATAGCTGGTGTCTCAGAAACTGCATGTAAAAAGAGTTTCCTTCCATTTTTAAATTATGCCCAGTCTCTTAAATCTGTATGCTGTATCTGAATCATTAAAGTTTAATTTTGATTTGTGTCCCTTTAATTATTTAGTTCAAGCAATAAGTACATTGTGACATGTTATATTCATAGCAGGAAGCTGAATTACAGGGTAAACATAGCAGTAGAACTACTCACATATACATACAAATGTTTTGGAACAGAATCAAGAGAGGATGTGGTCTCATTTACTGTATACTAAACATGTTCGTATTAGAGGAAACGGACTATAAAGAAGATTCGATCTTGGGAATGTATTATGTCCAAACACAGGAAGCCCTGGTCATGTCTACACAGCAGCATAAATATTGGAATGTGAATATTTAAGATTACATAATAACACAGATAATATTCCTGGGGTATTTAAATATTGAAATACATTTTTTTTAAAAGTACTTTTGAAATTTGTTTGGTAAACATGCATATGTATGGAAAGTAGTTCCATAATCTTTTGCAAAGTATATGCCACATCAATATAACTGAAATGCAGATAATGTATCAAAGCAACATGAAGCCCAAAATTGTTCTTTTAATATTCAGATAGAACATGCCATTTTAAACAACTTTCCAATTTATTTATTTTTTCAAATTCACTTTGTATTCTTGTTGTCCTCTGTTGAAAAGCATACTTAGGTATGCTCAGAAGCAGCAATGCATTACTGGGAGCCAACTGAATACATCAGGTGAGTCTATGGCTATGACACAAATAAGCAGATAGCTTCTGAGTCTATCTAGCCATGTTTTTCAACAAAGGATAACAAGAAAACAAAATTATCTTGATAATAAAAATCAATTAAAACGTTGTTTAAAATTGCATGCTCTCTCTGAATCATGAAAGTTTAGTTTTTTACTTTTTATGTCTCTTTAAGGTTAATACATCACTTCTGTTTTCCTTAAAACATTAGATAATTTTGCATAACAACATTGTGAGACCTATTTTATTCTATTTTAAACATTTATTTGAAGCAGCAATGCTGGAAATATGTACTCCCTTTCTTACAAGTATATTTTGAAACAAATGTAAGAAAATATGTCACCATTATATGAGCAAATCTTATTTTTTTTTTTCAAGAACTGAAGATACAGGGGCCTATTTATCATATGTCTGTCGGACCTGATCTGACAGTGCGGATCAGGTCCAACAGACATCGCTGAATGTGGAGAGAAATGCGCTCTCCGTATTCAGCATTGCACAAGAGCTGCTGGTGCAACGCCGCCCCCTGTAGACTCACGGCCAATCGGCAGCCAGCAGGTGGGTGTCAATCAACCCGATCGTACTCGATCGGGTTGATTTCGAGTGATTCCTGTCCACCTCATCAGAGCAGGTGGACAGGGTTATGGAGCAGCGGTCTTTAGATCGCTGCTCCATAACTTGTGTTTCTGGCGAGTCTGAAGGCTTGCCAGAAACACGGCCCTTCAAGCTACTTACGGAGCTTGATAAATGGGCCCCATAGTCTGAAAAAAGCTTTGGTGCTTGATTAGTTTTTTGTTTGTTTTTTAATTAAAAGAACATGAAAGTCAAAGTTAACTTTCATGATTCAGACAGAGAATGCGATTTTAAGAGGATTTTCAATTTAATATTGTTTTGCTTAATTTGTATGGTACCTTCTGTTAAAAATGGATACTTCTGTGGGCTCAGAAGCAGCAGTGTACTTCTAGGAGCTAGTTTGTGATTGGTGGATAAACACAGCTAGTTTGTGATTGGTGGATAAACACAGCTAGTTTGTGATTGGTGGATAAACACAGCTAGTTTGTGATTGGTGGATACACACACATGATACTTTTAATTGGCTCACCAGATGTGTTCCTCTAGCTCTCAGTAGTGCATTAATACTTTGGGGTGATTTTAACTAGGCATTTAATCCCTTTGCAAGAGTGAAAGACAAAAAGATCACAATAATGTGCTTGATTTCAACAGATAATCATTACTTAAAGGGACACTCAAGTCAAAATTAAACATCCATGATTCAGTGAGAGCAGCAATTTTAAACTTTCCAATTTACTTCCATTAACAAAACGTGAACAGTCTTTTATATTTACACTTTTTGAGCCACCAGCTCCTACCAAGCATGTGCAAGAATTCACAGAATATACGTATATGCATTTGTGATTGGCTGATGGCTGTCACATGATGCAGCGGGGGGTGGAAATAGACAGAACTTCATAAAAAAATCTACTTCTCATTTGAAGTTCATACCAAGTGCTATTGTATTGTCTTTTTATTATGTATTTGTTGATTATGCAAATCTACTGTTTTTAATGGTCCTTTAACCCTTTCATGCCGGGTTCAATTTGTCTACATCGGAACAACGTTCCAATGTAAACAAATTTAAATCACACGATAGCATGCACGATCGCGTAATTTCAATTTGTTTTTTATGATAAGATAGGGTCAGGGGGGTGAGATTACAATGCTAGGCACGCTCATTATGACCCGATCCCATTCAGTAAGCGGCGTTGGCTCAGTACAATCAAACCCCAGCACATCCTAATGTCGGGAAAAGGTTAACCTCTTAATATATTGTCAGTGTGTTTTTCCAGTGTTCACCATACTAAAATTAATCTGCCCTATAAGCTGAACATTCTTACCTCCTGAAAACATGAAATTATCATTTTAGTTATCAAATTGCTGATTTTGTAACCCAAAAACAAATGAACAGTATTTGTAAAGGTTAACTACAAATGTATATGCTATACAAGTAATAGTTCAATACACAAAATAACACTTTAAAGCGAATGTCATATGTAAATAGTGAGTGCAGGTTTATTGATGATGTTTTGAAAGACAAATGTAATTTTCTCAGTGAAATGCAATATATTATAACACAATCAGAAATAAACTAGTGCAATTACAACCTGTGCCAAATTAAGATGTATTTTCTTTGGAATCCCCTAACATCTCAACCTACTGAGACTGCAGGTAATTTACGAGTTTGCTTTGCTGCCAATCCAGCCTGCCAAATGCATACAAGGGATTTTACTGCCCTCTTGCATAGTAAACATTGAGAAACCTTTTACAAGTAGTGAGATGTTTACTCACAAAGTGCTTAGCAACTTTTGTTTGTAGCAATAACTGTTTGTTACTTAACAATTGGAAACAGATCTAACCTTTCCAAAATCATTGAGATTACAAATATCATCTTTGTGAAATGTTTCAAAATGACGTTGAAAAAAATAAAACCCTCTATAGCCTATATGTTTTGCCTACATGGACCAATAGAACAGAGGGAGCTTCTGGATAATATAATTAAATATTTGTCAGGGAGATTACACTCTACAGTAATTAAAGGGACAGTCTACACCAGAAATTTTATTGTTTTAAAAGATAGATAATCCCTTTATTTCCCAGTTTTGCATAACTAACACAGTTATAATAATATACTTTTAACCTCTGTGATTATCTTGTATCTAAGCCTCTGCAAACTGCCCCTTTTCAGTTCTTTTAACAGACTTGCAGTCTAGCCAATCAGCGCCTGCTCCCAGATAACTTCTCGTGCACGAGCACAGTGTTATCTATATGAAATACGTGAACTAACACCCTCTAGTGGTGAAAAACTGTTAAAATGCAATCTGAAAGAGGTGGGCTTCAAGGTCTAAGAAATTAGCATATGAACCTCCTAGGTTAAGATTTCAACTAAGAATACCAAGAGAACAAAGCAAAATTGGTGATAAAAGTAAATTGGAAAAATGTTTAAAATTACATGCTCTATCTGAATCATGAAAGATTATTTTGGCCTAGACTGTCCCTTTAAAGGGACACTCAATAAAAATTAAACTTTCATTATTCAGATAAAGCAGCAATTTTAAACAACTTTCTAATTTACTTCCATTAACAAAATGTGCACAGTCTTTTTATATTTAAAATTTTTGAGTCACCAGCTCCTACTGAGCATGTGCAAGAATAAGCGTGTATGCATTTGTGATTGGCTGATGGCTATCACATGGTACAGGGGGAGTGAAAAAAGAAAAAGTTTTAAAATTGTCAGAAAAAAATCTACTACTCATTTGAAGTTCAGACTAAGTCTATTGCATTGTCTTGTTATCTTGCATTCGTTGATTATGCAAATCTACTGTGTTGACTGGTCCTTTAAGCCATTGAAGAGACATTTAAAATAAATTATGTCCACTAACTAAATAAAATATTTTTAGCATGAAACAGTTTAATGCTATCAAAATGTATTGAAACTAACTGGAAATGTCTGCTTGATTGTCATTGGCTAATAAGGATTATTCCTACATCTGAACTAGTGGAAAGAGAGACACATTCCCATGGATAAAAAATAATATGTAAGGATATTAAAGACTGAAACATTGATTAATAAAAGTAATACATTTTAAAAATAATCTCATATGCTACAAATATACAATAATTATGATTTTTTTTGTATTATGCAATAAAGAATATAAAGCTGAGCATAGCTTTGGAAGGAAAGGTCACATAATTGCTTGGTGGAAACTAATTTCTGATGGAGTTTGTATGAAGGTGATTGGAGGAAAGGGAACCAGAAATTTTAGCAATATTAGGCAGCCCAGACTCCTCCCCTCAGTACAGTGGCTTTTAGTAATAGGAGGGAGATGTTTTTTGTTTACACCCTAGAGGTTCCCTAAGAATGAGCAGATTAGCATCTCCCTATAAATGTGCAGATAGGTGCAGAAAAGACAACAAATGAGTAAAAGAAGGTTCACAGTCTACCTCTGGAACAAATAACATCTGCTCTTTATGATTATCACTTTCCCCCAAGAGTAGATGAGACTCTCAGAGAAGTTTTGTATAGAAAAAAACAAGTTAGATTGTTCCCTGATTATGTTTCCCTGCCCTTGCTCCCCAGCCAGGAAACAAATGCTTTAGTCTGCTTGATGTACTGTAAACAAGCAGATCTCTTGGGTTCTAGTCAATGTACTTCAGGGAGATGAGAAAACATTGTATCCAGCCCCAGTTCATAAACTGAGTCCTAAAGCTATGACATTATGTAACCCCAGTTCAATTACAGGATGCAGATCGTTATAGCATTGGTTTGTAGGCTCATTGAACAAGCAGGAGACAATGATATTATGTGTAGTCTGGTATAGCACATTTACTTCTGTGTTACCTCTTGTTTACAACAGTTAATTGTTCTACCTTGTGCACAACAATTAGCTTTTTGTTCATTTTATGAAAAATAAAATATTTATACTTTTGTTGTGGTGTAAGTGCAAGTATCTCTGTGTTCTTGTGCATTCTCGTAAGCTGTATGATATAATTAGTTCAATAATCTATTTTATATGCGACATAAGTGGAACGCTAATTTATCACGCACCCATAAATGGGCAAATTCGCCCATTTACGAGCACCTGATATATAACCAGCCATTACAAGTGGCAATTAACGCTCAGAAAATTAAATCAAATTAGATCTCTGATTCATTTTAAAAATGTCCCCCAATTGCCCCCAAAATTAAGTGTGAAGTTCCTTTGGTAAAACAAAATAATCTAGCATCTTTATTTTGTTTAAATAAACTGCACAAAGCAGTTTTTAGGGGTTAAAGTGAGCGGCACTAAAATGTAAATTTAGATAGCGGTCTATGGGGACTGTGTGTTCATTGTAAATATTTATGTATATAATCATTTACATGACACACGAGACACAGCATGAGAACTAGGCTCCAATTGGAACCTTTGAAAGTGCGCTCTTGTGAGCGCAAAGATTACCTACAATGTGAACGAGAGGTTTAGTTTGCATTGTACCAGTGCACATTTGCGTCTGCCGGTATTACTGAGTAAAGCTCCAATATCGTGCTTGTGAAATCGCAATTTTGCGCTCCACACGTAATCTACACTTAGTTGTTGGCTCCTTTTGAATGCAGCAATTCATCTTGTGTATTCTTTTGTACACAACAATGAGTTAACTGCTCCATTGTGTATGATGCAATTACTATTAGGCCTGTACTGTGCTGCACAAATCAATCTGTTCTGTGCTTCTTTTCTATGCTGTAATTTTCCTGTGCTGTCTTGTGTGGTACAGCTAGTCCTCTGCTCTCCCATTTGTATGATGCAATTCATTTTTCATTCTATGTTGTATGGAGCAGATCCACTCTTCACTAATAAATAATTATTTATTCTTGTCTCTACAGGGACTTTACCATACAACTTGTTTGTACCACGCATACTGTATATATAGGATTGCCTATTCATTTTGTACTAGTAAAAACAAAGATAATTTAGTTTTAAAGGGACATTTTGGCAACTGTAACCCAGTGGTATTAAAACCTTTTTCTGTGCATGTCACTTTCACTTGTGATCATCATAAAAAAATATTAAACATATTTAATAAAGGATATAATTTACATTTATGTCAAACTACTATGTTTAATTAGTAAATTATTATTCATATTATTAACCTTCTCCTGTAGTAATTTCTTGAGCACTACTAGGTGGTCACCTCTCCTGTTCCTACCACCATGCTGCCAGACCTACCTCAGCCACACCTATATGCCCAGCACCACCCACAACACACCCACTTACCTAATACATATTGTTATCATTTTAACATCTACCAATACGCAAATGTAATTAATACCAGGGTCAATAATGCAACAATTACGGGTACAAATGATATACAGCAGGCCATTTTTATGTTAACATATTATTCTAGCCTATTTCTCAATATATGTGAGAATGGAATGATCCAGGGCATATATTATGTTTCTATATGCCTAGAAAGCTTGCTAAAAAATAAACCTATTGCCAAGCAGGAATGCTATTTCTTTAAGAAAGTCACCAGGGATATGCCCACCTCTTCTCTGTACATTGCACAACCAGATTTTATAAACACAATTAAATGTTGAAGGAGATGAACAATGTCCTTAAACACTGTCTAAGACTTATGCCCATTGGTGCTTTCAGACTCAAATGACAGAATTAGCCTTTTACTTCAAGCTCTGTGATGCTGGCTCCCAGGATACTCCTATGGAATTGTTCTGTGGTTGCATTGTAGGCTTGCCAAGCAAATTAATGGCAGGAACTTCAAATAAACACATAAGGCTTAACTGAATCTTATTTATTAAATGAAATGCTGAAGCTGCCTGTTTACAACTGTGTCCTAAGGTTCTTTATTAAATGCTGAAAAAAAAGTACCATTTCTTGGATGGATGACAGTAGCCACAAAAGGTCATATCACAAATACTTGTGGAGTTTTCTTAAAATTGCTTTGATGATACAATTAAACAGACAATTCAATGTGAGGAAAGTACATATGTGTAGTAGCCATCAACAGCGTGCAGAGCCAGTAAACCAACGGGAAACTGAGCCCTATAATGCAAGTTGTGCTTGTCTGTAGCATTTTTCTATCCTTAACTACTGAGCAAATAAACACACTCAACAGTTTTCTATTTTAAGTTGAACAACCTGCATTTTTGGAGAGGTTGATTTATTTAAAATGTCTATGGTTGAAATCAGTCAACAAAATGTGAGATTTGTCAACTATAAAGTGGATATAATCCCTCACACGCTACAGCTGTGGTGGGCAACTGGCAAGAACCATATGTGGGCCTTAGAGACAACCTAGAAGCACTTAACTTGGTACGCATAGAGCTGTAGTTGATTGCCCTATGAGATGGTGCCCACATAGAGTGCAACCTCTTTAATCTCACTTGTACTTTTCACAAAGGAGAACTTTTATGCAGCAGTCTCGAATTATTAGGTAACAAAAGATTTGTACAACCAACCCTAGACACACATACAAACGCTACCTGCTTAACCAGTTAAGCTTAAAAATGACAATAAGCACATTTACACTAATAAAAAGTAGCACAATCAATAACCCAGCAAACAAACATGCCCACTGTTCCTATAATGCCCCTGTTTTAATTGATATTATACACTTATCTGTATGGTTTAGGAGCACCATAGGCTAATTGCCTGTTAACATCCCTACACACTATTAAGAGATTAAAGGGATATGAAACCCTAAATGTTTCTTTCATGATTCAGATAGAGCATGCACTACTTTCTAATTTACTTCTATTATCATTTTTTCTTTATTCTCTTGGTAACTTTTGTTGAAAAGCATGGACGTATGCTTAGGAGACGGCCAACTTCTGGAGCATTATATTGCAGCAGTTTTTCAAAAATGTTATCCGTTTGCAAGAGCACTAGAACTTTTTCCTGCCATGTAGTGTTCCACATGGTATCTCTTCAATACAGAATATCATGGGAAAAAAGCAAATTTGATAATAGGAGTAAGTTGGAAACTTTTTTTTAAATGGTACGCTCTGTCTGAATCACAAAAGAAATGTTTTGGGTTTCATATATCTTTTAATTAACGTACTTGAACCTGGCACTTCAACCTGTTATGTAATCGTTAAACCTCAGAAATAACGTTTGTCTTTATTTGTGTGTTTTTCATTTTTAATATCGATATAGTGAGACTAACAAGGAAAATATAGTTGTTTTTTTATATCAACTTTATGCTTCAGGGTTATTATTGGGAAAACGCAAGTTTGTGATTGCTGGAAAACCATGCTGACAATAGGGTCAATTATAATCTATCTGCGATTTGCTTCCAAAATGGCTGTATTGGGTGATCACAATGCAAAATCAATTATTTTGTTAAAATTTAAAATAGGTTAATAGGGAAAGGACTTATAATATCTTCTTATACTGGATTTTAAAAGAACTGAAACTGTAAAGTGTGATCCCACTCCCTTGCAACATTGTATCTGCATAGAAGACCTTCAAAGGAGATTGGGCCTTTGTGACTGGGTTTTATGGGGGATGCGCCCATGTGTACACTAAGTCTAAACATGGACACAACAGTTTTTCAAAGTACTTGTGCCTACATTATTGTACTCACAAAGGCGTGTTCCAGTTAACAAGTTTAATAATGTAGGCATAAGCACTTGGAAATGCACTAACCATGTTTAGACTTAGCGTGAGTGTGCAATAGCCTTAAGCACTATATGGCAGTACTGTTTGTAGCAATGTGTACTCAAGAAACATGCATGCTACAGAGCATACCTTAGTATTCTCTCATGGAAATGAGGAAAGCCTCCCTTGATTGCACAGCAGCTCTTAATGTGCAGGATGGAGCTCCCGTCCACTGTCTGACAGATTAGGTGTCACATTTATGATTATGCCAATCATGAAAAAGCTCCAGGGGAGGCAGCTAACACATCTGCCTCATTGTGTGTGTGTGTGTGGGGGGGGGGCATCTATTGAGTCTAAGACTGTGTCTTACTTTGACAGTCATTAGGTCATTTATCTAGATGGGAACTAGATTGTGCCATGTCATTTATGTGGCAGAACAGCAATTACTCCTATGCAGTGCAGGTCTCACTGACAAGAAAGCAGTCTGTAAGCTTTCAATAGACAGGTATGGTACACTCTGGAATTACTGTAATTACTAAATTTACTCTGGACTCTTTTATTTACAAAGTGTGGATTAGGTTAAAAAGTGTAAACATTTTTTTTTACGCTTTTTGTTTCACCTAGTATATATATATTAAATTATATGAATTTTATGTAAAGATAATGTCCATATGTTATGTTATTAAACATCTGAAGCATCTGTGTTGTTAGATTTGTGTGTGTATATGTATATACAGTGGGGCAAAAAATTATTTAGTCAGCCACCAATTGTGCAAGTTCTCCCACTTAAGAAGATGAGAGAGGCCTGTAATTTCCATCATAGGTATACCTCAACAATGAGAGACAAAATATGGAAACAAATCCAGACCATCACATTGTCTGATTTGGAAAGAATTTATTTGCAAATTATGGTGGAAAATAAGTATTTGGTCAATATCAAAAGTTCATCTCAATACTTTGTTTTATATACTTTCTTGGCAATGACAGAGGTCAAACGTTTTCTGTAAGTCTTCACAAGGTTTCACACTCTGTTGCTGGTATGTTGACTCATTCCTGCATGCAGATCTCCTCTAGAGCAGTGATGTTTTGGTGCTGTCGCTGGGCAACACAGACTTTCAACTCCCTCCAAAGGTTTTCTATGGGGTTGAGATCTGGAGACTGGCTAGGCCACTCCAGGATCTTGAAATGCTTCTTACGAAGCCGCTCCTTCGTTGCCCGGGTGGTGTGTTTGGTATCATTGTCATGCTGAAAGACCCAGCCATGTTTCATCTTCAATGCCCTTGCTGATGGAAGGAGGTTTGCACTCAAAATCTCACGATACATGGCCCCATTCATTCTTTCATGTACATGGATCAGTCGTCCTGTTCCCTTTGCGGAGAAACAGCCCCAAAGCATGATGTTGCCACCCCCATGCTTCACAGTAGGTATGGTGTTCTTTGGTTGCAAACTCAGCATTCTCTCTCCTCCAAACACGATGAGTTGTGTTTCTACCAAACAGTTCTACTTTGGTTTCATCTGACCATATGACATTCTCCCAATCCGCTTCTGGATCATCCAAATGCTCTCTAGCATACTTTAAACGGGCCCGGACATGTACTGGCTTAAGCAGGGGGACACGTCTGGCACTGCAGGATCTGAGTCCCTGGCGGCGTAGTGTGTTACTGATGGTAGCCTTTGTTACGTTGATCCCAGCTTTCTGCAGGTCATTCACTAGGTCCCCCCGTGTGGAGATCTTGCATGGAGCCCCAGATCGAGGGAGATTATCAGTGGTCTTGTATGTCTTCCATTTTCTAATTATTGCTTCCATAGTTGGTTCTTCACACCAAGCTGCTTGCCTATTGCAGATTCAGTCTTCCCAGCCTGGGGCAGGTCTACAATTTTGTTTCTGGTGTCCTTCAACAGCTCTTTGGTCTTCACCATAGTGGAGTTTGGAGTGTGACTGTTTGAGGTTGTGGACAGGTGTCTTTTATACTGATAACAAGTTCAAACAGGTGCCATTAATACAGGTAATGAGTGGAAGACAGAGGAGCCTCTTAAATAAGAAGATACAGGTCTGTGAGAGCCAGAAATCTTGCTTGTTTGTAGGTGACCAAATACTTATTTTCCACCATAATATGCAAATAAATTCTTTCCAAATCAGACAATGTGATTGTCTGAATTTGTTTCCACATTTTGTCTCTCATAGTTGAGGTATACCTATGATGTAAATTACAGGCCTCTCTCATCTTCTTAAGTGGGAGAACTTGCACAATTGGTGGCTGACTAAATACTTTTTTGCCCCACTGTATGTCTGTATCTCTATATCTATCTATCTATATTATATATTTATATATATTACTCATGTTGAGTATTATCAGAACAACATCATGTTATAAATCTGGCTTCTGAAAATGAAACATCAACATTGGAACATGTAGTACAATAATTACTATTTAATTATTTTTCAGCCATATTAATGACATCTGAGATTTGTCCAGGCCTTCTAGCAGGCCCACCTATCCAACATTACAGAATCCCTCTGTCTCCCAAACTGCAGTTTACATGTAACAAGAAATAACTGAGGATAGAATAAGGTGTGATATATAGATAGTTAATTAACGTGTCTCATATTTGCTGTGCTGTACGCGGCTCAATATATTCGGGTTTGGCCTGAACTAAAGGGGTAACCCTAATTGCAGCTCCAACCCGCCACTCCAATCCCCAGCAGTGCTGCATACTCGACTCAGGTCTCAGGCCCTAGGGCGAGCTTTACCCAGTCTGCAGGTAAGGGGGCTGTGGCTCTTGGGAAACTGTCCCTCTCTCTCTTTGCCCAACTCTTGAGACCATCTTTCTATCCTTCTCTCCCTCTCCCCCCCCACAGGATAAGAGCCCATCTGTGCTGTGATACTTTGTTTCCTCATGTTAATAGATCTATTGAACTATTTATAGTTTAAAGGGCTGCGAATGACATAACAACTAAACAATTTTTTGCATAGCAATTCATGTTCCCATTTAGTAAATTTGCTGTTTTAAAATATTAAATACAAATTAAAATGGATATTATGTTTTTATACTATATATATATATATATACTGTATATGTGTGTGTGTGTATTTATATATATATATATATATATACTTTTCAAAATATTGGTTGTGTGTCCCTTTAATTTTGATTTACTTGCCACTTTAATTAATAATCGTAACATAATACAATGACACAATGCATAAATGTTAGTATGTTCTGGTATTTGATTACTTTGTGAGACCAGACCACAGAGCTGCCAGTATGCACATCAAGATTAGCTCTGCACAACAACAAAACCAGCTTTATTGGCATTGTGTCAGAATGTTTACTAGATAAATGACTTAGCTGTGTTGTGCCAAGCACACAAGAGTAGGACAGTGCTCTCCAGACCACAAACATTATCGTTGGCATTTTGACAGGGAACTTCAGTTGCTGTTACAGATTTGACAATGTTAGGGCATTTTCTTTCTTATGTTCTGCCCTGTCTACCATATTGTCAGTACCACTGCGTTACTATAATGTAATGACTTGTGTATATTTTGTTTGTGCAACAGCATTTGCATGCCCAGCCTAGGACCACAATCCCCGAAAGTGACGGAATTGGCTAATCTGATGAATTGGCTAATCTGTCAGAACAGGGGCAGTCTGCAGAGGCTTAGATAAAAGTTAATAACAGAGGTAAAAATTATATTAACATAACCGTGTTAGTTATGCAAAACTGGGGAATGGGTAATAAAGGGATTATCTATCTTTTCAAACAATAAAAATCCATTTAAAAATAAATATCGCTTTTATAATACCAAATTATTGACACATTCCCCTGGTCCATTCACATCCTGTATTTAAGTCTGGGAATTGTAGAGTTGATTACAAAGAAATGGTGGCCCCCAGAATTGAAGTTGGCAAACCTGTTTTAAAGGAATAGGAAAGACCTCTCTGTAACTCCTGCACTACACAACAGTGGTTAATAACAACCATCGTAATAGTCAGGGATATGTAGGGTTAAAGAATCTTGCTGCTTTTCTAGGCACTGCCACACTGCACATTCAGGTGTATAATGACAGCTTTTAAAGTGAAGGTCAATTTCAATGAATTAGTGCCGGTTGTTAATAATTAGATTAAAAACAAGGGCACTTTAATTCATCAAAATTGACATTGCACTCGTTTTCTTGAAAAAAATATCTTTTTATCCTGACAGCCGCTGCAGCGCTTCATCTGCCCGTCGCAAGCCCTCTTCTCGGTTCCAAAATGACGAATCTGGCTTCCTTCAATCACAGCATTGCCTCAGGCCATGATTCCCCGGGGGGGAAGACGTGATTGGAAGAAGCCGGATTTGTCATTTCTGATGTATGAAGAGGCTTACGACGGCCGGGGAAATCGCTGAAGCGGCTGTCAGGTCAAGTTTTTGAAGAAAATAAGTGAAATGTCAATTTTGATGAATTAAAGTGCCCTTGTTTTTAATAGGATTATTAAAAAACGGGCACTAATTCATTGAAATTGACCTTCATTTTAAGGAAAAACTAAAGTCAGAATTAAACTTTCATAATTCATATAGAGCACACAACTTTCAGCAATTTTCCAATTCACTTCCATTATCTAATTATGCACAATATTTTATATACACACTTTCTAAGGCACTACACCCTACTGAGCATGTGCAACAATTCATAAAACATATGCATTTTTTGATTGGCTGATGATTGTCACATGATGCAGCAGGAAGGAAAATGAAATTAACTTTAAAATTTGTCCCCAAAAAAATCTACTACTCATGTGAAATTCAAACTAAGTGCTGGTCTTTTTTTATCATGCTTTTATTGATTATGCTTTTCTACTGTGCTTAAGTGGTCGCTTAAATCCTATGTAATGTACATTATATCTATATCTATTAATTTATAATCAATCAATAAAATGATAATGAGAGATTAACTTCTTTTTAACTTTTCTTTTTCTTTTAGAATATCAACGGTAATCATCAGGCTCCACACTATGTGTATGATCCAGCAATATTTGCTTTCCGTTCCCTAAGCACCATAAAGCCTATCAGCCCAATAGTTCCTATTGAAGAACCTTCACGTGCCTACTAAAGAAGAACCCATCAATAATCTCAGGACCCTCAAAGATCGACCAACCCGCCTTCAGCAGCAAACCTGTCGCTAAAAGCAATAAGGATCCTTTCAGATATCTGTTTTCTATATTGTATTAATACCAGCACTGGCATATTGTCAGAAAAAGAAAATTAGTTGATGTACAATCAAGCTTTAAGCCTATGCTTTTCACTGTTGTAAGCAAAACTGCAAGAAAATACAGTGATTTTAATGAACATGTTCATGGATTTTAGTTAGATTGGAAGTAATGTCCTCCGAATGAACCTGCAAGTCCTCCATTTAATTAATACAGAAGTAGATGAACTTTTTATTGGCTTAGCTCTGGTTAGTTTGTTTATATAGGACGGACAACAACATCAGTGGAAGCTCAATGAATATATTGCATCTAACAGGTGGACTCAACAGTAGAATGTAAGAGGTTTTCTTAAAGACAAATTTTCAAGGACCAAGACAAGATTTACAGGGGCCTCTGTACTTGTCTAGGAGAGGCGATTGATGTAGGTGCCTTTGACAGTTAATAGCTGTGTTAAAAACTGCTGTGTATTTTAGAATAACTGCTTTGTATTATGAAGATATAACTTGTGATCCAATGGGCAGTTAATCAGTAGAATGGTAGTAGCACACATCGCCCATGTGAGGCATCTCAGAATGTATTGTTATAATGAACAAAGAGTGGCTTATTTCAGTGCTGTCACCTGTCTTGGAAAATATTACAGTTTGGTAACTATCTTACAAATGCGTTTAAGCCAAAACCAACCCAAGCAAAAAAAAAAAAAAAAGTACTACTGGTTGGATGAACTAATCTTCAAACTGGCAGCAATGTAGCACAGTTGAGTGGCTGGGAAACAAGTAGCCTGGGTTGCACTATATATAGCTTTAATCCAAGTGTTATTCTTGCATAGTGAGCAGTTGTGGATATCCTTTAAAAGTGACTTCCCATTAGAAGGCATTAAGGACAATTCCAGCTTTTCACTGACTTTTTTTTTGTCCACCATGAGATAAATGCTTCTTCCACAGGGTTATAAGAGAGAGCTGCTGTTTGTATGCAACGATTTACTGGTTTTGTAGAATGGAATATAAGAAATTTCAGTTCTTTTTAGTCTGTGGCCTTTAAAGAGCCTTTTTGTAGTCTGTTGGCATTAGGACGAGTGAAGGGTCTTGGGAAAAATGCTGGTCATGTTTTATTCTGGATCTGAAACTCACAAATAGCAGCAGAAAAATGCCTTTTTAGTGTCTGTCACTAGTAATGAAAATATTTGTCTGCCCCATTTATGTGATGGCACTTACTAAGATATATATATATATATATTTTAAATTGAACACACATTTGGATATCAAAATGGCACTATAACCCCAGGACATCCAGTCAATGTTATTAGAAAAGTATTAATCAATACTTCTATAACATCTGGGTTCAAAATAGCATAGCACAGGTTTCTCCCACTGGGGACGCAATGGGTGCTTTAGTTCCGTTTAGCAATATCTTTCTTATTTGGCTTTTGTAAAGCAGTCCTGTTTAAGAATATATTAATTATGGACCAGGTTATATACTGTATACATTAAATTCCCTACCTTACATTTCAAACAACAAGTGGTAAACATTAGAATATAGTTGTACATGAAAAATAAATTATTTGAAGTCTTGCAAATCAGAAAGCATTAGCTGCCCGTGATTATACTCCCTTTCTGTATTGGACAAAATATTTTAAATAGAATTCAGGGAATCACAATCTGTACAAGTATATTGAATACCTCATGGATGACAGTAATGGAAAAATCCAAACATTTTGTGAAAATGGTAATGTTTAGTGGACTTCAGAATATTTATTTTTTATGCATTGAAACTGAATATACATTTCAACAAGTCCATTTAGATGTAATGAGGAACATTTTTTTTATTTATGTCCCTTATATGTTATTGTTAAGAAGAGTGCACCATGTCAAGCTATACACTAACATGCTGAAAGAGAATTGCATGACTAATTCATTGATCAACTTGTCTTAGCATTGAATGTAGATCCTCTTTTTGGAATTTGAAGTCATTTTACAATTATCTACCACCACAAGAAATCCCACAATGCAATGTTGCACATTTTACTTTTTTTAGATTGCCTGAATGTTCGTAGCTAATTCATGTTACAGGGTAGATTCTATTGCAGATGTAACAATGACTTAATGGTACATACGTCTACATAGACTTTAATAAAGTTTCTTTTGGTTACAGTTAAGTTTAACAATGTAATATAATCTAGCCCTATATAATTTGGTATTGGTAAATGGTGTACCTTTTTAGGACCAGACAAAACATAAGGTGACTACAACCTTGTACAAATGACAGTGGTAAATTTTACAACAGGACTGGAATCTGAATCAACTCAAAAGGAAATACTGGACAGAACATTTTTTAGGGGTAGGTTGCTATTTCAAATGTTCTCTCCTCTTTACAAGCGCACCATGATTGTTTATATTCACTTTAAATGGATAAGATTACTAAAGGAAACTGCAAGGCTTACTATTAGTATGTTATCTTGCAAATCAACAAAACATACTTAAATATGTGAGCCATCTGAAAATAGAAAGATGACTGTGGTCTTTGCTTTGATAGCTAACAAATATTTTTATACGTGTATTTTTGTAAGAGATATACATTGTTTTTTTTCTAAACGCTTTTTTAGTGTCTGTAAACCAGCTAGATAACCACTTCTTTCTAACAGGGTTTATTAAATCACATTAACGTTTCATATGTGATATTTTGTCCCCTACCTATGAAAACGAGTAATAAGTGCCACAATATTATGTTGTTTTCAATATCAGAGCAGCACTCTATGGGGCCTATTTATCATATGTCTGTCGGACCTGATCCGACAGTGCGGATCAGGTCCGATAGACATTGCTGAATGCGGAGAGCAATACGGTCTCCGTATTCAGCATTGCACCAGCAGCTCTTGTGAGCTGCTGTTGCAACGCCGCCCCTGCAGACTTGCGGCCAATCAGCCACCAGCAGGGGGGTGTCAATCAACCCGATCGTACTCTATCAGATTGATTTCCGGCGATTCCTGTCCGCCTCATCAGAGCAGGTGGACAGTGTTATGGAGTAGCGGTCTTTAGACCGCTGCTCCATAACTTGTGTTTCTGGCGAGTCTGAAGACTCGCCAGAAATATGGGCCCACAAGCTCCTTACGGAGCTTGATAAATGGGCCCCTATGTGCCTATGTCTTAAGACATAAATACCAAGTGTTTGAGGTTTAGCTTGAGTATTTCTCTTAGTCCAAATATCTTTCAGACCTAAAAAATAAGCTTTTCTGATTGATGCATAATCTGTTGTATAACTGTGTGGGCTCAGTTTTAGTTTGCATGAGAGTTGGTCTGAAAGGCTTAGTTCAGAAGGTCGTCTCAGATACTACTTACAGGGCCATCTACATGAACCTGTGGCACCACTAATCTAAGGATGTTGGATGCAATGTACAACAAACAAGAAAACAAGACTTGCTGTAAGAATGTCTGAGAGCAGGAAAATAAAACCTGTGAATTACATTTTTTGGCTGTTGTGTTTTATTTTATGGAATGACATTCAGATATCACAGTTGCAGCATTGCTTACTAATTTTATTTATCCCCTGCAAATGGGTTCAACAGATTTTTAAAGGAACATTAAACATAGGTTGTGCATTACATTTTTTATACCCATTGTAATCTAATTATTGCTCCTTCCTATGCTAGGTTTTTATGCTTAAAGGGATACTAAACTCAATTTGTTTTCTTTTAAGATTCGTATAGAGAGTGCAATTTTAAGCAACTTTCTAATTTACTCCTATTATCAATTTGTATTCATTATCTTGGTATATTATTTTAAAAGGCAGGAATGAAAGCTTAGGAGCTGGACCATTTTTGGTTCAGAACCTGGTTAGTGCTTGCTGATTGGAGGCTACTTTTAGCCACCAATCAGCAAGCAATGGGAATAAAAATAAAATGCTTAATTTTAATAACTAAAGTTTACCGTTCCTTTAAAGCCAGCTACAGAGCAACAATGCAGTGCAGCTAAACTTGTCAGGTGATTGGTGGCTACACACATATGTCTCCCTTGATTAGATTAGTACCCTTGTTTAGCTCCGGATCAGTAGTAATTTACTAAATTAATGCTGACTTTAACTATGTGTTTTACCCCTTTGTGGGAAAGACATACATAAGCGCAGGCAAGCAATATTGCAATAAAAAAGCACCCTAATATTAGTGTATTTTCGTTTTGCAACTTTATGTCCATTTAAAAAGAAGCCCCAGAAAATCACTGGCGGCAAAGCTGGGCCTCGGCCATGCATCAAGTAATGAGTGCATCTGAGAACATCTCCCTGATACTGTTGCTTAGATTGCTCCGGTATTTTATTGCTCATGAATACAGATTTGGCCCCAGATACTTTTCTTAGGTGCTTTTATAGATGCCTCCGTTTCATGGTCTGTATTAAATATTCAATACTCCTTTATACATTCTTTGGAGCAGAAAATTGTGAACCCATTGAACTGTGTCTTAGTAGAAGTATTTATTGTCCCTTGCACGACACAGAATTGTCTGTTAACCCTGTGAGACCCTACCAGGTCATCTTGAATATCACACTTGGTATGAGTGCACTGGGAAATATCATGGGTAAATAATTCATGATTGATTTAACAGTTCTGTGACATGAATATAGAGCTAGCAAATGGCAGATGTCTAGTTGTTTGTTACCACAATGTTACAAAAAATTAGCCCCTGGCTTTCTGTGTTCATATTCCGCCCCTGTCATCACTCTCATTATCCTCCCAATTAGCCCGGGAGTATTACAAGAGAACCGAGAGAGTGCGTGTGTTTATATTATGTATGCGTGTGTGTGTGTGTGTATATATATATATATATATATATATATATATATATAAAACAGGGAAGGGGACTGCACTCTCAGACTGGACTGGGTACACATCCTATGACCCTGCAACATGCTCAGCCCTGGGTGCTCAATAGCACTTTAACAAGAAATTAAGATATAGGAAGAAATAAGGAAAGACAGTAAAGTAGTTTAGGGCACAATTCTTCTGGACTTAGAATGATTTAAAATTTATATTGGCCAGAACATGGTATTTTTTTTTTAAATCAAAGTTTTTTATTGAGGTATTTCGGATAATAACATACACTTTGCGTCATCATACACGTACAATGCAAACAAGAGATGCTCAATACGACCATGTCAAACACTAAACAAATTAGAACTGAACATATTTTCTGCTAAAAAAATTACCTGTTTGACAAAACTGAAGACAACATATAAGATTCTTGTATAATATAGTAAACCATGTTGTCTCTAACAACAATGCAAAACTCAAAGTGCACAAATAATAATTTGATAACTCTTTTTAATTTATATGATGGCTTAATACCAGTACCTCTATATCATGGATTGCTGCCTATATTAGAGTGATACATTATGATGGCCCATTATAAGCCATAGCAGACTAGTGTTTGTGAGAGGTAGCACATTTTTATAACCTTGTATGTATAGGTGCCAGGTAGCGGATTAATACCGCTAAGGAATTCACCATGTTGGGTGAATGAACATTATAATACTGTAGTAACGTAGCTTAATTAATCTAGTTGGCGAAAACTAAACCAATATATCATAAGTGGATATATCCAATGGTCTCTTAGTATGTATGCCTTATGGTGTGTGGGACTCTGAGAACCTCTGGCTTAGGGTTGATTTGCTGGTTTCCCAATTGGATCCTTCACATAATTATACCCACATTATAAGATGGAAAAGCAGGGACATCCACTAGAAAAAAAAAAAAAATCCATTGGCACATACAAGGTATCAATGTGTGTTTATATAGGTATGGGTGTCAGCTTGATGAACTTATGGGATAGATCCCTAATGGGGCCTAAAGTTTAAGAAGAGTGCAACTCCAGTTATCTATTAAATACAATACAGCTACAAATTAATTATTTACATATAAGTGGGAACTGTCGTCACCCAGGCTGGTAGTAACACAAAATTTCTGTATAGGTATATCAGACCGTTACGTCATCATTATAAAATACATGAATAGGTGACATAGCGATACCATCCATTTGAGTAGGGTTTAGGACGTAGACCAGAATAACACTACCCAATCCCAGTCCGAGTGCTCGTGTGGTAGTAACTTACATAGCAGGGACAATGGTTAGAGAAATGGGTAAAAGGATACCATCTGGGACGTTTTCCTAGCAGTCTCTGGCCTATCAAGCATAGGTAGGTGAAAGTATTTTGAGTTACATCTGTCCATGCTGACGAGTACACCACAAAGAGCTTAGAGTCACTGGTCATCGCCGGATTGCACTGTTGTGCTCCCTGTCGCATCGGGTGCCCGGCCGCATCCACCCAAGTTAGTTGTTGCTTCTCCTCTGGTGCTCCTCGAAGCCTGTTAGCAATAAAAGGAGATGTGACATCAGCAGTCTCATGTCTCCGAGAGCGTGGATTTGTTTCCTGCATCTGCATATGTAGATCCTCTCGCGTTACTGCCCTGCTTTGGACAGTCTCTATTATGTTGGAAATAGGTTGCGGGTAGCTGCACTGTGAGTCAAGTTCCATCTCGTCCACCATTTTGAGTTCTGTGTCCCCTTTCTTTGTAGGTCGGGCCTTTACTAGGTATGTGAGGTGGGCAAAGGATTCATCTACTTGCGTAGCCAGGGCTGCCAGAAGGGCCTGGATTCTCATATGCGATATCTGGTCCATGTTCAAGTATTTTCCACCAACTAGAATTTGCAGTTAGATGATGAGCCTGCTTTACCCGGCAGGCCGGGGGTGGGGTAGGATGATGGTATTAGGCCACTACCCCGCCTAGTAAGATGTCCGGTCAGCGATTCAGAGCCTGTAATCGGCACAAAAAATTGACATAGCTGGATTCAGTCGTGCTTCATAGGATTGCTGCTATGTAGTAAAGCAATTAGTGTATGAGTAATCGGTGTTTTATCCATCTAAGCTAAGGAGCTACTTAACTTTGCAACCGAATATGGCTGCTGTCCGGACACGCCCCAGAACATGGTATTTTAAATTGACCCATAAAGTGTATATATTCTAAAAGTCGAAGAATTGTGCCCCAAACCGTTTTTTTATCTTTTCTTATTTCTTCCAATATCTTAGTGTTTTGTTAAAGTGATTATACAGTAGGTAGGGCAACACCTAATTGAGATCCCCTATAGTTATAGGCTCTCTTTTAGTTCCTTCTTCACTTAATTCACAGACATAGTGCCAGTTAACCTTGTTTCTAAACTATATTAAGAGGCTGACTTAACAGTCTTTCTTTTCAAACTTGAGCATGTGTTTTTCATTACATTCATATAATGGCCAGTTTTTATTTAGGGGAAGAGATGAAAAAATGGACAGAGGATATCTTAAAGGGACATAGAGCAAGTTGTGATAGAGCCAACATATAATAATATGTACTTTAATTACTTTACCTGCAAATGTATACTGCAATACTTAACCATTAACCCTTTCTTTTTAGTTTCTAAATTGTAAAGCTCTAACTCCCCCCACACATTTCCTTCTATGGCTGTATCTATATATTTTGTTGTTTTGGTAGAATAAAAAAGTGCATAGGGATTATCTGCTGGAGCATGCCTAGAAGCTGTGAACTCAGTTGAAATACAATGCCTTTGTCTAAACACTGATAAGGGGGGTGGAGTTGGCTGCTCCAGGCAGCTTAGCTATGTAATTCATTTTGCTTATTTTTGAAAATTATTTTAAAATACTTGCCAGCAATTTTTAAACAATTTTTTAATGCAAACTATTTTTAATTATTCTGCCCTTTTAGGTTATGATAGTAGTGGTATTCTAGCGCTAAGAGTGCCCTAAGCTGTGACCAAAAATGGGGTCTAACCTACCCCAGAGGAAAGGGTTTACTGAGACAAAGGGATCAGTCCAGCGCCAAAAAGGCCAAGGGACAAATATACAAAACTGCCAATACTTTAAAATGTAGATTTATTACAATCAAATACAGCGATATACGGTAAAATAGGAGTTAAAACAAATCATTGGCAATTGGTGCCGAGCATATATTTAAAAAATGCAATAAAAGAAAATTAGTTTAAAACAATAAAATTGCTAGCAAAACCAAAATCAAGAAATCAATACCAGCCTAACAAACTGGTTAACAACATAGAAGTCTTGGGTACGTGTTGGGTAAACCAAGCTATCTAAGCATACAGAGCGTAGGAGGCTGTGGGTTAAAGATGTCTGTTATGGATCCATAGTGTGGTGTGCACCGTGGTGAAGTAAGGGAGGTTCGTGTAGCGTGATGTGAATGATCCAATTAAAGATCAGACCTGGGTGTGGATGCTTACAAATTACAACAACAATAAAAACAAAAATACAATGTGGCAAATTACAACACAGTTGAAAAATGTATAATGAAAAATAATAATATAATGCACAGATCTCAACCTGTTTTATGTCCATTTAAGAGAGACACAAGGGTTAAAAAGTAAAAATGCTAACAGCATCAGTGAGAATTCAGATTGGGGAAATCTCTAAAAAAATCTAAAAAAATTAGAAAGAAACAAGTTAAAAGGCAGTGGAATATAGGGATGTACAATTTCTATAAAGACAACAATGTAATACGATCGGGTTGATTGACACCTCCTGCTAGTGGCTGATTGGCCGCGAATCTGCAGGGGGCAACAATGCACCAGCAGTTCACAAGAACTGCTGGTGCAATGATAAACACCGAGAGCGTATGCTGTCAGCATTTATCGATGTGCAGCAGACATGAACCGCAATATCAGATCATGTCTGCTCGCACAATGATAATTCGGCCCCTGAGTGGGAAACTGCGGAATGCTCCATTGACTTAATAGGATTTTTAATAGAACATGAGATAGAAAAATTAGAGAAAATTAATTCAGAAATAAATAAAATATCTGATGAATTAAAGGAATTCGAAAATAATGATGACTTTCAAAAATCTTATAAAAAGTTAAAAAAGTGAAGTGGAAAAATTCACTAAATTTATATCTGAAAAGAAATAAAAAAGATAGACAGAGATTTATGAGATTACAACAACAAACGAGTGTATATGTGGCCCCATACATGGGTAAATGTGCTAAGTGATACAGATGTGTCAGAAAAAGACTCTACTGACACAGAGGGTTCTGAAACAGAGAAACTAGCCGTGGTGAAATCCCTTTAGGAAACGCACCAGAAGGCGTCGCAAAAACACAAGATCCAAGAAACACATAAGATTTCAAAGGTACCCCAAGAACAAGAATTAGATAGTTTAAATATTATCAATCTTTCTGATAAACAGTTAACCCCGATTATCTAAATATACTTAAAAAGGTCTCTCTTTTATCCCTGATCCAAACACAGATAAATTTGATTTAGTAAAAAATATCCAATTTTTTGCTAGAAAATTACTTTTAAAGAAACACTTCAACAACAATTGCTTTAATGATCAGAAAGCCCTAGAGAACTAGAGAATCTAATTCCATTATTAGATGAGTCAGCAGGTGAAATAAGTAATAAGGATAACTGTAGAACGATACTCAAAAAGAGGTCCAGGTTTGTACCACTGTCACATATTTCACCCCAGATTAGTACCTTTCTTAATCTAGTCTGTAATGAAGTACTAACACTACAAGAAACCAAATTTAATAAACAAACAAATCTGTCTGATAAAGAAAGAAAGGCACTATATGAAATGACTCAATGGCGAGATGTACAGATCAAACAAATATTGTCAAATGGCCCTCTGATCTATACACAGAAGAAGCAAATAAACAATTGTCAATTTCTAAGCAATACTGGTATCATGTGACGCTGAGTCATTATATACCAGTATACAAACTGAATGGGGAATAAAAGCAGTTAAGCATTACTTACAAAAAAAGGAAAATATCTCAGAAATAACCAAGGGATTCCTTATAGAAATTTTGTCCTTAGGCATAACTATTTTGTTTTTGAAGATAAGTTCTTTGTACAAATGTGTGGAAGGGCAATGAGGACTGCATGTGCCCCAACGTACGCAAACTTGTATTTAGGGTGGTGGACCGTGGGAGAATCAAATAGTTTCAAGAAAGGAATATCAGAACTATAGAAAACACATTCTCCACTGGTCCAGATATATTGAGGATCTGTTTATCATCTGGGACGGCCCTAAAACAGACAGATAAGTTTATTCTTGATTTAACAATAACCCCTTTGGCCTTTTTCTAACTCACAATACTAAATCAACAAAAATACAAATTCTGGATCTAACTATTAAAAGAACAATGGAAAAATGGTAACTGAATCATATCGAAAACATACAGCTACAAATAAAATGTTACATGCCTCAAGCGCACACCATCCAAACACTGTTAATAATCAACTGCAGGGCGAATATTTAAGATTGAGGAGAAATTGCACTGAAATAGAGACTTTCAAAAAAGGAACTAATGAGTTAAGAGATAGGTTAAATGCAAGAGCATATCATAGAGCTCAACAGTATGAACAGGATGATTTAATACACCCCAAAAATAGAAATTAAGAGTCTGATAATAACAGAATAATTAAAAAGCATTGCCATGTTTTACTGTCAGATGATGGACTAAAAACATTGTTTCCAATATCCCCAAGTTTCACCTATAGAAGAGCGCCAAATCTGAAATACAAGTTGGTATCTAGTCATTTCGACAGAAATACAAAAAGAGAACCCCAGTTTAAAGGGTCGGGATCATGTGGAGGATGCCATGTATGTCCACACATGATAAAAACAACCACAATTGTTTGGCAAACAGCTGAAAAAAGCTGAAAATCAATCAATACATTAATAGTAAGACAAAAAATGTTATCTATTGTATTAGTTGTAGCTGTAACATTTTTTATATTGGTATGACAACAAGGAACCTGGGCACTAGAATTACAGAACACATGTCAAACATCCACAATGCCAGAAAAGACTTAGAGAAAGATAAGAAAATAACTTCAGTAGCTAGGCATTTCTTAGAGAAACAATGGGAATGCTAAAGCAGTAAAATGCTGGGGACTGGAGCAAGTCAAATGTGGCATAAAGGGTGGTAATGTTGAAAACATCCTGTTACAGAAGGAAACTAAATGTATTTTCTTGTCGAATATAGTATTCCCTAATGGTATGAATGAGTGTAATAACTATTGGGCATACTTATAATGCATCTATTGAATCTATATAGGCACACATAAATAACCATTACAAGGACCAGTCAGCCTGATATGACGTCTCTGCAGTGTATGACTCTCCAAAAGAATATTGTTAAAATGATGCCTACCTGTATTAGAACTGTGCAAAACAGAATTACGGTATTTGAAGAGTCTGTGATATTGTGTGTTTTTAATTATGTCAGAGGTGATCGGTTCAATGACTATGCGAATCACATCTGTCATATCTTTATATGGAAATGTGTCACAATCATTTGTGCATAATAGATGTGTCAGTCTTAAGTATAATTCACTCAGATATTAAAATCCAGTAACTAATCCCCAATGTGAAGAGTGGGCGGTTAACAAGGGAGACGTAAGAGGAGCCCGATAACCCATGCCCGCTTGCATAGGTCTACGATGTCACAGCATGGTGTATACACACCTCTGGCAGGTGATTAGCCATTGAGATTTGGGGAGGGATGAAGCATGCAGCTCCGTGATTGGTCCGCCAATATTTACCGAACATGCTGAGTGGGCGGTTTAAGTGAGGAATGACAAGAGAAGTTCTTTAAATTAAGCCCACCATCAAGACGTTATGATGCTGTAGTATGGTGTGTACACACCTCCAGCTGATGATTGGTTAGTGACAGTGGGGGAGTGAAAAAGCATGCAGCTCTGTTATTGGCCAGGAGTGCGATGACGCTCCCAAATGGGTGTTTGACTCAACGTTTAAATACCGGGCTGATGATATGTCACTCAGGTGTTTTCAATCATATCATACACATTGAGAAAGGTCAGTTTACGGACCTAAATGCATATGTTGTGTGTGTGAAGTTTCTTTACTAGTATTGCCGCAAATACGCTGCCCAGATCGATGCCGAGGTTCCAGATTATTGGCCGGGAATACATGGGTTGCATATCTCTACAAGCAATCTAGTATTTAGAGTGTGAATGCAAGTATTGCTAACACTGCAGCTCTTGCTACACTTTTAATGGAATAATACCCTAAGTGTTAGGCTGCAATTTATCTTCTTTCTCTCTTATTTATCCCTATTGGGTTTAGAATGATTTAAAATTTATATCAGCCATAACATGGTATTTTAAATTGACCAATAAAGTGTATATATATATTTTAAAAGTAGAAGAATTGTGCCCCAAACCACTTTTCTATATTTTCTTATTTCTTCCTATATCTTACTGTTTTGTTAAAGTGATTATACAGTAGGTAGGGTAGCACCTAATGGAGATCACCTATAGTTATAGCTCTCTTTTAGTTCGTTCTTAACTTAATTCACAGACATAGTGTCAGTTAACCTTGTTTCTGCTTAATAGCACTATCAGGAAGCTGTGGTGTCCCCAGAGTCCCAGACAGTTAACCCCAGACAAGTCTGGGTGCAAGGCCCATAGGAAAAATTACAAAATAAATTAATACAACACAGATAGAAAGTCCAGCACTCACTTGCAAGCTCTCAGCTAAGAATAAAAGCAAAACTGGAAGGGTTAGTTACCGCATCTGGCCAAATGGGACAAGCCCAGGTACCACGTCAAGGTCTCTCCCAAAACCTGGGTCCCTAATACAGCCATACTAATTCAAGCTCTCAATGAAACAGACTGGGAACAAGTCAAGGGTTCACAGACTTATGTAATCACCATAGAAATATACAAAACACGGAAGGGGACTGCACTCTCATACTGGACTGGGTACACATCCTATGACCCTGCAACATGCTCAGCCCTGGTTGCTCAATAGCACTTTCAGGAAGCTGTGCTGTCCCCAGAGTCCCAGGCAGTTAACCCCAGTTTGTTTGATTGAGAGCTTGCATTTGTATGGCTGTATTAGGGACCCAGGTTTTGGGAGAGACCTTGACATGGTCCCATTTGGCCAGATGCGGTAACTAACTCTTCCAGTTTTGCTTTTAATCTTAGCTAAGAGCTTGCAAGTGAGTGCTGGACTTTCTCTATGTTATATATATATATATATATATATATATATATATATATATGTGTGTGTGTGTGGCTTTATGCAGAACAGGATTAGGATATTTTGGAAGTAAATAATATTACAGCTACTTCCTCAGCACCTTGTTAGAAGTAAATCTATCTAATCTATCTATCTATCTATCTATCTATCTATCTATCTATCTATCTATCTATCTAGCATCTATCTATCTATCTATCTATCTATCTATATCTATCTATCTATCTATATATCTATCTATCTATCTATCTATCTATCTATCTATCTGTGTGTGTATATGTGTGTATATATGTTTATATGTATTTATATGTGTGTGAGTAAAAAAAGGGAGTTTTATCCATCAGCTGTTTCTTAAAAAAAACTTTTCTTTATTGGTATAATCATTAAAAGACATGGGTCAGCAAATAAACAAACATAGCGTAGTGTCGGGCGTAGCACAAACTGGCTTACACGTTTCTGAAACAAGATCCGTAGTCACAGCCTGAATATGGACCAAAAATAGGCTCGGGTATTTTAAGGCAATATGAATAAGTATATGACAAGTATAATATATATTTTGTGAATAGACAGATATGAAAAAAAAGTAAAATATAAAAAACAACAAAAACAATATAAAGTGCAAATTTTTTATGAAAAACACATAAAGTGCTCATTTGTAAACACAAGACATATTCAATAAACTAACCATTTAGTGCACATAACTCTCAGTATTCAAGCTCAGAGACCTGGCGGTGGTGTGTGTTGTGTCTGTATAGATTTAATAAGTGTCATAGAAGCCCTTGCTGACTCTGAGAATGTGTGGGGTTTGAAAACTGCTTCACAGGGCCTCAAAGCATATGTGCGTATGCTGCTAAAGACCAGCAATAACTTACTAGAAGCATTTTTGCCAATGAAATTATATTGCAAAAATACTGCAATTTAAAATTGAAATACACCCATGCACATATTAATTGTGACCTTTCTATCCCTTAAAGGCAACCTTAGATAAAGCATACCAAACTTTATATATAAAATATTTATAGGATAAGAGAGCTGCTGTAATCAAATGTGAATACAATTGGAATATTTGTGAATAGTTAAACCAATTATAATCACTATCAGTTATGTCAGGGACCTGAAAAGCTGACTTAAAATATGTAAATATGAATTTGAAGTTAAAGGGACACTGAACCCAAATTTTTTCTTTTGTGATTCAGATAGAGCATGACGTTTTACGCAACTTTCTAATTTACTCCTATTATCAATTTTTCTTTGTTCTCTTGCTATATGTATTTGAAAAAGAAGGCATCTAAGCTTTTTTTTATTTAGAACTCTGGACAGCACTGTTTTTTTTTATTGGTGGATGAATTTATACACCAATCAGCAAGGACAACCCAGGTTGTTCACCAAAAATGGGCCAGCATCTAAACTTACATTCTTGCATTTTAAATAAAGATACCAAGAGAATGAATAAAATGTGATAATAGGAGCAAATTAGAAAGTTAAAAATTTAAAAGTTAAAAATTTCATGCTCTATCTGCATCACAAAAGAAAAAAATTGGGTTCAGTGTCCCTTTAAATACAAATCTTTAGAATTAAAAAGTGATATAGTGAAAACTCAATAATAGTTAATAGTTTAAAATAAGTAGGGGTTAAGGTTAGGGTTATGGGTAGTGTTGGAATTAGGGTAAGAACCAGGGTTAGGCTTAGTGTATGGGGTTAGGGTTAGGTTTAAGGTTATGGTTAGGGTTGGAATTAAGGTAAGAACCAGGGTTAGGATTAGTGTATGGGGTTAGAGTTAGGTTTATGGCTAGGGTTGGAATCAGGGTAAGAACCAGGGTAAGGATTAGTGTATGAGGTTAGGTTTAGGGTTATGGCTAGATTTGGAATTAGGATAAGAACCTGGGTTAGGATTAGTGTATGAGGTTAGGGTTATGGTTATGGTTAGAATTGGGGTAAGAACCAGGGTTAGTTGTAGTGTATGGGGCTAGGGTTATGGTTGGAATTAGGGTAAGAACCAGGGTTAGTATTAGTGTATGGGGTTAGGGTTGGGGTTATGGCTAGGGTTGGAATTAGAGTAAGAAACAGGGTTAGGATTAGTGTATGGGGTTAGGGTTATGGTTAGGGTTGGAATTGGGGTAATAACCAGGGTTAGGATTAGTGTATGGGGTTAGGCATAGGTTTTGGATTAGGGTAAGAACCAGGGTTAGGATTAGTGTATGGGGTTAGGGTTAGGTTTAGGGTTGGAATTAGGGTAAGAACCAGGGTTAGTATTAGTGTATGCGGTTAGGGTTGGGGTTATGGTTAGAGTTGGAATTAGGGTAAGAACCAGGGTTAGGTGTAGTGTATGGGACTAGGGTTATGGTTAGTTTTGAAATTAGGGTAAGACCCATGGTTAGGATTAGTCTATGGGGTTAAGTTTAGGTTTTGGATTAGGGTAAGAACCAGGGTTAGGATTAGTGTATGGGGTTAGGTTTAGGGTTGGAATTAGGGTAAGAACCAGGGTTAGGATTAGTGTATGGGGTTAGGCTTAGGTTTAGGGTTTGGATTAGGGTAAGCACCAGGGTTAGGATTAGTGTATGGGGTTAGGGTTAGGGTTGGAATTAGGGTAAGAACCAGGGTTAGGATTAGTGTATGGGGTTAGGTTATGGCTAGGGTTGGAATTAGGGTTAGCACCAGGGGATTAGTGTATGAGGTTAGGTTTAGGTTTAGGGTTATGGCTAGTGTTTGAATTAAGGTAAGGATTAGGTTTAGGTTTAGGGTTATAGCTAGGAATGGAATTAGTGCTTTCTGTTTGTTGCCAATGGGAAAAGGCACCATGAAGGTAGTAAAAGGGCCCAATATGCACTGGTTACATTGTGGTTGTGCATTCATTGACACATACCCACAAAATAAATACAGTGTAGTAAAGTAATGTTAAACCCCAAATGTCATAAACAGTAAAAAAAAAGAAAACAAACAAATGAAACCATTAAATAACATTTCCACTGAACTTTCATTGTAATTGTAATTTGCCTACCTCAAATTCACATTTCAAGAAGTAATGAGCTTCTGAAAATTGTGGTTCCCCAACCCAGTAAAGCTTGAGTGTGCAGGCTGCCTCTATTTCCTCCTGTGCGCAACCACACAGGGAGGAAGTGATGAGGGAGCGGGAGGTCACATGTTCTCCCTTTTTAGTTCCGGCTCCCAGCCAGCGGGCTAGCACAGATCTCAGAGGCCCCTGCTGCTCCTCCCTCCCGACCCTTGACCTCCCACATCAGTAGCAGCATGGCATTTATCTTGCATACAGTGACCGTGAGACAAAATTGCAATTAAGCAGATGCTCTCATGGCCACTGTATTTAAGTCTGTCTCTGCAGGCTGTGTCTGCTGCTCACTCACGGGCCTCCTCCCACCCTTGGCCGCCCACATCAGTAGTACTGTAGCAGCATGTCTCTTGCATACAGCAGCCGCCCATGAGACAACATTGCAAGTAAGCAGATGCTCTCAGTCTCACGGCCGCTGTATGTGTAAGTCTGTGACTGTCTGTGTCCCCTGCTCATTTACGGGCCTCCTCTCACCCTTGGCCGCCCGCATCAGTAGTACTGCAGCAGCATTTCTCTTGCATACAGCGGCTGTGAGACAAAATTGCAAGTAAGCAGATGCTCTCAGTCTCACGGCTGCTGTGTCTGTGTCCCCTGCTCATTCACGGCCATGCGATCCCTATAAGACGGTACTGCCATTTTACAGTGCTGCAAATAATATGGTGATTGGATTAATTTGGAAGATATAAAAAAATTGGTTGCATGCAGTATGCGTGGTAATAGTGGGAAGGGCTAAGATAACCAGCGGACCACCGGGCATTTGCCAGTTATGCCCTATAGTCAGTCCGGGCCTGACATATATATATATATATATATATATATATATATATATATATATATATATATATATATATATGTGTATCCAAAAGTAAAAAGCACTCACCGGGTCTTGAAATCAAACACCTGTTTAATAAAGTGACGTTTCGGGGTTGCCCCCATCCTCAGACAATATTTACAGAGAAGTGAACAAACTTACCCCATTTTTCAGAACCCAGCTCCCATCTGCGGTACTGCGGCGGCGTTCCGGAAGTCCAGCAACTGCGTAGTGCGTGCCTACGTCATAGGTTGCCGTGGCAACCGGACGCCGTGCGGCAGACCTGTGTTAGAATAAAAACAATGTAACAGAATATAACGAAAGCGTGCAGGCAGTACAATTGCATACAATTCTTTACCCATTATGTGTGTTAAAGAAATTGGAGAACACTAACATGTCTTCTAAATGTCAGTATTGATGGGGCTGCATGATATTAATAAAGGCCTTATGATGTAAATAAGGGCAAAAATAAGGGCAAAAATTTATAGTTCAAAACATAGCGATCCATATTCGTCCTAACTACGTGAACATTCAAAAATTGGCCATTTGTCTAACAGTATGCTATAGTATCTATATAGACTGTTTTCAGCCAATAATTATTAAAGAGCATTTAACCCCTTGTATGCCTATAAGTATCAAGCAGAAAGGGTAAACCCATTGTTGCACTAGTGGCATTAGTGAACATAATAATCAATGGGGAATATGTATATAAGTTAAGACTAGTATACTAAACTAGTACTAAATACAAGTGGAAAAGAACTAGGATTAAAGGGAAAATTGGTTCATAAGGAAAATTCATAAAAAATGTCATAGAAAATTCATAAAAAAATTCATAGAAAATGTTCATAGGCAACAACAATACATAAAGAAAAAATCATATAAAGAATTCATATTTGAAAATTCAAAAAGAAAAATTCATAAGGAAAAATTTTTTATAAGGAAAAAATCCATAAGGAAAAAATTATAAAGAAAAAATTCATAAAGAAAAAATTAATGGGTGCAACATCCATAAGGAAAAAATCACAATGAAAAAATAGACTAAATCACCTACCCCATTATTGTTAAAAAATGGATGTAAGGAGGTACTTAACAAAGGAGTAGGGAATTTATAAAAAGTGGGATCTACAAAAATGGAATTTACAAAAAACAAGAATTTACAAAAAATAGGAATTTACAAAAAAACAGGAATTTGCAAAAAACTATTACAAAGAACAATGCCAATCAAGGTGGACTTTCAGACCCTGGGGGGCCATGGTACCCAAGTTGAAAATCCACCTCGACTCCCGTTGCAGCAGCAATTGTGCTCTATCTAACCCTCTGGAGAGCGGGGGCACATGATCAATAATAATGTATTTTAGATCAGAGACAGAATGTTTTGCCATAGCAAAATGCCTTGCTACAGGCTGGTCAGAATTTCCACGGTCAATTGCCGTCCTTATGGTAGATCTGTGATTCACCATTCTAGTACAGAGATTGTCCAACGTTTTCCCAACATAAAACAATCCGCATACACAGTGTAAAAGATACACTATGTACTTGGTTGTGCAAGTCACTCAGTGTTTAATGGTAAATCTTATATTTTTCAATGGATGTGTAAATTCACTCCCAGTAGTAAGGCCGCCACAGGTAGTGCAACCTAGGCAACGGAAACACCCTGGTTTGGCCTGGAGCCATGTCTCCTTCATATAACAGCTTCTTGGATCAGTCTTGATAAGTTGGTCCCTTAGTGATCTCGATCTTCGATAGCCAATTCTAGGTGGCGATGTCCCATAAAACGGAAGTTCCTTGTCTGTGGATATTATAGACCAGTTCTTTCATAAGTTATCTGCAATCGCTGGTTTATCAATATCAAAGGTGGTTAGGAATGTCATTCTATTATCACCTTCATTCCCATTCATTGGAGTTAGTAGATCCTCTTGTTCCATCTTGAGAACATTCAACTTTCTTGCTTCCAAGTTGATCCTATGATAACCCCTATGGACAAATTTTATTTCCATTTCTTGCATCCGTTGTTCCCGTAGAGTAGCGTCAGTATTATTTATTGCTGTTCTCTTAAATTGCAATGTCGGCAGGGCCCGTTTGAGAGCCGAAGGATGACAGCTATGTGCATGCAAAAGGGAATTACGATCCGTCTCATTATTAAAGAGCGTAGTTAGTAAACATCCATCTCTCTTGAAGATTCTTAAATCCAAGAAATCTACACTGCAGGTGTTGTACATCAACTTAAATTTGATGGTTGGATGAGCCTCATTCAAGAGCGAGAACCAGATTAGTAGATCTTCCTCTGTTCCATCCCATAGGAGAAACAGATCGTCTATATACCTTCTGTAGCTTTTAACCCTTGGATCAGAGAATAATTTCGTTCCTACCGTTTCAAATTCGGCCATGAATAAGTTGGCGTATGTAGGTGCCACGTTCGACCCTATGGCCGTTCCTGCGATTTGTAGAAAGAATTCTCTTTCGAAATGAAAATAATTCATTTCAAGGCAAGCTGATAGAAGTTCCTTAATGATTTCAGTAGGTGGCCCAACACATGGGTAACGTGCTAGTTGTCTGCTTACTGCTGTAATTCCTTCCATATGTGGTATCACTGTATACAAGCTGGTCACATCCATAGTGACCAGCAATGTACAATCTTTAACATTAGTTGTTTTGTTCAGTATCCTGATCATAGAACTGGAATCAAGAAGAAAGGATTCCATATTTCTGACAAGTGGCTGTAATATATTGAATTTTTCTTTATGAATTTTCAAATATGAATTCTTCTCTTCCTACACACCCCGCATCAATCACCTTCCATTATTACTTCACCAGTTATCTACAGAGGTCATGTGTGTGTTGTATACGGATCCAGTACAGCTTTAGGAGAGATTATTTCAGTTAGGACTGTCAAAACACATTGTTTTATTATTCCGGTCTGAGGAGGTTTGGTAAGTGTTCACCCTGGTCACTGCTGGAGTGTATATTGGTGCTAGCTAATTCTTTTGCTAATTTCTATTAAACATTAGCTAAGATTTATTTGAATATTTTAATTTTCCATTTATCTGTGGGAACTTGCTCCTCACTAAGGAGGACATAGTAGAATTGGGGAAAGAGTTCTCTTTACCATTGGAGGATAAATGTTTATACTGTGAGAAGGCTCATGGGGTTCCACCTGCTCAGCTTTGTTCCTCCTGCTTGTCTTCCATATTGCAGTCAAAGTATAAAAAAAATCTAAATCTTTGTCTGCTGTTTCTAAAAAACCTCTCAGGATTCTGCTGCCTTTGACATGCCTAAACTTTTTCCTCAGTCCCTGTCCCTAATTCCGTCCCTAATTGTTGCACCAGCAGTGCCCTGCTGCTCAGCACAATCTCTTTCTGGGGAATTTTTTTGCCAGGAGACTTTGCAGCACAGCTTCAATCCGCTGCGCTGTTTCTGCTCCGGTGAGCTTCTTACCTATGGCAGGTAAGAGGAAAATAAAGACTAAACATGTTTCCTCTGATGCAGGAATCTCGTCAAACACCAAGGCTGAGTTAGTCAGTTTATCTCAAATTTCTGAGGATGAACATTCCTCTGCAGTCTCTGAAGATGACATATCTGATTCGGACTCTGCTTCGGACAGTCCAGTAGAGTCAGAGGAGGTTAATTTCATATTTAAGCTTGAACACCTGCTTTTAATACTTAGAGTTGTTAGCTACCTTGGATTTTCCAGAGCCCAAGCCATCTGAGGCTCCTAAGATTCCTAAATTAGACAGAGTTTATGATTCCAGTATTGGCTCGCATGTCTGACATAATTTCTAAGGTATGGGAAAAACCATGGAATTCCTTTTTCTCCATCTCCTAATTTTAAATGAATGTTTCTAGTTTCTGACTCTATCTTAAATGTATGCAGTACTATTCCTAAGGTAGATGGGGCTATCACTACCCTGGCTAAGAGAACTACTATTCTGCTGGAAGATATTACCTTCTTTAAGGACCCCATAGACAGGAAAATTGAGGGGTACCTGTGATGATCTGCTTCAGCAGATAACTTTGCAGTGATATAATAAGTTTTGTATCTCTTTTCCTGAAAACACAGGCAATATAGACTTAAATTACCTGAGTTATTCAGTAGTGAGACTTACTGTTATAGAAATAAAGAACCAAAACTTAATCTAAAAATGTCTGTTTTAGATTAGTAAATGAGTATGATCAGGAGAGAAACTCCAACAGAAATAACGCTTAAGTAATTCAAATCCAGATAGAGATATATTTATCACTTGATGAAGTGGTTAATCCTGAGCCGCAATATATAAGGCGTTCAATACAGAATCCTCTTCACGCACTCACACATTCATCCGTAAAATATATATAAGTCCACTCTCACAAATATTTACAAAGGTATAAGGATGTTGAATACGATATGAGACAATATTCACAGATTCAAATGCAGCTATAAACTTTAAGACTCTAGCTGTGATGTTAAGAAAATGATTGATTGCGAAAGCTGTACCTGAATGACCACTCTGGTCAGCGTCTTTAGTGTGAGTGCGGCTTCCGGAACGCTGGATGTAGATCCGGCGGCTTCTTGATCCAGAAAGGAAAACTTTAGTGACAGTTCAGAATCGGCAGTTGATAACAGCTGAATGTTCAGAATAACCTCAGGCACAAGATAGACGAATGCCCAAGAAGTAAGTAAGAACAACCAAAAAGGAGTTAAATGTTCTTTAGGAGAATAAGTTTTTGCAAAAAAAAACTAGATTATCAGTAATCAATCTAGCTTGAACAATTTCCAGGCAAGGAATGAGTGACCAAAAGGTGCTATAAATAGGGTGGTACCTATTCAAGGCGGGATATACGTTAAAGGTATATCACATTCTCTCCCCATCAAGGCCGTTCCACATCGTCAAGTGAGGGTCTCAACGGATACCTTTTGTGAAACATCTGTACCAGTCGAGGGGCATGCACTTCGGAATGTCATTGCCAGGAGTTGTCCTCAGGTCCAAAACCCTTCCACTTCAGAAGGTATTCCAGGTGCTGACCTCGAATTCTGGAATCCAAAATCCTCTCAACTTCATATTCCTCCTGATCATCAATCTTCAGTGCAGGAGGGTTAGGATTGTTATCTCGGTTCGTTGCCTTGTATTATTTTATCAGTGAAACATGAAATGTGGGGTGTATTTTATAAGAAGAAGGTAATGCCAATCTCACAGTAGATGAATTCACTATCTTATCAATTTCAAACGGTCCAATGAACTGGTTTGCTAACTTCTTTGAAGGTACGTGTACCTTTAGGTTTTTAATAGATAGTAGGACTTTGTCACCAACCTTATATTGAGGACTAGGTCTATGGTGTAAATCGTAGTAATACTTCTGATAATTCTTGGCTTCTAGGAGATGAGCCTTAACCAATGATAATCTTTCCTGCAATTTAAGTAAGTAATCTTTCGCAACAGGCGAGTTCACCTCTGTATTGGAAATCAATATGTTGGTTGGATGATATCCATATGTAACAAAGAAAGGAGTCATTTTTGTTGACGTTGAGATTGAGTTATTATATGAAAACTCAGCCATGGGTAAATAGTCAATCCAATCATCCTGTAAATGGGATATATAACATCGTAGGTATTGCTCTAATGTTTGGTTCAATTTTTCTGCCATTCCATTCGTTTGTGGGTGAAATGCTGTTGAATACCTAGAGTTTATTTTCAACAATTTACATAAAGACCTCCAGAATGCTGAGGTAAATTGCGTACCCCTGTCTGTGACAATGTTTGTCGGAAGACCATGTAACTTTACTATGTGGTTGAGGAAAACATTAGCAGTAGTGTAAGCGTTAGGTAAACTTTTCAATGGTATAAAATGCCCCATTTTTGTTAAGTGATCTATCACAACTAATATAGTATTATGCTGATGTGACATGGGCAGATCTACAATGAAGTCCATCGAAATTGTGGACCAGGGCCTATCAGGAACAGGCAGGGGGGTCAACAATCATATTGGTCCCCTATGATCAATTTTATTTCTAGCGCAAATGTCACAAGAAGTAACATGTTCTTGGATGTCTTGATCCATTTGTGGCCACCAGAAACTTCTTCTTGTTTTCTCTATGGTCTTTCGTATACCAGTATGACCTGATAAAGGGTCATCGTGAGTGTACTTTAAAACGTGACTTCTTAATAGTTTAGGTACGTATAACTTGTCTTTGTGAAAATAAAGACCTGTTTCTGGGTTTTCATTACAATTCTTAGGTAGAGTATCTTCTTTCTTTGTTGCCTTTTTGATATCCATTTCTAAAGAGTAAGTACTCCAATAAATTTTCCAGCTGGTATTATAGGAGTTATTACGTCATGATGTGATAATTCCTGTATTCTCGAAAGTGCGTCTGCCTTGATGTTTAAGTGCCCTGGTTTGTATGTAATTATAAAATTAAATCTGTCCAGGAATAAAGACCATCTTACTTGTCGAGCTGACAAGGTCTTACTTTTCATTAAGTATTCTAAATTCTTATGATCTGTGAATACTTTAAAAGGTTTCTCAGTTCCTTCTAATAAGTGTCTCCATTGCTCAAGAGATGTTTTTATGGCCAGTAACTCCTTATCTCCTATACTATAATGGGTTTCGGCAGGAGTAAATCTTCTGGAGTAATATCCAACTGGGTACATCTCTGTCTGCTCTTTATTATATTGTGAAAGAATGGCTCCAATCCCGGAACTGGAGGCGTCTACTTCAAGTACATATTGGAGATCGTTGTCTGGTATATGTAACAGTGGAGCTTTAGAAAACTTTTCTTTTAGGTAGTCAAAAGCAGTTTGTGCCTGATCAGTCCACTTATACCTTTGTTTCCTGCCGGTTAATTCAGTCAATGGCTTTACAATATTAGAAAAATTATCAATAAATTTTCTATAGTAATTCGCGAATCCTATAAATCTTTGTAAAGCTTGTATAGATCTTGGAATTGGCCATTGTGCTACTGCTGAAACTTTTTCAGGGTCCATTTGGATCCTATTAGGTGTTATAATGTATCCAAGAAACTTTATTCTGTTCACATAAAAAATACATTTTTCTTGCTTTGCATATAGTTTATGCTCCTTCAACCTTGTTAATACCCATCGGACATGTTTTTCATGTTCTTGTGGAGTCTTTGAATAGATAAGAATATCGTCTAGATATATAATGACACAGATATCCAGTAAATCATAGAATATCTCGTTTATGAAATGCTGGAAGGTTGCATGGGCATTACTTAAGCCGAATGGCATGACATTATACTGGTATAATCCATATCTGGTCCTAAATGCAGTCTTCCACTCGTCCCCTTTTTTATCCTGATAAGGTTGTAAGCACCTTTCAAATCTAACTTAGTGTAAATGTTTCCTCCTTTTAACCGTTCTATCAATTCTGAAATTAATGGTAGCGGATATCTGTTTTTTATTGTAATGGCGTTAAGAGCCCTATAATCAATTATTTGCCTTAAAGTTTTATCCTTATTTTTGACTAGAAACATGCCTGCCGCTGCTGGGGAAGTTGAGTGAGAAATGAATCCCTTTCTCAAGTTATCATCTAGATATGTCCTCAAGAATTTTAATTCTTCTTGTGATAAAGGATAAATCTTTCCATGTGGTATCTGTGACCCTGGAATTAGATCAATAGGACAATCAAACTTCCTATGAGGGGGAAGATTTTCTGCTTCTTTTAGATTAAAAACCTCTGCCAAATCCTGATATAACCCTGGTATCCCCGTCTCGAGTGAAGCTATAACAGTATGAGGGTAACAAGTTTTAGTGCAATATTGAGAGGTAAGTGTGAGTTCAGAGTGTTCCCAATTTATTATTGGGTTATGTACTTGTAACCACGTATACCCTAAAATTAAGTTATGTAATGAAATTGGAATTACATCAAAGATAATGTATTCTGTGTGACCCTTGTTGGTTGTGACTAATAAAGGTATGGTGTGATGTGTAATAGGTCCTTTTTTTATCAGAGTACCATCTATAGACTTGACATACACAGGGGTTTGCTTGCACACTAAGGGTATTTTATTTTTATCAACATATACAGAATCAATGTAATTTCCTGATCCCACTGTAAAGAGAGAAGCAATGTCAATTGTTTATCATCTGGGATATGAAAAATGTAGCTTTGATTATTTTGCTTACCCTTCTTTTGTTTCTGAAGTAGAGGACAATCAGACACAGAGTGCTCCCTGTTTGCACAGTATAAACATACTTTTTCTACTCTCCTTCTTATCTTCTCTTCAGGAGTGAGAGGTCCTTTAATTACTCCAATTTCCATTGGTGTGGGATTTGTATGTGGTCTTTCTGTAGCAGAGGTATAAGTAAATGCTCTCCTTGAAGTAGCATCATATGAAACCCTTTCTGCACGCCTTTCTCTGAGCCTTCTATTGATGGATGTGCTTAATTTTATTAAAGCTGGTAAGCTGTCAGGTAACTCTTGGCGTGAAAACTCATCTTTTAGTGTTTCAGATAACCCTAGCCTATACTGATTTTTAAGGCTAACCTGGTTCCATTGTGAGTCAACTGCCCAGATTTGAAAATCAGTAGTATACTCCTCTACTGTACGCTTCCCTTGTTTAAGCGAGCGTAATTTAGATTCAGCAATTATTTGTGTGTCTGTGTCTACATATAAATTTGACATGGCTTGGAAAAATTATTGTAAAGAATCCAGTATAGGATCATTGTTTTCATAATATCTGTTAGCCCACGTTCTAGGTTCCCCTTGAAGGAATGAAATAGTGGTACAAACCTTAATACGGTCAGTATGATAAGTACGTGGTCGTAAAGAGAAAAGAAGATGGCAAGAATTTTTAAAATCTCTGAACTCATGTCTCTTGCCTGTAAATGTTTGTGGATATTGTATGTGAGGTTCTGGAATTTCAGAAGGTTTTGCAGACATATATTCTTTTACTATGGTTTTTAGTGCTGCATTCTCAGTTTGAACCTCTATTAACCCTCGTGCAAGATAGTCTAATTTTTGCTGAATATTAGTGAACTCATTTTTTATTTCCATTGGATCCATTGTTATGGATGTCTATAACAGCAAAACAAAACTTAATTCACTGTGGCCAGGAAATTATGTGATGATCTGCTTCAGCAGATAACTTTGCATTGATATAATACGTTTTGTATCTCTTTTCCTGAAAACACAGGCAATATAGACTTAAATTACCTGAGTTATTCAGTAGTGAGACTTACTGTTATAGAAATAAAGAACCAAAACTTAATCTAAAAATGTCTGTTTTAGATTAGTAAATGAGTATGATCAGGAGAGAAACTCCAACAGAAATAACGCTTAAGTAATTCAAATCCAGATAGAGATATATTTATCACTTGATGAAGTGCTTAATCCTGAGCCGCAATATATAAGGCGTTCAATCCAGAATCCTCTTCACGCACTCACACATTCATCCGTAAAATATATATAAGTCCACTCTCACAAATATTTACAAAGGTATAAGGATGTTGAATATGATATGAGACAATATTCACAGATTCAGATGCAGATATAAAGTTTAAGACTCTAGCTGTGATGTTAAGAAAACGATTGTTTGCGAAAGCTGTATCTGAATGACCGCTCCGGTCAGCGTCTTTAGTGTGAGTGCGGCTTCCGGAACGCTGGATGTAGATCCGGCGGCTTCTTGATCCAGAAAGGAAAACTTTAGTGACAGTTCAGAATCGGCAGTTGATAACAGCTGAATGTTCAGAATAACCTCAGGTACAAGATAGACGAATGCCCAATAAGTAAGTAAGAACAACCAAAAAGGAGTTAAATGTTCTTTAGGAGAATAAGTTTTTGCAAAAACAAACTAGATTATCAGGAATCAATATAGCTTGAACAATTTCCAGGCAAGGAATGAGTGACCTAAAGGTGCTATAAATAGGGTGGTACCTATTCAAGGCGGGATATACCTTAAAGGTATATCACAGTACCTAAGGAGAATTTTTAATCAGTTTAGCATTTTATGGCAGCCAATCGTGAGTATTACAGTGTTCGCTGGAGCCGGCACTTACAGATGTGACTCCTTATCTGAATTGATCTTGGAAGAGACTCCTTTGGAGGAGATTCAGGATTGGATTAAGACTTTAAAGTTGGCCAGTTCTTTCATTTGCAACACTAATATGCAGGTCGTTTGCTTGAGTGAAAAGTCTTTGAGTTTCACAATTCTGTCTCGCAGGGCTTTATGTCTTTAAGTCCTGGTCAGCTGACATGGTTTCTAAGTCAAGATTTCTTTCCTTGCCTTTTAAAGGGAAGTCTTTATTCAGACCTGGTCTTGATTTCATTATTTCCACGTTGACCAGAGGAAATGGTGCATTTCTTCCTTAGGATAAAAAGACTAGAACTAAGGGCCGTCAGTCTACTAATTTTCGTTCCTTTCATAATTTCAAGGGACAAAAATCCTTGGTCTATTCCAAGTCTGATCAGTTCCTGTAAACTTAATTAGCCTTGGAACCAGAACAAGCAAACCAAAAAACCTTCCTCTGACAATAAATCATTATGAAGGGGTGGCCCCCGATCCAGGATCGGATCATGTAGGGGGCAGACTAATATTGGGGGGGTTAGGGTTAGGGAGTGGACATCATCTGCAATGTTCCAGAACCTTGGGTAGTGGACATCGGCTCCCAGGGATACAGGATAGGCTTCAAGTCTTGCCCTCCAAGAGGCAGATTCCTTCTATCAAGACTTTCTTCAAAACAAGTGAAAAGAGAGGCATTCTTAAATTGTGTAAGGGACTTATTTGTGTAATCGTCCTGGTCCCTCCTGCAGAACAGGGGTTGGGGTCTTATTCAAACCGTTTTGTCATTCCCAAAGAAGGAGGGAACCTTTCGTCCTATCCTGAATCTGAAAAGTCTCAACAAATTTCTCAAGGTTCCGTCCTTCAAGTTGGAGACTATCAGATCCATTATTCCACTGGTCCAGAAGGGTCAGTTCATGACTATCATAGTCCTTAGGAACACATACCTTCATGTTCCGATTCACAAGGAACATTTTAAGTTCCTGTGGTTTGCCTTTCTAGACAAACACTTCCAATTTGTAGCCCTCCCTTTTGGTCTTGCTACAGCTCCTAGAATCTTTACGCAGGTGGTGGGGGCTCTTTTAGTGGTAGCCAGGACTCAGGGAATCGATGTGGCTCCATACCTGGATGATATTATGGTTCAGGCTCCATCAGGCTCACACCAACTCTCTCTTGTCTCTTCTTCAGTCTCATGGGTGAAAGATCTCTGGTTCCCAATACCAGTATTTGTTTCTTGTGGACAATCATAGTCTTGGTGTCGATGAAGATATTTTTAATGGATCTAAGTCAACCCAAACTTCTTTCTGCCTATCTCTCCATTCAATCCTCTGCACATCCTTCAGTGGCTCAGTGCATGGAAGTGATTGGTCTCATAATAGCGACCATGGACATTATTCCTTTTGCTCGTTTTCATCTGAGACCTCTTCAACTATATATGCTCAGACAATGGAACAGCGATCAATCTGATTTTTCTTAACAGATCGTCCTAGAAAGCCACACATTTCTCTTGGTGGCTCTTTCAGGATCATCTGGCTCAAGACATGTGTTTTTTGAGACCATCATGGGAGATTGTGATTACAGATGCAAGCCTATCAGGCTGGGGAGCAGTTTGGGGGTCATTAAGAGCTCAAAGATCTTGGTTACTGGAGGAATCCAGCCTTCCCATAAATATTCTGGAGTTGAGAGCAATTTTCAATGCTCTGATTGTGTGGCCTCAACTACTTTCAGTCCAATTTATCAGATTTCAATTGGACAACATAACATCTGTGGCTTATATCAACCATCAGGGAGGTAGAAGGAGTTCCCCGGCCATGAAGGAAGTCTCTTGCATCATTCAGTGGGCAGAGTCACACAACTGTCAAATTTCAGCCATTCATATACCGGGAGTAGACAACTGGGAAGTAAACTATTTGAGCAGACAGACGTTTCACCCAGGGGAGTGGGCTCTTCATCCAGATGTGTTCTCTGAGATAACCCTCAGGTGGGGGTGTTCTGGAGATAGACCTCATGGCTTGTCACCTCAATACCAAGCTGCCCAGATACGGGTCCAGATCGAGGAACCTTTAGGTGGTGCTGGTGGATGCATTAGAGGTTCTGTGGGAATTCAGTCTGATTTATCTGTTCCCTCCATTTGTTCTTCTCCCCAGGATCATAGCTTGCATCAAACAGGAGTGGGCATCTGTTATACTAATTGCTCCAGCTTGGCCTCGCAGGACTTGGTTTGTGGACCTAGTGAAGATGTCATCCTCCCCTCCGTAGAGGTTTCCTCTGACCTTTTACTTCAGGGTCCATTCCTTCATCAAAATCTTGATTCTGTGAAGCTGACTGCATGGAGATTGAACACTTAGTCCTGTCTAAAAGAGGGTTTTCAGATAGGATTATTGACACTCTGATCCAGGCTCATAAGCCTGTGACACATCAGATGTATCATAAGGTCTAGCGCACCTATCTCTCCTGGTGCGACTCTCAAGAATTCCCTTGGCACAAGGTGAGAGTTTTTCCAATTCTGTTGTTTGCTCCAAGAAGGTTTGGAGAAAGTTTTGTTAGCTAGATCCTTAAAGGGACAGATCTCTGCCATTTCGGTTTTACTACACAGGAAGCTAGCTATTCTTCTGGAAGTTCAGTCTTTTGTTCAGGCCCTGGTCAGAATCAGGCCTGTGTTTAAATATGTTGCTTCTCCTTGGAGCCTTAATTTAGATCTTCAAGGGGCTCTGTTTGAGCCTATGCATTCTGTTAATATTAAACTTTTATCTTGGAAAGTTTTGTTTTTTGTTGGCTATCTCTTCTGCTTGTAGAGTTTCAGAATGATCTGCCTTACAGTGTGATCTGCCTTATCTTATTTTCCATGAGGATAAGACTAATTGCTCCACATGCACCACAACCTGGATGTGGTGCATGCCATAAAGTTCTATCTCCAGGCTACCAAGGATTTTAGGCAATCTTCTACCTTGTTTGTAGTGTACACTGGTAGACGAAAGGGTCAAAAAGCCACTGCAACTACTCTTTCCTTTTGGCTAAGGAGTATCATTCGATTGGGTTATGAGAAAGCAGTGCAACAGCCTCCTGAGAGGTATATGGTTCACTCTACCCTTGCTGTTTCTTCTTCCTGGGCTTTTTAGAAAGAAACATCCATGGAAGAAATCTGTAAGGCGGTTACTTGGTCCTCTTTATATACTTTTTCTAAATTTTACAAGTTTGATGTTTTTGCCTCAGCTGAGGCTTCCTTTGGGAAAAAAGTGCTTCAAGCGGTTGTGCCTTCAGTTTAGGTACATCTGCCTTTAGTTTTCCTCCATGTCCATTCTGTGTCCTCTCTGGCTTGGGTATTGATTTCCGAACAATTATGAATGGAATCGTGGGGGTCTAGAGGAAATTGCATTTCAAGAAAACAAAATGTATGTTTTTTTTTTTTTAAATTTTTTTTTTTTTTTATTGAGGTAATGATTTGGCATACAAATAAGGGATTGCAGCAATAAACAACATAACTTTTGAACTTACTCAAAATAAGATACATCGTATGGGTTACATATTGTAGTTATTTTTGTGCTTACACTAATAGCAATCTACTTGGGAGAAGACGGATGATACATACAATTGCTGCAAAAAGAAAAGAAAAGAAAAAAAAAAAAAGAAACAGTACATCAGCATGCCAATGAGCAAATTTAAACCTTCATGTCTTTCTGCAAGACCACACTTGGGCCACAGATCAGAATGTAAAACGTAGCAGTAACTGAAGGGTTGCATCAAATGTAGGAGACCACTTATGGGTCCCGTTATCTTAACCTCTAGTTTTTTTAACATATATTTTTCTTAGGAGGAAAATTCTGAACAAGAATTCAACAGTACAATACACATTAACCATATAAAATTTGACACATCAAACGCTTAACCAGTCAAACCTTACTGAAAAGATACATTTCTCAACAGCTTGAACTTTCTGTGTCAACTAAAATATTAGAATTCCTTTTTATCAGGATTACTTATCTGTTACCTCCTATCTTAATTGTCTGATCACTTCTTTATTTTGCCGGAACAGTTGTATATAATCTCTAGTCCTTGACCCATTTTGAACTGTCCCTTAATCTAAATCTTGTGTTCATCTACCTTATCTGATTCTTGAGTCCCGTCTTGACCTATATAATCTTATTATGCAGATCCTTCCCTATCTACTCTGACCTGTACTCAAGATTTCTCACAACAGTTCTAAAAATAAAATATTATTACGACTCAGGGAAAAGGGGGGAAGAAAGACGGAGAGAAAGAGAGAAAAAAAAAAAAAACCCACCGAGGAGATACCCTCACTAGAGAACTGCCGGTGAATTTCATTTTGCTTCTATATGTGTGTTAATCCTGCCTTAGTGACTATGTGCCCAGCTTGACGGTAATGAGCCGTCTAGGATTAATTCTAGGAAAGGTATAGAATGGCGAGAGAATATACTGTTGGACTATTGTCGATTCTCCCTGAATATACTTTTTCCATTTCTTAAAAAATAAAAAGACCTGTTTAGCTGCTCCTTTGTCTAATCCTATTATCTCTATCAAAATCTGGCTTCTCAAGGCGTTTGTGAGTTCGGTAATTGAGGGAGCCTCTCTATGCTTCCACCCTTTACATAACTGGTTCCTTGCAATCAAGATTACTAAGTTTATGAGAAGTCTGTCTCCTATATTTTGTGATGGATACAAAAAGAATATATGTTCTGCCTCTAGTTCTAGCTTGTCTCTAACTTTTCTGTTAATCCAGTATTGGATTTTGCTCCAGTATTGCGAAATTTTCGGGCAAGACCAGAAATAGTGCAGCAAATCCGCATTTACTTTATGGCATTTAGGGCACATAACCTGTGCTTGGGACCACTTAGCAATTCTGGCTGGGGTTAAATAAAAATTATTTATTACCTTAGCCTGTGATTCTCTCAAATTAATTCTACCTGTGGCTTCTTTTGCTCTGACGATGCTATCCATTATATCCTTATCTAGGAGTTCGGGGAAGAAAAGTACATATCTCTGTTTACATTGGTTGATGTGCAGTTCTCCTTCTTTACTCATTATATGTTGATACCAGTACGATAAGGCTCTAACACCTGCTTTGTACAAAGATATCCCTGCCTCGATCTTTAATTGCGCCCAATGTTTACTAAACCTTGTATCATAGTCGTTTATGAAATGGCGTATCTGTAAATATGCATAGAAGTGCTGGGATGGTAAACTGTATTCCCGTGCAAGATGCTCAAATGTCCTGATGTGCCCAGTGAGTGGATCTTTCAACTGTGATACATATGTCAGGGCTTTGGTTTTCCCATATTTGAAATATACTATTGCAATGTCCTGGTGGAAAAACTGGGTTACCAGTAATCGGCAGTAGTCTAGAAGTCTGAAATTCTATACCCAATATTTTACAGTATTTCTGCCAGGCGATCACTACGTTTGCAAATGTTACTAATCTAGTTATATTGCTTGGTAGTTTTCTATATGGGCAGTGCAATACTGCCCTGTAGGTTGAAGGGTTTAAATTAATTCTGTTTCATATTCAAAATAGGTAACATGGTCTGATTTGCTAATCCAGTCTACCACGAATTTAGCCAAGGAGACCATATTGTAGTATTTTATATTTGGACATGAAAAGCCTCCAAACCGCTTATCCTGGGTCAGTTTATTGAGAGCGATACGTGAGGTCTTTTTCCCCCCAAATAAAAAAAGCACAGGCCCTTGTTATAATTATTATTATGTGTAATAAAAGGGGTAAATTCTGTAGCAAGAATAGGAATTTTGGAAAGATAATAGTCTTAATGACATTAATACGGGCTGAAATGGATAGATAGTATAAATTCCATCTTGCAAGATCGTGTTGCAGATTCTGAAAAGGATCTTTGAAATTAAGCTGATACCAGGATGCTGGGTTCTTACTGATCTTGATGCCTAGGTAATTAATGCTCTGTACTTCTTTAAAATTATCAGAGTAGCTAAATCTATTTTTCCTGATCCAGAGAATTTCTGATTTATTAATATTTACTTTATATCCAGAGAAGGAACTGAAAATATTTAGTATTTTCATAAAGCATGGTATAGATTGCTTTGTGTGTTGTAGGAATATTAATAGATCATCTGCATAAAGTGTCACAGACACCTTCTGATTACCCACCAAGATTGGTGGGAGAGTCTTCCTAAGATATATAGCGAGGGGTTCCAATGCGATGTCGAATAGTATTGGCGAAAGTGGACAACCCTGACGTGTTCCTTTGCCTAGAGTAATGCTTTGTAATAATTCACCATTGATGAGAAGTTGAGACCTGGGTTTTTTATACACTAACCCGATCAAATCGACCAGAGCGCCGGAGAAACCGAACTTCTTCAACGAATTTATTAGATGGTCCCAGATAATTGAATCAAAAGCCTTCTCGGCGTCCACAGTGAGTAAGGCTATGTCTTCCCCCTGAGTTCTCTTTCCGGCGTCCTGGTCGATCCGATGGAGATAGTCCACTGTGGTAAGAACTCTGCGCATGTTTCTGACTGCATTTCTTCCTGCAATAAATCCTGCCTGGTCGGGATGGATAATATCTGTAATAATTTTTTTTAACCTTTCTGCCAATAAGGGACATTAATATTTTGTAGTCCTGGTTGAGAAGCGAAATCGGACGATATGACGCAACGTTGGTTGGGTCCTTCGCTTTCTTGTGAATCAAAGTAACTACAGAGTCAGAGAAATAGATTGATTTCATGTCTTTCTGCAAATAATACTGATTAAAAAGTCTATTTAAGGTGCCCACTATTTCTGACGCCGTAATTTTATAAAACTCTGCAGTAAGACCATCCGGCCCTGCAGCTTTGCCGAGTTTAGAGTTTTTTATGGTTTCTAGTATTTCTGTTTCAGTAATAGGAGCATTAATTATCTGTAACGCTTCTTGCGATATTTGGGGGACATCTAAACTCAGCCAGAATTGCTCTTTTTGCTTCTCATTCACATCTTCCCTTGCATATAAATTACTATAATACTCAAAAAATATCTTGCTGATTTCCTCTTTGTTACTAAAGAGTTTCCCCTCAGACCTGATTGAGAAAATTTGATTTGATTTTTTCCTAAATTTAACCAACCTGGCCAGATGTTTAGCCGATATACCCTGACTGCCCTGAAATGACGCCCTATTCCTCAGCTCTTCATATGCCCCGACCTTAATTAGATAGTGTTTCTCTGCTTTGTAAGAATCCCAATTCTCTTTATTGGGTGTTCTGAGGTATTTCGCATATTTATTTTTAAGCTGGTTTGATAATTGTAGCTCTCTTGCTTTCTTTTCTTTATTTCTTTTAATCATATAGGCTCTTATTTCCCCCCGCATGACCGCTTTCCCTGCTTCCCAGAACACCTCAACTTTGTTTATGTAGTCCCTGTTTTGTGTGGAGTATTCTCCCCATCTTTGCTGCAACCAGTTTACAAATTTTACATTTCTGTACATATATTGAGGAAAACGAAATGTATTCGAAGTTTTTTTGGAGAGGGTACTCCACACAATTCTTAAGCCAATTATCGCATGATCCGACAAAATAATCTCTGAGATGTGTGACTCAATGTTGTTTCTCATAATATAATCATCTACCAGAAACATATCAATTCGGGAGAAATTTTTGTGAGCACCTGATTCACATGTGAATTCCCGAGTGTCTGGATGTTGGATTCGCCAGGCATCGTGAAGTTTTAGCATACGTGCAAACCTCTGCAGATATTTGGCTTCCCTATTATTGGATGCTCTACTCCTGATTCTATGCCTATCTAGCTCAGGGCACATAGTGCTGTTAAAGTCTCCTGCTACTATCAAGTTCTGCCCAATATATGGGGATATAACCTTTGTCAGTTTCTCCCAGAACTGGAAGTCCCAGCTATTCGGGGCATATAGATTACACAATGTCCAGATCTTTTGATCTATCTTCAGTTGCAATACTATATATCTCCCCCCTGGATCCAGTTCCTGCTTGATTATCGTGTATGCTAAATCCCTGCCCAACATAATTGCTACGCCTTTTTTGCGTTTTTCGCAAGGTGTGGCGATTATTTCAGTGATCCAATTTGTTTTTAACTTTCCTATCTCTACCTTCTTGAGATGTAATTCCTGGAGTAAAATAATGTCTGGATGTTGTTTTTTTTTGCTAACTTGAGAACATTCTTGCGTTTACCTTGGAGATGTTATTCCCCCTACATTCCAGGAAATTATATTTATTGAATTACTCATTAATTGTAACTCTAAACAATTTGCGTGAAGCAATTAAATATAAAAAAAAAGAAAAAAAAAAAAAAAAAGAAAAATAGAAAGCCAATCCCTCCCCCCCCCTACCCTTTAATCCTATCCAAATCACCAGTTTAGTCTCCAGGGCCATCGATTACCCTGATCTTTGAAAACTGCTTAAACCTCTATGTTATTGTCTCTGCAGAACTCCTTAGCCTCTTCAATTGTGTTTAATGCAATGACGCCATCCATGCCCAGTACCGTAATTTTTGCTGGGTACTTCATAGTTGCCTTCAGCCCTGCCTTTATTAGGCCAGAGCAGAATGGCGCCATTGCACGTCTTTTTGTCGAGGTTTCTATTGAGTAATCCTGAAATAACAGAATCTGTTTGGTGTCTATAGTGAGTGTCTGGGTCTGTCTGTATTTCTGCATGATTTTAACTTTGTCTTGGAAGTTTAAATATTTGATCATGACCATTCTTGGTCGCGTGCTGCCATCTTTTGGCTGTCTTATCATGCCTACCCTATGTGCTCTCTCTACCTGTATTCCTCCCTCTACGACTTGTATGCCTAGTAGATTGGATAAAGTCTGGGAGCTGAATAGTAGGAGATCTTCAAACTCTCTGGACTCTGGTAGTCCTATGACACGCACGTTACTCCTCCTAGACCTATCTTCTAAATCCTCAATCTTAGCTTTTAGTGCTTTTATCTCGTCTGAGTGCGTGTCAATAGCAGATTCCTGTTTAAAATGTCTGTCCTCAATACTCGAAATTCGATTTTCTACCTCTACCAGTCTACTTGAAAATTGCTTTATTTCACTTGAAATCTCTGAGATCTCGCCCTTGATTATTTCAAATTGAGGCAGAATTAAATCTGCCAATTGATTCGTAGTAAGTTGTTTTTCCAGATTCGGATCTGGACTTCTAAAAGAAACTTCTTGTAAATTTTTCCTGTAGGGGTTTTTGTTTTTTATCCCTCCTCGGAGGCATGGCTGGGGATTTTATTTTGGGATTTGTGATGTATTTCTCCATTTATTATGTAAATGCCAACTTCCCTGTTTAACCACTAGATGAGTGTATGGGGAGAATATACTGGTACAGTGATGCTCAGATTGTAATGGAAAAGAGTAGATACTGTGCAAGACTACTATACCCCTTTTGGAATTTGATAATCGACCCTCTCTGGTCTGCAACCTAGCCTTTTTATCCGAGCAATTTCTTTAATATTATAGTTGCTCAGCCGAAATTGATTTTGTAAGAGAAAGAAACAGGATCTAGGTTAGGATGTCAGTTTGGCCTTTCACACATTCATAGACAGTAGGACACAAGACTGACCGGAATTACTATTACCAAAAACTATATACAATACAGCTCCAATCTTTCAGAGAGGCACAGTTTCATATCCTCAAAATATGAACATTTGGCGACTTAAATTCACTTTTAACAGAATATACACAGATAAATTTTAAGCTATACAGATATACAATACAGCTCCAATCTTTCAGAGAAGCACAATTTCATAGCATCAAGATATGGACATTTGGCGATTTAAATTCACTTTTAACAGAATATACACAGATAAATGTTAAACTATGCAGATTGAATTTAACCAGGCTACCCTGAGGGTTAGACAATAGGTAACCCAATATGAAAACCTCTAGCCTGTCTTAAAATTGTATCCTATGCTATGGGGGCTAAATAGTTGTTACCACCTTTTCTGGGGAGGCACTTCTCAAATGTATTTTAACAGCCTGATTGGTCGCGTAACCTTCCTCAGTAATCAAGGTAAGGGCCTCTGACCTCAACTTAGGTCTACCACACACCAAGTATCACAGCCACTATCTTTCATCTGCTGAGCTAACTCTATCAGACTATATGGGCACTGGGTAGAGAAGTGCGCCCTGACCTGGCAAAATGTATGTCACCTTTAGTTCACGTTGTACAGCCTACTATCTATGGCATCCTGGTAATTATCTATTTGGAGAAAGCTGTTCGGACTCTTAAAAGCAGGAACCCACACCCTTAAATATATCAAAATTCTCTGGAAAATATAAGCTAACAGAGGATGGCACCAATAGATTTGGGTAATATTCTATCCTCTGTAGTTAAAGAGATCAGAGTCCATGTATTCTTGGACACAGATATTAAAGGCGGTTATTAAAGGCAGTCTTTTCCAGGTTTCCAGGTTTCCCCCTTGAAATACAGTCTTATACAGCCTTATACAGGGAAAAAGGAGCAAGGGGGAGAAAAAAAGGAACGCTCTTTCTCCTGCTATACAAAATAACTCTCTCTAGAGGCTGTAGCTGCTCCCAACTTGAGTATAGAATGACATAATGAACAATGAGTCCAGCTCCACGCTAAAGTCTACCTTCAATTGCTTGAATGGCTTCCCACACACCCCTGTCTGTGTTTGCTCAGCCGGACTTCATTCCACCCTTTAGTTTAGACTCCGCTGCAAACTTTCCCACAGTGTAGGATAACTTTTACAGTAATGTACTTACCCTGCCCCCCCGACTCACGGATGTGTTGTGTCAGCTCTTTGAGTGTCCAGATTCTGAGGGTGCTTCTCTAATCGAGTCCAGGTGTTCTTGACCACCCGGCAAGACCGTCCGTACACCTCCTGAACACGCCAGCTTCCTGGCGATCGCCTCTGACGTCAGAGCCGCTTCGCCGACTTACTGGAGGGGGGGGAGAGGGTGCGCTCGCGATGCTGTTCCTCAATGTCCACCGGACCGCTTCCAACATACAGGTGGATATATGGTGGGTGTGTGTGGTTGCCTTCGGTCCGATTCCTGCTCCTGGGCTCCCGCTCCTGCTTGAGTTGTCAGGGGATTGTATCGCCCTTGTTCATTGAGCTGACTTGAGAGTCTCGCAGCCCCTGATTGTATCACATCTCTCAGGACAGTGCTGTTAAATACAGCTTCCTGGGGTTTATCCGGTACTTCCACCGGTCTCACCTAGGGTACTTTCACAGTCTTAAGGGCAGAGAAGAAAAAAAAAAAGAAAAGGCAACTTGTAAACTTGTGAATTGGCTGTTCCCAAACAGCCTTATAGGGTTCAAAGAGTTTCCTAAAGCCCCTCTTTCTGCCTCCGGCGAGGCCTGTACCAATACACCCTCGCAATAAGGCCTCTATGACTTGGGAGAGAAAAAGCTGTTGTTGCTCACACCGATCCACACAGGTGAGCTTGAGCGTGCACCTCCACTTCCCACGCTCCTCCCACAGGAAACTCCAACAAAATGTATGTTTACCTGATAAATTATTTTCTCCTTGGCATGGAGAGTCCATGACCCCGCCCTGAAATGTAATTTAATATTCTAACTTTTAGCACCTATATACCTTAGTAATCTCATACCTTTCTTTATTCCATTGGCAGAATGATTAAGGGAATATGGGTAGTGGGAGGATACTTAAGCTCTGGCTGGGGTGTCTTTGCCTCCTCATGGTGGCCAGGTGGTGAATTTCCCAACAGTTATTAAATGGAATTGTGGACCTATCCATGGCCAGGAAAAATAATTTATCAGGTAAGCATAATTTTAGTTTTTTTATAACTCATGAGCGCTATGCACTCAAGGTAATACAAATTAGCACTGTCTGGTTAGCATTAGTATTACAAGTGGAAATTAAAAAAGTTAGCGAGCAAAAGACTCGTGTGCTACTCAGGACTTCAGATATTCGCAATAGCGCTAACTCCTTCTCTCCATAGACTTCTATGGGTGCACTAAAGAAAGCCTTAATTAAAGCCTTAATTTTATCGTTCACATGCTGACCAGAAAACTGTGCTATTGTATGTATGTGTGTGTGTATATTATGTATGTGTGTGTACATATATATATATATATATAAATATGTGTGTGTATATTTTTTTTGTAAAATATATATCTATAACTACATCTCTCTCTGTCTCTCTCTCTTTCTCTCTCTCTCTCTCTCTCTCTCTCTATATATATATATAGTATACAATATTTTGAGTCTGTTAAGGAGAAGGTATCAAAAATCCACTTTATATTAATAATATCGGGTGCAGGCCCTGTAGACAAATATTTTTACAAAATCACAAGGAAGAAAATTTGAAGAGGGTCACAGTAGTGTTCTCTCCAAAAGAGACAGGGATTTCAGCACTCCATTTAAATATTATGTTCAATGCACGCATACGTAAGTATTAATTTAGAAATAGGTGTTCCAGGCCTCTATGCAACCAAACAACTTCTGGGTCCCCTAAACCAACCCCACAAGATTGTTATAAATAAAATAAATTTATTAGTGCAAACAAAGAAAGAAAAAATCAAAAAAATCGCATACATTTTAAAAATACATTATGTACATTAAATGCATAGATAAAGCTGGCCAGCTCACTCAGGTTGATATGATGCAGGTGAATACCTAGATATAGGGCTTTTGAGTTATTAGGCAACACCCCTACCAGTGGGTAGCCCTGTGTACCAACAGGAATCTGCTACCATGGATAATAATGGGGATCCATGCGTAATCACTCATATGGTGCACAAATGAAACTGACAACACCTGTCTCAGAGGGTAACCCAAACGAATTTGAGAGTCTTGTTACCTTGAGATAAATATTAGGATCTATGCCAGTTACTTATGTGCTAAACTGTAACAATGTAACAAAGTATTACATGCTTATATATTTACACACTTATATTGAGAAAACAACACCCTGACCAGAGGGTAGCACCAATATTGAAAAAAGGTTCCAGCTACCTTAGTACTAAATAGGGATATTATGTATCTCTACTGGTAGATGTGTAATCACAGCAATAATAGCAATCATTTATATAGTGCAAGCAGTATAGATTACATAAAAAATTATGTTAATAGAGCTTTCCACATCGTTTTGATTTGTTTTAAAGATTAAGGTGTATATGCTTTAGTGCATGTTCCAGACAGTACATTCCATTACAGACTCGTAAGTCCATGAATACTTTACAAATCACTTTTGTGCGCTTGTTAGTCCTTCTCCTTTTAAGCTAGATGCTAAAATCTGGGTTGCCGGTGCTTGGCTGCTGCTGTAGTTAGAAGAGCTGTGTGCTGCATCGAGTATAAATCAGGGCTGGTTCCTCAGCTTGATGGCAAATGACGTCACACGCCAACGGCCGTTTCACCCCCCACGTGACCAAATGTCATTGGGGCTTCCTCAGGGCGTTATACTTAGCAACTCCATGTGCGCTTTATTTAGCTCAGCCCTTTATTTGGATTGGTGAAAATATCCTCAGTGAAAATGAAACAATGTTTTTTATTTTCTCAGATGTAACCAGTATAGTCATTGGTTCTCACCATAACCATACAAATTAGCAACATTGTGGTAACATATTAGACGTTTCAATACTTGCAAATATATAATATAGAAAAAATCAAAAAAACGTTGTTCGCACTTGTTACAAAAATAATAATTATTTCCAGCATGGCCAATCCTGCGCGAGATAAACAATGGGAGTAGGAAAAGATATATTGTTAATCTCTATTTTAGTTTAATCTTTTCTTTATTTAGGTGTTTTCAAAAAATTATACAACAACAAAGAAACAAAAGGAAAATTACAAACAACCAGAAATTTTTCAAAACATTCCAAGAATTTCCACAGAATATAAAATTATGGCTTTTTTATATTTGCATTACTGTTCAAGTCCATCAGTTTGTCCTAGCTTCCAAGTTCAAATATCCCAGATTTGTTTGTGACATCTAGGTATGGCACCACAAAAACAACATTAATAGACAGTCAGAGGCTATCAAACTCAAGTTACAACATCAACATGTTTCTTACAAGATTGTTTATCTACAGTTTTTCTTGTCTTTAACAGTGAGACAGTTAAGTCTGCAAAATTGATTTCAACATGGGTAGATACTTTGCTTGTTTTGCATTTGCATTACACTAGCACATAATCCTACTCCTGCAGGTCTCCCCTCTCCCCGGCTCTAGGATGATAGTAGGAGTCCCAGAAGAACATCATTTCTGCATAGTAATCTAATCTACCTACTGTGTAATAATAGAATCTTTCTAGCGATAAGTTAGTTTTCATCTGCGCTGCCCACATAGCTACTGTGGGTTCTGTATCTGATTTCCAAAGCCTAGGGATGACTTGCTTCGCACTACAATGGCTAATTGGAAAAGTGACATGTATTGTTTGAAGGGGAATTTGGGGATTGTATGAAACAGGTATACTATAGGGGTCCTAATGGAATATTACAATTTAGCATTTTACTCATCTCTGAGTTAATACTCTTCCAGTAATTTGCTATTTTGGGGCACTCCCACCATATGTGAAAAGGGGTTCCTTTTCCTGCACATTTTCTCCAACATCTATCAGATGCTTCGGGAAACATAAATTTCAAACCTGTGGGGAGTAAGATACCAGCAGAGCAGGATTATAATTTGTTTCCAGTAGGGCTGATGAATGTGCGGATCTAGCTGTGTTCTGAAAGATTTTTAGCCATTCTTGCTCTGTAAGAGTGTAAGGGAGTTCTTTATGCCAGGAATTGACTGTTGAGGTGTGTAAAGTCTTGGGAGGGGTGATTAGGAGTTGATATAGGAGGGAGATGGTGTGTATCTGTGGGGAGTCTTGAATGCAAAGTTTCTCAAGTGTGGTAAGCTCCCTTGTAATTTGTTGTTTGAGCTTGTGAGAGTCAACAAAGTGTCTGAGTTGAAGGTATCTGAACCAGGGTGTGAATTGTGTGACCTCTAATTCCTCTAGGTGTTGTTTCGAGATCAATTTACCCTCTTCAAGTAGGGAGTATAATGGGAGCAGGTCATCCAGTCACCCGGTAATTTTGGTGTCAATGGTATCCCTATAGGAAAGTCGGAATTAGACCAACACAGTTGTCAAGGGGGAAGGGATCGTGGATATATGTGGATATTTATGTAGTACGTTAAACCAAGTATCAAGTGTTTCTTTTATGATTGGATAATCTTTAACTAGCGAAGGTTGGTTTCCCATAGGTTGCCAACAGTATGTCCCTAACTGTGCTGAGTTGTGAGGTCATGTTCCAGTCTCACCCTGAGTCTATTATGATTCATGGGGAGTGTGCACCAATCTATTACTCTTCTTAAAAATATTGCATTACGGTAATCTGGATAGGTCTGGGGACCCCCAAACCTCCAAATTTTTTTGGTAAGTAGAGGGTAGATCTAGCCACTCTGGGAGGACGCTTTCTCCAGATATAGGAGTTTAGCACCTTCTGCAGTCTGGAAATATACGTTTCCGGGAGGGGTATGGGGAGAGTCTGGAACATATAAAGTATTTTAGGGAGGATAGTCATTTTGGTTTCTCCGATTCTACCAAGCCAGGATATTTGTTTATGTAACCAAAGGGAGGTATCATCGCAAACCTTGGACATTAAGGCTTCATAGTTTAGGTCGATTAACTTCTGTTTATCATCTGTAAGATAAATGCCTAAATATTTTAAAGCAGATTGTTGTATTTGGTAAGGTACTTGTGACCTAAGTTTTTGTATATCTGTATTATTTAAGGTTGATGGGGAGAATCTCTGATTTATTTTGGTTTACCGAATAATTGGAACAATGTCCAAATGTTTCCAGGGAGTTCCGCACCGCAGAGAGAGAAGTATTTGGGCGTGTTAAAATTAACAACAAGTCATCAGCGTATAGCGCAAGCTTATGAGGAGTGGATTTTATAGTGAGTCCGTGAATGTTGGGGTCATTTCGTAATGTTTATTGCCAGGATTTCCATGGATAAAACAAATAATAGAGGGGATAACGGGCAGCCCTGTCTAGTGCCGTTTAAAATTGGAAATGGGGTAGAAAAGTATCCCATTTACCTTAACTTTAGCTGACGGTTTTGAGTAAAGGGCAAATATTTTTGAGATAAAACTGTCAGGGAGGCCGAATTTCTTTAAAGTCAAATTTAAAAAAGTCCAATCCAGTCTGTCAAAAGCTTTATCACAGCGTCAGTCGAGAGTAAAACGGAGGGTATGTCATGATTTATTAGCATATTGTATTAAATGAAGGACCTTTACGGTGTTATCCTTTGCCTCCCTCTGCGGTACAAAACCCACCTGGTCTGGGTGGATAAGCAAGGGTAGTAATTTATTAAGCCTAGTAGCTAAGATCTTTGCATAGATCTTCACGTCTACATTTAGAAGCGAGATCGGGCGGTAGTTGGAAGGGGCTGTAGGATCTTTACCTGGCTTTGGTATGACCGTTACTATCGCTTCAAGCATAGAGGGTGGGAATGTAGTTATTTGATCTACCGGGTTAAAGACTGTGAGCAATTGCGTATTAATAGATGCTTAAACTTTTTATAGTAGGAGCTTGTCAGCCCATATGGGCCTGGACTCTTTCCTATCTTTAGGGAGTGTATAGCTACGCTATCTCTTCGGAGCTGATTGGTAAGGTAAGGGATTCTAGATCGTCAGGTGGGATAGATGGCACAGTCACTCGCTCTAAGTATCGGAGGCAGTGTGTCTTATGTTCCTCTAAATTTCTGTTAGGAATCAAATTGTAAAGAGTAGAATAATAATCTCTAAATATTTCAGCTATTCTATGGGATTCTACAGTGTTTTCCCTATTTGAGTCTTGTAGCGCGCTGATATAAAGGGGTCGCTTGCCTAACTTTAAGCGCTCTGGCTATAGCCTGCCAGGTTTATTACCTTCAATAAAAAATCTCTGTTTTACCTCATAGCCTGTGTATGGGCTGAGTGTTCCAAGAATGTTGTCAATTTATTTTTAGCCTGTTCTCTTTGAGACTTCAGTGATTCGGCATGGGGATTCTGTTTGTAGGACCTGTCAAGCTGCTGAAATTTGTCTGTAAGGGCTTGGTGATGCATTCTATGATTTTTGATTGTGTCGCCTTAATCTTTAGTCAACTCGCCTCTGATGAAGCACTTATGGGCTTCCCAGATGGTACATGGGGCTATGTCTGGGGTATGATTAATTGTAAAGTACTCACTTATGATGTTTCTATTTGTTGCAGGATAAGGGTGTCATTGAGTAAGGTATCATCAAAGCGCCATTGGTAAGGTTTGAAAGGAAGGGATGTCCCAGTGAGTGGTGTAGATGGACCGCTGAATGGTTCTGACCAGGCAGTAGGGCAGATATCAGTGTGCATGACTGATGTGATAGCTATGTGGTCTATGAGGATATAATCGATGCGTGAATGGGAGCTTTTGGACGCAGAATAAAAGGTAAAAATCTCTCCCCCTGGGGTGTTGGATACGCCATGGATCAATGTACTCCTAGGAGTGTCAGGTCATCTTTAATAGATTTAAAGTGCTTTTTTCGAGAGTTGGGATTGTTTAGTGGAGCTATCCTAATAGTGGGTTCAATGGCGTGTTTAAAGTCCCCGCCTATAATTAATGACCCCTTGTATAAAGCTAAATGTCATTGGAAACCTTGCGGATAAAGGATGCCTGTCGGGTATTGGGAGCATAAATGTTGACTAGTGTAATAGGCTTGCCATACAGTAAACCCAGTATAGCCAAAAATCTCCTTCATTATCCTTTTCTACATGCTGTACATGGAATGCTAAAGACTTGTGGATTAAAATGCTAACCCCGGAGATCTTTTTGTCTGAGTGGCTACTATGATAATGTATGGGGTAGGAGGTTGTGAAAAATGTAGGCTCTTGATTTTTTAAGTAATGCGTCTCCTGTAAGAACAAAATACCAATTTGCTTATGGACAATATCAGCAAAAGCAACTCGTCTCTTATGTGGGTTATTAAATCCTCTGACATTTTGTGTCATGAATCTAATCTGTTTCTGAGCTGTCATTATTTACACTAAGTTAGAGGTTGATGTGTACTGGGTAGAACTGGGAGTCTATAATTTCTAAGCTTATCATAACATATATGCATAGAGATATTTCAGACATTATTGCGTCAATAACATACCTGGTCTTGAACTGTGCGGCAACTATCTGTGGTTGAGAAGATAACTAACAAGCAAACAATAAAACAATAACAGAAATTCAAACAAACAATTTGACATTAAATGTCACACACACAATAGGGAAGAATAGCCTATCCCATTATAAATTCAATAATTAAACATTTAGAGGACAAATTTTCAAATTTAAATTTAAACTGACAATCAAAGTAGGGCCGTATTGCAATAAATATATAATTAGTTCAGTCTCAATCATTGCAGGGCCCGGGTGTAAAGGAGGGTTAAAACGTTCATCACTTTTCTCCCCCTGAGCTAGAAATAGATTATCTCACCCATCTGATGAGCTGGATCTCTCAAGTAATACTGTTCTGTGGGGAGTCTTGCACCTTCTTAGTTTTCTTATTCTTGTGTTGCCTGCCACTGTGATCTGGGTGGTCTTGTTGGGTTGAGGCTGCAGTAAGATCAGAAGCCTCTTCTGTAGCTGTGGCAGATGGAGGAGTCAGTTCCAAGGCGGCACAAGTATCTGAGATGTCGTCTGGGGTCTTACTTATGTGTTTTTGTGCCTTTATAAATGATGTTCAGGAAACAGGGGAAACCCCTAACGATAAGGAATCTCCTTTGCTCTGAGCATGGATGTCAATAGTTTGAAATTCTCTCCGTCTCTGAAGAGTGCGGGGTGCTATATCAGCAAAGATTTTGCAAGCGGTAATTTTTGAAAGGAGATGTCTTTAAGACGTCTGGCAGCTTTAAGAATTTCTTCTTTGGTTTGGTATTCTTTAAGTTTTAAGACTATGTCGCATGGAGGGCGCTTGGTCTGGGGGTTTTGGTCGGAGAGCCCTGTGAGCTCTGTCCATAGATAAGTCCATGGTTGATGAAGGCCCCAGTAGGAAACAAAAGAGACCTTTGAGAAACTCAGGGATGGTATTTGGGCAGGACTGACTCTGGAATCCCTCTAATTCGGAGGTTTTGGCGGCGTTTCCCAGTTCTCCAGGTCTTCTAACTTATCTTGTAACTGTGTAATCTGAAGGTCATGGGATTGGGCTGTGGTCTGCAAGATAGATATCTCATTTTGGTTAAAGTCATTATCCTCCTCCAGCACCTCAACATGATTACCAATTTCCTGTAATATCCCTCCTCAGACCAGCCATTTCTTCTTTGATGCATTCCTCGTACTTTAACTATTATGTCATCCAGATCAATTTTAGATGGGATTGAGGCTAGAAAAGTCTTGGAGATTTGGATAGATTCTTTCTGTGTCACTGTCCTCACTGCCTGATGGAGACACCTAAGCTTGCTGTGGCTTGATGGGGGTCCAGGTGTAGTGGGTTTGCATGCTGTCTGATAATTTAAAAAAGGAGCTACAGTTGGCCGACTTACTGCTGATTTCCTAGTCTCCTTTCCTGTTTTTAGAAGTTTTTTTGGTGACATAACTGCAGTGTAGATTGTGATAGTTTTCTATCCTGGAGTTTGTCAGGGAGTTCGCAGCAACTGCGTGCTGTCCTAGGATGCACAGCTCCTCTTATTGCCAGGACAATGTTATATGTATAACCGTCTTTTGGTGTGATAAAGTATGTTTCTGCCTTTATAGTGAGTGAGGTGACATCTGCGCTACAAAAGATCCTTTATTGTATATCACCTAAAACATATAGGGATTGGAGTTGGCAGGTTCACATTTATATGTGAAATAAAAATGTTGGCATGTTTTTCGTTTTCCCTTTGCCCTGTGATTTCAATTGCCCAGTCTCACATTGATAGCCTAGTAAGTCCTGGCCTTATAGCAGAAGTATAAATGCACAGCTTCCTCTTAGTGTACTTGCCAGTTGTGAATTGTCAAAAGTTACACCAGTCCCCAAACTGAGTGATATATGCGACTAACAGCCATTATCAGTATATGTACCGTCTGTGTTCTGTGTACAGGCCGGCTCCGTGTTACTCACTGTTTAGGCTGTAAAGATGGCGTCCCGGAATGTAGGCCTCAACACAGAGCGTGTCTGAATGTCGGGCGCAGCTGGCTTTATCGGTTCAATACCGGAATCGTACTTTGTTCTGTGCGCAGTTAGAGGTAGGACATTGGTTATGGGATGCTGATTATCCTACTATTCAGACAGATATGGGCATCGGCATTCGGAGCCTCACTCTAATGTGCGGCCATTCCACACGACGGCCTGCTCCGCCCCAAGACATCGTTAATCTCTATTTTAAATCTTTTTAGATTTTTAGTTTAAGAAGACCAACATTACAAATTTCTGCATTAAATTTGTAAATTTGTAATGTCGGTCTTCTTAAACTAAAAATCTAAAAAGATTTAAAATAGAGATTAACAATATATCTTTTCCTACTCCCATTGTTTATCTCGCGCAGGATTGGCCATGCTGGAAATAATTATTATTTTTTGTAACAAGTGCGAACAACGTTTTTTGATTTTTTCTATATTATATATTTGCAAGTATTGAAACGTCTAATATGTTACCACAATGTTGCTATTTGTATGGTTATGGTGAGAACCAATGACTATACTGGTTACATCTGAGAAATAAAAAAACATTGTTTCATTTTCACTGAGGATATTTTCACCAATCCAAAGAAAGGGCTGAGCTTAAATAAAGCGCACATGGAGTTGCTAAGTATACGCCCTGAGGAAGCCCAATGACATTTGGTCACGTGGGGGGTGAAACGGCCGTTTGGCGTGTGACGTCATTTAGCACAGCTGAGAACCAGCCCCTGATTTATACTCGATGCAGCACACAGCTCTTCTAACTACAGCAGCAAGCAAGCCACCGCACCACGGATTTTTGCATCAAGCTTAAAAGGAGAAGGACTACAAAGCGCGCAAAAGTGATTTGTAAAGTATTCCATGGACTTACGAGTCTGTAATGGAATGTACTGTCTGGAACATGCACTAAAGCAAATACACTTAATCTTTAAACAAAATCACAACGGATGTGGAAAGCTCTATTAACATATTTTTATGTAATCTATACTGCTTTGCACTATATAAATGATTGCTATTATTGCTGTGATTACACATCTACCAGTAGAGATACATAGATCCCTATTTAGTACTAAGGTAGCTGGAACCTTTTTTCAATATTGGTGCTACCCTCTGGTCAGGGTGTTGTTTTCCTCAATATAAGTGTGTAAATATATAAGCATGTAATTCTTTGTTACATTGTTACAGTTTAGCACATAGTAACTGGCATAGATCCTAATATTTATCTCAAGGTAACAAGACTCTCAAATTCGTTTGGGTTACCCTCTGAGACTGGTGTTGTCAGTTTTCATTTGTGCACCATATGAGTGATTACGCATGGATCCCCATTATTATCCATGGTAGCAGATTCCTGTTGGTACAACAGGGCTACCCACTGGTAGGGGTGTTGCCTAATAACTCAAAAGCCTATATCTAGGTATTCACCTGCATCATATCAACCTGAGTGAGTCTGGCCAGCTTTATCTATGCATTTAATGTACATAATGTATTTTAAATGTATGCGATTTTTTTGATTTTCTTTCTTTGTTTTGCACTAATAAATTTATTTTATTTATAACAATCTTGTGTGATTTTGGTTTAGGGGACCTAGAAGTTGTTTGGTTGCTTAGAGGCCTGGAACACCTATTTCTAAATTAATACTTACGTATGCGAGCATTGAACATAATATTTAAATGGAGTGCTGAAATCCCTGTCTCTTTTGGAAGAGAACACTACTGTGTCCTCTTCAAATTTTTCTTCCTTGTGATTTGTAAAAAATATATATTATATATAATATATATATATATATATATATATATATATATTTATATATAGTTATTTTATTATTATCATTTAATTTTTAGAGCGTCAACAGATTCTGCAGCTCTAGTAAACATAGGCATGGTATTGCAAGGTAACATTTATAGGGAACATTTATAGGGCCCTGCCGAGAGTTACACTGTTGTTGTCAGCTCTTATCAAGGGGATCTGCAAACAGCTTGGCTCATAGGCTTACATGCTAAGGGGGTTCAAGGGGGATAACAAAGGAGAGAAACTGGGGTTAGAAACATAGTGTAGGTTGTATGCGTCTCTGAACAGTAGAGTTTTTAGGGAGTGCTTGAAACTTTTAAACTAGGGGAGAGTCTTGTGGAGTGAGGCAGAGAGTAGCACAATAAGGGGCCAGTATGGAGAAGTCCTTTAGACGGGAGTTTGAGGATGGTAACAAAGAGTGGAGAAGGTCGAAGAGCAGAGCAAAATAGACGGCTGGGAGAGTATCTGGAGACAAGTTCTAAGATGTAGGAAGGAACAGTGCAGTTAATGGCCTTTAATGTCAGTCAGAATTTTGTATTTAATTCTGTAAGTTTTAGGAAGCCAGTGAAGGGATTGGCTGAGAGGTAAGAGCAGAAGAAGAGTGACATGTGAGGAAGATGAGCCTGGCAGATACATTCATTATGCATGAAAAGGAGCTAGACAACAGGGAGACCAGAGCGGATGGAGTTTCAGTAGTCAAGTCGGGAAAGGACGAAGGAGTAGATTAAGATCTTAGTTGTGTCTTTTGTAAGGAAATGTCAAATTTTAGAGATTTCTTTTTATGGTGAAGTGGCAGGAATTGGGCCAAAGACTAAATATCAGGAGTGAAAGAAAGATCTGAGTTAAGTGTGACCCCAAGACATCGGGCATGCAATTTGGGGTAATGAAAGAGTTATCAACAGTTATTGAAAAATGGGGAGTGGCAAAATACGGAGCTCAGTTTGAAGAGATTCATAAGATAGTAAGAGGACATCCAGGACGAGATATGAGAAATGAGAAAGACAGTTAGGTGACACATGTTAGCATGGAAAGAAGCTAGGTCTGGTGGCAGAGAGGGTAGATTTGGGTGTCATCAGCATACAATTGATATTGAAAAACCGTTGGACATTATTAAGAAACCTAATAATGACATATACATGAGAAGAGAGGGGGACTAAGGACAGAGCCTTAAGGTACCCCAACAGAAAGTGGTAAAGGGGCAGAGGATGCGCCAGGAAGTGTCAGTATATAGCAGGGTTATAATATAATTTATTTTATAAATTATTCTTTAAAATAACCTCCAATTAAAAAGCATTAATTAAAATAAATATTCCTTAATTCTTTATATTAGTTAAAGTTATAAACACATTGAATTATATTTATAGAAACCAGATTTATTAATTAGATGATACACCACTTATGCTGTTATAATATTCTTACAAGATCATAAAAAAATATACCTTTAAAATTAACCTTACTCACAATGAATCGCATTAAAATATCACAATAAAAGACCAGAATATGGACCCGCTAACTTTAACAGTGTCTAGTTAAACAATATACCAAGATACTTCACCCATATTACTTACTGGATTACAATAGATTCTTTCAGACAAGTATAATTAAGTTATTTAGCCCCACAAATGATTCTATCTAACTTCAATTGAAAACACCAGAAATTGTATATATTATTATTAATGCAAACAGCCTATTTATGTCACTAGCTAAAGACTACACAGGACTATGGATATAAGAATAAAATACAAAGTGCTCTTTTAAAATGATTAACTTCAATTAACTGTAGCAACAATGATGTATTTGCTTTAAAATATTATATTATAGTCACTGCCATACGTTACTCCCATAACATTCAGTTTCCAGAATTTCTTGTGGGTCACCTAGAAGGATTTATCCACTATATTGTTCAAAGGTACAGGCCTCAAAATTGTTATCTTCCTTTATTCAAGAAAGCTGCCCCAAAATGGCAGAGAATCTACTTGGCACAAAGCCTATGTATTTTCCTATCCAAAACTTTGAGTCTGTGTGTCCTTTGTCTACGTGTGTCACACCCTTTTTTTAATCATTCCCAAAAGATTTTGATAGGCTCTCGAATGCTTGTCTCTGATTCGCTCTGGGATTCTGAACATATCATTGGTTATTTGGAACTTATGGTTATCTTATACTACAATTTCCCATGCCTGCAATACATGCATAAACCACTAGATGGCAGCAGACAAGCAGAAATGCAGTTTCATTTTTAATACTGCTAACAGTAAACTATATTATTTAATGGTAATTTAACACATTCACTATTTCTTGCCTCAGCAAACAATTATGTCCAATTTGTATAGGATTACTTAATATTATTTAATCTGGGCATTTCATCAATATTAAACATGATATACTTCCCACATTACAAAGTAATTCTGTATACATTTAAAATATATGGGTATTTAAAAGGATTTTAATACTTTTAGCATGGATCTAATATCTCAGTTATCATCTTAATATCACATACATACTTTGAGATCAGCAATTAGATGTCATTTCACATAATTATATTTATATTGGACTAATTTCCCATATCAATATAAAACATTGCATATCTGTATATCTCCTGCTGAGTGTATAAAAACATAAGATGTTATTTATAATTTTCATTTAGCAGACATTCACATTTTAATATTATACAAAACAGACCATTTCATATCCATTTATTCATACCTAGTTATTAAATAGTCTGAGGCACATATTTAATGGTTTGAAAACTATATATATGATTTGTCCAAACTTCGAATCCTTAAACTTCTATGTTTTCAAAAATACATAGGTAAGACATGTTGAAATCTTAATTCTTAGGTTTTTCAGCTTCCCATATTACCCTTCTTAGGCAGAGACATTCTCCCAGATTCAGTGTTCATATTTAATATGTGTCTGAATATATATATATATATATATATATATATTATATATATATTAATTTGAGTATCTTAAACTACATGAAAATTAGGCATATTTCCTTTATCTGAGATCTAGTTTCCCAATGTCATGCAGAGACTTGAAATGCCTTCTCATCTGGGAGATGTATATTGGAAACTCTGAAGGGATAATTTACACCTATATGGCATGAGCTACATCTTTGAGAATGTTTGTATATTCCCTTATTCTTATAGACGGACCGTCCATTCTTTACATGGGACTGTAAGTTTTTATTATTCATCTTGGGCAGGAAAACCCATTTATGGGCATATATATCTGAGGTGCTCTATATGTTAACATTTACTTTGAAGGGCCCACATGGTCTTATTTATACAATGGTCTAAATCCTTTGTTCTCTCCTTGTGAAATTTTGCATATTGAGTTGGGAGAGGATTGCATTTGATGTGTAGTCAGGCCAGGCATCTAATGTCTCGATGGACCCTCAGAATTACAATACACAGAATGTGTCCAGTAACTAAAATAAGCATTTTCAAAGTTAATATTTGATAGATTGTATACTTATTTTATCTTATTATACATATAGATATATATATATATATATATATATATATATATATAATCTACTGACATTCACAGATACCCTGACATAATTCCCCCTTCCAATTTAAATATATGTAGGACACAATGTATTTGAATTGGCTTAAAGCCAGTGGTACTTGGTGAGTGTATTGACAGTATATATTATAGACAGCCTTCTATGAAGAGAGGTCCGTTGTTTTGAGTCCTCGATGCTCATTAATTAGCATCTTTAACCCTTTGCAACTGATTATATGGACCCATTTATCCATAAAAGTATAATTTTTTAGGTATCCTAATTTTATAGGCAACTGGAGATATTTTGTCAGTAATGACAAAAGGACCGTTCCTATGATGGAAGAAATGTCTTCTTCTTAACCTGATCTCTTCCAAAATTACTAAAGATAAACTTTATCATCAATTTCATATTCCTTTTTGGACATTTTGAGATCATAATAGGTTTTAGTGGCAGTTGCAGCCTTCTCTAAGTTCCTTAAGTTCTCCAAATATTGATGTGTATTGGCGGCATTTATCAAGTTCTGGTCTGATGTACAGTACAGTAGATGTTGAGGTAGAACCATTCTTCTACCAGTCATCAATTCAAAAGGTGACATCTTAGTAGCACTACTTGGAGTTGCTCTTAATGCCAATAGGACTAGAGGTAATTTTACATCCCAGTCTTTAACCGTTTAATTTTCAAACTTTTTGAGGATTTTCACAATGGACTGGTTGTAACGCGCTACACCACCACTTGAGACAGCTCTATATGCAATATGGAGATTTATTTTAACCCCTAGTATTTTCCACATTTTGGTCATCACTTCGCTAGTGAAGTGGGTTCCTTGATCGGATTCGATTCTCTGTGGTAAACCAAATCTGGAAAACACGTTGTTGATGAGCAATGCTGCGCATGTTTCAGCACTATTGTTAGGGGCACTGATGCACTCTACCCATTTAGTGAACAGGCATGTCACTGTCAACATGTATTTGTTACCTCTTGATGACCTTGTTACTGGACCAATAACATCAATTTGTATATCTGACCATGGCATTACCATCCCCCTTTTCTGCAATGGCGCTCTATGTGTTGGCGCAGTGGGTTGGAACTGTGGACAGATTAAAAAACCTTAACAGTAGGTTTGAACATCTTTCAACATGTGCGGCCAAAAGGCATAATCACACAATATTTCATACGTTAATTTGGCACCACGATGGTCAGATGTGGGAGCATCATGGGCATGTTGAAGCATGAGACCTCTGAACTTTGTAGGTACCACCCATTGATGGATGCCAGTTTTGGAGGTTCTAATTAACAAACCATCCTGTAACTTGAATTGTGATTTGGATTTCATTAACATTCTAAGATCTCCCTTGCCAATACTGTCCTCTTTTGAGATGGGGTTGCTTTCAGGATCTTCTATGTGTTTATAGAAGAGGCCTATAATGGGGTCTTCTTTTTGACTAGTGATCAGGTCCTTACTAGGAGAATCCTGACTCCATTGTACCAGGTTAGGCTCATTTTGTTGCTTAGCCTGGTTTCTGGTAATGTCTTCTACCTGAATTGCACCCATTAAGTGGTCGATATTAAGGAGTTCTCCAGTTATGGTCCCTTGTTTGACTAATGAATCCGCAAGATCATTGCCTTCCTTATCAGGACCTAGAACCCTGGAATGACCCTTGGTCTTTTTCCACTGTATGGTTAAATCATTGGACACCACTAGATTATCAATCTCGCAGAATAACTTGCCATGCTTGACTGGTTTGTTGTTAGTTTTCTGCATGCCATTTCTTTCCCAAGTTGGCAGGTATTCAACAAAACTGTCATGCACGTAATTTGAGTCAGTAATGATCACAAATTCATACCATGTTCAATAGCCATCTCAATGGTTTTTAGAACAGCAGTTAGTTCTGCAACTTGACTGGATCTTGTTCCAATGTTGAAACCTACAGAAATATCTGGGAATCCATTTGCCCAAGTTATACCAATGCCGGCAACTAATCTGCGCTCATTTTCAATAGTGTCATGGTAAGAACAACCATCAACATATAGCCAAGGTAATGTTTGACACTGGTCCTCATTGTATATTTTATATGGGGAAATCAATTATACCTCCAGGAAATCATCTTCTAATAACTCTTCCCCATGATCCTTAGCAGTACAGTCATGGAGCCCAGCAAGCCCCTGTGCGACTGGATTCTTTTTGTTTTGCTTATAGCGATTTCTAAAGGCCAGCCTTGTAAGGAAAGAGTCCAAGCTGTTATGTGGCTATTAGACAAATTCCCATCTCTTATTCTCTCACTTTGCAGATATATAGCAAAGGCTGGTGGGCCGTATTCTTTTTTTTTTTTTTTTTTTTTTTTTTTTTTTTTTTTTTTTTTTTTTTTTTTTCTTCTACAATAATTTTCTAGCCCTGTATATAGCTGCGGAAATTTTGTAGAGCCCATACAGTAGATAAGAGGGCTTTTTCGCCCTAGCTAAATTTTATTTCTACTCGGGATAGAGTTTTGCTCGCATAAGCAATGACTTTGCTTAAATTATCATGCTTTTGGTATAAAACAGCACTCATGCTTATGTCTGTGTAACCTGTTTCTAAGTAGAAAGGTTAACCACCCTCAGGGTACGCTAAGCAAGGTGCTTGAGTGAGTTTTCTCTTTAGCTCTCTTATGGCTGTCTCTTGAGTCTCACTCCAGTGCCATTTTACATCCTTCTTTAGAAGAAGTAGCAGTGGCTTAGCTAATTCTGTATAATTATCAATACATTTGCGAGAATAATTTGTCATACCCAGGAATGATCTCAATTCTTTTAAGTTGGGTTCTTAGAATATATTATATCTTCCACCTTTTCTTCTGATGATTTAACCCTTCAGAAGTAACTTCATGTCCCAAGAAGTTTACACGAGAGCGGCAACATTGAGCTTTTTGTAGGGATAATTTGACACCTGCCCTTTTAGGTTGGCTGAGGACGTGTTTAAGCTCTGTGATGTGTTTTTCAAAGTCTGTGTTTTTGATTAAAACATCATCAACATAAGATAAGGTCCCCCTTTCCAGTGCATCAGGCATAGCCTTATGCATAAATACAGCAAAATCATGTAATGAATTTATGTATCCAAACGGGAGTCTTTGGAATGCATACTGGACCTTTTGGAATTAGAATGCAGGCTTTTACTGGTCCTCTTCATTTACCTTTATGGTCCAAATCCCTGTGCACAATCAATGGTAGTGAATATTTTAGACCCCTACATCTGCGCTAGGCACTGGTCAATGTATGGCACAGGCCAGCCAGACATGTACACTCGTTTGTTTAGCTGTCTTAAGTCAGCACACAAATGCCATTGTCCATTGGGCTTAAAAACACCTAGAATAGGATTGTTATAAGAGCTATGCACCTTTCTGATAATACCTCTTTCTTCCAAGTTCCTTATGATTTCTGCGAGAGAATCATATGAGGCTAAAGGAAGTCTGTATTGTTTAACAAAGACAGGTGGTGCATTGGGATCTGTTTTGATTCTTGCAATGTGCAATTCTGTAGTCCCACAGTCATAAGAATCCCTAGCAAAAATATCCTTGTACTCCATCAGGAGTTCCTGTAGCTGTTGGCGTTCATCATCACTGGAACAGCCATTAGCTAAAGAGTTTTTCTCTTTGACTATTTTCTGAAATCCTGGAAAGATTTTAGGCTGTCCTATTTCATAGGCTTCTTCCAACTTAGAGGTGAGATCCCCTTGATTATAATTGACATTGCCCCCATGATTCTGGGTATTGGGGTATTCTTGCTGTTTGATCGGCTGATCTTCAATTATACAGATGCCTTCCTCTGAGCTGAAGGGATAAATAGACTGAATTGTAAATAGTCCCTCTGGCATAGATGCAAAGGATTGTTCTATTAATTGTTCTTCAGTTAAGTATCCTTCAGGTATTAGCCCAATTCAATTATTCTGGAATCCAAAAGTGTAATAACTTGATTCCAACGCATATCCTATGGTAGTTCCCTTGGATAAGGTGATATCCTGTGGGGTCATGTAATTAATAATAAAATGTATCAGAATATTTCCAATATTTACCATGGGAGTATGGGTCATTGTTATACCCAGATCTTGCATTCTATGGGAGAAGCATATTAGTGTTTCAGAAGTTTTTAATTTCTGACCTATTTTTACCTTTAAGGATAAGATGAATTTATCAGCCGCAGCAGGAATTAATAGCATCGTTAGATACCTGCATATTCACAGCATATGGCAATTGCTGGTTTGATTTTCATCCTGAAATACTTCAGGGTCCCCTTTTAACCTGCTCCAGGGGCAAAGGTTAATTAAATCTATTTGTATGCCATATCTATGTAAGAGATCGTTGCCAATATATATTTGATTTTGGGGAGTATTTTAAAACTAAAAACAAGTGCTTCGCAGATTATTACCTATAGAGATAGATAATAAACATTTAGCTGTGACATTATAGCTTTCAGACCTGTCATCCAGACATGGACACAGTGGTCTTGGGGAGAAAGATATTTAATCACCTTAGGTTCAGCGATCTGCGCTAATAAGCCTTCGTTTATATAGCTAGCTTCCTGTTTTAAGTTCAATTTAGCATATTTGGTTTTTATCAAGGTCATGCACTTGCATAGGGGATAAATAGATCATCCTTAACTTTCGCGAATTTCTGCGATGAATTGCAAATGATCTCCCACTTTAGGGGATTTAGGGTCCCCCTTGTGGAGGTATGTGGTTAATACATCGCCGTCTAAGGAAATATTTGTGCTATCTAAAGTAGTCTGATCATCTATTTGTAGGATAGGGGATTTCAGGTATAGAGTTAATCCTGAATGAATCTCCACAGCATTTGGCTTCTCTTCCACCACTTGACAGTTATGCCGGGTGTGAGATATACTGGACCTCTCATAATTAATAGATCTTTTTACTTGTGACCAAATTACATTATTTATTGCAATTCAATGATGGTGATTCAGGAGATCTCTACCATAATTAAACGATCAGTTGGCATATCCACTATAATGACAGGGTGTCTTATTACCCTCTTCCCCAGACTTAGTATTTAACCATGCAGTACCATAGACTTGAGAGAGTGACCCCCAACACCTATTATGAACCATCAAATTCTTTTATTTTAGGTTGTGGGGTGTTAACTCATTTAGCTGTGTGTAGTACCTTTGGGATAAAATAGTTGCCTGAGATCCAGTATCAATTAATCCCATGATAGGGTTAGTGACTGAGTCCTGGAGTTCAGCTAATACATAATATCTCCCTTCAGTTTCCTACCATTTCACACATAAAATTGGCATGATTGGGAGAGAACATATTAGTAGCATTATTGACATTTATAATTTTTTATTTGGTATATCTCTCTCCTCATCTTTCAGGCAATACTGCAGTATGTATGACTGTGCCTGTGGCCCACTGTTTGGCCACTGGCTGTACACCTAAAAAAGGATTATTAGGGTGCTGAGCCGTAAAAGCTTGACTCTTATTAGTAAATAGTGTAACATAATTGACTAACTTGAGTACTGAGTTGCCCACCTGAATGGACAAGCTGCTTTTACCCATGGACCGATTTTTTGATATTCCAGGGTACTGATTCCTGGATCCTTGGGATCCCTCAGAATCATAGCTATTGTTCCTATTTTTTATGTGGTTGTCTTTGGGGGTTCAATTTGTTCAGCGTTAGTATCTTGGGGAGCACTATTTATTTGGGGAGCCTGGTTATCTTTATCCGCCACTTTTGGTAATTATTTTTTACGGGGGATACCGATTACCTTGTGGGTTTTTTATCTCTTTGTGGATAACTACATGTTTTGGGTATGCCCCCCCTTTTGAGTATACTCTCTCTGCACCTCAGCCCATGATGGGGGAGGGGCAGAGTTAAAACTTTGTGGGGAAGGCCTGTTTTCCCGGGGCCATTTCCGCATAAGTTTTCTTCTTAGATTCAAAATTTAGGGGGCTAGGTAACACCCTAGTTTCTGCCACATTTTTTGGCCTTTTTAACCCCCTGTTCACCTGTTTAACTTTGTACTCTCTTTGATCAGCCAGTCCAATGAGCAGTGTTTATCAAAATCTCTAGCTAAATTAATTTTGATTTGCGCGGGCAATGCTTCGAAAAATAAATTTACAAATTCTGAGCTTTCAAATATGGGGTAGTCTTCGGCCATACTGTACGCACTTTTCAGTACAGAAAGGAATTCTATAAAGCTTTGATTTGCACCACATTTTAAACCGTATACAGTTATTTTCACTGCAGTTTTGGTGCGATATTTCCCAAATTCCTTTTTGCACTCTTTTTGTGTTTCACTCATGAATGAATATTCATATCCTTTAGTGAAGCAAAGAATTTGTGATATTTACCCTCAAATACCAAGGGCAGAAATTTAATTTTTGACTGCTCACTTGTAACATTCATTATGGATAAGGCATTTTCATAGGTCACTAAGTGGTCAATTATAGAATTGGTTCCCTTGTTGGAAAACTTAGGTACTGCGCCACTTAAGAATTGTATTATTTTAGGGGTGTCATATAACTTATTAGACACATATTGGGCTTTCCTAGGGACCTTCTTGTTAGGGTTGGAGCATTTCCTATCTTCCCTTTTAATATGGGGAGACCTCCTGCATACATTAGTACTACGTGGGCTATTTGGGTAGCTAGCTCCACCCTCTGACTCACTACTAGAGCTTCCCTCCCCCTCCTCTGAGGAATAGCAGTTCCCTGAAATTATAACATGAGGTGACTGTCTATTTGGGAAGTGTATTTATTACCCAATAGGGGTCCTAAAGTTCTGCAGTTCATGTCTTAATAATTCTGTAAAGGATTTAAAATTATCTGCATTATCCTCATTGCTAATAGAGGGGTTTTCATTATGACGATACAGCCTTTTTAAACCACTTAACTCTCTTTGGCTTTGTGCAAATCTTCTATTTGGGCTACTAAACTCTGGTTATATTTTTGTAAGGTGGCCATGTTTTGGGCAAACTCATCAATTTTATCCTGGACTCGTTCTGCCTCTTACTCATCTAACCTTAAGGAATAATTTTCACCCCTCAGTTGCTTCAATTATGAATTTTGTTCTTCAATTTTATTGTACATTTCATCGTTCACATAGAGGAGCATGCCCCAAGATTTGAAAATTAATTCATCACGTTTCCTCTGCTTTTGAGGTTGGCCCAATTTTTACAGCCCTTGAAATATTTCGCTTTCACCACACCATATATTATTTGCAATATTTTTGGCCTTTGTCTTCAGTATATTAATGTAAGTGCCTAATTCCCCCTTAATACTTAATCTATTCTTAAGGTGAGTAATGGCTTCTGTTTTAAGCGTTTCTGCCTGACTAATGGGCGATTTTGGGGAACATATTTCAATACTATGCATAGATTCAATTGATTCACTTCTAGTAACAGACATTATTATATTGGCTTAGTATTTGGTTAAATTAAAATTTTGACCAATAAGGAAGAAGAAAAAATAATATTCCAAAATATTAATATTAATTTTGAAATATTAACAAAAAATAAAAAAAATGTATAATCAATTTAAAAATTTTTTTTAATATTTTTATTTTATTTACAATCTCTATTTACTACAAATATAATTATATCAATGTGATAAATTTAATAATATCTACTGCAGTGCCTCCAAATAATATGTCATTATATAGGCAGGGTTATAAATATAATGTATTTAATAATTATTCTTTAAAAAAACCTCAAATTAAAATGCATATACTAAACAATAAAATCAATAATTATTCCTAAATTCTTTAGATTAGTTAAAATTTATAAACACATTGAAGTAAATTTATAGAAACCAGATTTATGAGTCAGATAAAACACACTTATGCTTTTATAATATTCTTGGTAGTCAGTACAAAGGATGTACCCATAAGCGGTGGCTTATGGGTCATGGACAGATAAACGAGAGAAAATTTGCACCTAAGACCTGCCCACACTGCGGATCTATGCCAGATAACGCAAACCTGAATGTGAGTACGGATATACTCTTAAGGGTCATTGCTGTAGACACTGCATTAAGGAGTTCCTCTCTCTTCTATTAACAGAACCTGGTGGCGGTTTTCTGATGGATTTCATCAGGCCAAAAGGCTCCGGATTCAGCCACATTAATTGACCGGGAACGTTTTTCCATCAACAATCAGTTTTTTATACTGAACATTTTCACTATTATTTTGATCTCAAGAGAGCTCTATCTGCCAATGTTTTATATGTGTTTAAAAAATATTATAGTATTGCTATTGCTTTTATAATTGTATCCTTTATCAAAAGTGTATCTTATTTTTATTTTTTGTTTATGGCGGCCGCATATGTATCTTTGTATCTAAATTGTGAATTAAATACATTTTAACCTTTATGGAGGATACATGTACTGACTACCCAGGCTGTCACAGATCATCACAGTCAAATTTAGTTACGTTTTGTAGAATGTCACTCATTATATATATTCCACTCATTTTATATCACATTATTTGTCCTTTTGCACATTGCTAAGTTCTTTATTTGAACCCCAAAATTAGTCTTATTTGCAAGACTTTATTTATCGCTAGATTTTATTTTCACAAATGTTAGTGTTTTAACACAAGTTATTACATGGGAATTTTTTTCATTAAATAGATCCCTATAGTAAGATTATTATCGCTAAGTACTTTTTATATTATTATAGATTTTTACTACTAGTCACTTATATCCCCTCCCACCTTCAGCATTTTTTGCGCAATCAACTATCTTTTTTTCACTATTTTAATTTTGAGGATTTAGAGATCCTCTCTATTTGATTGTTTTTGTGGTCTTATGCGCTAATCAATTTATTCTTTTGTTATAATATTCTTACAAAGATCATAAAAAAATATACCTTTAAAATTAACCTTACTCACAATGAATCTCATTAAAATATCACAATAAAATACCAGAATATGGACCGCTAACATTAACAGTGTCTAGTTAAACAATATACCAAGATACTTCACCAAAATCTTACTGGATTACAATAGATTTAATTTAACTTTCAGACAAGTATAATTAAATAATTTAGCCCACAAATGATTCTATATAACTTCAATTGAAAACACCAGACATTGTATATATTATTATTAATGCAAACAGCCAATTTATGTGACTATCTAAGACTACACAGGACTCACATGGATATGAGCATAAAATACAAAGTGCTCTTTTAAAATTTTTAACTTCAATTAACTGTAGCAACAATGAATGTATTTGCTTTAAAATTATTATATAATAGTCACTGCCATACATTACCACTTAACCAAATGATTATTCAGTTTCCAGAATTTCTTGTGGGTCATCTAGAAGGATTTATCCACTATATTGCAAAGGTATAGCCTCAAAACTGTTATCTTCCTTTATTCAAGAAAGTGTCCCAAAATGGGCAGAGAATCTACTTGGCACAAAGCCTATGTAGTTTCCTATCCAAAACTTATGCTTCTTTGAGTCTGTGTGTCCTTTGTCTACTGTGTGTCCCACCCTTTTTTTAATCATTACCATAAGATTTTAATAGGCTCTCGGATGCTTGTCTCTGTTTTCGCTCTGGAATCTGAACATATCATTGGTTATTTGGGAACATATGGTTATCTTATACTACAATTTCCCTTGGCTGCTGAATTTTTGACTGACAAATTGTTGCCTTGGAATCCAGTCTCTTTAAAGCAAATCTGGGCCTAACTTCATCCATCTTCAAAAATTACCTCTTTTAATTTATGAGGGTGAAATTGGACTTTATCGGGAGAAAACTGAAACATTAATTTGGTTATTTGGGTAAAGTTACGCGATTGATAAATATATAAATATATATATAATATTTAATCAAAAGGTATTTGGTAACTACAACTAGATTGCAGCTAGTAATTTTAAAAGGGCACCATTTGTATCTTATGCTCCTGTTTCATAGTCCTGTGTAATTTAACTAGTCATATTAAGTGCTAAGTAATTTATATTTGCAACTATAAATATTTAAGAACTTGCCTTTAATTGTAGATAAATAAGAATTTATTTCAACTCAGATATATTGCCATATAAATTGGCTGTTTGCATTAATACTATATATAACTTCTGGTGTTTTTAATTGGAGTTATATGGAATCAATTGTGGGCAAAGTAGCTTAATTATATTTGTCTGAAAATTAGCGACCAATACTCTGGTATTCATTGTGTAGTTCAATGCAATTCATTGTGAATAAGGTATATTGTAAAGGTGCATCTTTTATGATCTTTGTAAGGATATTTTAACAGCATAAGTGTGTATTATCTTATTCATAATCTGGTTTCTTTAAATATAATTTCAATGGGGCATATGTATCAAGCTGCCGTATGGAGCTTGATGCCCCGTGTTTTCTGGCGAGCCTGCAGGCTCGCCAGAAACAGCAGTTATTAAGCAGCAGTCACAAAGACTGCTGCTTCCATAACCGTCCGCCTGCTCTGAGCAGGCGGACAGACATTGACGGAAATCAACCCATCGAGTACGATCGGGTTGATTGACACCCCCCTGCTGGCGGCCCATTGGCTGCGAGTCTGCAGGGGGGCTATTGTAAGGCTGCTGGTGCAATGCTAGAATATGGCGAGCGTATTGCTTGCCGTAATTCAGCGACAGTGCGGATCAGGTCCGCCAGACCTTGATAAATATGGGCCAATGTGTTTATAAATTTAACTAATCTAAAGAATTTAGGAATCATTTTTTTTTATATTTTATTTTTTTTATTAAAGATTTTTATTGAGTTTGGGCATGTTAAACAACAGAGAAGGAACATCACATCACCCAAATAACACAGTAAAAAAAACGTACTTATTAGAAACAGAAGTAACCACAAGTCAATAAAACTTACCAAGCAATATTAGGTATGAAAAGTGGATCATATGTGGGTGCTGTGTAATAATGTCTTAGACCTCAGTTTTATTATAGGTTTCCTTATATTTGCTTCCTCTTTTGAGACAAGGATCACTCTTGGACCCATGGAGAGTAAAAACCATCTAGGAGAGGAAATTAGTTTATGAATTGGCCACTCTTGGGCCTGGCTGTTTAAATATAGAGGGGGGGGGTGGGGGAGTTCAGCAGTCAAGAGCTGCTCAAATGTGAAGATAGGGAGGAGGACTGGACTCATGGATGCTAGCAAAACATTGTTTTATAAAATAATAAAATATAATATAAGCAGGATGGAGTTTCTGTCTATTGGGAGTTTGACATGAATATATATGAAGATAATAAGATTATATGTTATAATAGATAAAGGCAATGTCTATTCTTAAAAATAATGGGTAACTGAGAAGAAAAGTCCAGTAGGTTAGATAACTAAAGGAGGGATCCCATTGAATAGGAGAGGGGTAATCTTTAAGTTAAGGGGTAATAATGGCTTCCATAGTTTCAAGGCCTAATAAAGAGTGTTGGATAGAATTAGGGCATACAAGGGTATATAAGAGTCAAGATGTAGGATGTTAGACGCTATTGGGGCATATAGGCCTATGGCACAATTAGTCCTAAAGTGGGGTAAGTGAGATTCAATTATAAAAACTATCCGCTAGTAAATGCCTAAGGTAAGAGGATATGTGAGATCTGAGGCAGTATTACACACTTTTTACAATTAGGGCCCATGTGCATAGCTAATATGAATTTGTCTGCTAAAGCCAGGGCTCTCAGCTCTCTCATCTCTTAGCATATGGAAAATGCAGTGTCCACTAGAGGGCTATTAGCAAGGGGGAGTTCAATCTGAATTATGTAGGAGGCAGCCATGACTGTCTGCCATGTGCTTTTGGCTTAACAAGACTGAATCAGTGCCCCAAGGGTCCCCTAACATAATACAGCATGGTTCAACAGTGGTGATATATTTGTTACAGACTTAAACATATAATAAATTCTACTATTAGCTGGATGCTAAAACAAGAAGAAAAAAAATGACTAAGAGAAAAGAGGCATAGGGTTAAATAAAGTCCACATGCAACACCTATACAATTACAGACTCTCTAGTCATTTCCCATAGGAGAAAAAAGATCAGAAGAACAAATTATAGTTAGCCGATACCATCCCTACTCAAGTCCAAGCTGCTGCATGGGAAGTCCCGATCCATATACATAACCTTGGCTGAGATCAGGAGAAAATTATTGCAGTCCCTTGTGCAGAGTTGTCTTGGAGGAGTATATGTCAGTACTGTGACCCACTCAGAGAAATGCTTTATTATGAGGCAAATGTAGTGGCTTCCCCCTTGGCCCATCCAGGAGCCGGCCGCATCTCCAGGACAGGCCACCGGGAGCTGAGGGGTAATTATTAGGCTACTATCTGTAGCTGAACTAATCAGTTTGCAAACTCGCTGCATGCTCACCAAGTGTAGATTGCTGGAGGTTATATGGGAAGGCAATGTTCAGTGTCGGGTTTGCCGCAATGACATTGTCGGAGCGTGTGTGGTAAATAGATCGGATGTTTTTTAGGCTTCCTCCTGGGCTGTTAACCTTAATGGATCTTGGAGTGTCTTGCTTAGGCTCTCCGGAGCTGATGGTTAGAGGCAAATCTGTTGCATAACATAACTCCGGTGCTACAACGGGAGCGTGTTAGTTGAGAGTGACGGCTGGGCGCCATCTTTCCTGCAGGCCTCCCTGAGTTCAGTTTTTTGAGGTTGCTCAAACTGTGCATCCATCTTTCGGGAAAGAGCTCGGAAATAAGGATAGTGTGGTAAGGCTAAAGTCCTCCATCCTGCTATATGTAGCCAGCAGTCCACTAAGCCGATTGAACCCGGGTTACCGGGGGGGTGAGATTAGGTGGAGAAATGTAAATATTAAGGCAGTCACCATTAAGATACAGTCATGACACAGAGAGTTCCGGATATGATAATCCCCCTAGGGCTACAGTCTCCAGATACGAACGTTAGTATAAGACAATCCTGGAACCCTGAAGGAGAACCATCAGGCTTAAATGATCAATGTAGGCTTTCGCAGGCTCCAGTGAACGGTGATGGCCCCAGATCTTAATAGGCTAAATCAGCTCCTGTTTTAGGCTGAAGGGATCATGTGTTTATTTGAGCAAAATAAAAGTTATATCCCCAGTTTATTTATGAATCCAACGAATATCTCCAGGAGCTTCATAAAGTGCGACTGATCATGGCCGCCTCTTAGCCACTCCCCCGGAATAATTATTGATTTTAATTGTTTAGTATATGCATTTTAATTGGGGGTTATTTTAAAGATTAATTATTTAATAAATTATATTATAACCCTGCTATATACTGACAGAAGGCTACTCTAAAGGTATGATTAGACAGGTAGAAAGAGAAACATGAGAGGATTTGTTGCAAATGGTTGAAGGATTGGACAGTTTTGGAGCAATAGAGGGTGGTCAACAGTATCAAAGTCTGCAGGACAGATTGAGGAGGATTAGCAGAAAATAGCAGCCCTTTCTTTTTTGCCGTTATTGTTGGGGGTGAAATCCAGATTGCAGTGGGTCAAGGAGGAAGTTTAATGCATACGAGAGTGATAGACGTGTGTATATTAGATTTTCTCCAGTGTCGCTCAGCAGTATGGGAACATCTGCATAGGTAGCGTTTCAGGATCCCATAGGCTCTGTTCATACTTAAATGCAAACCGCACAGCAAGGACCTCGCTGGTGACTACCTTGCTAGGCTCTGCCTGGGATTAAACCAGGGACTCTTGGTTCTGAGTCCAGTTTCCTATGTCTATGTCACTTGAGGATGTTTACTTGCAGGGGTTTATGCAGGAACATTATCAGCAATAAGTGTTTCTCTCAGCTTCACCCTCCCTGAATGCTAGCCAATCAGGGATATGCTCTCTGACTACATATTGAGCAATCTATGCCTTCTCTCATTGCTTTGGCATTGAAGTTTATCCTGTACCTGCTTCCCGTTTGTTGCTGGACTTCCTGCTGGTGACATTGCCTGTGTTTGGAAACTTGCTGCCTGCCTTTGAATCTTGGCCTGTCCTGACATGTCCTGACATTCTAAATTTGGCACAGTTAGCACTACTGCTTTGACTTTTCCTGTAGCAGTTCCCCTGGTCCAGTACATTATTGCCTGCAGTGTCTATGTGTTTACCTTGTCTCCAGCAGTGACTTTGCTACGGCTTGCAGCCTGTATTCAGGTCATTGTATTTCCTTTGATTAAGCCTAGAAACAGGCTTCCCTTTTGTTTTGCAAAGGAGCGGCATTTCCTTTGTTTCACACAAAAGCTGGCTTTGCCTTTACTTTGCCCAGGAGCTGCATTTCCTTTGTTTAAAGTATTGTCTCTGCTGGTCCCAACCATCAATCAGCAAATGGCAATGTTGGCTAAAAGTATTCAGGCCTTGTCTCTTAAGATATATTCTATGACACAAGCCTTTGCCATCTGCTTCCCAGGCAGTTAAGTTGAGCAACAGTTTTGTTCATAAGAATGAAGAGTCTAAATTTGACATTTGTTTTTCATCTAAGTCTTCTACCAGAGTATACAGGACAACTTCAGCACCTGAGTTGAACCAAGCACATTGCAAATATGAAAGCACATCACCAGTGTCACCTGGCAGCAAACGTTTACCCCTTCCTAAGGAAGAGATGACTTGGAGTAGACTCAAAGTACTTTGTTTTTACTGTGGGGGTTTTGGACACTTCATTCAGGCCTGCCCCATTCAGCCTCCAAAGAATCCCAGACTAGAGAACTTTATTGAATCTGCTACAGCACCTGACAGCAAAGCTAGAGCTAGGCCTGCTAAAATCCCCAACACACAGCTGCCAGATCAGCAGGGCTGAACGACTGACAACAACCAACTCTGCTTTTTCCTCTTATAGAAAAGACCTAAATAAACCTAGAAACTCCTAGACCACAGCCTACTAATCAGCAGACTAATGAAAGGATAGCTGTAAAAGCTGCTACTTCATATAAGATCAAATGAGACCTAACACCCATTCCTTGCCACTGCAGTGTGAGCAATAGGCTAAGAACATGACAATTTCCAAAGGCAGACAGCTATCAAATAAATGAGAACATGGAAGAGGAATACTTACAGGCAGAGTGTGAAGTTAATCTTGAGGCTAACCCTTTGGATCTTGACTATGAATCTTACTCCACTGATGAGGACATGGAAGAGGGAAACTTACAGGGAGAGTGTGAAGTTAATCTTGAGGCTAACCTTTTGGATCCTGACTATGAATCTTACTCCACTAATGAGGGCATGCAAGAGGAAAACTTATAGATTGCTGGTTCCTGTTTATCTGTCATACCTAAGACCATTGCTACTACCTTTATCGTCTCTGATAAACGACCCACTCACAAGTATCAAGAAGTCAGAACTATTCTGTAAATTTGGAGATTCGGATCGATTTGAATTTCTGAATTGAAATAGTGCCGAATCTACCGAATAAATCCAAATTAGTTTCGGATTTATTCGGTAGATTCGGATGGCCATGTTTACATTAGTATTGTACAGTATATTAGGTTATATCACTCTGCTATGGGTTACACCTAATATACAGTACATAATACTAGTCTAATACACAGCACATCCCACCTAACACATACCAAAATTTCTGAATTTCCGAACCGAATCAAACCGAATCCAGCCGAATTTATTAGAATCTGAATGAATCCGAAACGAATCCGAAACGAATTGATTCGAATTTTCCAATTTCGAATCGATCCAGATCCGAAATTCGAAAACATCCGAATCGATCCGAACCGAACCAAATTTTTTTCACCATGCACATGTCTAATAAAGAATGGATCTCGAAAAAGGAAAAGATCCAAAAAATATTAGAATAGGAATAATTTTTATTTTTTTGATAATTTTGTTTGTTATTTTTTGTAATGGTAGGTTTTTTTAGTTTTTGTAATTTTAGTGTTTATTACTTTTTGTAATTTAGAGATTTTATTTTTTATCTTATGGCTAGTTTTGCGGTATGAGGGGTGCGGTATTAACTTGCACGTTATTGTCACCGCTCACTTACCTTCAGCGCTGGTATTACAGGTTTTTATAAACCCTGAGTTTAAAAGACAAGAAGTGAGCGTAGAGCAAAATTGAGCTCCATACCGCACTCCAATACCAGTGCTGCTTAAGTCAGCAGTGAGCTGGTTGTACATGCTCGTGCACGATTTCCACATAGACATCAATGGGGAGAGCCGGCAGAAAAAAAGCCTAACACCTGCAAAAAAATGGGTATAAACCCTATAGGGGGCACTAGTGTGTTGTAGAATATCCAATAATACAACAAAAAATGATTATATATAGTCACCAATAAGTATCACAGTCCTTGGTGAATAGACAGAGTGTATAAGAGGTGGTGGGAATAGGGATCCAAGGAATAGTCCACAAGATGAAGGCAGCACTCAATCTTCACCGTAAAAAAGGTTAACAACTCTGAAAGCAAAACAAGGAAATAGGCGCCGTGTGAATTGATCAACAGCGGGGGGGGGGGAGTACAAACAAGTACAGGGTACTCCTATGGTTTATATATGTAAAATGAATTACTTATATGATCTCTCTCTCTCTCTCTCTCTATATATATATATATATATATATATATATATAGATGGGACTCTGTGAGCTTATGTTATGTAAGCTTAAATGCATATGTAAAAAAAGAGGTGTATCTAATAAAACGATATAATAAAGAGTTAATAAACTTTCTAGTAAAAAACATGAGAAAAACAGTCTGTAGCTCACCCTTATAAAATACTTCTCCTCTGGCATGATTTGACTTGCAGTTTATTAACACATTACTTTGGTTAAATTAACTGATATAACTGATCCTATATAAGTGTAATGGTTAAAAGAGCCCAAGATATAAATCGAGTGATGTGATAAAAAAGTAATTAACCATAAACTAGTGTCAGTAAATGTTTGACGAAGAAAGCCGATAATGGAGGCTTCTGATTGGTGAACTAACATCCTATAGCCTATAACAGGGGCCATATCGTACACACCTTTTTACGTACAGCAAGATACTTGTTGTGCTTGTATGAACCCATAGTACAGATATGGTCAAATGACCTAGTTACGTCACTGACGTCTATGACAGGGGGTGGGCCCAGTATGGGCCAATAGATTGGTGTACTAATGTCAGTGTTTGGGCAAAAAATGCCGAAAATGAGGGCTTATGATTGGTGAAATGACTTCCTATGGTAAACAATAATAGGAGCCGTAACAGTACTGCGTGAGGCTTATGTAGAATTATAAAATAATAATATCAACTCAACACCCCAAATTGTGTTATGATAGTAAAACAATGTGTCAAAACTATACTAAAGCTACTGTATGAAAGGGTAAAAATGTGCAATGAAGTCTTGAGAAAAACGATGTGTAGTATTACTAACTTACGGCTAGATTTAGAGTATTTGTCGGTAACGGACCCGAAAAGCTAACGCCGGCTTTTTTCTGGCCGCACCTTAAAAATAACTCTGGTATAGGAGAGTCCACATAAAGGCTGCGTTAGGCTCCAAAAAAGGAGCGTAGAGCATATTTAACGCAGCTTCAACTCTCGATACCAGAGTTGCTTACGCAAGCGGCCAGCCTCAAAAACGTGCTCGTGCACGATTCCCCCATAGGAAACAATGGGGCTGTTTGAGCTGAAAAAAAAAACCTAACACCCGCAAAAAAAGCCGCATTCAGCTCCTAACGCAGCCCCATTGTTTGCTATGCGGAAACAACTTCCTACGTCTGCACCTACACTCTAACATGTACCCCGAGTCTAAACACCCCTAACTTTACACTTATTAACCCCTAATCTGCCGCCGCCCCGCTAGTCGCTGACCCCTGCATATTATTATTAACCCCCTAATCTTCCGCACCGTAAACCGCCGCTACTTACATTATCCCTATGTACCCCTAGATCTGCTGCCCTACACATCGCCGACCCCTATATTATATTTATTAACCCCTAATCTGCCCCCCCACAAACGTCGCCTCCACCTGCCTACACTTATTAACCCCTAATCTGCCGAGCGGACCTGAGCGCTACTATAATAAAGTTATTAACCCCTAATCCGCCTCACTAACCCTATAATAAATAGTATTAACCCCTAATCTGCCCTCCCTAACATCGCCAACACCTAACTTCAATTATTAACCCCTAATCTGCCGACTGGAGCTCACCGCTATTCTAATAAATGTATTAACCCCTAAAGCTAAGTCTAACACTAACACCCCCCCCTAAGTTTAAATATAATTTACATCTAACGAAATTAATTATCTCTTATTAAATAAATTATTCCTATTTAAGCTAAATACTTACCTGTTAAAATAAATCCTAATATAGCTACAATATAAATTATAATTATATTATAGCTATTTTAGGATTAATATTTTATTTTACAGGCAACTTTTGTAATTATTTTACCATGTACAATAGCTATTAAATAGTCAAGAACTATTTAATAGCAACCTAGTTAAAATAATTACAAAATTACCTGTAAAATAAATCCTAACCTAAGTTTACAAATTAAACCTTAACACTATACTATCATTAAATTAATTAAATAAAATACCTACAATTACCTACAATTAAAACCTAACACTACACTAATCAATAAATAAATTAAATACAATTCCTTCAAATAACTACAATGAAATAAACTAACTAAAGTACAAAAAAGAACTAAGTTACAAAAAATAAAGAAAATATTTACAAACATAAGAAAAATATTACAAACAATTTTAAAACTAATTACACCTACTCTAAGCCCCCTAATAAAATAACAAAGACCCCCAAAATTAAAAATGCCCTACCCTATTCTAAATTACTAAAGTTCAAAGCTCTTTTACCTTACCAGCCCTGAACAGGGCCCTTTGCGGGGCATGCCCCAAGAAGTTCAGCTCTTTTGCCTGTAAAAAAAAACATACAATAACCCCCCCCCAAACATTACAACCCACCACCCACATACCCCTAATCTAACCCAAAACCCCCCTTAAATAAACCTAACACTAATCCCCTGAAGATCATCCTACCTTGTCCTTCACCTCACCAGGTATCACCGATCCGTCCTGGCTTCCAAAATCTTCATACAACCCAAGCGGGGGCTGGCGATCCATCATCCGGTGGCTGAAGAGGTCCAGAAGAGGCTCCAAAAGTCTTTATCCTATCCGGGAAGAAGAGGCGATCCGGACCGGAATCAGCCAATCAGAATCAAGTTCAATCCGATTGGCTGATCCAATCAGCCAATCAGAATTGAGCTCGAATTCTATTGGCTGTTCCGATCAGCCAATAGAATGCGAGCTCAATCTGATTGGCTGATTGGATCAGCCAATCGGGATTGAACTTGATTCTGATTGGCTGATTCCATCAGCCAATTAGAATATTTCCTACCTTAATTCCGATTGGCTGATAGAATCCTATCAGCCAATCGGAATCGAGGGACGCCCACTTTGGATGACGTCCCTTAAAGGAACCGTCATTCTCAGTTGGACGTCGCCGGAAGAAGATGGTCCGCGGTGGAGGTCTTCAGGATGGATGCCGGTCGTCATCGGATGAAGATAGAAGATGCCGCTTGGGATCAAGATGGTTGCCGGTCCGGATCGCCTCTTCTTCCCGGATAGGATGAAGACTTTGGAGCCTCTTCTGGACCTCTTCAGCCACCGGATGATGGATCGCCCAGCCCCCGCTTGGGTTGGATGAAGATTTGGAGCCAGGACGGATCGGTGATACCTGGTGAGGTGAAGACAAGGTAGGATGATCTTCAGGGGCTTAGTGTTAGGTTTATTTAAGGGGGGTTTGGGTTAGATTAGGGGTATGTGGGTGGTGGGTTGTAATGTTGGGGGGGGGGTATTGTATGTTTTTTTTTTACAGGCAAAAGAGCTGAACTTCTTGGGGCATGCCCCGCAAAGGCCCTGTTCAGGGCTGGTAAAGGTAAAAGAGCTTTGAACATTAGTAATTTAGAATAGGTAGGGCATTTTTTATTTTGGGGGGCTTTGTTATTTTATTAGTGGGGGCTTAGAGTAGGTGTAATTAGTTTTAAAATTGTTGTAAGATTTTTCTTATGTTTGTAAATATTTTTTTATTTTTTGTAACTTAGTTCTTTTTGTATTTTTTGTACTTTAGTTAGTTTATTTCATTGTAGTTATTTGTAGATATTGTATTTAATTAATGTATTGATAGTGTAGTGTTAGGTTTATTGTAGGTAATTATAGGTATTTTATTTAATTAATTTAATGATAGTATAGTGTTAGGTTTAATTGTAACTTAGGTTAGGATTTATTTTTACAGGTAATTTTGTAATAATTTTAACTAGGTAGCTATTAAATAGTTCTTAACTATTTAATAGCTATTGTACCTGGTTAATATAATTACAAAGTTGTCTGTAAAATAAATATTAATCCTAAAATAGCTACAATGTAATTATAATTTATATTGTAGCTATATTAGGATTTATTTTACAGGTAAGTATTTAGCTTTCAATAGGAATATTTATTTAATAAGAGTTAATTAATTTCGTTAGATTAAAATTATATTTAATTTAGGGGGGTGTTAGTGTTAGTGTTAGACTTAGCTTTAGGGGTTAATACATTTATTAGAATAGCGGTGAGCTCCGGTCGGCAGATTAGGGGTTAATAATTGAAGTTAGGTGTCGGCGATGTTAGGGAGGGCAGATTAGGGTTAATACTATTTATTATAGGGTTAGTGAGGGCGGATTAGGGGTTAATAACTTTATTATAGTAGCGGTGCGGTCCGCTCGGCAGATTAGGGGGTTAATAAGTGTAGGCAGGTGGAGGCGACGTTGAGGGGGGGCAGATTAGGGGTTAATAAATATATATCTAGGGTCGGCGGTGTTAGGGGCAGCAGATTAGGGGTACATAAGTATAACGTAAGTGGCGGTCGGCAGATTAGGGGTTAATAAGTGTAGGTAGCTGGCGGCGACGTTGTGGGGGGCAGATTAGGGGTTAATAAATATAATATAGGGGTCGGCGGTGTTAGGGGCAGCAGATTAGGGGTACATAAGGATAACGTAGTTGGCGGTCGGCAGATTAGGGGTTAAAAATTTTTAATAGAGTTTGCGGCGATGTGGGGGGACCTCGTTTTAGGGGTACATAGGTAGTTTATGGGTGTTAGTGTACTTTAGAGTACAGTAGTTAAGAGCTTTATAAACCGGCGTTAGCCCAGAAAGCTCTTAACTACTGACTTTTTTCCTGCGGCCTGGAGTTTTGTCGTTAGATTTCTAACGCTCACTTCAGACACGACTCTAAATACCGGAGTTAGAAAAATCCCATTGAAAAGATAGGATACCGCAATTTATGTAAGGGGATCTGCGGTATGGAAAGTCGCGGCTGAAAAGTGAGCGTTAGACCCTTTTTTGAGTGACTCCAAATACCTGAGGTAGCCTAAAACCAGCGTTAGGAGCCTCTAACGTTGGTTTTCCACGGCTAACGCCAAACTCTAAATCTAGGCCTTAACTAAATTAAAGGGGTATACTATGATACAGGGTAAAAAACAATTAACACCTATTGAATATGAGATAGATAATATTGAATAACTATATTATAACAAAAAGGTGAACATGATGGAAGTGTAGTATGTATAATACATAAGAAGTGACTGGATTAAATAATAACAAGTGTAATTAGATGCCCCAACTTAAGTAATATGTGATCTTAAACTTAATAAATGAGTAATAAAAATATGCAAAGAACATACAAAATTGTCTATCAAAGTATGCACGTGTATATGTGTACATATAAATATAACATCACCCATTAGGGTAATATATATATATATATATATATATATATATATATATATATACACACACATATATGGTGCCAGAGAATATATAATAAGTGTGGGAAGAATAAAAAAAAAAAAATAGGTCCAGATGGCAATTCATACCAATAGACTCCAGTTCACATTTGAGGAGGAATGCCCAACATGGGAAATGAAGAGTTCTAAATATATGTACACATTCTGCACCCATTCTTCGTCATCCTAATCCTGAGTACCAGTTTATTCTGGACTCTGGCAAGATACATCCCGTCGGTTTCTTCTCCAAGAAGTTTAACCGCTTCTGAATTAAACCTATGATGTAGGCAACAAGGAGTTGTTGGCCTTCAAAATGGCCTTAGATGAATGGAGACATTGGTTAGAGGGCACTATTCGACCCTTCTCGATCCTTACCAATCATAAGAATCTACTTTATCTACAGACAGTCAAACGTTTAAATTCCCGGCAAGCTTGATGGTCCTTGTATTTCTTTCAGTTCCACTATGTTCTTTCCTATATACCCGGCACAAAAAATATAAAGGCTGATGCTCTGTCAAGACATTTCCAATCCACTAAAACTCCAGAGTCAGGCAATATTCTCCATCCTCATGAGGGTCATAGCTCAACTTTCAGTCTCTGCCTTACAAGACTTACGAGCTGCCCAAGAGAATCTTCCCTCAACTTGCAAACCTCCTGCTGGTCTATTTTTTGTTCCTGAGCGCCTCCGCTCTAAATTGTTACATTGGGCTCACGACAATCCCCTTTCTGGTCATCCAGTTGTCAACAACACTTCCTGGAATCTTAAGCAATATGTCTGGTTGCCCTCTTTAGCTCAAGATGTCAAAGATTATGTTTCTGCTTGTACTGTATGTGCTTCCAATAAGTCACCACGTCATCTACCTTTTGGCTTGCTTCAACCACTTCTTATTCCTCACCAACATTGGACTCATTTGTCCATGGATTTCATCACGGACCTTCCACTATCTGCTGGAAACAATACTGTTTGGGTTATAGTCGACAGATTCACTAAGTCTGCCCATTTTGTCCCATTGTCTGGGTTACCCTCTGCCAAAACCCTTTCCAAACTTTTTTATTCAGCATGTTGGGAGATTGTATGGTTTTCCACTGGATATCGTCTCCGATAGAGTACACTTTGTTTCTCAATTTTGGAAGTCTCTTTGTAAAACATTTGGTACTACCATTTCACTGTCTAGTTCTCATTACCCACAGTCTAATGGCCAAACCGAGAGGGTCAACCAGTGTTTGGAAACGTATATCAGACATTATGTGGATCATCACCACTCTAATTGGACCCACTTCTTGCCTCTTGCAGAATTGGCTCATAATGCCCGTTATAATACTTCTCTTAAGACTTCACCCTTTAAAGCAGCATATGGATTCCAACCTAGAACATTTCCTCTTTTCACCACTTCTACTGAAGTCCCTGCTGCTGATCAGTCGGTTCGGAGACTGTGCCGTCACTGGCGGAAGATCTGCCTTCTCCTTTCCAAGACTTCTAAGGCCTATAAATACTATGCTAATAGTAAACAGAAAAAAAGCCCCCAAGTATCGTCCTGGAGACAAAGGCTTGGGTTTCTACACGTCATCTTCGCCTCAAGCAACCGTCAACTAAATTGGGTCCCCACTATGTAGGTCCTTTTCGAATCATGAGTTAGATTTGCTCTAATGCTTATCATCTAGCTCTCCCTATAAGTCTCAAAGTTCATCCACTTTTCCATATTTCTCTCCTTAAACCGGCCACTTTCAATAGATATTCCAAACCTAAGACCAAACATCCTCCTCTTCTAGTTGATGGACAACCTGAGTTCGAAGTCAGTCATATCATGGATTCTAAACTCTGTGGCAAAATGTTGTACTATCTTATCCACTGAAAGGTTATCCTGTCACAGAGCGTTCTTGGGAACCAGCTCACCAGATTCATGCTCCTGCTTTGATCAAAGCTTTTCATAAGGCACATCCTTCCAAGCCTGGTCCTTTCCCCCAGAGGGGTCCTAGAGGAGGGGGTACTGTCATGATTCTGATCATCGCTGTGTCTCCGCGGCTCCCGGAACCTGTCTTCTCCCTCTGCTGCATCACGTTGCCTAGTAACGTGACACAGTCTCTCTCTCTGGCGCTCCTCGATGACGTCACACGCCTTGTTGAAATCCCGGGGGGGGGGCTTTTCTTTGGTGCCCATTTGTCGGATTTTGTTTCCTGGCTCCTATACGGTCCATGAGTGCCTTATATTTTATCTGCGTAAAGGAACTTTGACCATTGCCTGCCTGACTACTCTATTGCTGAATCCCTAAATCTGCCTAAAGGAACTTCGACCATTGCCTGCCTGATTACTCTGTTGCCTAATCCCTAAATATGCCTAAAGGAACTTTGACCATTGCCTGCCTGACTACTCTTTTGCTTCAGCCCTATATCTGCCTGCTTGAAAGTGATACTGACCATTGCTTTGCCTGACCACTCTGCTGCCTCATCCTTAAATCTACTTAAAGGGAAATTGACCATTGCTTTGCCTGACCACTCTGCTGCCTCATCCTAAATCTGCTTAAAGGGACATTGACCTCTGCTTAGCCTGACTACTCTAACCGATCATCCTCTGCCTGCTTTAAGTTTCTGTACCTTGTACTCCCTTATTTCATCTAGAGACTGTTCCGTGACCCTGTATCATCTGTGAGTACACAGTTTTCTTTTCCTGCATTTAAATGTTTTGTGTTTCTTTCCTAAATGGGTCACGTCCTGGTTTTCTCTCAGTGTGCTAGCGTGTATTTATATTTTCACTCTAGCAGTTGGGTCTAATCCTGGACTGATTCTATACGGCTGACAGGTAAAAAATATATTATTATAACTGTGTTGGTTATGCAAAGCTGGGGAATGGGTAATAAAGGAATTATCTGTCTTTTTAAACAACAAAAATTCTGGTGTTTACTGTCTCTTTAAGGAGCAGCGATCTTATGACCGCTGCTTGTTAACTTCTGTTTCCTGCGAACCGGAAACTACTGGTGTAGATAGCAGCATTAGCTGCTTATTAAATCTACCCTCTAGCATAAAGAGTGAGACTTAAAAAAAAATGTGAAGCAAACACAACATAAACACATTAAAATAAAGTGTTACACTCATATATACACTAATAAAAATGATTTATCTAAATATTAATACAAATATTATATAAGGGTTAAAAGGTTCATGGTATATGACAATGTGTTTGAATGGAAAGGGCTATAATGTGTATGTACATATATATGTGTATGTATATGTATGTATATATATATATACAGTATATATATATATACTATATATATATATACACAGTATATATGTGTGTATATATATATATATATATACATATATATATATATATATATATATATATATATATATATACAGTACATATATATGATGAAATAAAGAGTGACTCTATAGACAACAGCGCACAGAGAAAACAGTCTTATAAATAGTAATAATATGTTATGGTAATTCCAAAGGTGCGTTAGCGTAGAGTGGATCCACCTTTACCAATATTCAAGTGTGGATTATCCTAATCAAAGCAATGGATGTAAGCTTATCAGCTGGTACCTCAATCTTATGAGGTAAGGAAAACGTTCAGGAGAAGCACAAAGCCACCGATTATCATCAGCCTGTTGTTTCAATGTAGGAGGTGGACTCTTCCTGAAGATAGTTGTTCTCAAAAGTATAATGTATCCAATGGAAAGAGAATACAAAAACTCATAGTATAATACTGTATATTTCAACAATAATTTATTTTAAAAAGACAGGTATAACTCACACTTTTTAACCTCAATCAGGTATGAGGTAAGTGATAGGCAATAAAAAATCCCAACAGGACTAGAGAAATATGCTGTATATAAACCCACCATAAGAACGGTTTATATAAAATGCTGCAGATTTACAGTTAAAACCCATGACTGTGCAGAATAAAATCACCGGTTAATAAGTACTTAACAGCCCACTTGACATACACCTTACGTGTTTCGAAGTTTTTAAATAACTTCTTCATCAGAGGAAAGTCTTTACAGTGTAAGGGGTACACTGCGTCCTCTTGTAAGCAGCACGAGCATTCATTCACATTTGTGCACTTTGTTTCTATTTTGTATAAGCCTTTAAGCATCGTTTGGTGTGTTATATACATAGACCACTATTGTACTTTTAGGTTTGCAGTGTGATATAGTTTATTACATAACTGTAGGACCTTCTGGGCCTTATACATTGATTGTAGCGTTTTTGTCTCTATTTATGTGACCCTATTGCAGTATATTAGCGCTGGTGATCTTCTCTTGCTTTGTTTTATTTACAGTATCTCACAAAAGTGAGTACACCCCTCACATTTTTGTAGATATTTTATTATATCTTTTCATGTACCAACACTGAAGAAATGACACTTTGCTACAATGTAAAGTAGTGAGTGTACAGCCTCTATAACAGTGTAAATTTTCTGTCCCCTCAAAATAACTCAACACAAAGTCATTAATGTCTAAACCGTTAGCAACAAAAGTGAGTACACCCTTAAGTGGAAATGTCCAAATTGGGCCCAATTAGCCATTTACCCTCCCCGGTGTCATGTGACTCATTAGTGTTACAAGGTCTTGGGTGTGAATGGGGAGCAAGTGTTTTAAATTTGGTGTTATCACTCTCTCATACTTGTCACTGGAAGTTCAACATGTCACCTCATGGCAAAGAACTCTCTGATGATCTAAAAAAAAAATTATTGCTTTACATAAAGATGGCCTAGGCTATAAGAAGATTGTCAAGACCCTAAAACTGAGCTGCAGCATGGTGGGCAAGACCATACAGAGTTTTCATAGGACAGGTTCCACTCACAACAGGCCTCGCCATGGTCGACCAAAGAAAGCTAAGCGTCATGTCCAGAGGTTGTCTTTGGGAAATAGACATATGAGTGCTGCCAGCATTGCTGCAGAGGTTGAAGGGGTGGGGGGTCAGCCTGTCAGTGCTAAGACCATACTCTGCACACTGCATCAAATTGGTCTGCATGGCTGTCATCCCAGAAGGAAGCCTCTTCTAAAGATGATGCACAAGAAAGCCCTCAAACAGTTTGCTGAAGACAAGCAGACTAAGGACATGGATTACTGGAACCATGTCCTGTTGTCCGATGAGACCAAAATAAACTTATTTGGTTCAGATGGTGTCAAGCGTGTGTAGAGGCAACCAGGTAAGGAGTACAAAGACAAGCATGGTGGTGGTAGTGTCATGGTCTGGGCCTGCATGAGTGCTGTTGGCACTCGAGAGCTACAGTTCATTGAGGGAACCATGAAGGCCAACATGTACTGTGACATACTGAAGCAGAGCATGATCCCCTCCCTTCGGAGACTGGGCCGCAGGGCAGTATTCCAACATGATAACGACCCCAAACACACCTCCAAGATGACCACTGCCTTGCTAAAGAAGCTGAGGGTAAAGGTGATGGACTGGCCAAGCATGTCTCTAGACCTAAACCCTATTGAGCATCTGTGGGGCATCCTCAAATGGAAGGTGGGGGAGCGCAAGGTCTATAACATCGAACAGCAACGTGATGTCGTCATGGAGGAGTGGATGAGGACTCCAGTGGCCAACTGTGAATCTCTGGTGAACTCCATGCCCAAGAGGGTTAAGGCAGCGCTGGAGAATAATGGTGGCTGTTAATATTTTACATTTCAATTTTCTTCACATAGTAGAAACTGTTATTTGTATTCTTAAATATATGACGGTATATATAGTAATAGATATATATTTTAAAATACATTCATACATATATATAAATTAAATAGCAACATTTCTATTTTTGCAGATGATACAAAGTTGTGTAAGATCACTAGGTCAGTGCAGCATGAAATTGTTTTACAAGGGTATCTACAAAAAATAGAAGAATGGGCAGGTAAATGGAAAATGAGATTAATACTGGAAAATGCAAGGTTCTACATTTTGGAAGTAAAAAAACAGGCAACTTATTATTTACATGGGACAAGACTTAGCCAAACAGAGGAGGAAAGGGACTAGGGAGTAGTAATAGATAACAAGCTAAAGATGGATGCAATATACAAAATATAGTTCCAATGCAGGTTGTAGAATAAAAAGTTCCAATTTATTATCCAAGCTTTAAAAAAAGCAACGAAAGGCAAGGTACAATCCAGCTTACACACAGCCCAAACTGACCAAGACTTACATAAAAGTGTTACACATCAGAAGGGAGGAAAGCTGCGCTCCTCATGCAGCAGACATGTTTCGTGCTTACCAAGCTTGTTCACAAAGATGGATGCACAATGCAGGGAAGCGGCTTCTAAGGCTAATACGAAACTAACATGTATTAAAAGAGGCATTGATTCAAGGGAGGAAAGCATAATTCTGTCACTATATAAATCCCTAGTAAGACCTCACCTTCAGTATGGAGTCTAGTTCTTGGGACCAATCTCAAAAAGACATTACAGACTTAGAAAATGTTCAGAGAAGGGTCACAAAGCTAATAAGGTGAATGGAGAATTTAAGCTATGAGGAAAGGTTAGGCAAACTTGGTCTGTTTTCTTTATACAGAGATGGCAGAAGCTCTGCTTATTCCAAGAAAATTGTTTGTGACAAGAGGTCACAATTTAAGGCTGGAGGAAAGGAGATTTAATCTCCAGCAACGCAAACATTTTTTCACTGTAAGAGGAATTAAATTGTGGAACTCATTACCTAAGGAGGTAGTAAATGCCAGTACCTTAGATACATTTAAAAAGGATTTAGATACATTTCTGGTGATAAACAGAATTCAGGGGTATGATAGCTTGTGTTAAATTGGTCACCTTTTTTAATGGGACTAATTTAAGCTGAAGCTTTTTTTTTTATTATTTGTATTGGAGGTTTGATTTAAGGGAAACAAGTAATAAAAGACATTAAGAGATAACAGTATACATGCATTATACTAGATAATCTATATACCTTCTAAAGACACATAAGGTCACTCTTGGACCCCAGAAAAAAAAAACTGAAAAAAAAAAACTTGCAAGTACAGACGGCAATCTAAAATAGAAGAGACCACTCTTGGGTCTCAAGTAACAAACCTCTTTTTTTTTACATAATTCTGAATGGAACTATAACTACAAAATAAAAATAAAATTGGACTAAAAGGACATTGCCATATTAAATGGTTCAAATATTTTAACATCCGATTAAAGAGCTATAGTATTATCGACAAATGGTATGCTAGGAGCAAGTACAATACTTCAAATATTTTGGTATCTGGTAAGACTAGGAATTCCTAATATTTATGCTGACCCATGAGTTTGAAATAATATTGAGTGTGCATGGAATTTCCAATTGACTGCTATGGAGTGAGGTTATGAACATTTATCAAGATTCAACTCAAACTTTAGGCCATAGAACCTATTTATAATTATAGGGGCAGATAATAAAAAGAACATGTTGAGAAGAATATATATATATATTTATTTATTTATATATTAAAACATCAAAAATAGGGAGAGAAATTTCCACAGAAACCAACTTGTGGAAGAAAACCTAATATGATTCTGCTAAAGAGAAACATACACTCAGCAGGTGTTAGGCTGCAAATGAGTGTGGGTGCAGGCCCTCTTAGTATTAAATTAAGACTAAAGATAAGAAAGAGAGCTCCGGATTCATGAGATAATCCAGATACATAGAGAGGGATTTCAGCTCTCCTTAAGCCCCACTAAATCAAAAAATGTTGATTTTTCAGGTGTAACACCCCTCAAAGATTAGATTCGATTAGATTAGATTAGATTCGTTTTATTGTCATTGTACAAAGTAGGAAAACAGAGACAACAAAATTATATTTGAAAATCTAACCAATCCTATACACAGATAGCACTATAATGGTAAAACTAATAGATAGCAAAAAATTCAAGTGACTTGTGCAAAAAATTTCTATACCACAATAGTAAGTACAATGCAAGTGTAATAAAGTGGAAGTGCAAAAAAAAATCAGTTCCATACAAAAAAGTATATATATGTGTAAAATAATGTAATAAAAAATTTGTCATCTTGCACACATGTGTACATTTGCATTATATATATGATGTGAATCATGAGTGTTTTATATGAATCATATGTATTTTATATTATATGTGTTATGTGACTATAAAGTGAGGTGAAAAAGAACCATTAACAGGATAATCAATAAATTAAATTAAAACCATTAATTTAGCACTTTCTTCATTATAATAAAAAGATCTAATCATCAGAAGGATAAAAAATTAAAAAAGGCTATGAGCATAAGAGAGATTTTTAAAAGTTATTATTTAGCAGAGTAATGGCTCTTGGAAAAAAACTATTCCGTAATCTAGCAGTTTTTCCTTTTAAGCTTCTATAACGTCTCCCAGATGGCAAAAGGGCAAATAGTCTGTTGCTAACATGCAAGGGATCATGAATAATTCGATAGGCCTTTAAAAGACTACGTCTGCTTTGAAGATCTTCAATGGTAGGTAACTGAGCACCTATGATATACTGGGCGGTTTTAACTACCCGTTGCAGAGCTTTGCGATCAGAATTAGTACAGTTTCCATACCATACTGTGATACAGTTGGTGAGAATACTCTCAATAGTACAGCGATAAAAATTAATTAAAATCTGAGTAGATAAATTAACTTTTTTCAGTGTTCTTAAAAAATAGAGACGTTGTTGTGCTTTTTTGACTAAAGTTGAGGTGTTCAAAGACCAAGTCAAATCCTCAGAGATGTGTGTGCCCAGAAACTTGAAACTTGGTACACGTTCAACCTCAGTTCCATTTATATGAATGGGCAATTGTAAACATCGATTAGATTTCCTAAAATCAATAATAATTTCTTTAGTTTTTTTAGTGTTTAGGTCCAGGTTGTTCTCAGCACACCAAATAGCCAGTTGCCTTATTTCTTCTCTATAAGCTGATTCATCGTTGTTACTGATCTGGCCTATCAAAGTGGTGTCATCAGCAAATTTGATAATACTATTGGATACATACTTAGGCAAACAGTCATGGGTAAAAAGAGAATATAGCAGTGGACTCAATACACACCCTTGTGGAACACCAGTATTAAGGGTCAGAGTAGATGAGGTGTGATTACCAATTTTTACCAATTGCGGTCTGTTTGTCAAGAAGTCCAGAATCCAGTTGCATAATAAAGTATTTATGCCAAGATCATGGAGTTTGGCAACCAGCTTAATAGGAACAACTGTGTTAAATGCCAAACTAAAATCAATAAACAACATTCTAACATAGGTGCTATTGTGATCTAAGTGAGTGAGGGCAAAATGCAGAGCTGACGAGATAGCATCTTCTGTTGACCTATTTTGGCGATACGCATATTGGTTAGGATCCAATGCAGGTGGTAGGCAAGTTTTAAGATAGGCCATGACCAGCTTCTCGAATCATTTCATAAAGGCTGAAGTGAGTGCAATGGGGCGAAAGTCATTAAGACAGACTGCTGTTGATTGTTTAGGCACAGGAATGATGGTGGTTTCCTTAAAGCATGTAGGAACGGTTGTTTGAGCCAGAGACAGATTAAAAATATCAGTAATTACTGTAGCCAATACTCCAGCACAGGATCTTTACACATGTCCAGGAATATCATCAGGACCGGCCGCTTTATGTACATCCACCTTGGAGAGGATCCGATACACTTCAGCAACGGAAAAACTCAGGGGTAGTTCATCTGGTGGATGAATAAGTTTAGTAATTGATTCTTTGTTTTCACGGTCAAAGCGGGCATAAAAATAGTTAAGTTTGTCTGGAAAGGAAGCATCATTAATTATGGGGACTGTGCTTGTGGTTTTATAGTCAGTAATGGACTGTATACCTTGCCACATTCTTCTAGAATCAGAGTTGTTATAAAAGTGCTCTTCTATGCGTGTTTTCAAGTCAAATTTAGCTCTTTTTATTCCTTTCTTTAAATTGGATTGTGCCAAACTATAAGCCTCAGCATTACCAGTTCTAAATGCAAAGTTACGGGCTTGCAATAAGAGGCGAACCTCTTTGTTCATCCAAGGTTTTTGGTTAGGAAAGGTTTTGATCCTCTTATAGGTGGTTTCCTTGCTGATACAATAACGAATATGATCTAGGACAGATGATGCATACAAGTCTAGATCAACTTGAGAGTCACTCTTGTCTCTTACAGCAAATGTAGTCCAGTCAGTAGATTGAAACTGTGCTTGGAGTTTTTGAGTCGCGTCCTCCGGCCAAACTTTAACTATTCTTACAGAAGATTTTTCACTTTTAATTAGTGGAGAATACCTGGGGTATAAAAAAAAGTGCAAGGTGATCAGATTTGCCCAAATGTGGAAGAGGTAGTGCTTTATAAGCATCAACAATGTTTGCCAAGAGACGCTATTGCAAACACAGGTCAGCATATACAATTTTATTTAATCAAAAACCAGAATAATAACATAGAAAAGACATTCATAGAGAAACATAAAATGCTACCCTCCTTGGTGTGCTGCACACCTCTAAGCTAAACCGCTGCGGTTAAACAACACTTTAAATTTAAATTTGTTAATCAGCAGAACTGGTGGAGATGTAGATGAGTCCCACCTTCATAAAATAGAAGCATACAAGCTGCTGTGAGGCTGAATTCACCAAAGGTACACAAATAGAGAGGTCAACTCAAAAGGAAAGATAGGTAACAAACATACGTCCTGTGTACATAATGTTCATCTCTTGTGCGTTGTGCTGTGACCCCTGGGAAGGAAGGTTTGTATCTCCGTTGCTGTTGTAGCTTGCTTCTGCTTGATCAAGTTAGGCAAGTCGAGGTAAGAGCATCCTCTTTATCTTTCAGCTGCATACACCTCCGTGTATGCGAAAAGGAAGATCCTCATCTGTGTCAGTACAGCACACGTAAGTAGCGTGCAGACGCCTCTCTGAGGGTAGGGTAGCAAAAAAGCCAGTGGTAACGCTGAAACTCTTCTCGCTCATAGGTTCCCTCTATGGCGAGAATATACGATCATCTTGAAGCTTCATTGCTTGCCGGATAGGTTATATTAGAAGGTTGAACTTGATGGACTTCTGTCTTTTTTTAACCTCATCTACTATGTTACAATGTTAGAAATATATATTTAAACATTTATGTTAAAAACATTGAAATGTAAAACAATTTACATTCAACTTGTAATACGTGCGTTACCCACCCACGTTAAAAGTACATTTCCAGCTGTGTTTGTGCTAGAGCGAAGGCACTAAATAGCGTGCCACTGTTAATCTGGCCCATAGCGTCCTAAAGACACGTGCATGCTCCTGAGCTCCTATGAGCCTTCCTAGGTTTACTCTTCAACAAAGGATACTAAAAAAATTAAGCAAATTTGATAAAAGTAACTTGGAAAGTTCTTTAAAATTGCATGTTCTGACTCTAAACCATGAAAGTTTCATTTTTTCTTGTCCCTTTAAGTAAAGATTTTTTCATTTTGGGTTTATAGCAATGCTTCTTTTGTCAGCTGGCCTTAATGCACTTGCGTATTTATTGCATGTTACATAATCGGAATTTTTGGCTCAGTGTATTGAACAGACTGCTTACATTACTGTAACCTAGAAGGCTTAATCTTAACCTAGCAAGCCAATTAAATCATGTTATAAAAACTGTAACATGACTTGGCCTCATGAGAAAATACCCCAGACAAGAATTTCTGTGCATAAATTGTGTTATATTTTATACATTTAGGTAACTATAAGCAGCCAGACATCCTTATTTTCCTTAAAGGGCCATAATAGGCAATACAGATGTACTAATTTGTTAGAGTATGTCATTTTTGGATAAGCAACCTTGCACTACTGTGCGTTTAATTCTCACAAAGAGGTTAAACACATAGTAGAAGTACCAATTAGCTGGTAAATCATGTGATTAGCACAGCTGATTGGGTCAGTGGCGGTTTCCTCTTGGGACCAGCAGTGCTCTGCGGTACATCCTTTGTTGAGGTTAAACACATAGTAGTGCAGGGTCGCTAGTGTTAGGATTGCATACTCTAACAAATTAGACCATGTCATTTTTTGACTTTTTATGGTCCTTTAATGGTAAACAGTAAAGACCTATTAATGAGAAAATTAGTATGAAAAACAACAATAATTTCAGTGGTTGCTGTATAAATAGCACATGTGTTACTTTTTAAAAACCAAACTATCTCTAGTTATTGCTTAATTGTGCAATTTAAATTTAAAAGAATAAAGTGTAGAGAAATACACTGTTTAAAGGAACAAAATATAGACAAACCTGATGGCAGAGTAATAAATGATAAAAGTTTTTTCAGAGTCATTTGAGAAATGCCAGGGAATCTGTCCTACACTGATACACATGTAGCATCACACCACAATATGCACATTAACAACCACTACTACACAGTGTTAGGATATTTTTTAAATAAAGTATTGGGGTTTATTGAAAGCTTCAGTTAGATTTTTGTGATCTTTGTTACTTTGGGCAGAATTGTTTGGTAGCAAACACAAAGGATTGAAGATGATTCAAAGCAACATGAAACCTAAGCTTTGTCTTTCATATCATTCTAAACAACTATCCAATTTACTTTGTTTTTCAATTTTGCTTCATTCTCTTGGTATCATTTATTGAAGGAGCATGATCATTCACAGTGATACAGCTCCAGGTGGAATGTGCTCGTGAAGACCTGAGAGTAACTGCCCAACTCTCCAAAAAACTGTGTAGAATCAATGGTCGGTCCACAGCACCATATAAAAAGTTCACTTTATTAGAAACAGATAAAACAAAGAAAGTTTATATGCTGCTGTGGACCGACCATTGATTCGAAACAATTTATTGAAGGAGCAGTATTGCACTACTGGGAGCTAGCGGAACACATTGGTAAGCAAATGATAAGAGGTATATATGTGCAGCTGCCAATCAGTAGCTAGCTGCCAGTTCCTGAGTCTACCTAAGTATGATTTTTAGCCAGTAGTTGACCTACTAAACAGAGGTCCCTTGGCCCCCCCAAAGGTAACTCAGCAGTAATCAAATCAATAGTAATAATATGCATACTGCTCTGTATAATGAAATTGAGGGTAGATAGATAGGCAGATAGACAGAAAGACAGATGGACAGAAACACAAACAGACATACAGATAGCTAGATAGATGATAGATAGATAGACAGAAAGACAGACGAACAGTTAGATATATACACAAACATACACACATAGATTTCTGTGAATTATTATACCAAGCAAACAATATTATGTGATCAATGGGGGGGGGGGGGGGGTCAATGAAAAACGTACCTGTTTTCCACTTTGTTCTTAACTATTAAGGTAAATACATTTTAAACAGACATTTAAATGGACATGAAATCCAAAATGTCATGCTTCAGATAGAGCATATGATTTTAAACAACATTCCAATTTACTTTTATTTCTAATTTGCTTCATTTTCTTGGTATCCTTTATTGAAAAGCATATCTAGATAGGCTCAGGAGTTTGGAGCTAACTGCTTATTGATGGCTGAACGTTTATGCCCATTTTCATTGGCTTAGAAATGTGTTCATCTAGCTTCCATAAAAGATACCAAGAGAATGAAACCAACTTGATAAAATAAGTAAATTGGAAAGATGTTTAAAAATGTATGATCTATCTCACTGGTTTTCAAACCTGTCATCAGACATCCCTAACAGGCCAGATTTTGAGGATATTTGAACTAGAGCACAGGTGAAATAATCAGCTGATTAGTAAACATGCGCCTAGATTACGAGTTCTCCGTTAGCCTTAAAAAGCAGCGTTAAGGGGTCCTAATGCTGCTTTTTATCTAATGCTGGTATTACGAGTCAGGCGGAAAAGGGTCTACCACTCACTTTCTTTCCGCGACTCGAGGCTACCGCAAATCCCCTTACATCAATTGCGTATCCTATGTTTGCAATGGGATTTGCCTAACGCTGGTATTACGAGTCTTGGAAGAAGTGAGCGGTAGAGCCTCTACCTCCAAGACTCCAACCGCAAAAAAAAGTCAGTAGTTAAGAGTTTTATGGGCTAACGCCGGAATATAAAGCTCTTAACTACTGTGCTATAAAGTACACTAACACCCATAAACTACCTATTAACTCTCAAACCGAGCCCCCCCCCCACATCGCAAACACTATAATACATTTTTTTAACCCATAATCTCTCGTTCTGGACACCACCGCAACCTACATTATACCTATGAACCCCTAATCTGCTGCCCCTAACATCGCCGACACCTATATTATATTTATTACCCCCTAATCTGACCCCCCCAACGTCGCCGCCACCTACCTACACTTATTAACCCATAATCTGCAAACCGGACCTCGCCGCCACTATAATAAATGTATTAACCCCTAAACCACCGCACTCCCGCCTCGCAAACACTATAATAAATTTTATTCACCCCTAATCTGCCCTCCCTAACATCGCCGCCACCTACCTACAATTATTAACCCCTAATCTCCCGCCCCCAACGTCGCCACTACTATAATAAAGTTATTAACCCCTAAACCTAAGTCTAACCCTAACACCCCCCTAACTTAAATATTATTTAAATTAAACAAAATAAATTTACTATCATTAAATAAATTAATTCTATTTAAAACTAAATACTTACCTATAAAAGAAACCCTTACGGCTAGATTTAGAGTTTTGTCGGTAAGGACCCGCGTAGCTAACGCTGGCTTTTTTCTGGCCGCACCATAAAAATAACTCTGGTATTGAGAGTCCACATAAAGGCTGCGTTAGGCTCCAAAAAAGGAGCGTAGAGCATATTTAACGCAACTGCAACTCTCGATACCAGAGTTGCTTACGGACGCGGGCAGCCTCAAAAACGTGCTCGTGCATGATTCCCCCATGGGAAACAATGGGGCTGTTTGAGCTGAAAAAAAACCTAACACCTGCAAAAAAGCCGCGTTCAGCTCCTAACACAGCCCCATTGTTTCCTATGGGGAAACACTTCCTACGTCTGCACCTAACACTCTAACATGTACCCCGAGTCTAAACACCCCTAACCTTAAACTTATTAACCCCTATTCTGCCGCCCCCACTATTGCTGACCCCTGCATATTATTATTAACCCCTAATATGCCGCTCCATAAACCGCCACTACTTACATTATCCCTATGTACCCCTAATCTGCTGCCCCTAACACCGCCGACCCCTATATTATATTTATTAACCCCTAATCTGCCCCCCTCAACGTCGCCTCCACCTGCCTACACTTATTAACCCCTAATCTGCCGAGCGGACCGCACCTAACCCTATAATAAATAGTATTAACCCCTAATCTGCCCTCCCTAACATCGCCGACACCTAACTTCAATTATTAACCCCTAATCTGCCGACTGGAGCTCACCGCTATTCTAATAAATGTATTAACCCCTAAAGCTAAGTCTAACCCTAACACTAACACCCCCCTAAGTTAAATATAATTTTAATCTAACGAAATTAATTATCTCTTATTAAATAAATTATTCCTATTTAAAGCTAAATACTTACCTTAAAATAAATCCTAATATAGCTACAATATAAATTATAATTATATTATAGCTATTTTAGGATTAATATTTATTTTACAGGTAACTTTGTAATTATTTTAACCAGGTACAATAGCTATTAAATAGTTAATAACTATTTAATAGTTACCTAGTTAAAATAATAACAAAATTACCTGTAAAATAAATCCTGACCTAAGTTACAATTAAACCTAACATTACACTATCATTAAATTAATTAAATAAAATATCTACAATTAACTACAATAAAACCTAACACTACACTATCAATACATTCATTAAATACAATATCTACAAATAACTACAATGAAATAAACTAACTAAAGTACAAAAAATAAAAAAGAACTAAGTTACAAAAAATAAAAAAATATTTACAAACATAAGGAAAATCTTACAACAATTTTAAACTAATTACACCTACTCTAAGCCCCCTAATAAAATAACAAAGCCCCCCAAAATAAAAAATGCCCTACCCTATTCTAAATTGCTAAAATTCAAAGCTCTTTTACCTTACCAGCCCTGAACAGGGCCCTTTGCGGGGCATGCCCCAAATAATTCAGCTCTTTTGCCTGTAAAAAAAAACATACAATACCCCCCCCCAACATTACAACCCACCACCCACATACCCCTAATCTAACCCAAACCCCCCTTAAATAAACCTAACACTAAGCCCCTGAAGATCATCCTACCTTGTCTTCACCATACCAGGTTCACCGATCCGTCCTGGCTCCAAAATCTTCATCCAACCCAAGCGGGGGCTGGCGATCCATCATCCGGCGGCTGAAGAGGTCCAGAAGAGGCTCCAAAGTCTTCATCCTATCCGGGAAGAAGAGTAGATCCGGACCGGCAACCATCTTCTTCCAAGCGGCATCTTCTATCTTCATCCGATGAGGACCGGCTCCATCCTGAAGACCTCCACCACGGACCCATCTTCATCCGGCGACGTCCAACTGAAGAATGACGGTTCCTTTAAGGGACGTCATCCAAGATGGCGTCCCTCGAATTCCGATTGGCTGATAGGATTCTATCAGCCAATCGGAATTAAGGTAGGAATATTCTGATTGGCTGATGGAATCAGCCAATCAGAATCAAGTTCAATCCGATTGGCTGATCCAATCAGCCAATCAGATTGATCTTGATTCTGATTGGCTGATTCCATCAGCCAATCAGAATATTCCTACCTTAATTCCGATTGGCTGATAGAATCCTATCAGCCAATCGGAATTCGAGGGACGCCATCTTGGATGACGTCCCTTAAAGGAACCGTCATTCTTCAGTTGGACGTCGCCGGATGAAGATGGATCCGCGGTGGAGGTCTTCAGGATGGAGCCGGTCCTCATCGGATGAAGATAGAAGATGCCGCTTGGAAGAAGATGGTTGCCGGTCCGGATCTACTCTTCTTCCCAGATAGGATGAAGACTTTGGACCCTCTTCTGGACATCTTCAGCCATCGGATGATGGATGTCTAGCCCCCTCTTGGGTTGGATGAAGATATCGGAGCCAGGACGGATCGGTGTGATACCCGGTGAGGTGAAGACAAGATAGGAAGATCTTCAGGGGCTTAGTGTTAGGTTTATTTAAGGGGGGTTTGGGTTAGATTAGGGGTATGTGGGTGGTGGGTTGTAATGTTGGGGGGGGTATTGTATGTTTTTTTTTACAGGCAAAAGAGCTGAATTCTTTGGGGCATGCCCCGCAAAGGGCCCTGTTCAGGGCTGGTAAGGTAAAAGAGCTTTGAACTTTAGTAATTTAGAATAGGGTAGGGCATTTTTTATTTTGGGGGCTTTGTTATTTTATTAGGGGGCTTAGAGTAGGTGTAATTAGTTTAAAATTGTTGTAAGATTTTTCTTATGTTTGTAAATATTTTTTTATTTTTTGTAACAGTTCTTTTTTATTTTTTGTACTTTAGTTAGTTTATTTCATTGTAGTTATTTTTAGGTATTGTATTTAATTAATGTATTGATAGTGTAGTGTTAGGTTTAATTGTAGGTAATTGTAGGTATTTTATTTAATTAATTTAATGATAGTATAGTGTTAGGTTTAATTGTAACTTAGGTTAGGATTTATTTTACAGGTAATTTTGTAATTATTTTAACTATTTTAGCTATTAAATAGTTCTTAACTATTTAATAGCTATTGTACCTGGTTAAAATAAATACAAAGTTACCTGTAAAATAAATATAAATCCTAAAATAGCTATAATATAATTATAATTTATATTGTAGCTATATTAGGATTTATTTTACAGGTAAGTATTTAGCTTTAAATAGGAATAATTTATTTAATAAGAGTTAATTTATTTCGTTAGATTTAAATTATATTTAAGTTAGGGGGGTGTTAGTGTTAGGGTTAGACTTAGCTTTAGGGGTTAATACATTTATTAGAATAGCGGTGAGCTCCAGTCGGCAGATTAGGGGTTAATGTTTGAAGTTAGGTGTCGGCGATGTTAGGGAGGGCAGATTAGGGGTTAATACTATTTATTATAGGGCTAGTGAGGCGGATTAGGGGTTAATAACTTTATTATGATAGCGGTGCGGTCCGCTCAGCAGATTAGGGGTTAATAAGTGTAGGCAGGTGGAGGCGACGTTGTGGGTGGCAGATTAGGGGTTAATAAATATAATATAGGGGTCGGCGGTGTTGGGGGCAGCATATTAGGGGTACATAGCTATAATGTAGGTGGCGGCTCTTTGCGGTCGGCAGATTAGGGGTTAATTATTGTAGGTAGCTGGCTGCGACGTTGTGGGGGGCAGGTTAGGGGTTAATAAATATAATATAGGGGTCGGCGGTGTTAGGGGCAGCAGATTAGGGGTACATAAGGATAATGTAGGTGGCGGTCGGCAGATTAGGGGTTAAAAAAATTAAATTGAGTGGCGGCGATGTGGGGGGGGCCTCGGTTTAGGGGTACATAGGTAGTTTATGGGTGTTAGTGTACTTTAGAGCACCGTAGTTAAGAGCTTTATGAACCGGCGTCAGCCCAGAAAGCTCTTAACTACTGACTTTTTTCTGCAGCTGGAGTTTTGTCGTTAGATTTCTAACGCTCACTTCAGACACGACTCTAAATACCGGAGTTAGAAAAATCCCATTGAAAAGATAGGATGCCCAATTGACGTAAGGGGATCTGCGGTATGGAAAAGTCGCGGCTGAAAAGTGAGCGTTAGACCCTTTTTTGAGTGACTCCAAATACCGGAGGTAGCCTAAAACCAGCGTTAGGAGCCTCTAACGCTGGTTTTCACGGCTACCGCCAAACTCCAAATCTAGGCCTAAGCTAGCTACAATATAACTAATAGTTACATTGCAGCTATTTTAGGATTTATATTTATTTTACAGGAAACTTTGTATTTATTTTAACTAGGTACAATAGCTATTAAATAGTTAATAACTATTTAATAGCTACCTAGTTAAAATAATTACAAAATTACCTGTAAAATAAATCCTAACCTAAGTTGAAAATACACCTAACACTACACTATCATTAAATGAATTAAATAAACTACCTACAATTATCTAAACTAAAATACAATTAAAGAAACTAAACTATAGTACAACAACAAACACTAAATTACAAAAAAAAAGAATTACAAGAAGTTTAAACTAATTACACCTAATCTAATCCCCCTAATAAAATAAAAAAGCCCCCCAAAATAATAAAATGCCCTACCCTATCCTAAATTAAAAAGTAATCAGCTCTTTTACCAGCCCTTAAAAGGGCTTTTTGCGGGGCCTTGCCCCAAAGTAATCAGCTCTTTTACCTGTAAATAAAAATACAATCCCCCCCAACATTACAACCCACTACCCACATACCCCTACTCTAAAACCCACCCGATCCCCCCTTAAAAAAACCTAACACTACCCCCCCCCGAAGATCAGCCAACCTGGAGCCGTGTTCACCCAGCCGGGCACCGATGGGCTAGAAGTCGACATCCGGAGCGGCAGAAGTCTTCATCCGATCGGATCAGAAGAGGTCCTCCAAGGGGCAGATGTCTTCATCCAAGCAGCATCATCAATCTTCAATCAACTGGAGCGGAGCGGAGCCATCTTGAATCCATCCGACGCGGAGCCATCCTCTTCATACGATGTCCTAAGTCCGAATGAAGGTTCCTTAAAATGACGTCATCCAAGATGGCGTCCTTCGAATTCCGATTGGCTGATAGGATTCTATCAGCCAATCGGAATTAAGGTAGGAAAAATCCGATTGGTTGAATTAATCAGCCAATCGGATTGAACTTCAATATGATTGGATGAGCCAATAGACTTGACCTTGCATTCTATTGGCTCATCCAATCAGCCAATCGGATTGAAGTTCAATCTGATTGGCTGATTACATCAGCCAATCAGATTTTTCCTACCTTAATTCCGATTGGCTGATAGAATCCTATCAGCCAATCGGAATTCGAGGGATGCCATCTTGGATGACGTCATTTAAAGGAACCTTCATTCGGACTTAGGACATCGCATGAAGAGGATGGCTCTGCGTCGGATGGATTCAAGATGGCTCCGCTCCGGTTGATTGAAGATTGAAGATGCAACTTAGATGAAGACATCTGCCGCTTGGAGGACCTCTTCTGCCCCGATCGGATGAAGACTTCTGCCGCTCCGGATGTCCACTTCTGGCCCATTGGTGCCCGGCTGGGTGAACACGGCTCCAGGTAGACTGATCTTCATGGGGGGCAGTGTAAGGTTTTTTTAAGGGGGGATCGGGTGGGTTTTAGAGTAGGGGTATGTGGGTGGTGGGTTGTAATGTTGGGGGGGATTGTATTTTTATTTACAGGTAAAAGAGCTGATTACTTTGGGGCAATGCCCCGCAAAAAGCCCTTTTAAGGGCTGATAAAAGAGCTGATTACTTTTTAATTTAGGATAGGGTAGGGCATTTTATTATTTTGGGGGGCTTTTTTATTTTATTAGAGGGATTAGATTAGGTGTAATTAGTTTAAACTTCTTGTATTTTTTTTTGTAATTTAGTGTTTTGGTTTTTTGTACTATAGTTTAGTTTCTTTAATTGTATGTTAGTTTAGATAATTGTAGGTAGTTTGTTTAATTAATTTAATGATAGTGTAGTGTTAGGTGTATTTGTAACTTAGGTTAGGATTTATTTTACAGGTAATTTTGTAATTATTTTAACTAGGTAGCTATTAAATATTTATTAACTTTTTAATAGCTATTGTACCTAGTTAAAATAAATACAAAGTTGCCTGTAAAATAAATATAAATCCTAAAATAGCTACAATGTAACTATTAGTTATATTGTAGCTAGCTTAGGGTTTATTTTATAGGTAAGTATTTAGTTTTTAGAATTCATTTATTTAATGATAGTAAATTTATTTCGTTTAAATAATATTTAAGTTAGGGGGGTGTTAGGGTTAGGGTTAGACTTAGGTTTAGGGGTTAATAATTTTATTATAGTAGCGGCGACATTGGGGGTGGGAGATTAGGGGTTAATAATTGTAGGTAGGTGGTGGCAACGTTAGGGAGGGCAGATTAGTGGGTAATAAAATTTATTTTAGTGTTTGCGAGGCGGGAGTGCGGCAGTTTAGGGGTTAATACATTTATTATAGTGGCGGCGAGGTCCGGTCGGCAGATTATGGGTTAATAAGTGTAGGTAGGTGGCGGCGACGTTGGGGGGGCAGATTAGGGGGTAATAAATATAATATAGGGGCAGGAGATTAGGGGTTCATAGGGATAATGTAGGTTGCGGCAGTGTACGGAGCGGCAGATTAGGGGGTTAATAATAAAATGCAGGTGTCAGCAATAGCGGGGGCAGCAGATTAGGGGTCAATAAGTGTAAGATTAGGGGTGCTTAGACTCGGGGTTCATGTTAGGGTGTTAGGTGTAGACTTAGAAAGTGTTTCCCCATAGGAAACAATGGGGCTGCGTTAGGAGCTGAACACTGCTTTTTTGCAGGTGTTAGTTTTTTTTACAGCCAGCTCAGCCCCATTGTTTCCTATGGGGAAATCGTGCACGAGCACGTTTTAGCCAGTTTACCACTACCGTAGGAAACCCTGGTATTGAGAGTTGAAGGGAAGCTAAATTTGCTCAACGCTCCCTTTTCTGAGGCTAACGCAGCCACTCAGACAACTCGTAATACCAGCGTTGTCTTAAGGGTGCGCTGGAACAAAAAAGGCTTGTTAGCACCGCGGGTCTTTACCAACAAAACTCGTAATCTAGGCAATGGTTATTGTACCTGCTCTCATCTAAGGTAATCCGGAAAACCTGGCCTGTTGAGGAAGCCTGTGGACAGGTTTGAAAACCAGTGATCTATCTGAATCAAGAAAGGAGATTTTTGGGTTTGATGTCCCTTTAAGTTCGTTTCAGATTCATGAGTTAGACACTATTAAATGAATCAAATAAGGAACCTCAACAACATTTATAATTAATATACTGTATATATATTGTATTATTTGTATGAATAGAATAGCATAATCCTTTCGAAAGGGAAATGAAATGCATCTATATTTTAAAAATAAAAAATGAATTCACAGACAGTATAATTATTAGCCTTTCTACCCAAAGTGTGCCAAAAAAGCTTAGCTTCCTTAATCATTGTTAGAAAGTTATCCAATCTGTTCCAAATCCACCTTAGTCTAAATGCTTTTACAACCAAAAAATCCTATCCTCACGTCCAGAGATGAACAGTAATGGTGATAACAACGCCAGCCTTACCGCGCTAAGCAGTCTATATGGGGAGAAATAGCTAACATATGTTTAGCAAACCACAGAATGTATAGCTTTCAACTTGCATGTTAGTAAATTCCTGCTCTAGACAATAAAAATCAATGTATTTGTAATCCAATGTGCAGCTGTATGAGAGGTTTTATAATTCTCTTGATTTTTGTTTGCAACTGAAATCACTGCCTCTAGGGAAAAAAACATCTGGAGATACTTTAAATGCTTCCTGACCAGCCGAACCATCAGATCCAAGTTATTTAAATACAATGAGGGCAAAAGAGCTGATGACAGAATTGGTATTTACATTTATTCTTTTTCTGACAAGTGACACTAAGCACAAGGTCATAATTAATTCCCATTGACCTAGATTACAAGTTGTGCGGAACGGCTATACTGCTAAAATAGTCAGCTCACCCGTATTACAAGTCACGCGGTACAGCTATACCGCTAGCATTTTAGCCTATACCGCAACGATCTATTCCGCACTCAAAAAATGGCTTTTGAGTGTGGAATATTCAGCTCACCTGTATTACAGGTTGTGTGGTCCGACTATTCCACTTGCGTTATAGTTTATACCATAACGATCCATTCCGCAATCATCAAAGATCAGTAGTTATGGATTTTGCGAAACAAAAATGTTTCACAAAACTTATAACAAAAATGTTACAAAGTACACTAACACCCATAAACTACTTATTAACCCCTAAACCACCACCCTGCATTGCAAATATTATAATAAAACTATTAACCCCTAATCCCCCGCCCACCCACATCGCCAACACTAAATTAAAGTAGTAACCCCTAATTTGCTGCCCACCCACATCATCATCACTAAATTAAAGTATTAACCTCTAATCCCTGCCCCCCGCATTGCCAACACTAAATAAACCTATTAACCCCTAAACTGCTGACCCCCACATCGTGACTCCCTAAATAAACCTATTAACCCTTAAACCGCCGCCTCCCCACATCGCTACTACTAAAATAAACCTATTAAACCCAAACCGCTGACCCCCCACATTGCGACAAACTAAATTAAACTATTAACCCCTAAACCTAAGACCCCCTAACTTTAAATTAAACTTACAATATAACTACCTTCAAATAAATAAAAACTTACCTATAAAATTAAAAAAACATAAGCTTAAACTATAAATAAACCTAACATTACAATTTTTTAAAAAAAATACATACCAAAAATAAAAACCTAAATTACAAAATTAAAAAATCCTAACACTACTATAAAAACCAAAACCTAACTTTACAAAAATAACAAACTCTAAAATTACGAAAAAGTAAAAAAATCTAAGATTACAGAAAATAATTAATAAACTATCAATAGCCCTTAAAAGGGCCTTTTATAGGGCATTGCCCTTAAGAAATCAGCTCTTTTACACAAAAAACTACAAATTAACCCCTAACAGTAAAACCCCCACCCATCCAAAATAAAAAAGACCTAACTCTTAAAAAAACATAATCTACCCATTGCCCCTAAAGGGGCATTTGTATGGGCATTGCCCTTAAAAGGGCGATCAGCTCTTTAGTGCCCATTAAAAAATAAAAAAACCCTAATCTAAATAACCCCCGCCCCCAAAAAAAAACTAACACTAACCCCTCACCATTCCTGAAGTCCAGCAGTGAAGGTTTTCTTCCAGGCAGCTCAATCTTAATCCAGCGCAGGACCATCTTCTTTCTTCATCCCAGTTGCGCGGAGGCCGCGCAGACATCCAGCGTGGAGGATCCTCTTCAACCAATAATATGAGAGCTGCTTAAATCCTATTTGCTGTTAAAATCAGGACTTGGCTCTTGTGCGGTATAGAGCTTAACGCACCATACCGCACTACACAAGAAGGTTTTTTTGTAACTTGTAATGGCAGCGCTATGGAAAGTGCGGTAACGCTAAATATTTAGCTTTATTAAGCACCGGGTTAGCGCTCAACTTGTAATCTAGGTCATTATGAGCTGTAATCAATAAATAAAATGTGTTACAATAACAGAACCAAAAAAGAATAAAAATATAAATAAAAATATATACAAATGCAAAAAGAATATGGTCTAATAAGAGCATTTAGCTTTGTACTACTTATTGATTGCATATTACTGAGGTTGATCACAATACTTTACAAAGGCTTATCAAATGTACGGTGTCCATTTTAGGACATCCTTGCTCCCTCCTCCAATACTCCCTCCTCCCTCCTTTAAAACTCCATGCTCCCTCCTGCAAAACTCCCTTCTTTCTCCTCCCTCCCCCAAAACTCCCCTCCTCCATCCTTTAAAACTCCTTGCTCCCTCCTGCAAAACTCCCTCCTTTCTCCCCCCTCCTGTAAAACTCCCTCCTCCATCTTCTAAAACTCTATGCTACCTCCCTGAAAACTCCATTGTACCTCAGTTATCAGACATCAGGTATCAGGAATCAGGTGTCAGACATCAGGAGTCAAGCATCAGATATCATGTGTCAGACATCAGGTGTCTGACACCTGAGTCCTGATGTCTGATACCTGATGTCTGACACCTGATGTCTGACATCAGGTGTCAGGAGTCAGACATCAGAACTCAGGTGTCAGACATCAGGACTCAGGTGTCAGACATCAGGTATTAGGACTCAGGTGTCAGACATCAGGTGTCAGACATCAGATATCAGACATCAGGACTCAGGTGTAAGCCATCAGGTGTCAGGAGTCAGACATCAGGTATCAGACATCAGATATCAGACATCAGGACTCAGGTGTAAGCCATCAGGTGTCAGGAGTCAGACATCAGGTATCAGACATCAGGTATCAGACGTCAGGTATCAGACGTCTGGTGTCAGATGTCTGGTGTCAGACGTCAGGTGTCAGACGTCAGGTATCAGATGTCAGGAATCAGAAGTGAGGTGTCAGAAGTCAAGTATCAGGTGTCAGACATCAGGTCTCAGGTGTCAGACATTAGGTCTCAGGTGTCAGACATCAGGTACCAGACGTCTGGTGGCAGACGTCATGGTGTCAGACATCAGGTATCAGGAGTCAAACATCAGGTGTCAGACATCAGGTTGTAAAAATATCTGTTCATAATGTATTTGCATTTTTTTCATCAGGCAATCATATAATCCTTTAACTATCAATGCCATCCTATTCTATTTTTTCTAAAATATTAGCTATCCACAGTCAGAAGCTTATATAGCGCAATCATAACTTTTTTTTTATATGTTATATTTGTTATTGTAAAGATTTACGAAAAAAATAAATATATATTTGTTATATTTTAAAAACATACATTTTAGCTTGTAGTATATTGACTCCTGTACAGATATATATCACAACATTTAAAAAATATACAAGGATGGCTTTGATATTTCATGGATTGTGTTGTGATATTGTGCGAATTACGAAAAAAAAATATATATCATGTTATATTTAAAAAATATACACTTTAGCTTGTAGTATATTAACTCCTGAACAGATATATATCACAACATTTAAAAAATATACAAGGATGGCTTTGATGTTTCATGGATTGTGTTGTGATATTGTGCTATGCCTGAGCTATGATGTCTGATGCATGAGAACAGGATGGAATTTCTTAGTAGGGAGGAGGGAGTTTGTTAGGAGGGAGTAGGGAATTTGTTAGGAGGGAGGAGGGAGTTTGTTAGGAGGGAGTTTGTTAAGAGGGAGGATGGAGTTTTGTTGGATGACTGACAGGTTTTTTTTAGGAGGTAGGAGGGAGTATGGGTTGTTGATTGACAGATATTCAGAGGAGAATGGACAATCTCTCCTCCCTCCTAACAAACCCCCTCCTCCCTCCTAACAAACTCCCTACTCTCTCCTAACAAACTCCATCCTCCCTCCTATGAAACTCCATCCGTTCTCATGCATCAGACATCATAGCTCAGTCATAGCACAATATCACAACACAATCCATGAAATATCAAAGCCATCTTTGTATATTTTTTTAAATGTTGTGATATATATCTGTTCAGGAGTTCATATACTACAAGCTAAAAGGTATATTTATTAAATATAACATATATTTATTTTTTTCGTAAATCGCACAATATCACAACACAATCCATGAAATATCAAAGCCATCCTTGTATATTTTTTAAATGTTGTGATAAATATCTGTTGAGGAGTTTATATACTACAAGCTAAAATGTATATTTTTAAAATATAAAAAATATATATTTATTTTTTTCGTAAATTTTACAATAACAAATATAACATATAAAAAAAAGTTATGATTGCGCTATATAAGCTGATGTCTGACACCATGACGTCTGACACCTGACGTCTGACACCTGATGTCTGATACCTGAAGTCTGACACCTGAGACCTGATGTCTGACACCTGATACCTGATGTCTGACACCTGATACTTGACTTCTGAACCTGACGTTTGACACCTGATACCTGACGTCTGATACCTGATGTCTGACACCTGATACCTGACGTCTGACTCCTGAAACCTAATGTCTTACACCTGAGTCCTGATGTCTGACACCTGATACCTGATGTCTGACACCTGACTCCTGATACATGATACAATCAAAGAGGGGGAACTGCACAAAAGGTTCTTTCAGTAATTCAAATATAAACAGCGTTCTCGCTTAACTGTCCTAAATATACAGTCCTTATCCACAAAGCAGGGCACATGAATCAATTGCTAACAAGTGAATAGTCTGTCTTACCGCGTCCGCTCCGTGGGTGCGATCAAAGTAGCTGTACCTTGTTAACAGACCGAAGTCCGTGTCAACACTTTCTCCCGGAAACCTCCTCCGATCCAGCTTTATCCAGGGTCTCCAGGTTTCCTGAATCGGCTCGGTGCGTAGTAGACACACCCTCCTCAGACGCGTGCAGTACTCTCCAATAGTCGCTGTGTCTTGATGTGCCCGCCCTGCTTAGTATCGGACCAATCCGGAGTAAAAGTGGGAGGAGACACTCAAACCTATTGGTGTCTGTGTCCGTGCTCACTGTTGGGAATCCTCAGAATATTTCAACAAATGACAGGTCAGGAGCACCGGTAGATGAGAAAGGTAGCTTTTATTCAAGCATAAACAGCTACAACTTAAAAGTTCCAATATAATGGCTAACAAAGTAAAAACTCAGTTTGCATAGATAGTAAACAGGCTTGACAGCAGCTGGTTGGTCAAATTGGAGAAAAGGAAAAAACAGCTGACATGTTTCGGCTTTACAGCCGTACTCTAAGCTAATAAAAAGTTAAAACCACGCACCCTTTTACTAGGGCCTTCCTTCCTCCAATTGGCCAAACAGTGAACCAATCCAAATGCTTATGCTGAAAAGCCGACATACCTTTTAACATAAACATGAAATAACATTTCTATTTATGTTTCAAATAAATGCGCACATCCCCAAATTATTAAATGGTGTTAGTCCAGTTCCAATACATTGTTTCTGTATTTATCACTATCTAAATTTTGAATACTGCTATATTAATAGTTATTGTTACCTGTTAATCACTTAAATAACTTTTTGGGTATCCATATTAATTATATCCTAAAATGTGCTAACTAAATGGGGATATGTGCTGTTTGCTTGTAAAAAATGGGATGCTAATATGAAAAGGCCTGGAAAATATGTGCCATCCTCTCATATTACCTGATAATGTGTGAACTATAAGAAAGCTATATATTTACATACTACAGAATATGTCATTTTGCGTATGATGCGAGAGTGAGGATTACTATTTACTGAGAGAGCCTGGTCCCTTTTAGGACAAAATATTCTGTATACATCTATATAGATTTTCTCAATGCCAGTAATTAATCAAGTCATAGAAAGAGTTTAGCCCAGAAGGTGTTCTGGTCCCCAGTTTGAAAATCCAGAACACCTCCTGTCTACCCAAGTGTACCTCTCTGTCGCCCCCTCTGGATGGAGCTAAAATATTCTCTATGGCCGTCCATCTGAAGCTGTCAGTCCTTTTATCATGATTCTGTGCGAAATGTTGAACCAATGGGGTACTTGATCTGCCAATCCTAATTGTTGAAAGGTGTTCCCTAATGCGTGACCTTATCTCTCTCGTCGTAAGACCTACATGTTGAATTTTGCAAATTATGCAAGTGATCAAATAAATGACATACTTTGATCTACATGTGATACAAGACTTTATTTCAAAGGACTGACCTGTGGTTGTGGACTGAAAAGTATCTCCACAAATTACCTTTTCACAGGCCACACAGTCCCTGAAATTGCATCTGTGCATTCCCTTCACTGTTAGCCAGGCTGAGCCTCCTGGCTGTACGGTCTTGAGTTTGGTAGGGGCCACCTTGTTACCAATTGTCATGTTCCTTTTATAGGCAAAATGACAACCTGATTTGGCAACATCCATTAGATCATCATCTGCAGAAAGCATATTAAAATGCTTCTTAATGATGCCACAAATTTCACTGTATTCCATAGAATAATTTGTGATGAAAAGTGGGCCTTTTTCAAATTGTTTTTGAGATGGAACGGTCTTATCCTTGGGTAGTAAAAGGTCTTTCCTTTCTAATCCTTCAGCTAACTTTCTAGCTTTTTTGATTATTCTATGCTCATAACCTCTGTTTTGAGTCTCCTTGTTAACTCATTACTCTCCCTCACATAGTGGTCATGATGGCTGCAGTTTCTTTTGACCCTTATGTACTGTCCCTTTGCTACTGCTCCAAACACGTGTTGGGGGTGACAGCTTTTTGTGTGAAGCAACGTGTTCCCTGTTATTGGCTTCCTATAAATAGTGGAAGTTACTTTTTCACCAATTTTACCTATAAGGGTGACATCAAGGTAGTTGATGCTGCTACTGTCACTTTCAAAGGTGAATTCAATCCCTTTGTCATTGTCATTTAGGTAGTCAATAAAAGCATCAACTCCCATTGCGCTGCCTCTCCACACAAACAGGAGATCATCAATAAATCTCCTGAAAAAGACTATACCGTCTCTATATGGGTTTCTTTCTCCAAATATGTGGCACTCCTCCCACCAACCCATGAACAGGTTGGCGTAGGAGGGGGCAAATTTGGCCCCCATGGCAGTACCACATATTTGGAGAAAGAAGCTGCCATCAAACTCGAAGAAATTATGCGTCAAGAGAAAAAGTGTGACTCTATTCACATAATCACATAGTGTGGAGTCATTGCCATAATATTTCTTCATGTAGTAGTCGACCGCTTCCAGCCCCTTCTCATGGGGGATAGAAGAGTAGAGAGATTTCACATCAACTGTGACCCACCTGTAACCCTCTTGCCAGTCAATGTCTGATACCAAATTTAAAACATGTTTGGTGTCTAAAACATAACTTGATAGACGTCTGATCATTGGTTGTAATAGTGCATCAAGCCACTCCAATAGAGGCTCAAAAAGTGACCCAATGCCACTGACAATGGGCCTACCTCTAACATCTGCAAGTGACTTGTGCACTTTGGGCAGGTGGTTAAATATTGGCATTCGGGGGTGGCTCACAAATAGATATTCACCAGTATCTTTATCTAGTAGTCCCAATTCGAGACCATCATCAGTAAGATCCTAAAGCTGCCTCTGAAAATCCTTTGTAGGATCAGAGTTCAATACCCTGTATTCCTTTATGTTTGAAAGTTGTCTGTTTGCCTCCCTGACAAAATCATCCTTGTCAAGGATAACTACAGACCCCCCCTTGTCTGCTGAGCGAATCACCAGATTAGGATTTTCACTTAGTTTTTGTAATGCCTGCCTCTCAGTCGTTGTGATATTCGGCTTGTAAAGTCTCTCATGATAGTGTAAATTTGTGAGATCTTTTTCTACTCTCAAGTGAAACTTTTCAATTACAGAACCTCTGTCTTGAACTTGATATAATTTTGAGGGCTTCTTGAATTTGGGCAGAACAGTGTGTGAATCATCCATGTTGGACTCATCTTCATCCATTAATGTTTGCAGAGCTCTAACATCACACTGTTCTCCAAAACTCAATGTATCCTCTTGCACCAAAGCTTCAATTGGTTACTGAACCAAGTCAGTCACCACAGAGTCCCTCTGTGATTTAAATTTTTGAAAATGTTTGTGAAGCGTCAACTTCCTAACTAGTTTGTTCACGTCCAACAATGTGTTGAAAAGATTAAAACTAACAGTAGGGACAAATCCCAAACCCAATTCCAAAACTTTTGTTTCTGCTTTATTCAATACATAAGTAGACTGATTAATGATACTCATATGAATCTTTTACTTTTTCCTTAATGTGTATCTTCCCTTTGGAGTATCTCTTGTATCTTGCCCCCCCACGTCTTGGGGGGGGGGGGGCAGCGAAAAAACCTGATTGGCCTGTGCTTTTTCTATATTGGTAACAGTATTAAAATTGTTACCCACAATTGTCTCAGGTTTATTCAAATTATATTTGGAATAAGCATAGGGTCTTGCATTCTTAAGGATAGATGCCTTAGGTGTGCTATCTTCCTTAGGCCTAACTGCTTGTGTTGTAACTTCGTGGCTAGGTTGTGGTGTATCAGTACTGAGGGGATAAGGTGTATAGCCTATATCAGTATCCTCCCCTCCTGAACCCGAGCTCTCACCCTGTGAGTCAGTTTCATTGTCTGAGAACTGTATTCTGCGCTGGCCTCTCCTTCCTCTGCCTCTCTGTCTCTGTCTATTGCCTTTCCTATTGCCAAATCCCCTTCTAGAATTATATTCTCTCCTCCTGGAGAAACGTTCTTTATGATTCCAAATGTATACCAAATTGTTATTGAAATCTGTCTGATCACGTATGAATTTGTTGTGCTTTTTATATAGTAATAATTGTTTGGATTCGGCTATAGTGTCTTGAAGGATCTGGTCAAGTGCTGGGTAATCTAGCTGTGAGCTACGTGTGTTTAGCTCATTCTGAATGAGAGTAATCTTATCAGTTATAACTTTAAGCTGAGTTGTCTTATATTGTACTAAAAGTACCATCAACCTAGCTGAACATTCAGATAATGTGTCATTCCATAATTGTATAAACTCTCTGTCTTCAGTTACAAATGTGGGAAACTTATTTATACATAATCCCCTAGGAATTAAACCCAGTTAATTATATTTCTTTAGCGTTATAATGTTCCATTTGAGTCTATTTTCTTTTATCAGCAAATCTTCCATGTCCTCAAATAAGGCCGTCAGAGTTAACTTGGTTGGATCAGTGGAAAAGATGGCATCAATTTCCCTTATATGCTCATCCCTTTCAGTGGCAGTCTTTAATGAATAAAAGGTATGTGCTTGAACTTGCACACTGCTGTCAGTCCCGGTATTCATCATGAACCCCCAACTGATACTGATACACCACAACCTAGCCACGAAGTTACAACACAAGCAGTTAGGCCCAAGGAAGATAGCACACCTAAGGCATCTATCCTTAAGAATGCAAGACCCTATGCTTATTCCAAATATAATTTGAATAAACCTGAGACAATTGTGGGTAACAATTTTAATACTGTTACCAATATAGAAAAAGCACAGGCCAATCAGGTTTTTTCGCTGGCCCCCCCCAAGAGGAGATGTGGGGGGGCAAGATACAAGAGATACTCCAAAGGCAAGATACACATTAAGGAAAAAGTAAAAGATTCATAGATTATGAGTGTCATTAATCTGTCTACTTATGTATTGAATAAAGCAGAAACAAAAGTTTTGGAATTGGGTTTGGGATTTGTCCCTACTGTTAGTTTTAATCTTTTCAACACATTGTTGGACGTGAACAAACTAGTTAGGAAGTTGACGCTTCACAAACACTTTCAAAAATTTAAATCACAGAGGGACTCTGTGGTGACTGACTTGGTTCAGTCACCAATTGAAGCTTTGGTGCAAGAGGATACATTGAGTTTTGGAGAACAGTGTGATGTTAGAGCTTTCAAACATTAATGGATGAAGATGAGTCCAACTTGGATGATTCACACACTGTTGTACCCAAATTCAAGAAGCCCTCAAAATTATATCCAGTTCAAGACAGAGGTTCTGTAATTTAAAAGTTTCACTTGAGAGTAGAAAAAGATCTCACGAATTTACACTATCGTGAGAGACTTTACAAGCCGAATATCACAGCGACTGAGAGGCAGGCATTACAAAAACTAAGTGAAAAATCCTAATCTGGTGATTCGCTCAGCAGACAAGGGGGGGGGTCTGTAGTTATCCTTGACAAGGATGATTTTGTCAGGGAGGCAAACAGACAACTTTCAAACACAAAGGAATACAGGGTATTGAACTCTGATCCTACAAAGGATTTTCAGAGGCAGCTTAAGGATCTTATTGATGATGGTCTCGAATTGGGACTACTAGATAAAGATACTGGTGAATATCTATTTGTGAGCCACCCCAGAATGCCAATATTTAACCACCTGCCCAAAGTGCACAAGTCACTTGCAGATGTTAGAGGTAGGCCCATTGTCAGTGGCATTGGGTCACTTTTTGAACCTCTATCTGAGTGGCTTGATGCACTTTTACAACCAATGATCAGACGTCTATCAAGTTATGTTTTAGACACCAAACATGTTTTAAATTTGGTATCAGACATTGACTGGCAAGAGGGTTACAGGTGGGTCACAGTTGATGTGAAATCTCTCTACTCGTCTATCCCCCATGAGAAAGGGCTGGATGCGGTCGACTACTACATGAAGAAATATTATGGCAATGACTCCACACTATGTGATTATGTGAATAGAGTCACACTTTTTCTCTTGACGCATAATTTCTTTGAGTTTGATGGCAGCTTCTTTCTCCAAATATGTGGTACTGCCATGGGGGCCAAATTTGCCCCCTCCTACGCCAACCTGTTCATGGGTTGGTGGGAGGAGTGCCACATATTTGGAGAAAGAAACCCATATAGAGACGGTATAGTCTTTTTCAGGAGATTTATTGATGATCTCCTGTTTGTGTGGAGAGGCAGCGCAATGGGAGTTGATGCTTTTATTGACTACCTAAATGACAATGACAAAGGGATTGAATTCACCTTTGAAAGTGACAGTAGCAGCATCAACTACCTTGATGTCACCCTTATAGGTAAAATTGGTGAAAAAGTAACCAAATAACAGGGAACACGTTGCTTCACGCAAAAAGCTGTCACCCCAAACACGTGTTTGGAGCAGTAGCAAAGGGACAGTACATAAGGGTCAAAAGAAACTGCAGCCATCATGACCACTATGTGAGGGAGAGTAATGAGTTAACAAGGAGACTCAAAACAGAGGTTATAAGCATAGAATAATCAAAAAAAGCTAGAAAGTTAGTTGAAGGATTAGAAAGGAAAGACCTTTTACTACCCAAGGATAAGACCGTTCCATCTCAAAAACAATTTGAAAAAGGCCCACTTTTCATCACAAATTATTCTATGGAATACAGTGAAATTTGTGGCATCATTAAGAAGCATTTTAATATGCTTTCTGCAGATGATGATCTAATGGATGTTGCCAAATCAGGTTGTCATTTTGCCTATAAAAGGAACATGACAATTGGTAACAAGGTGGCCCCTACCAAACTCAAGACCGTACAGTCAGGAGGCTCAGCCTGGCTAACAGTGAAGGGAATGCACAGATGCAATTTCAGGGACTGTGTGGCCTGTGAAAAGGTAATTTGTGGAGATACTTTTCAGTCCACAACCACAGGTCAGTCCTTTGAAATAAAGTCTTGTATCACATGTAGATCAAAGTATGTCATTTATTTGATCACTTGCATAATTTGCAAAATTCAACATGTAGGTCTTACGACGAGAGAGATAAGGTCACGCATTAGGGAACACCTTTCAACAATTAGGATTGGCAGATCAAGTACCCCATTGGTTCAACATTTCGCACAGAATCATGATAAAGGGACTGACAGCTTCAGATGGACGGCCATAGAGAATATTTTAGCTCCATCCAGAGGGGGCGACAGAGAGGTACTATTGGGTAGACAGGAGGTGTTCTGGATTTTCAAATTGGGGACCAGAACACCTTCTGGGCTAAACTCTTCCTATGACTTGATTAATTACTGGCATTGAGAAAATCTATATAGATGTATACAGAAAATTTTGTCCTAAAAGGGACCAGGCTCTCTCAGTAAATAGTAATCCTCACTCTCGCATCATATGCAAAATGACATATTCTGTAGTATGTAAATATATAGCTTTCTTATAGTTCACACATTATCAGGTAATATGAGAGGATGGCACATATTTTCCAGGCCTTTTCATATTAGCATCCCATTTTTTACAAGCAAACAGCACATTTAGTTAGCACATTTTAGGATATAATTAATATGGATACCCAAAAAGTTATTTAAGTGATTAATAGGTAACAATAACTATTAATATAGCAGTATTCAAAATTTAGATAGTGATAAGTAAAGCCGAAACATGTCAGCTGTTTTTTCCTTTTCTCCAATTTGACCAACCAGCTGCTGTCAAGCCTATTTACTATCTATGCAAACTGAGTTTTTACTTTGTTAGCCATTATATTGGAACTTTTAAGTTGTAGCTGTTTATGCTTGAATAAAAGCTACCTTTCTCATCTACCGGTGCTCCTGATCTGTCATTTGTTGACATATCCTGATACATGATGTCTGATACCTGATGTCTGATACCTGATGTCTGACGTCTGATACCTGATGTCTGACACCTGATACCTGACGTCTGATACCTGATGTCTGACTCCTGAAACCTAATGTCTTACACCTGAGTCCTGATGTCTGACACCTGATACCTGATGTCTGACACCTGACTCCTGATACATGATGTCTGACACCTGATGTCTGATACCTGATGTCTGACGTCTGATACCTGATGTCTGACACCTGAAACCTGACGTCTGATACCTGATGTCTGATACCTGATGTCTGACACGTGAGTCCTGATGTCTGATACCTGATGTCTGATACCTGATGTCTGACACCTGATGCCTGACTCCTAATGTCTGACACCTGATTCCTGATGTCTGATAACTGAGGTACAATGGAGTTTTCAGGGAGGTAGCATAGAGTTTTAGAGGATGGAGGAGGGAGTTTTACAGGAGGGGGGAGAAAGGAGGGAGTTTTGCAGGAGGGAGCATGGAGTTTTAAAGGATGGAGGAGGGAGTTTGGGAGGAAGGAGGAGTAAGGAGGGAGTTTTGCAGGAGGGAGCATGGAGTTTTAAAGGATGGAGGAGGGAGTTTTGGGGGAGGGAGGAGAAAGGAGGGAGTTTTGCAGGAGGGAGCATGGAGTTTTAATGGAGGGAGGAGGGAGTATTGCAGGAGGGAGCAAGGATGTCCTAAAATGGACACCGTAAGTTAGCTCCCAGCAGTGCAGTACTACTGCTGAGTCTACATAGGTTTACTCTTCAACAAAGGCTAACAAGAGAAAAAAGTGCATTTAAAATGGAAAGTTGTGTAAAATTGTATGCTCTGTCTTCATCTTCCCTTTACTGTCCCTTTAAAATATTTTAAAGCTGCAGCTGCTCTATGTAATGCTGTAAATACAATACAATTTTATATGTAATTGTTTAGTGTCCCTTTTTTAGTAAGAATTAATGCACATATGCCCCTTGTCATTGGATCATCACCTGTGTTCAGTTAGCTCCCAGTAGTGCATTGCATCTCTGGAGTTGATTTTAACTACGTGTACGGTCCTATGTAGACTCAGCAGTAGTAATGCACTGCTGGGAGCTAACTGAACACACCGTGTGCAACCTGAAAGTGCAACCAATTTTCTTTTTGCTTTTGTTCAGCAGAACACCCCTGCAGAACCCCCACCAGTAGTTTTCTGTGGGTGCACATTCCCTTGGTCTGCTATTTCCATAAACATTACCTCAGTGTTTCACATTAGACAGTGAACCAATCAAAGGAATGTGTGTGTACATAGATTGAGCGACATAGTCTTTCACCCCCATTCCAATATATCAATAAATAAAAAATAATTTATGTAAGAACTTACCTGATAAATTAATTTCTTTCATATTGGCAAGAGTCCACGAGCTAGTGACGTATGGGATATACAATCCTACCAGGAGGGGCAAAGTTTCCCAAACCTCAATATGCCTATAAATACACCCCTCACCACACCCACAATTCAGTTTAACGAATAGCCAAGTAGTGGAGTGATAAAGAAAGGAGTAAAAAGCATCAACAAAGGAATTTGGAAATAATTGTGCTTTATACAAAAAATCACAACCACCATAAAAAGGGTGGGTCTCATGGACTCTTGCCAATATGAAAGAAATTAATTTATCAGGTAAGTTCTTACATAAATTATGTTTTCTTTCATGTATTTGGCAAGAGTCCATGAGCTAGTGAGGAATGGGATAGTAATACCCAAGATGTGGAACTCCACAGAAGAATCACTAGAGAGGGAGGGATAAAATAATAACAGCCATTTTCTGCTGAAAAAAATTAATCCACAACCCAAAATATAAGTTTATTTTCATAATAAAAAGAAAAAACTTAAACATAAGCAGAGGAATCAAACTGAAACAGCTGCCTGAAAAACTTTTCTACCAAAATCTGCTTCCGAAGAAGCAAACACATAAAAACGGTAGAATTTAGTAAATGTATGCAAAGAAGACCCAGTTGCTGCTTTGCAAATCTGATCAACTGAAGCGTCATTCTTAAAAGCCTGATCTAGACTGATCTAGTAGAATGAGCTGTAATTCTCTAAAGGCGGGGCCTGACCCGACTCTAAATAAGCCTGATGAATCAAAAGCTTTAACCAAGATGCCAAGGAAATATCAGAAGCCTTCTGACCTTTCCTAGAACCAGAAAAGATAACAAATAGACTAGAAGTCTTCCTGAAATCTTTAGTAGCTTCAACATAATATTTCAAAGCTCTTACCACATACAAAGAATGTAGGGATCTCTCCAAAGAATGCTTAGGATTAGGACACAAAGAAGGGACAACAATTTCTCTATTAATGTTGCTAGAATTCACAACCTTAGGTAGAAATTTAAATGAAGTTCGCAAAACTGCCTTATCCTGATGGAAAATCAGAAAAAGGGGTTTCAAAAGAAAGAGGAGATAATTCGGGAACTCTTCTAGCAGAAGAGATGGCCAAAAGGAATAACACTTTCCAAGAAAGTAGTTTAATGTCCAAAGAATGCCTAGGCTCAAACGGAGGACCAAAGCCTATACAAAACAGTGAATATCAGGAAGCTTAGCAATCTTTCTGTGAAAAAAAACAGAAAGATCAGAGATTTGTCCCTTCAAGGAACTTGCAGACAAACCCTTATCCAAACCATCCTGAAGAAACTGTAAAATTCTAGGAATTCTAAAAGAATGCCAGGAGAATTTATGAGAAGAACACCATGAAATATGTCTTCCAAACTTGATAATAAATCTTCCTAGAAACAGATTTACGAGCCTGTAACATAGTATTAATCACTGAGTCAGAGAAACCTCTATGACTAAGCACTAGGAAGTGGCCAAGGTTGGCAACTGGACATCCAAACAAGATTTGCATACCAAAACCTGTGAGGCCTTGCTGGAGCTCCCAGCAACACAAACGATTGTTCCACGATGATTTTGGAGATCACTCTTGGAAGAAGAACTAGAGGCGGGAAAATATAAGCAGGTTGTTAACACCTAGGAACTGTTAATGCATCCACCGCTTCCGCCGGAGGATCACTGGACCTGGACTTGTAACTGGGTAGTTTCTTGTTTAGATGGGAAGACATCAGATCTATTTCTGGGAGACCCCACATCTGAACAATCTGAGAAAACACATCTGGATGGAGCGACCACTCCTCCGGATGTAAAGTCTGACGGCTGAGATAATCCGCTTCCCAATTGTCTATACCTGGGATATGAATCGCAGAAATTAGACAGGAGCTGGATTCCGCCCAAGCAAGTACCTTGATGATTGACACATGCCACAGTTGTGATATTGTCTGTCTGAAAATAAATGAACGGTTCTCTCTTCAACAGAGGCCAAACCTGAAGAGCCCTGAAAATAGCATGGAGTTCTAAAATATTGATTGGTAACCTTGCCTCTTGAGATTTACAAACCCCTTGTGCTGTCAGAGATCCCCAGACAGCTCCCCAACCTGAAAGACTTGCATCTGTTGTGATCACAGTCCAGGTTGGACGAACAAAAGAGGCCCCTTGAACTATACGATGGTGATCTAACCACCAAGTCAGAGAGAGTCGAATATTGGGATTTAAGGATATTAATTGTGATATCTTTGTATAATCCCTGCACCATTGATTCAGCATACAAAGCTGGAGAGGTCTCATATGAAAATCAGCAAAGGGGATCGCGTCCGATGCTGCAGTCATGAGACCTAAAACTTCCATGCACATAGCTACTGAAGGGAATGATTGAGATTGAAGGTTCCAACAAGCTGAAACCAATTTTAATCGTCTCTTGTCTGTTAGAGACAGTGTCATGGACCCTGAATCTATCTGGAAACCTAAAAAAGGTGACCCTTGTCTGAGGAATCAAAGAACTTTTTGGTAAATTGATCCTCCAACCATGTCTTTGAAGAAACAACACTAGTTGATTCGTGTGAGATACTGCAGAATGTAAAGACTGAGCTAGTACCAAGATATCATCCAAATAAGGAAACACCGCAATACCCCGTTCTCTGATTACAGAGAGTAGGGCACCGAAAAACTTTGAGAAGATTCTTGGAGCTGTCGCTAGGCCAAATAGAAGAGCGACAAATTGGTAATGCTTGTCTAGAAAAGAGAATCTCAGAAACTGATAGTGGTCTGGATGAATCGGAATATGAAGATATGCATCCTGTAAGTCTATTGTGAACATATAATGCCCTTGCTGAACAAAAGGCAGAATAGTCCTTATAGTCACCATTTTAAAAGTTGTCACTCTTACATAACGATTCAAAATTTTCAGATCCAGAACTGGCCCGAATGAATTTTCTTTCTTTGGGACAATGAATAGATTTGAATAAAACCCCAGACCCTGTTCCTGAAACGGAACTGGTATAATTACCCCTGAAAGCTCCAGGTCTGAAACACACTTCAGAAAAACATGAGCCTTTACTGGATTTGCTGGGATGTGTGAGAGAAAAAATCTTCTCACAGGAAGTCTTACTCTGAATCCTATTCGGTACCCTTGAGAGACAATATTCTGAATCCATTAATTTGGACAGAATCTGCCCAAATGTTTTGGAAGAATCTTAATCTGCCCCCTACCAGCTGAGCTGTAATGAGGGCCGCACCTTCATGCAGACTTGGGCTTCCTTTGGTTTCTTAAATGGTTTGGATTTACTCCAACTTGAAGAAGGTTTCCAATTGGAACCAGATTCTTTGGGGGAGGATTTGGTTTCTGTTCCTTAAAATGATTAGCATGTTGAAGCAATCGAACAATGCTAGACAAATCAGGATCCATTTCCTGTTGCGCTAAACTTTCCAACCAAAAAGTTGATGCAGCTGCAACATCAGCCATAGAAATGGCAGGCCTGATAATATACTTTTAATTAAAGTTAAGGATGATGGCACCACTTACTAATAATATATTAGAATAGGATTCGTGACTGTTCAGGTTAAAGTTAAACGGCCTTGGCTAATAACTAGCAATATTGTAGTGTAGGTGCTTAGTATCAAGAAACTCATACAAAAGATTGTTAGTAAAAGGAACTAAACAAATAAGATACTATGGGCGCGATCCGATATAGATCGTAGTTTGCGGCGCAAGCGAGGGAACCCGCGTTGCCCGCAGTTACAGCTCGCAACTCGAGCTATCCCATATACGGCGCCGTCAGATGCTAAAGTGCCGTAAGTCTCACAAACCAGCGATGTTCAGAAATCTGCGAAATACAAATTTCTGGCGTCGCCAGTGACTTACGGCATGTTAGAAACTGCCGGCGCCTACAAAACCTGACTAAAGTCTAAATCACCCGCACTGTCTAACACGCCTCCCTAACATAGCCCGACACGTCTAACACGCCTCCCTAACATAGCCCGACACGTCTAACCCTCTATCCGCTATCCCCCCTCACTATCCTAACAATAAAATATGTATTAACCCCTAAACCTCCGCTCCCGGAGTCCGCCGCTACCTAATAAAGTTATTAACCCCTAAACCGCCACCAGCTATATTAAATCTATAACCCCCTAAAGTGAGCCCCTAACACCTCCGCCATCTACCTTACCTACCCCCTAAAGTGAGCCCCTACCCCGCCGCTATCTATTTTAAAATTATTAACCCCTAATCTAATCCCCCTACCCCGCCGCCATCTATATTAAATTATTTAACCCCTAAAATACTAAACTATCCCTACCACTAAATCTAAGTCTAACCCTACAAATAGCCCTGAAAAGGGCTTTTTGCGTGGCATTGCCCCAAAGTAACAGCTCTTTTGCCAGCCCTTAAAAGGGCTTTTGGCGGGGCTTTGTCACAAAGTAAACTGCTCTTTTGCCTACAATCTACATCCCCCTACACCGCGGCCACCTATAATAAATGTATTAACCCCTAATCTAATCCCCCTACACCGCCGCCAGCTATATTAACTATATTAACCCTAATTATATTAGGGTTAATATAGTTAATATAGTTATTATATTATATATATTAACTATATTATCCCTAATTATATTAGGGTTAATATAGTTAATATCGTTATTATATTATATATATATATATAAAGTATAATAACCCTATCTAACTCTAACATCCCTAACTAAACTCTTATTAAAATAAATCTAATATTAATATTATTAATTAAAATATTCCTATTTAAATCTAAATACTTACCTATAAAATAAACCCTAAGATAGCTACAATATAATTAATAATTACATTGTAGCTATGTTAGGGTTTATATTTATTTTACAGGTAAATTGTTAATTATTTTAACTAGGTATAATAGCTATTAAATAGTTATGAACTATTTAATAGCTACCTAGTTAAAATAATTACCCAATTACCTGTAAAATAAATCCTAACCTAAGTTACAAATACACCTACACTATCAATAAATTAAATAAACTACAAATATCTATCTAAAAATACAATTAAATAAACTAAACTAAATTACAAAAACAAACAAACACTAAATTACAAAAAATTCAAAAAAGTGAACAAGATTTTTAAGCTAATTACACCTATTCTAAGCCCCCTAATAAAATAATAAATCCCCCCAAAATAAAAAAAATTCCCTACCCTATTCTAAATTAAAAAAAGTTCAAAGCTCTTTTACCCTACCAGCCCTTAAAAGGGCCTTTTGTGGGGGCATGCCCCAAAGAAAACTGCTCTTTTGCCTGAAAAAAAAAACACAATACCACCCCCCAACATTACAACCTACCACCCACATACCCCTAATCTATCCCAAACCCCCTTAAATAAACCTAACACTACCCCCCTGAAGATCTCCCTACCTTGTCTTCACCACCGGGCCGAACTCCTCATCCGATCCGGGCGATGTCTATCCAAGCGGTAAAGAAGAGGTCTTCATCCCAGCGATGTCTTTATCCAAGCGGCAGCAAAGTCTTCTTCCATCGGGCAGAATCTTCCATCAAGCGGCATCTTGAATATTCTCTCCACCGACGCGGAGCATCCATCCTGGCCGACGACTGAACGACGAATGAGGTACCTTTAAATGACGTCATCCAAGATGGCGTCCGTCGAATTCCGATCGGAACAGCCAATAGAACGCAAGCTCAATCTGATTGGCTGATTGGTTCAGCCAATCGGATTGAACTTGAATCTGATTGGCTGATTCAATCAGCCAATCAGATTTTTCTAAGTTAATTCCGATTGGCTGATAGAATCCTATCAGCCAATCGGAAGTCGACGGACGCCATCTTGGATGACGTCATTTAAAGGTACCTCAGTCGTCGGCCGGGATGGATGCTCCGCATTGGAGGAGCGAAGAATGAAGATTGAAGATGCCGCTTAATGGAAGATGCTGCCCGATGGAAGAAGACTTTGCTGCCGCTTGGAGAAAGACATCAACGGGATGAAGAATTCTTCTTTGCCGCTTGATTGGACATCGCCCGGATCGGATGAAGAGTTCTGCCCGGCGGGGTGAATACAAGGTAGGGAGATCTTCAGGGGGGTAGTGTTAGGTTTATTTAAGGGGGGTTTGGGTTAGATTAGGGGTATGTGGGTGGTGGGTTGTAATGTTGGGGGGTGGTATTGTGTTTTTTTTTCAGGCAAAAGAGCAGTTTTCTTTGGGGCATGCCCCCACAAAAGGCCCTTTTAAGGGCTGGTAAGGTAAAAGAGCTTTGAACTATTTTTAATTTAGAATAGGGTAGGGAATTTTTTTTATTTTGGGGGTTTATTATTTTATTAGGGGGCTTAGAATAGGTGTAATTAGCTTAAAAATCTTGTAATCTTTTTTTTATTTTTTGTAATTTAGTGTTTTTTTTTGTAATTTAGTTTAGTTTATTTAATTGTATTTTTAGATAGATATTTGTAGTTTATTTAATGTATTGATAGTGTAGGTGTATTTGTAACTTAGGTTAGGATTTATTTTACAGGTAATTGGGTAATTATTTTAACTAGGTAGCTATTAAATAGGTAATAACTATTTAATAGCTATTATACCTAGTTAAAATAATTAACAATTTACCTGTAAAATAAATATAAACCCTAACATAGCTACAGTGTAATTATTAATTATATTGTAGCTATCTTAGGGTTTATTTTATAGGTAAGTATTTAGATTTAAATAGGAATATTTTAGTTTATAATATAAATTAGATTTATTTAATAAGAATTTAGTTAGGGGTGTTAGGGTTAGATAGAGTTAATATAGTTAATATAAATACTATAGTAACTATATTAACTATATTAACCCTAATATAATTAGGGTTAATATAGTTAATATATATAATGTAATAACTATATTAACTATAATATACTTAGGGTTAATATAGATAATATAGCTGGCGGTGGGGTAGGTAGATTAAATTAGGGTTAATAATTTTAATATAGATGGCGGCGGTGTAAGGGGCTTATATTAGGGGTTAATACCATTAATATAGGTGCGGCGGTTTAGGGAGGGCAGGTTATAGGGCAAAAGAGCTGTTAACTTTGGGCCCTTTTAAGGGCTGGTAATAGAGTTTATTACTTTATGGATATTAGATTAGGGGTTAATAATATTAATATAGCTGGCGGCGGTGTAAGGGGTCAGATTAGGGGATAGATCAGTTAGATGGTGGCGGTTTTAGGGGCTCACAGTAGGGGGTTAGTTTATGTAGATGGCGGCGGTTTAGGGGTTAAATACTTTATTAGGGATTGAGGCGGGGGATCGCGGTTGACAGGTAGATAGACATTGCGCATGCGTTAGGTGTTAGGTTTTATTTAGCAGATCGCGGTTGACAGTTAGATAGACATTGCGCATGCGTTAGGTGTTAGGTTTATTTAGCAGCCAGTTTAGGGAGTTACGGGGCTCCAATACTCAGCGTAAGGCTTCTTACGGCTGCTTTTTGTGGCGAGGTGAAAATGGAGTAAGATTTCTCCATTTTCGCCACGTAAGTCCTTACGCTGTATATTGGATACCAAACTACGCGGGTTTGGTATACCTGCCTATGGCCCAAAAAACTACGGGCGACGGCAGAAATATACGCGCGTAACTTCTAGGTTACGCCGTATATAGGATACCAAACCCGCGCAAATATTGGCGTCGCCCGCTTTTGCGGGCGACGATTTTTATTGGATCGACCCCTATATAAGCACTCAAATAGAACACTAAAGATGTTAGAATTGTTAAGAAAGTCACACACAATAAAAGATTAAACTTTATTAGAACATATTTAAAATCAGGGAATTTAAAACTAAAATGTCAGCAAATTACCAGTACCTAGACTGGTTGTGAAGGGGTGAACCTCACTGTTGTTATAATTAATCCTTATAATATTCGCTCAGGTGAGAGAGTAAACGTCACTTATTAGTATAAGGGCTATAGATATTAGCTCCAGGTACACTGGGTGAAAAGGGGTTCTGATAGGTCACTAAATGTTGATATAAATGACTATAATTCAAAGTTATCAGGCCAGTGAATTAATAAAAATTCGAGGCACCACTATAGGGTGATTGATTGGTCAGTACATATATCATAATGTTATCCCCTAGTAGATGGATATAAATAAAATTATAACAGTGTATAGTAATATCCTTCAAATATTCCCTTATCGTAGGTTAAGACTTAGGGGGGAAGTTATCAACGTGTCAACTTTCCTGCCTTCGCCGGCCCAATACGCCCGCCTAAGCTCGCCTCACATCGTCGCCGCGGACCTGAAAAAATTCGCCTAAGTTTTCAAGTAAAGCTGTCAAAAAGCCGCGCACCAAGTACGGGGCGATGAGCAGCGGACTGTGAGAGTTATCACACATCCGATCTTGCTGCTCTTCGGCTGTTTGACAGCTTTCTTGCTAGCCTGTCACTAAGCACTCACACTATACTACACTGTTCTACCCCCTATACCGGAGCCTCCCGCAACTAAATAAAGTTACTAACCCCTAAACCGCCGCTCCTAGACCCCGCCGCAAGTCTTATAAATGTATTAACCCCTAAACCGCCGCTCCTAGACCCCGCCGCAAGTCTTATAAATGTATTAACCCCTAAACCGCCGCCCCCGGACACCGCTGCCACCTACATTATACCTAGTAACCCCTATCCTGCCCCCCCTATACCGTCGCCCTCTATAATAAAGTTATTAACCCCTATCCTGCTGATCCCGCACCTCGCCGCAAATAAATAAATAGTTTAACCCCTAAACCGCCGCTCCCTGAACCCGCCGCAACCTATATTAAATTTATTAACCCCTATCCTGCCCCCCCTACACCGTCGCCACCTATAATAAATTTATTAACCCCTATCCTGCCCCCCACTACACCGCCGCCACTGTAATAACATTATTAACCCCTAAACCTAAGTCTAACACTAACCCTAACACCCCCCCTAACTTAAATATTAATTAAATAAATCTAAATACTATTTCTATTATTAACTAAGTTAATCCTATTTAAAACTAAATACTTACCTGTAAAATAAACCCTAAGATAGCTACAATGTAATTAATAATTATATTGTAGCTATCTTAGGATTTATATTTATTTTACAGGTAACTTTGTATTTATTTTAGCTAGTTAGAATAGTTATTAAATAGTTATTAACTATTTAATAACTACCTAGCTAAAAGAAATACAAAATTACCTGTAAAATAAATCCTAACCTAAGTTACAATTAAACCTAACACTACACTATCATTACATTAATTAAATAAATTAACTACAAATAACTACAATTAAATACAATTACATAAACTAACTAAAGTACAAAAAATAAAAAAAGCTAAGTTACAAAAAAATAAAATAAGTTACAAACATTTAAAAAAATATTACAACAATTTTAAGCTACTTACACCTAATCTAAGCCCCCTAATAAAATAACAAACCCCCCAAAATAAAAAAATGCCCTACCCTATTCTACATTAAAAAAGTTCAAAGCTCTTTTACCTTACCAGCCCTTAAAAGGGCCTTTTGTGGGGGCATGCCCCAAAGAATTCAGCTCTTTTGCCTGTAAAAGAAAAATACAACCCCCCCCCCAACATTAAAACCCACCACCCACATACCCCTCATCTAACCCAAACCCCCCTTAAAATAACCTAACACTAATCCTCTGAAGATCATCCTACCTTGAGTCGTCTTCACTCAACCGAGCAGCGATGGAACCGAAGAGGAGACCCGGACCGGCAGAAGTGATCCTCCAAGCGGCGCTGAAGAAATCTTCCATCCGATGAAGTGATCCTCCAAGCGGCGCTGAAGAAATCTTCCATCCGGGCGATGTCATCTTCCAAGAGGCGCTGAAGAAGTCTTCTATCCGGGCGAGGTCATCTTCCAAGCCGGGTCTTGAATCTTCATCCCGCCAACGCAGAACATCCTTCTTTCCAGACGGACTACCGACGAATGAAGGCTCCTTTAAGGGACGTCATCCAAGATGGCGTCCCTTCAATTCCGATTGGCTGATAGGATTCTATCAGCCAATCGGAATTAAGGTAGGAAAAATCTGATTGGCTGATTGAATATAAGCCAATCGGAATTGAAGGGACGCCATCTTGGATGACGTCCCTTAAAGGAGCCTTCATTCGTCGGTAGTGCGTCGGTAAAGAAGGATGTTCCGCGTCGGCGGGATGAAGATTCAAGACCCGGCTTGAAAGATGACCTCGCCCGGATAGAAGACTTCTTCAGCGCCTCTTGGAAGATGACATCGCCCGGATAGAAGATTTCTTCAGCGCCGCTTGGAGGATCACTTCATCGGATGGAAGATTTCTTCAGCGCCCCTTGGATGATCACTTCTGCCGCTCCAAATGTCCTCTTCGGGTCCATCGCTGCTCGGTTGAGTGAAGACGACTCAAGGTAGGATGATCTTCAGGGGATTAGTGTTAGGTTATTTTAAGGGGGGTTTGGGTTAGATTAGGGGTATGTGGGTGGTGGGTTTTAATGTTGGGGGGGTTGTATTTTTCTTTTACAGGCAAAAGAGCTGAATTCTTTGGGGCATGCCCCCACAAAAGTCCCTTTTAAGGGCTGGTAAGGTAAAAGAGCTTTGAACTTTTTTAATGTAGAATAGGGTAGGGCATTTTTTTATTTTGGGGGGGTTTGTTATTTTATTAGGGGGCTTAGATTAGGTGTAATTAGCTTAAAATTGTTGTAATATTTTTAAAATGTTTGTAACTTATTTTTTTTATTTTTTGTAACTTAGCTTTTTTTATTTTTTGCACTTTAGTTAGTTTATTTAATTGAATTTAATTGTAGTTATTTGTAGTTAATTTATTTAATTTATTTAATGATAGTGTAGTGTTAGGTTTAATTGTAACTTAGGTTAGGATTTATTTTACAGGTAATTTTGTATTTCTTTTAGCTAGATAGTTATTAAATAGTTAATAACTATTTAATAACTATTCTAACTAGCTAAAATAAATACAAAGTTACCTGTAAAATAAATATAAATCCTAAGATAGCTATTTAATAGGTAATAGGTAAGCTATTAAATAGTTAATAACTATTTAATAGCTATTGTACCTAGTTAAAATAAATTGAAAGTTACCTGTAAAATAAAAATAAATCCTAAGATAGCTACAATATAATTATTATTTATATTGTAGCTATATTAGGGTTTATTTTAAAGGTAAGTATTTAGTTTTAAATAGGATTAATTTAGTTCATAATAGAAATATTATTTAGATTTATTTAATTAATATTTAAGTTAGGGGGGTGTTAGGGTTAGTGTTAGACTTAGGTTTTGGGGTTAATAATGTTATTACAGTGGCGGCAGTGTAGTGGGGGGCAGGATAGGGGTTAATAAATGTATTATAGGTGGCGACGGTGTAGGGGGGGCAGATTAGGATTTAATATAGGTTGCGGCAGGGTCAGGGAGCGGCGGTTTAGGGGTTAAACTATTTATTTATTTGCTGCGAGGTGCGGGATCGGCAGGATAGGGGTTAATAACTTTATTATAGAGGGCGGCGGTATAGGAGGGGCAGGATAAGGGGTTACTAGGTATAATGTAGGTGGCGGTGGGCTCCGGGAGCGGCGGTTTAGGGATTAATATGTATAGAGTAGCTTGCGGTGGGCTCCGTGAGTGGCGGTTTAGGGGTTAATCATTTTATTTAGTTGCGGCGGTGTAGGGGGGGACAGATTAGAGGTGTTTAGACTCGGGGTACATGTTAGGGTGTTAGGTGTAGACAGCTCCCATAGGAATGAATGGGATGTCTGTCAGCAGCAAACTTGTACTTTCGCTATGGTCAGACTCCCATTGATTCCTATGGGATCTGCCGCCTCCAGGGTGGCGGTTTGAAAACCAGGTACGCTGGGCCGTAAAAGTGCCGAGCGTACTTGCTAGTTTTTTGATAACTAGCAAAAGTAGTCAGATTGTGCCGCACTTGTGTGCGGAACATCTGGAGTGGCGTAAGAATCGATCTGTGTCGGACTGAGTCCGGCGGATCGAAGTTTACGTCACAAAATTCTACTTTTGCCGGTCTCTAGCCTTCGATAACTAAGGCGAATCAGCCTCGCCACAAATACGCTGCGGAATTCCAGCGTATTTGAGGTTGACGGCTTGATAACTACCCCCCTTAGAGTCCATCAATAATCTTGGTTCTCATAATATGGGGTGTATCCCTATGTTTAACCCTTAACTTGTTAGATGGTTTATTATGTGACACAAAATTATTTGGTATATCGTAAGTTTTTTTTTTAATATAGGTATGTATCACTTTAAATATAGTCCCAGAAATATACAGGTATGGCCACTATCACCGGTCTCCACCAGAGATATTATTGTGTTGTTATTAGTAACATGGATCCAATATCAATATAAATGTATATCACCTTAATGGTAATAATTAAGGTTATATACATTTATATTGATATTGTATCCATGGTACTAAAAACAACACAATAATATCTCTGGTGGAGACCGGTGATAGTGGCCATACCTGTATATTTCTGGGACTATATTTAAAGTGATACATACCTATATTAAAAAAAATACTTACGATATACCAAATAATTTTGTGTCAGTTATAATAAACCATCTAACAAGTTAAGGGTTAAACACAGTGATACACCCCATATTATGAGAACCAAGATTATTGGTGGACTCTAAGTCTTAATCTACGATAAGGGAATATTTGAAGGATATTACAATACACTGTTAAAATTTTATTTATATCCATCTACTAGGGGATAACATTATGATATATGTACTGACCAATTAATCACCCTATAGTGGTGACTTGAATTTTTATTAATTCACTGGCCTGATAACTTTGAATTATAGTCATTTATATCAACATTTAGTGACCTATCAGAACCCTTTTGCACCCAGTGTACCTGGAGCTAATATCTATAGCCCTTATACTAATAAGTTTACTCTCTGATCTGAGCGAACATTATAAAGATTAATTATAACAACAGTGAGGTTCACCCCTTCACAACCAGTCTAGGTACTGGTAATTTGCTGACATTTTAGATTTTAAATATGTTCTAATAAAGTTTAATCTTTTATTGTGTGTGACTTTCTTCACAATTCTAACATCTTTAGGGTTCTACTTGAGTGCTTATATAGTATCTTATTTGTTTAGTTCCTTTTACTAACAATCTTTTGTATGAGGCCTGAGAAGATAGCCAGAATATAAATAAGCTTCCTTAGATAAGATTCAATATCAAAAATTGTATAACACCTAGCGCCTGTTGTGGGAAGACCCTTAGCTAAGATAAATTGACCCCTAGTGGTCAATACAATTACAATATTACAAGGTTACTATCAAAGCGCCAACAAAAATGAGGCAGGGTCTATGACTCTAATATTGGACTAAAAATTAAATTTATTAAAATACATGTATAATCAATTGTCATCAAATAACAAAAACAATATTAAAACAATATTAAAAACAATGTTCCAAAGGTTAATGGTTTAACCCTGGTGGTTCTTTTTCAAGAACTATACTTGTTCCAAAGGTTAATGGCTTTAACCCTGGTAGTTCTTTTTCAAGAACTATACTTGTTATGCGGATATCGTCTATTCGGTTGTGAATAACATTGATTCACAGATATTTTATAACAATTTGACAATTTTAAAATAATTAAATTCCCTCATGGATCCATGTTAACAGTCTAAAATATTGAGATTGTTCGTGGTTGACCAATTTGGTCTAATAATGTCCTGAGTTTACAACTGATAGTGTTATTTTACTCGGATGTTTTCTTTATCAGATATAGCTCACATCAGAGGCTCAAAACAGTAGTTTGAACTCCCTAATATCCTGGGACTTTTCCAGTGTATCTGCAATTGAGGCTCTCACTCAGATCTTATGCTATGCTAGTTGATTAGTGTAAATGTACGTTTTCACGCTTGTGTTGTTGAGTGAAATACCACAATTACGTGATGATCTTTCACTTCAAGGTTGCAGATAATAAGAACCGAGTAGAGTGGGCCTGTTAGGTGCAAAATTTATAGGTGATAGTGTCGGTACCTTTCCGAGTGGATATTAATACACAAATTATGTGAATTAAACCTAGTGCATAAAACTTGGTGATAAAACAAATACCTTAAAATACAAATGCTGTGACGAATGTAAAAAGCATTGTGATGGTGCTTTAAACAAACTGACAATTCAAAAATGTGTTTCAACCATTAAACAAACAATAATAAACAAACAAAAATGAACAAATTACTGATGGTGCTCTTTAAATACGTAAAACTGGTGCTCCAGTCCTAACAAATTTCCGTGTGCTACAGATATTCGGTTCACGGAATATTGAATCAACTTAACAGTGTCTATATAAATGGGCTTCTGTTCGTGATGTGAGTGAAATGGAGTGAATGTAATAACGTCTAAACAACTCCTCTCGAAAATCTTCTAAACAGTATATGTCCAAAGTATTTTCAGTGGATGATTAAATTCCCTGATGGATATGTGTTCCCAGGGCCAGTGGATGGACTAATAATCCTATTCAGTGTGAGTGTCAGTCTTCAGTGTGTTTACGATCGTTAGCAGATCTCTCCCTGCTGTAGTGGGCAATTCTGTGCAGAGCGGTCCCTCTGTAAAAACAGAAATAACAATAGTGCAGACTGCCAAATGTGAATCTAAAGATTGAAAATACTCTTACCAGCCAACGCGTTTCGGTCGTTCCTCGACCTTTTTCAAGAGTCTTGAAAAAGGTCGAGGAATGACCGAAACGCGTTGGCTGGTAAGGACTAGCTTCCTCAATATCCAATGTTATCAACACCTCTTTTAACAAGGAACAAATATACTCCATTTTAAATAAATAAGTAGATTTGTCAGTGTCAATATCTGAGGAAGGATCTTCTGAATCAGATAGATCCTCATCAGAGGAGGATAATTCAGTATGTTGTCGGTCATTTGAAATTTCATCACCTTTATGAGTAGTTTTAAAAGACCTTTTACGTTTATTAGAAGGCGGGATGGCAGACAAAGCCTTCTGAATCGCATTAGCAATAAAATATTTTATATTCACAGGCATATCATGCACTTAGCTTTGGTGGAACTGTTATCAGGCAGCAGGGTTCCAACAGTGGTTTCTGAGACAGGATCAGATTGAGACATCTTGCAAATGCAAGAGAAAAAACAACATATAAATAAAAATTATCAATTTCCTTATATGGCAGTTTCAGGAATGGGAAAAAATGCAAACAGCATAGTCCTCTGACATAGAAAAAGGCAAGAGGCATATAGGAATGGGGTTTTAAATAATGAAATTATTTAGCTGCAAGTATGACGCACAACGCAAACTGAATTTTTTTTGGCGCTAGCAACATCCGGAAATGACACACTTGCGTCATTGTAGACGCAACCTTATGCAAGGAACTCGGCGTCAACTAAGATGCCGGAAATTATGAATTTGCGTCATTGGACCTTTGCGCCAAAAAAATTCTTGCGCCAAGATTGACGCAATAAACTTTGGCATTTTGCGCCCTCAAGAGCCTAATTTTGCCTGCAAAATTTAATGAAAAAGCAGTCAATTGAAAAAAGACTATACCCCAGGTAAGAAAAATATTTTCCTAAATATGTTTTTCCCAAATATGAAACTGATAGTCTGCAAAAGGAAATATACATAAACCTGACTCATGGCAAATATAAGTACAATACATATATTTAGAACTTTATACTAATGCATAAAGTGCCAAACCATAGATGAGGTGTCTTAAGTAATAAAAACATACTTACCAAAAGACAGCCATCCACATATAGCAGATAGCCAAACCAGTACTGAAACAGTTATCAGTAGAGGTAATGGAATATGAGAGCATATCGTCGATCTGAATAAGGGAGGTAGGAGATGAATTTCTACGGCCGATAACAGAGAACCTATGAAATAGATCTCCCGCGAGGAAAACCATTGCATTCAATAGGTGATACTCCCTTCACAACCCTTTGACATTCACTGTACTCTGAGAGGAATCGGGCTTCAAAATGCTGCGAAGCGCATATCACAGAAGAAAATCAAGCACAAACTTACTTCACCACCTCCATAAGATGCAAATTTTGTAAAACTAAATTGTGGGTGTGATGAGGGGTGTATTTATAGGCATTTTGAGGTTTGGGAAACTTTGCCCCTCCTGGTAGTATTGTATATCCCATACGTCACTAGCTCATGTACTCTTGCCAATTACATGAAAGAAAAGTAGCTGCAGGAAAACATTTTGGCTGGGTACTCCCTCTCCCCACTGGAAGATTGACATCTGTTGCTGCCTCTTGTTTGCATAGCTTTTCTATAACTATATTTCTCTGTCTATACAAACAAATAAACAAATTGAAAGGGAAATACATTTGACAATTTTTTTTTTTAATTGTATGCTCTGTCTGTATCATTTTCGTTTTGAATTTATTTCACTTTTGAAAGGGAAATTGCATTAACATATATAAAACAGGCAATAAAAGAGACTGTGCAAACAAGTCTGTGAGGAACATAGGATTATCCAAAAGGGTTTCCACACAGCCATGTTTGTATAAACAGAGATAAATATAACACATTTTTAAAAATTGTGGCACCACATTTTATTTTGAGGCAAATCTTTACTTTGAATAGATCATTATGTCTAGCATGCACTTTCTGTTTAACATCCCTTTAAAAATCCTTTTAAAATGTTTTTTTTATCAATATATATTTTTAACTCTTACAATCAAAGAAATATATATACATGTATATTACGGTTTCATTTGTTGAGGCTTAAAGGGACATGAAACACAAACATTTTCTTTCATGATTTAGAAAGAACATGCAAGTTTAAACAGCTTTCTAGTTTACCTCTATAATCTAATTTGCTTCATTCTCTTGATATAATTTGCTGAAAAGCATATATAGATAGGCTCAGTAGCTGCTGATTGGTGGCTGCACATAAATGCCTCATGTGAGTGGCTCATCCATTTGCATTGCTATTTCTTCAACAAAGGATATTTAAAGAATGAAGCAAATTAGATAATATAAATAAAATGGAATGTTGTTTAAAATTGTATTCTCTACCTGAATAATGAAATAACATTTTTGGGTTTAATGTCCCTTTAATTATTTCAGGAGTCATTGGAGCTCAGACAAAAACTGGTTATTGCTTTAAAAGTTCCTTGGTTATTTTTAAAGTTTTATTGTCTTGTTTATTTATATAAATTATTTTTTGTTTATATATTCATTGTGGATCTTCCAGAAATGCCAAGAGGATACCTAGAGGATCTGGCTTCAGTTGTTGAAAATAAATGTAGGTGTCATGAGATGCAGGACACAGCATAGAAGGTACAACGCTATTTTATTGCAGAGCATAGAAGTATACAGCTTGTACAACACATCTAACTTGGTAACTGCTACATAGACAATAACGGACCTAAAACATGCCCCCATCTGGTGACGTCACTTCCCACTCTCATCACATCTTACCCCTTATCAAAGGACAAAGCATACATTATTTTTTAATACATCAAATTACAAGGTATACAAGAAGCATACAAAAATAGTTTTGTTTAGTATACAACAAATAACAAGTTAAAGAGAATATCTGTATAAACAACATGATTTACATCCTGACTTGAACCTCGGGGTAGACTACCCTAGTCCACAGTGACCACGGGATTATTCTGCCCGTACTTCCGGTCACTGCTTTAACTAGTGCTAATCCCGATATCGGGCTGGAAGCTTCACCACTCTTCCACTTGATGTCATTCTACATGAACTGTCCTCTGATACAGAAGAAGGTGATTGAGAGTCTGCTGGAGGCAAAGACGTATCCCCGCTGTGATCTTGCTGAGGGGAAGGCACCCCTCTTAAAACAGGGGATGCCACCGGCGGTGGTACTGAGGCATCCAGTTCTAAACTCTCAGGTACACCTTGGTTCTGGAGAGCGTCCAATTACCATAGCAGGCGTCTTCCATTTCTTCTCATAATCCAGTTTAATTCTGACACTTTGCCCCGCATTTAGCTCCTGCAAGGGCCTCACAGAGTGTCTCCTGTAGTAGAAGAATCGATAGCCCCTTTTTGCCTCTTCATCCCTCCTAAGGACCTCGTCCCAAGGAATAGAGCTAGTTGGCTGGAAGACACCCACAGAGGGTAAGGTGGTGCGAATCTGACGTCCTAACATCAGCTGTGCCGGGCTAAATCCCGTGGCTTAAATGGGAGTCACCCTATAGGATAAGAGGGCTAGGTACAGCTCAGATTGCTTCAAAATGAACTTTGTTGTTTGAACTGCCCTATCAGCCATTCCATTGGCCTGCGGGTAATGTGGACTAGACGTGGAATGGACAAAATCATATTCACTGCTGAAAGAACTGAACTCCGTGGAAGCACATTGCATTCCGTTATCACTCACTAACTCCATTGGTATGCCCCACCGGGCGAACAAGCTCTTGAGACGAGTGATAACGGCTGGACTTGTGATCTCATTCAAGGGTGCAAACTCCAAATACCTGGAATAGTAGTCAATCACGACTAGGTACTTTTCCCTGTGCAGTTCACACAAATCAGCAGCTATTTTCTGCCACGGGCCTGCAGGCAGCAGAGTAGAAATCAAGGGCTCCCTTCTCTGAGTAGGCCGGGGCTCCCAGCAAAAGGCACATTTTGACACATGGCTTGCAATATTGGAACTGATCCCAGGCCACCATACTGCCATAGCTGCCCTTTCTCTGCACTTTGTAATGCTCAAGTGGCCATTATGAATCCTGCTTAACATCTCCTGCTGCATGCTAACAGGAATAACAATGCGGTCCTGGAACAGCACCAACCCATCCAGCTCCATGAGCTGCAACCGTTCTGACTGTTAAGAACTTAAAGACATTCAGGCTGCCCGGCTCTCAGGCCAACCTTCTTTGATGTACTTAATAACTTCTTGAAGGTCTGTATCTAAATATGTCTCCTTTCTTATTTGTTCTAGCTTCCCTGAAGAAATGGATTTGGAGGCCAGAACTGAATCTACATACACTTTCACATCTGATTCCATTGAAGATCCTTCAGCAGCAGCCAGCAGGAGCCTGGAAATTGTATCTGCCACTACCAGTTGTTTCCACGGCACATGCACAGCCTGAACATTGAACCTGAGCAGCCTCATCAGAAGTCTCTGGCATCTTAGGGGTGTTTTGTCAATATCATAGGAGTTGATTAGAGGGACTAGCGGTTTATGGTCAGTCTCCAGACTAAATTTCTCTAAACCCACTAGGTAACGCTGGAAGCACTCACAGGCCCAAACTGCAGCCAGGCACTCAATTTGGGCGTATTTCGACTCAGCAGCCATCAGTGTACGGGAACAGTAGGCGATGGGCTGTAGTTTGTTCTCATTCAACTGCAGGAGGGCGGACCCTAACCCATAACTGCTCACATCACCACTAACCACAGTCTTTTTGGAAGGGTCATAGAACCCCAACACTGGGGCAGACCCCAGCAGGGACTTGACCTGCACAAAGGATTCTTCCTGTGAAGGTCCCCAGACCCAGGCAACATCTTTCTTTAGCAACTCTGTGATAGGGTGTAGTATTGTGGATGAATCTGGAAGGAACCTGCCCACATAATTTACAAGGCCCAATATTTGTCTCAGCTCATGTACATCAGAAGGACTTTTCATCTGTTCAATAGCACAGATTTTATCGGGGTCCGGCTTGATGCTATCCCCATTGATGATATGCCCAAAGTAACATAACTCAGCTTTCCTAAAATGGCATTTCTCCTTATTTAATTTCAGCCCAGACTCTCTAATGGTCTGCAGCACACAGCTCAATCGCTGATCATGTTCTTCCAATGTAGACCCATACACCAAAATGTCGTCCATGACGACTGCCGTGCCCTTGTGGTCTCTTAGGAGAGAACTCATCTCTCTTTGAAAGATTTCAAGAGCAGAGGATATCCCGAAGTGGAGTCTGCAGAAGCAAAACCGACCTACCGGTGTAATGAAGGTAGTCAGTTTGCGGCACTTTGGATCTAGAGGTATCTGCCAGAAGCCACTGGAAGCATCCAGTGTAGAGAAGCACTTCGCCCCAGCCAATTTCAGAGCTTTGTATTTAAGTGTCGGCAGCACATATCTCTCTCTCTCTTCACTGCCTCATTCAGACTTTTCAAGTCTATGAAGATGCGTACCTTCCCGTTTTTTTCTTTGCAACAGGCACAATGGGGGCACACCAGTCAGTTTCCTCAACAACCTCTTTGATGACTCCCATATTCTTCATACGCAGAAGTTCCTTCTCCACTTGAAGCATGAGCGGGAACGGAATTCTACGAGGAGTGGTAATGCTGTATGGGACTGCATCACCTTTAAGTGATATTCGGACTGGGTTGCAATTCAGGAGGACCAATTCACCGAACATGTCTTCTGAAATCTCATTCACTCTGGGCACCAGGCCCAAACCACAGGCTGCTTTTCTGCTCAATAGATTGTTAACACACTGACCTCTAATCACATGCACCCACATGGTGAATTTCTTCTGCTTGTACTCGCAGCTGGCTAGAAATTTCCCTGCACAATCAATGCGGTCACCAGGACTATGAACTTTTGTTGTAACTTTCACCAGCTGAGGCTGTCGAGACAGTTTTATGAATGCTGCAAGGGACATAACAGTAATGTCTGCTCCTGTGTCAATCTTAAAGGCAACTTTGGCTCCCCTTACAGTAAGAGTAACCCGCCAATCTTCATCTGAACCAGACCGTTCAACAACAGACCCAACAAAGGACACTTCTTGACCCTCCTGGTCACTATCCACCTGCATCTCTTTAATGTATTCGGTTTTACACACCACTTAAAAATGTCCCATTCGGTTACATTTTCTACATCTTTTATCTTTAGCAGGGCATACGACACTCTGATCATGGGTACGGTTACACCACATGCATCGAGCATGCTGCGCCCATCCGCTTCTGGGCCTTTCTGTTGCCCTTGGTCTACCGCTCACACTGTGCCTTTCACCTGCAGCTCTCCTGAACTGCTGCACTTCATCCACAATACTCTCAGAACTCAGATCAGCACTTTGCTTTTTCAACAGTTCACTCTGCCATCCTAATAGCTCCATCTAATGTTAAATCAGCCTCCAACTGTAGCTTCAGTGAGACTTCAGCATCTGCAATTCCTATGACTATTCTGTCTCTGATTTGTTCCTCTTTAGCAACACCAAACTCACAGAATTCAGCTAGTTTATACAGGCTACAAATGACTCCACAGATTCTCCCACATGCTGGGCACATTTGTGAAAACAAGCCCATGAATCACATTTCTTTTGGGTACAAAGTGGGCACTGAGTTTATTCAAAACTATTTCAAAGTCAAATTCTTCCCCTTCTTGGAAAGTAAAGGCATTGAACACTGGCTCCACATCTTTACACATAGAGTATAAAAGAGAATTAACTTTTACTTCACCACTCTCCTTGTCCAGCATGGAAGCAATCCTGAAGCTCTGAAACCACTGTCGCCATGTGGGCCAAGCTGCAGGCTGAGAGAAATCAAAAGGCTCAGGTGGGGTAAACTTCGACATCGTCATTAATCAGGAAACAGAAGCGCAGGCCAGTACTTCTGACACCATGTCATGAGATGCAGGACACAGCATAGAAGGTACAATGCTATTTAATTACAAAACATAGAAGTATAAAGCTTGTACAACACATCTAACTTGGTAACTGCGACATAGACAATAACGGACCTAAAACACGCCCCCATCCGGTGACGTCACTTCCCACTCTCATCACAGAAGGTATTTGGAACTGCTATTTCTAACTGGCACTATTCTTTTTAGTTTGAGTATGTAATTTAAAAAAAAACATATCTTTCTCATTTCTGTGAGAGCATACTGCTGTATAATGCGCAGGACATGTGCACTCTATTAAGCCTCCATCAGCTCTCGTGGAAAGACGTTAAAGGATCAGTAAATACAGTAGATTTGAATAAACAACAAATACATGATAACAAGACAATGCAATAGCACTATGTCTAATTTTCAAATGAATAGTAGATTTTTTCTGACAAATTTCAAACATGTCTATTTCCCACTCCCCCTGTATCATGTGACAGCTATCAGCCAATCCCAAATGTATATACGTATATTCTATGAATTCTTGCACATGCTCAGTAGGAGATGGTGACTCAAAAAGCATAACTATAAAAAAGACTGCGCACATTTTGTTAACGGGAGTAAATTGGAAAGTTGCTTAAAATTACATACTCTATCTGAATCCTAAAAGTTTAATTTTGACTTGAGTGTCCCTTTAAGTTTCTAAAAAGGAGACCAAAAAATAGTGGGGGTTTTTTCATATACACGCTCTTTCTCAATCCTAAAAGTTTAATTTTGACTTTAGCATCCCTTTATAAGTCTTAGGGAAAACATCCACTATTTTTAACTTACATAACTGTCTGCTAGATTACGAGTTTTGCGTTATGAGTGAAAAAGTTTCATAACGCTGCTTTTTCACTACCCCTGCTATTACGAGTCTTGTAGGTACAGCTGTACCGCACACTTTTTTGGCCATCATGCAACGTAACTACCGCACCATTCAAAAAGTAATTTTTCAATGGGACTTCCATAGCGCCGGTATTACGAGTTTGCCTGTCCGGCCAAAAAGTGTGCGGTACAGCCTATAACTACAAGATCCGTACCGTCATATGAAAGTCAGTAGTTATGAGTTTTACGTTACAAAGCTGTAGCATAAAACTCATAACTAAAGTGTTACAAAGTACACTAACACCCATAAACTACATATTAACCCCTAAACCGAGGCCCTCCCGCATCGCAAATACTAAAATAAAATTATTAACCCCAAATCTGCCGCTCCGGACATCGCCGCCACAATAATAAACATATAAACCCCTAAACCGCTGCACACCATCATCGTAAACACTAGTTAAATATTATTAACCCCTAATCTGCTGCCTCCAATGTCGTTGCCACCTAACTACACTTATTAACCCCTAATCTGCTGTCCCTAACAACCTACATTACTGTTATTAAACCCTAATCTGCTGCCCCCAAAATCACTGCCAGCTAACTACACTTATTAACCCCTAATCTGCTGCCCCCAATGTCGCCACCACTATACTAAAGTTATTAACCCCTAAACCTAACCCTATGTCTAACCCTAACCCTAACGTAATCCTAACCATAACACCCACTAACTTTAACATAATTAAAATAACTCCAAATAAAAATTAAAATGAATTCCTAAATTATTCCTATTTAAAACTAAATAAATACTTACCTATAAAATAAAACCTAAGCTAGCTACAATATAACTAATAGTTATATTGTATCTAGCTTATGATTTATTTTTATTTCACAGGTAAGTTTGTATTTATTTTAATTAGGTAGACTAGTTAGTAAATAGTTAACTATTTACTAACTACCTAGTAAAAATAAATACAAATGTACCTGTAAAATAAAACCTAACCTGTCTTACAGTTAAACCTAACATTACACTAAAATTAAATAAATTAAATTAAAAAAAAACATTTATCTAAAATACAAAAAATAATAAACACTAAATTACACAAAATAAAAAAGAAATTATGAAATATTTAAACTAATTACACCTAATCTAATAGCCCTATCAAAATAAAAAAGCCCCCCCAAAATAAAAAAAAAACTTCTAGCCTACACTAAACTTCCAATGGCCCTTAAAAGGGCCTTTTGTGGGGCATTGCCCCAAAGAAATCAGCTCTTTTACCTGTAAAAAAAAAATACAAACAACCCCCCAACAGTAAAACCCACCACCCAAACAACCAACTCCCCCAAATAAAAACCTACCTAAAAAAACCTAAGCTCCCCATTGCCCTGAAAAGGGAATTTGGATGGGCATTGCCCTTAAAAGGGCATTTGGCTCTTTTACGGTGCCCAAAGTCCCTAATCTAAAAATAAAACCCACCCAATAAACCCTTAAAAAAACCTAACACTAACCCCCGAAGATCCACTTACAGTTTTTGAATACCGGACATCCATCCTCATCCAGCCAGGGGAAGAAGTCTTCATCCAAGTGGCAAGAAATCCTCAACGAAGCCTGGAGAAGTCTTCATTCAAGCGGCAAGAAGACGTCCTCCAGGCGGGCAGAAGTTTTCATCCAGACAGAATCTTCTATCTTCATCCTTCCGACGCGGAGCGGCTCCATATTCAAGACATCCTGCGCGGAGCATCCTTTTCTTTCGATGGCTATTGAAGAATGAAGTTTCCATTTATTTTGAAATAGTTTTTATTAAATTTTTATGGTATAAATACCACACACAGGCATGTACAATCAGCATATCAGCATTGTCAACAAATTTCCAATTATGTTCACTCTCTGTGAACAGTAACAACTCTGCAGTATGATTTTCATTACTCTGAAGTCCTTAATTCCTTCGGTGTCTTCTTATTAAATTTCAGGTCTTGAAGATGTAATCACCGATAATGGAAAAGGAAAGAAAATCAGCAAAAAAATAAAAATAAACAAAAACAACAGTTTTGTATGTTTATAAGTAAGTAATAGTTCATTGGTAATAGGTCCTGGCTCTCTGCTGTGTTCCCTAACGTTTGTCACGTTTCTGCTATGAAATTTCGGTACCTCTTCTCATTCTAGCTTCATGATGCATAATGAATGGTTCCCACTGTGCAATGAAATCTTCCTTAGTGTTTAAAGTTTCTGCTGCAAGGCTTGCCATTTCATAATGATGTGTTATCTTTTTTTTCAATAAACGCAAAACTAGGGGGTGTAGATTTCCAATATTGTGCCACGCTAATCCTAACAACTGTGCATATTGTCATAACTAGCTTTTGGTGTCGTTTTGGGATATGCGGTATCGGGAAGTGTAGCAGTGCTTGTTCAGGAAATAATGTGATTTGTTTCTGGAATATAGAACTGAGGAGACCAGAGGTTTGCTCCCAAATCTCCCTGATTTTGTCACAATGCCACCACATATGCATATATGATCATCTTTCACCACAACCTCTATAACAAAGTTTTGGAGATAAACCCTCTGTACTCCCGAACCTAGTTGGATGGAGATACCATCTGAAAGCCACCTTGAGGTAATTCTCTTTAAGTACAGCATTATGTGAGAATGAGAGGCCCTTGACTAAGTTAGAGTTCCATGTCTTTAAAGGCCAGGTCTTATTCAAGTCCTGTTCCCATTTCATAATAGTTGGTGATTTAACCTCTCTAAAGCTATTGTTAAACGTAGGGTATAATATAGAAATTGTACCATTTGTTGGATCTTTAGTTAAACATAAGGATTCAAATGTAGTGGTTGCTGGTGCCCTGGAAATACCTATCACCTCTTGTACCCTGGATTTTAGCTGCAGATAGTGAAACCATATATTTCTGTCATTGGGATCAATGGCTCTGTATTGCTCATATGAGAAGAAATTGTCATTTACAAACACATCAGCAATTCTATAGAGCCCCTTGTTAGCCCATTTCAGTTGTATATGTGAATCTATTGAGGTCTGTGGCAGTATCAAAGGTGTTAGTTTAGAACTGTTCTGGATTAAGGGATATTTAGCATTCAACTTATGCCACAGAAATATAGTGTGTGAAATTGCTACATGCTTATATAGTAGAGGTTGTCTATATCTTTTTAGAGTCCATAATAGTCTGGAAATCTGGTCTGTGTTAGCAACTTCAGATTCAATTTGTGTCCATAAAGGTTGATGTGTACTATTGAACCAATATATCGTCTGGGCCATTTGTGCCAAATAATAATAGGAGGTCAGATGTGGGAGACCCACTCACCCATCTCTCCTATGTGTACTCATAATCTTCTTGCTAATCCTAGCTCACCTTCCCTGCCAAAAAAAACACAAAAGATCTTTCTGAAGAGCATTAAGCTCGGCTATTGGAATAGAGATTGGCAAAGATCAAAATAAATATAGTAGTTTCGGTAGCAGAGTCATTTTAGTGAAGACAACTCTGCCATAAAAAGATATTTTGAGCTTTAGCCACTTCGTGATTAAGTTTCTAATGTGTGCAAACATACGGCTAGATTTAGAGTTCTGCGGCCAAAGGGGTGCGTTAGTTACGCATGCTTTTTTCCCCCCGCACCTTTTAAATACCGCTGGTATTTAGAGTTCACAGAATGGCTGCGTTAGGCTCCAAAAAAGGGAGCGTAGAGCATATTTACCGCCACTGCAACTCTCGATACCAGCGTTGCTTATGGACGCGGCCAGCTTCAAAAACGTGCTCATGCACGATTCCCCCATAGAAAACAATGGGGCAGTTTGAGCTGAAAAAAAACCTAACACCTGCAAAAAAGCAGCGTTAAGCTCCTAACGCAGCCCCATTGTTCCCTATGGGGAAACACTTCCTAAGTCTGCACCTAACACCCTAACATGTACCCCGAGTCTAAACACCCCTAACCTTACACTTATTAACCCCTAATCTGCCGCCCGCGCTATCGCTGACCCCTGCATATTATTATTAACCCCTAATCTGCCGCTCCGTACACCGCCGCAACCTACGTTATCCCTATGTACCCCTAATCTGCTGCCCCTAACACCGCCGACCCCTATATTATATTTATTAACCCCTAATCTGCCGCCCCCAACATCGCCTCCACCTACCTACAATAATTAACCCCTAATCTGCCGACCGGATCTCACCTCTACTCTAATAAATGTATTAACCCCTAAAGCTAAGTCTAACCCTAACACCCCCCTAAGTTAAATATAATTTAAATCTAACTAAATAAATTTACTCTTATTAAATAAATTATTCCTATTTAAAGCTAAATACTTACCTGTAAAATAAACCCTAATATAGCTACAATATAAATTATAATTATATTATAGCTATTTTAGGATTAATATTTATTTTACAGGCAACTTTGTAATTATTTTAACCAGGTACAATAGCTATTAAATAGTTAATAACTATTTAATAGCTACCTAGTTAAAATAATTACAAAATGACCTGTAAAATAAATCCTAACCTAAGTTACAATTAAACCTAACACTACACTATCAATAAATAAATTAAATAAACTACCTACAATTATCTACAATTAAACCTAACACTACACTATCAATAAATTAATTAAATACAATACCTACAAATAAATACAAATAAATAAACTAACTAAAGTACAAAAAATAAAAAAGAACTAAGTTACAAAAAATAAAAAAATATTTACAAACATTAGAAAAATATTACAACAATTTTAAACTAATTACACCTACTCTAAGCCCCCTACTAAAATAACAAAAACCCCCAAAATAAAAAAATGCCCTACCCTATTCTAAAATTAAAATAGAAAAGCTCTTTTACCTTACCAGCCCTGAAAAGGGCCCTTTGCGGGGCATGCCCCAAAGAATTCAGCTCTTTTGCCTGTAAAAAAAAACATACAATACCCCCCCCAACATTACAACCCACCACCCACATACCCCTAATCTAACCCAAACCCCCCTTAAATAAACCTAACACTAAGCCCCTGAAGATCTCCCTACCTTGTCTTCACCACGCCGGGTTCACCGATCGATCTAGAAGAGCCTCCGATGTCTTGATCCAAGCCCAAGCGGGGGGCTGAAGACATCCATCCTCCGGCTGAAGTCTTGATCCAAGCGGGCAGAAGAGGACATCCGGACTGGCAAACATCTTCATCCAAGCCGCATATTCTATGTTCTTCCATCCGATGACGACTGGCTGATCTTCAAGACCTCCACCGCGGATCCATCCTCTTCTTCCGACGACTAGACGACGAATGAAGTTTCCTTTAAGGGACGTCATCCAAGATGGCGTCCCTCGAATTCCGATTGGCTGATAGGATTCTATCAGCCAATCGGAATTAAGGTAAGAAAATTCTGATTGGCTGATGAAATCAGCCAATCAGATTCAAGTTCAATCCGATTGGCTGATCCGATCAGCCAATCAGATTGAGCTCCCATTCTATTGGCTGATCGTAACAGCCAATAGAATGCGATCTCAATCTGATTGGCTGATTGGATCAGCCAATCGGATTGAACTTGAATCTGATTGGCTGATTCCATCAGCCAATCAGAATTTTCCTACCTTAATTCCGATTGGCTGATTGAATCCTATCAGCCAATCGGAATTCGAGGGATGCCATCTTGGATGACGTCCCTTAAAGGAACCTTCATTCATCTAGTCGTTGGAAGAAGAGGATGGATCCGCGGTGGAGGTCTTGAAGATCAGCCGGCCATCATCGGATGGAAGAACATAGAAGATGCGGCTTGGATGAAGATGTTTGCCGGTCCGGATGTCCTCTTCTGCCCGCTTGGATCAAGACTTCAGCCGGAGGATGGATGTCTTCAGCCCCCCGCTTGGGCTTGGATCAAGACATCGGAGCCTGGACGGATCGCTGATACCCGGTGTGGTGAAGATAAGGTAGGAAGATCTTCAGGGGTTTAGTGTTAGGTTTATTTAAGGGGGGTTTGGGTTAGATTAGGGTTATGTGGGTGGTGGGTTGTAATGTTGGGGGGGGGGTATTGTATGAATTCTTTGGGGCAAATGGCCCTTTTAAGGGCTGGTAAGGTAAAAGACCTTTTCAATTTGTATTTTAGAATAGGGTAGGGCATTTTTTTATTTTGGGGGGCTTTGTTATTTTATTAGGGGGCTTAGAGTAGGTGTAATTAGTTTAAAATTGTTGTAATATTTTTCTAATGTTTGTAAATATTTTTTTATTTTTTGTAACTTAGTTATTTTTTATTTTTTGTACTTTAGTTAGTTTATTTAATTGTATTTAATTGTAGGTATTGTATTTAATTAATTTATTGATAGTGTAGTGTTAGGTTTAATTGTAGGTAATTGTAGGTATTTGATTTAATTCATTTATTGATAGTGTAGTGTTAGGTTTAATTGTAACTTAGGTTAGGATTTATTTTACAGGTAATTTGTAATTATTTTAAATAGGTAGCTATTAAATAGTTATTAACTATTTAATAGCTATTGTACCTGGTTAAAATAAATACAAAGTTGCCTGTAAAATAAATATTAATCCTAAAATAGCTACAATCTAATTATAATTTATATTGTAGCTATATTAGGGTTTATTTTACAGGTAAGTATTTAGCTTTAAATAGGAATAATTTATTTAATAAGAGTTAATTTATTTTGTTAGATTTAAATTATATTTAACTTAGGGGGGTGTTAGTGTTAAGGTTAGACTTAGCTTTAGGGGTTAATAAATGTATTAGAGTAGCGGTGAGGTTTGGTCGGCAGATTAGGGGTTAATACTTGAAGTTAGGTGTCGGCGATGTTAGGGAGGGCAGATTAGGGGTTAATACTATTTATTATAGGGTTAGTGAGGCGGATTAGGGGTTAATAACTTTATTATAGTAGCGGTGAGCTCCGGTCGGCAGATTAGGGGTTAATAATTGTAGGTAGGTGGCGGCGACGTTGGGGGCGGCATATTAGGGGTTAATAAGTATAATATAGGGATCTGCGGTGTTAGGGGCAGCAGATTAGGGGTTCATAGGGATAACGTAGGTTGCGGCGGTGTGCGGTCGGCAGATTAGGGGTTAAATTTTTTTATTAGAGTGGCAGCGATATGGGGGGCCCTCGGTTTAGGGGTACATAGGTAGTTTATGGGTGTTAGTGTACTTTAGAGCACAGTAGTTAAGAGCTTTATAAACCGGCGTTAGCCCAGAAAGCTCTTAACTAATGACTTTTTTCTGCGGCTGGAGTTTTGTCGTTAGATTTCTAACGCTCACTTCAGCCACGGCTCTAAATACCGGCGTTAGGAAGATCCCATTGAAAAGATAGGATACGCAAATGGCGTAGGGGGATCTGCGGTATGGAAAAGTCGTGGCTGCAAAGTGAGCGTTAGACCCTTTCCTGACTGACTCTAAATACCAGCGGTAGCCCAAAACCAGCATTAGGAGCCTCTAACGCTGGTTTTGACGGCTACCGCCAAACTCTAAATCTAGCCGTTAGGAAAATAATTTGCTTGGTATAGAGAGTAAATATTAGCTGGAAGGTATATTCCTAGATATTTAAGCTTTTTTTGAGCCCATTTAAAAGAAAAATTAAGTTCTAGAAGCTTTTTAGTGTGTTGGGGTAAGTTAATGCTAAGCGTTTTGCACTTGTCCTCATTTATTTTATATCCTGACAAAATTCCATAATGGTCTAATATTGCATATAATGGTGGGAGGGAGAGAAGTGGCCTAGTTAATGATAGTATTATATCGACTGCCAATAGCGAGACTTTGTATTCGCTAGCCCCTACTCTAAGTTCAGATATGTCATGGTCATTTCTAATTTGAATAGCTAGTGCTTCAATACACAGCACAAATAATAGTGGAGACAAAGGACATCCCTGCCTCATCCCATTGTTGATCTGTATTGGCTTGGATTGATATCCTGAGAGTTTGACAAAAGCTGAGGGATGCGAGTAAAGGGTGGTAAGGGCATCATAAAAAGCTCCAGTGATACCTGTTTCTTTTAATACAGCAAACATATCGTCCCAGTTAATTCTATCAAACGCCTTCTCTGCATCCAAAGAATGGAACAGAGAAGGCGTTTTTTCAATCGTGGCCACATTAATCAGATCAATAATCTTACGTGTGTTATCTGGGGCTTCTCTGTTTCTTATAAACCCCACTTGGCCTGGGTGAATTAGTGTTTTGAGAATGGGATTAAGTCTGTTTGCCAGTATTTTTGTAAAAATTTTTACATCTTGATTTATCAATGATATAGGCCTATAATTTTGGCAATGCTGTCTATTCTTTCCCGGTTTTGGTATAACTGCTATTCTGGCCATGAGCATTTCTTTAGGGATTTCTTTACCTTGTATTATTGAATTAAACACCAGGGAAAGTTGGGGGACTATAAGAAGTTTCCCTTTAAATGACGTCATCGAAGATGGCATCCCTTGAATTGGAACAGCCAATAGAATGCAAGCTCAATCCTATTGGCTGATTGGATCAGCCAATAGGATTGAAGCTCAATCCAATTGGCTGATTGCATCAGCCAATATGATTTTTTACCCTATAATTCCGATTGGCTGATCAGCCAATCGGAATTCAAGGTACGCCATCTTGGATGATGTCATTTAAAGGGAAACTTCATTCTTCAATAGCCATAGAAAGAAGAGGATGCTCCGCACCGGATGTCTTGAAGATGGAGCCGCTCCGCGTCAAAAGGATGAAGATAGAAAATGCCGTCTGGATGAAGACTTCTGCCCGCCTGGAGGACGACTTCTTGCCGCTTGGATGAAGACTTATCCCGGCTTCGTTGAGGACTTCTTGCCGCTTGGATGAAGACTTCTCCCGGCTGGATGAGGATGGATGTCCAGTCTTCAAAAACTGTAAGTGGATCTTCGGGGGTTAGTGTTAGGTTTTTTTCTGGGTTTATTGGGTGGGTTTTATTTTTAGATTAGGGACTTTGGGCACCGTAAAAGAGCTAAATGCCCTTTCAAGGGCAATGCCCATCTAAATGCCCTTTTCAGGGCAATAGGGAGCTTAGGTTTTTAGGTAGGTTTTTATTTGGGGGGGCTGGTTGTGTGGGTGGTGGTTTTTACTGTTGGGGGGTTGTTTGTATTTTTTTTTTTACATGTAAAAGAGCTGATTTCTTTGGGGCAATCCCCCGCAAAAGGCCCTTTTAAGGGCCGTTGGCAGTTTAGTGTAGGCTAGGGTTTTTTTATTTTGGGGGGCTTTTTTTATTTTGTTAGGGCTATTAGATTAGGTGTTATTAGTTTAAATATTTGATAATTTCTTTTTTATTTTGTATAATTTAGTGTTTATTATTTTTTGTAATTTAAATGTTTTTTTTTAAATTTAATTTATTCAATTTTAGTGTAATGTTAGGTTTTAGTGTAAGACAGGTTAGGTTTTATTTTACAGATAACTTTGTATTTATTTTTAACTAGGTAGCTAGTAAATAGTTAATAACTATTTACTAACTAGTCTACCTAGTTAAAATAATACAAACTTACCTGTAAAATAAAATTAAAACCTAAGATAGCTACAATGTAACTATTAGTTATATTGTAGCTAGCTTAGGGTTTATTTTACAGGTAAGTATGTAGTCTTAAATAGGTATTATTTAGGTAATAATAGTAATTTTTATTTAGATTTATTTTAATTATATTAAAGTTAGGGGTGTTAGGGTTAGGGTTAGACTTAGGGTTAATATATTTATTTAGTGTTAGTGATGTGGGAGGCCAGAGGTTTAGGGGTTAATAACTTTAGTATAGTGGCGGCGGTGACATTGGGGATGGCGGATTAAGGGTTAATACGTGTAGGTGGGTGGTGGCGACATTGGGGGCGGCAGATTAGCGATTAATAAGTGTAGGTAGGTGTCTGCGATGTCGGGGGAGGAAGATTAGGGGTTAATAAGTGTAATGTAGGTGTCGGCGATGTCGGGGGTGGCAGATTAGGGGTGTTTAGACTCAGGGTTTATGTTAGTGTGTTAGGTTTAAACATAAATTTTCTTTCCCCATAGGAATCAATGGGGCTACGTTACGGAGCTTTACACTCCTTTATTGCAGGTGTTAGGCATTTTTTTTGCCGGTTCTCCCCATTGATGTCTATGGGGAAATCATACACAAGCACGTAAAACCAGTTCAAAGCAGCGCTGGTATTTGTGTGCGGTATAGAGCTCAACGCTGCCATATTGCCCACAAATGCCGTTTTTTTGCAAACCTGTAATAGCAACACTATTAAAGGTGAGCGGTGGAAATAACTTGCAAGTTATTAGCGAGCCAGCCATAATGCAAAACTCTTAATCTGGCTGTGTGTATTTTATTTCTGCATCTCAACATCCTGGTGTTATGAGCAAGAGAAAGGAATAAATTAAATAAAGATTCTCTTGGAAAAAAAAAACATTTGCTTATGGATACGATTAGATCTATGTAGGAGACAAGCACATTTCTCGCATTTTCCATGAATCAATTTGCTCAGTGACTTCCTGGGGACAAATGCAAGTTTTTAATTTCTGACGTTATGTGTTTTTTGCTGTTGTTTTTTTTTTTGCTTCTTGATTGGTTAATATGTTAGTTATTTTTAGTTGAGATTGTATTATGGAAGATGGACAGGACAGTTATTTATGACACCTTACTGTACAACATACTTTTCTGTTGAAGTTTAAAAGCCACGATTAAATTATTTCAGCATTTCTAGAAGAGCCTCCGATGTCTTGATCCAAGCCCAAGCGGGGGGCTGAAGACATCCATCCTCCGGCTGAAGTCTTGATCCAAGCGGGCAGAAGAGGACATCCGGACTGGCAAACATCTTCATCCAAGCCGCATATTCTATGTTCTTCCATCCGATGACGACTGGCTGATCTTCAAGACCTCCACCGCGGATCCATCCTCTTCTTCCGACGACTAGACGACGAATGAAGTTTCCTTTAAGGGACGTCATCCAAGATGGCGTCCCTCGAATTCCGATTGGCTGATAGGATTCTATCAGCCAATCGGAATTAAGGTAAGAAAATTCTGATTGGCTGATGAAATCAGCCAATCAGATTCAAGTTCAATCCGATTGGCTGATCCGATCAGCCAATCAGATTGAGCTCCCATTCTATTGGCTGATCGTAACAGCCAATAGAATGCGATCTCAATCTGATTGGCTGATTGGATCAGCCAATCGGATTGAACTTGAATCTGATTGGCTGATTCCATCAGCCAATCAGAATTTTCCTACCTTAATTCCGATTGGCTGATTGAATCCTATCAGCCAATCGGAATTCGAGGGATGCCATCTTGGATGACGTCCCTTAAAGGAACCTTCATTCATCTAGTCGTTGGAAGAAGAGGATGGATCCGCGGTGGAGGTCTTGAAGATCAGCCGGCCATCATCGGATGGAAGAACATAGAAGATGCGGCTTGGATGAAGATGTTTGCCGGTCCGGATGTCCTCTTCTGCCCGCTTGGATCAAGACTTCAGCCGGAGGATGGATGTCTTCAGCCCCCCGCTTGGGCTTGGATCAAGACATCGGAGCCTGGACGGATCGCTGATACCCGGTGTGGTGAAGATAAGGTAGGAAGATCTTCAGGGGCTTAGTGTTAGGTTTATTTAATGGGGGTTTGGGTTAGATTAGGGTTATGTGGGTGGTGGGTTGTAATGTTGGGGGGGGGGTATTGTATGTTTTTTTCCAGGCAAAAGAGCTGAATTCTTTGGGGCAAATGGCCCTTTTAAGGGCTGGTAAGGTAAAAGACCTTTTCAATTTGTATTTTAGAATAGGGTAGGGCATTTTTTTATTTTGGGGGGCTTTGTTATTTTATTAGGGGGCTTAGAGTAGGTGTAATTAGTTTAAAATTGTTGTAATATTTTTCTAATGTTTGTAAATATTTTTTTATTTTTTGTAACTTAGTTATTTTTTATTTTTTGTACTTTAGTTAGTTTATTTAATTGTATTTAATTGTAGGTATTGTATTTAATTAATTTATTGATAGTGTAGTGTTAGGTTTAATTGTAGGTAATTGTAGGTATTTGATTTAATTCATTTATTGATAGTGTAGTGTTAGGTTTAATTGTAACTTAGGTTAGGATTTATTTTACAGGTAATTTGTAATTATTTTAAATAGGTAGCTATTAAATAGTTATTAACTATTTAATAGCTATTGTACCTGGTTAAAATAAATACAAAGTTGCCTGTAAAATAAATATTAATCCTAAAATAGCTACAATCTAATTATAATTTATATTGTAGCTATATTAGGGTTTATTTTACAGGTAAGTATTTAGCTTTAAATAGGAATAATTTATTTAATAAGAGTTAATTTATTTTGTTAGATTTAAATTATATTTAACTTAGGGGGGTGTTAGTGTTAAGGTTAGACTTAGCTTTAGGGGTTAATAAATGTATTAGAGTAGCGGTGAGGTTTGGTCGGCAGATTAGGGGTTAATACTTGAAGTTAGGTGTCGGCGATGTTAGGGAGGGCAGATTAGGGGTTAATACTATTTATTATAGGGTTAGTGAGGCGGATTAGGGGTTAATAACTTTATTATAGTAGCGGTGAGCTCCGGTCGGCAGATTAGGGGTTAATAATTGTAGGTAGGTGGCGGCGACGTTGGGGGCGGCATATTAGGGGTTAATAAGTATAATATAGGGATCTGCGGTGTTAGGGGCAGCAGATTAGGGGTTCATAGGGATAACGTAGGTTGCGGCGGTGTGCGGTCGGCAGATTAGGGGTTAAATTTTTTTATTAGAGTGGCAGCGATATGGGGGGCCCTCGGTTTAGGGGTACATAGGTAGTTTATGGGTGTTAGTGTACTTTAGAGCACAGTAGTTAAGAGCTTTATAAACCGGCGTTAGCCCAGAAAGCTCTTAACTAATGACTTTTTTCTGCGGCTGGAGTTTTGTCGTTAGATTTCTAACGCTCACTTCAGCCACGGCTCTAAATACCGGCGTTAGGAAGATCCCATTGAAAAGATAGGATACGCAAATGGCGTAGGGGGATCTGCGGTATGGAAAAGTCGTGGCTGCAAAGTGAGCGTTAGACCCTTTCCTGACTGACTCTAAATACCAGCGGTAGCCCAAAACCAGCATTAGGAGCCTCTAACGCTGGTTTTGACGGCTACCGCCAAACTCTAAATCTAGCCGTTAGGAAAATAATTTGCTTGGTATAGAGAGTAAATATTAGCTGGAAGGTATATTCCTAGATATTTAAGCTTTTTTTGAGCCCATTTAAAAGAAAAATTAAGTTCTAGAAGCTTTTTAGTGTGTTGGGGTAAGTTAATGCTAAGCGTTTTGCACTTGTCCTCATTTATTTTATATCCTGACAAAATTCCATAATGGTCTAATATTGCATATAATGGTGGGAGGGAGAGAAGTGGCCTAGTTAATGATAGTATTATATCGACTGCCAATAGCGAGACTTTGTATTCGCTAGCCCCTACTCTAAGTCCAGATATGTCATGGTCATTTCTAATTTGAATAGCTAGTGCTTCAATACACAGCACAAATAATAGTGGAGACAAAGGACATCCCTGCCTCATCCCATTGTTGATCTGTATTGGCTTGGATTGATATCCTGAGAGTTTGACAAAAGCTGAGGGATGCGAGTAAAGGGTGGTAAGGGCATCATAAAAAGCTCCAGTGATACCTGTTTCTTTTAATACAGCAAACATATAGTCCCAGTTAATTCTATCAAACGCCTTCTCTGCATCCAAAGAATGGAACAGAGAAGGCGTTTTTTCAATCGTGGCCACATTAATCAGATCAATAATCTTACGTGTGTTATCTGGGGCTTCTCTGTTTCTTATAAACCCCACTTGGCCTGGGTGAATTAGTGTTTTGAGAATGGGATTAAGTCTGTTTGCCAGTATTTTTGTAAAAATTTTTACATCTTGATTTATCAATGATATAGGCCTATAATTTTGGCAATGCTGTCTATTCTTTCCCGGTTTTGGTATAACTGCTATTCTGGCCATGAGCATTTCTTTAGGGATTTCTTTACCTTGTATTATTGAATTAAACACCAGGGAAAGTTGGGGGACTATAAGAAGTTTCCCTTTAAATGACGTCATCGAAGATGGCATCCCTTGAATTGGAACAGCCAATAGAATGCAAGCTCAATCCTATTGGCTGATTGGATCAGCCAATAGGATTGAAGCTCAATCCAATTGGCTGATTGCATCAGCCAATATGATTTTTTACCCTATAATTCCGATTGGCTGATCAGCCAATCGGAATTCAAGGTACGCCATCTTGGATGATGTCATTTAAAGGGAAACTTCATTCTTCAATAGCCATAGAAAGAAGAGGATGCTCCGCACCGGATGTCTTGAAGATGGAGCCGCTCCGCGTCAAAAGGATGAAGATAGAAAATGCCGTCTGGATGAAGACTTCTGCCCGCCTGGAGGACGACTTCTTGCCGCTTGGATGAAGACTTATCCCGGCTTCGTTGAGGACTTCTTGCCGCTTGGATGAAGACTTCTCCCGGCTGGATGAGGATGGATGTCCAGTCTTCAAAAACTGTAAGTGGATCTTCGGGGGTTAGTGTTAGGTTTTTTTCTGGGTTTATTGGGTGGGTTTTATTTTTAGATTAGGGACTTTGGGCACCGTAAAAGAGCTAAATGCCCTTTCAAGGGCAATGCCCATCTAAATGCCCTTTTCAGGGCAATAGGGAGCTTAGGTTTTTAGGTAGGTTTTTATTTGGGGGGGCTGGTTGTGTGGGTGGTGGTTTTTACTGTTGGGGGGTTGTTTGTATTTTTTTTTTTACATGTAAAAGAGCTGATTTCTTTGGGGCAATCCCCCGCAAAAGGCCCTTTTAAGGGCCGTTGGCAGTTTAGTGTAGGCTAGGGTTTTTTTATTTTGGGGGGCTTTTTTTATTTTGTTAGGGCTATTAGATTAGGTGTTATTAGTTTAAATATTTGATAATTTCTTTTTTATTTTGTATAATTTAGTGTTTATTATTTTTTGTAATTTAAATGTTTTTTTTTAAATTTAATTTATTCAATTTTAGTGTAATGTTAGGTTTTAGTGTAAGACAGGTTAGGTTTTATTTTACAGATAACTTTGTATTTATTTTTAACTAGGTAGCTAGTAAATAGTTAATAACTATTTACTAACTAGTCTACCTAGTTAAAATAATACAAACTTACCTGTAAAATAAAATTAAAACCTAAGATAGCTACAATGTAACTATTAGTTATATTGTAGCTAGCTTAGGGTTTATTTTACAGGTAAGTATGTAGTCTTAAATAGGTATTATTTAGGTAATAATAGTAATTTTTATTTAGATTTATTTTAATTATATTAAAGTTAGGGGTGTTAGGGTTAGGGTTAGACTTAGGGTTAATATATTTATTTAGTGTTAGTGATGTGGGAGGCCAGAGGTTTAGGGGTTAATAACTTTAGTATAGTGGCGGCGGTGACATTGGGGATGGCGGATTAAGGGTTAATACGTGTAGGTGGGTGGTGGCGACATTGGGGGCGGCAGATTAGCGATTAATAAGTGTAGGTAGGTGTCTGCGATGTCGGGGGAGGAAGATTAGGGGTTAATAAGTGTAATGTAGGTGTCGGCGATGTCGGGGGTGGCAGATTAGGGGTGTTTAGACTCAGGGTTTATGTTAGTGTGTTAGGTTTAAACATAAATTTTCTTTCCCCATAGGAATCAATGGGGCTACGTTACGGAGCTTTACACTCCTTTATTGCAGGTGTTAGGCATTTTTTTTGCCGGTTCTCCCCATTGATGTCTATGGGGAAATCATACACAAGCACGTAAAACCAGTTCAAAGCAGCGCTGGTATTTGTGTGCGGTATAGAGCTCAACGCTGCCATATTGCCCACAAATGCCGTTTTTTTGCAAACCTGTAATAGCAACACTATTAAAGGTGAGCGGTGGAAATAACTTGCAAGTTATTAGCGAGCCAGCCATAATGCAAAACTCTTAATCTGGCTGTGTGTATTTTATTTCTGCATCTCAACATCCTGGTGTTATGAGCAAGAGAAAGGAATAAATTAAATAAAGATTCTCTTGGAAAAAAAAAACATTTGCTTATGGATACGATTAGATCTATGTAGGAGACAAGCACATTTCTCGCATTTTCCATGAATCAATTTGCTCAGTGACTTCCTGGGGACAAATGCAAGTTTTTAATTTCTGACGTTATGTGTTTTTTGTTGTTGTTTTTTTTTTTGCTTCTTGATTGGTTAATATGTTAGTTATTTTTAGTTGAGATTGTATTATGGAAGATGGACAGGACAGTTATTTATGACACCTTACTGTACAACATACTTTTCTGTTGAAGTTTAAAAGCCACGATTAAATTATTTCAGCATTTCAAATGTTGCAATTCAAATTTGAAATGGTTTGAATTTTGCAAACTCTCTTTAACCTTAAAGGAACAGATTACTTGAAAATGTTTATTGTTTTAAGGGACAGTCTACACCAGAATTTTTATTGTTTTAAAAGATAGATAATCCCTTTATTACCCATTCCCCAGTTTTGCATAACCAACACAGTTATAATAATATACTTTTAACCTCTGTGATTATCTTGTATCTAAGCCTCTACAAACTGCCCCTTTATTTCAGTTCTTTTGACAGACTTGCAGTTTAGCCAATCAGTGCCTGCTCCCAGATAACTTCACGTGCACTAACACAGTGTTATCTATATGAAATACGTGAACTAACACCCTCTAGTGGTGAAAAACTGTTAAAATGCATTCTGAAAAGAGGTGGCCTTCAAGGTCTAAGAAATTAGCATATGAACCTCCTAGGTTAAGCTTTCAACTAAGAATACCAAGAGAACAAAGCAAAATTGGTGATAAAAGTAAATTGGAAAATTGTTTAAAATTACATGCTCTATCTGAATCATGAAAGTTTATTTTGGCCTAGACTGTCCCTTTAACAAGAAAGATAATGCCTTTATTACCCATTCCCCAGTTTTGCATAACCAACACTGTTATATTAATATACTTTTTACCTTGGTGATTACCTTGTATCTACGTCTCGGCAGACTGCCCCCTTTTTGCAGTGCTATTCACAGACTTGCATTTTAGCCAATCAGTGCTCACTCATAAATAGCTCCATGAGAGTTAGCATAATGTTTATCTATATGGCACACTTGAACTCTCAATGTCTAACTGTGATAAGCTAATAAAGTGCACTGAAATGAGGAGGCCTTCAAGGGATTTGAAATCAGCCTATGAGCTTACCTAGGTTTAGCCTTCAACAAAGAATACCAAGCGAACAAAGCAAATTTGATAATAAAAGTAAAATGGAAAGTTGTTTAAAATTGCATGCCCTACCTGAGTCATGAAAGTTTATATCTGACTTTACTGTCCCCTTAACCATATCTTTCCACTTTCACCAGTGGCAGTGGGTTGCATCTCCACATACTGATTTATGTCACATTCCGTATGAGCTTTTCTCCATTCAGAGCAATGTTACAAAATGATTTACATATAGCTTCCGACTATCTCAGGCATTTAGATATATATCCAAGGGGGTCTTGCAGAACATTTCCCTGGATTTCTTTACTTTTGGAAAACTATTCAGAGTGTGCAAACAAGATATAAGTTTGCAGTACTGTGTTTAATTACTGATATTTTCTATACATGTGTAAACATTTGTCATTTATGCATTTTTAAGACTAGATGGCTGATTTTTTTTTTATTTATTTGTGAATGTTAAAATGAAAAAGTGGTTTATTTGTTGCACTCTACCCCTGACTGGCAGTCACAATAAATTTGATGCAAATTGTTTGTGCTATTTCTGGTTGATAAACAGTGTTCTTAAAGGTACTGTTTGCTAGTTTCGCTAAGCAAGCATTCTTGTACTGGTGATGTTCTGTAGTTTGTTCATTATTCCTTAAAGACACAGTCTACAATAGAATTGTTATTGTTTTAAAAGATAGATAATCCCTTTATTACCCATTCCCCAGTTTTGCATAACCAGCACTATTATATAAATATACTTTTTACCTCTGTGATTACCTTGTATCTAAGCCTCTGAAGATTGCCCTCTGATCACATGACTTTTTATTTATTATCTATGGACTTGCATTTTAGCCAATTAGTTCATAAAAGTTTGAAATAACCTTTTATACGTTACAAGATAAAATTGAAGTTCAACTCATAAATTAAGAAAGGTATTTTGCAATATGGATGAAAAGGAAGCCCAATTCTGTTTATAGTGACTGTGTCCCAAAAGGCAGCAAAGTTATCAGTCAAAATTAGCAAGCAAAAAGACTTTATTTTCTCCTATGCATGAGGTTATATCACGTGATACACCCCACCCCTTTTTATTCTAATCATTGGTGAACCTTTTTGGATACAAACCAAGGTGATATCTTTTGATAGGCCCTTAACAGAGCTTGTCCCTGATTGGCTACTGGGAAATGTAATTTTCAACAGCCAAATGCCTTTTGGCTGTAATACTGGATTTAGGCCCAATAAACCCTTAAAAAAACCTAACACTAACCCCCGAAGATCCACTTACATTTTTGAAGACCCGACATCCATCCTCAATGAAGCGGCAGAAGTCCTCATTGAAGACTTCTGCCGGCTTCGATGAGGACTTCTGCCACTTTGTTGAGAATGGATGTTGGGTCTTCAAAAACTGTAAGTGGATCTTCGGGGGTTAGTGTTAGGTTTTTTTAAAGGTTTATTGGATGGGTTTTATTTTTAGCTTAGGGTTTGGGCGGAAAAAGAGCTAAATGCCCTTTTAAGGGCAATGCCCATCCAAATGCCCTTTTCAGGGCAATGGAGAGCTTAGGTTTTTTAGATAGGATTTTATTTGGGAGGTTTGGTTGTGTGGGTGGTGGGTTTTACTGTTGGGAGGTTGTTTGTATTTTTTTTTTTACAGGTAAAAGAGCTGATTTCTTTGGGGCAATGCCCTGCAAAAGTCCCTTTTAAGGGCTATTGGCAGTTTAGTTTAGGCTAGGTTTTTTTTATTTTGGGGGGGCTTTTTTATTTTGATAGGGCTATTAGATTAGGTGTAATTAGTTTAAATATTTGATAATTTCTTTTTTATTTTGTGTAATTTAGTGTTTGTTTCTTTTTGTAATTTAAATAATTGTATTTAATTAATGTAATTTATTTAATTGTAGTGTAAGGTTAGGTGTTAGTGTAACTCAGGTTAGGTATTATTTTACAGGTAAATTTGTATTTATTTTAGTTAGGTAGTTAGTAAATAGTTAATTACTATTTACTAACTAGTCTATATAGTTAAAATAAATACAAACTTACCTGTGAAATAAAAATAAAACCTAAGATAGATACAATGTAACTATTAGTTATATTGTAGCAAGCTTAGGGTTTATTTTATAGGTAAGTATTTAGTTTTAAATAGGTATTATTTAGTTAATGATAGTTATTTTTATTTAGATTTATTTTAATTATATTAAACTTAGTGGTTGTTAGGGTTAGACTTAGGGTTAGGTTTAGGGGTTTATAAGTTTAGTATAGTGGCGGCGACGTTGGGGCGGCATATTAGGGTTTAATAAGTATAGGTAGGTGGCAGCGACATTGGGGGGCGGCATATTTGGGGTTAATAAGTGTAATGTAGGTGGCGGCGAAGTCAGGGGCGGCAGATTAGGGGTTAATAAGTGTAATGTAGGTTGCGGCAGTGTCGGGGTGGCAGATTAGGGGTTAATAAGTGTAATGTAGGTGTCGACAATGCCGGGGGCAGCAGATTAGGGATGTTTAGACTCGGGGTTTATGTTAGGGTGTTAGGTGTAAACATAACTTTTTTTCCCCATAGGAATCAATGGGGCTGCGTTACGGAGCTTTAAGCTCCTTTATTTCAGGTGTTAGGCATTTTTTTAGCCGGTTCTTCCCATTGATGTCTATGGGGAAATCGTGCACGAACACGTAAAACCAGCTCAAAGCAGCGCTGGTATTGGAGTGCGGTATGGAGCTCAATTTTGCTCTACCCTCACTTCTTGCCTGCTAACGCTGGGTTTATGAAAACCTGTAATAGCAGCGCTATAGGGAGGTGAGTGGTGACAATAACTTGCAAGTTAGTACCAAGCCGCTCATAACGCAAAACTCGTAATCTAGTCAATAGATAGTTGGATAGATAGAAATGGATAGAAAGATAGACAGATATTGCACTGCAGTGTTATGTTTTGCTTTAAAACCTTATTTGTGTGAGTAGTAAAGGGTCCACTTTTTGTGATGGATGGATAACAAAATTCTCATACCAAGAGGGGCGGAGCTAGCCACTGAGCTGACAAGACGTGCTGGTCTAGAGCTCCTGACCTTAAAAGTGGAAAATAGCCATCTAAATTAATAATCACTGCTTACAAAAGTACCTTCTTATATACCCTCGGGGGTGAACACTACTCCTATACTAAAGTACTTTCTTTTCTCCCTCCTGCTCGATCTGGAAGTCTCCCAGGAGCGGAGCAACTGCTGAGCTGGGTGTTGGGCCTCCTACACCTGAGGAAAGAACAGGCTTTGTTATTTCCCTACCGGAGGGTTGGGGATCCACTCCGGGTCCCACCACCTCAACCTAGGACCACCCTTCCTCCTCCTGCAGCCTGCACCCAACTGCTACTGCCTAGCCGGCGAAGACTGGTCCCAGCGAACCCCGGACTACTCTCCCTCTCCAGTTTGTACCTGTACCCATTGCTCCGGAGGGTTGGGGCTCCACTCCGGAGGGTCTGCTGGGGTACGTTACCTTTTCCTACCTGCCGCTGCTCGTACCCACTCGTTACCGCTCCGGAGGGCCGGGGATCCGCTCCGGAGCGCGCTAGCGGAGGTACCGCCTCATCCCGGGAGCCTATTCTCTACTCGAGCGTCCTTCTCGGAGGTGCCGGAGGGCCTCATTGCTCCCGGAGCACTCAGATCCAGCGCCGGAGTACTCATCTTACTCTCCCTGCTTGCAGCTGCTGACACGGGGGACCTGGCTAGTCCGGCCGAGGATCTCTGCCCCTGTCGGACCCCTCGCTCACCATCCAGAGGGGAAGGATAAAAAGGGCGCGAATATCTGCCATCTTGGGCCCAGAAGGCCCCTCTCACCCGCAGCAACCGGTGTCTCACACCAACAGGAGGGAGAGCTCTTCTCTTCTGAGCCTACACTACAGCTCTGACCAGCTTCCAGACAGGGTAAGGAACTTTTGCTCAAATTTTGTTCTGTGCACCAAAGTGGCCGTTCCTCCGTTTTGCAGGCCTCAGCCCCCACATACCTGTTACTGCTAAAATCCTATTCTCTCCGGCACTTTAGACTGTCTCTGTCCTGCATCTGGACTCTCTCTTGGCCCTCCTTGTGCACTATAACCAAAGCACCGTATATCCACACATCCCCTCATTAGAGCTTAACTACGCTCACTACAGAGGGCCCTACAGAGGCCTGGATCACACAGTGGGGAGAAATTGAAAGAAACAGTACCCTTTTTGCCTCAGGTGCTTTTTATAGTTATAAATACCCTGCTCCCTGCCCAAAGAGATATATATTCCAGACACACTTACTGCTGCATATCTCATCTAATCTCTGTTCACCTTACGGCTGTATCCCCCATCTGGCAAACTACAAAGAAATAGAGCAGGGTTAACTTGTACCACGATAGAGACCCTTATCCCCTCGCATTCTATATCTGGGGAGGAAGATAACTGATCTCATTCCTAATTAATGCCTTGCACCATTTCTAACTCTGTCAGCTAACCTGGATGACTCTGCCATTGTCACTTCACTTTCACTTCAATTTTTTTCTTTTCTTTTTGAAAAATCTGGAACTATAATCTGGACTCTTAACGTAAGAATAAATGTGAAAGGCTGCTGCGTCAGTGCAATTGTCCTTAGGCGTAATGCCTATGGTGTAATGTCATTTAATAACAACTCTTTCCTTCCACAGGCTTCCCTATAACCCTTAACTAGCTGTTTATCTCTACCCCCCGGGGTCTTGTTTATTGTTTTATTTGCTCACATTAACCCCATATAACAGCTGTATCTTCATCCACAGGCCCTGTGTCCCCATATCTTTTAGGCCCCGGTCTCTCCTTCCTGTTTACTGCACTGGCTTAGGGTATTCATTGCACGAGAGAGTAACCCTAACCTCTCTCCCGTGCACTGAGCAGTAGAGACCACTGTGTGCCAGGTAACCTGGGCCCACGAGCCCGCAGGTGAGTGAGGGCCCGTCATTTAGCTGGCGCTCTGACACAGTCAGACTTAATATAACTGCTTGTGACATATTATCTGTTTTTTGGCTGTTGCTATTTAACCCCTCACCTCCCCGCTCCCGCCCGGTCAGTCCGGGTGGGTCACCTCCAACTTCCTTTTTCCCTTCCTTCGGGTCGTATCCCTCATTCCCTGAGGTGGGGGACTTGGGTAGCTGCAACACATCTCTGTACTAATGTAATCCTTCCTCTTTAAGTGTGACTCAGCCCCGCTCTAACTACGAGACAGGTGTCATGTAAACTAAGTGCTTTGCTTTAGTATGTATAACCTTTGAATTCCTTCCAAAACAGCAGGACACTATCTTGGGCCCCCAGAGACTGCCTATTTTATCCGCTGGATATCTGATTACCTGCATATAAGATGCCTCACATAATAAAGAAGCATTCAAAGTCCAACCCCAAACCTAGGAAAACAGTCTTTGATCACTTCACCCACATAACCAAGGAACCCCCACTCCAACCAGGAGGTGAGATGAGCGAACAGGACTCCCAAGATGAAGAGTCCCAATCTAGTCAACATTCTGCATCTTCTTCCCAACATTATATCACAGAATCATCACTTAAGAAACTTCTAGCCATTCAGACCAAGTCCATCACCCAAGAAATTCAGCGCAGTTCTGCGGAGCTCAAGAAGGAAATTTCGGAAATTGGTGACAGAGTTGATGCTCTGGAGCGTAAGCAAGATGATCAGGCTGTGGACCAATCCAACATCCTGGCCTACGCTGAAAACCTTGCTGAGCAGATCTCGCAGCTAGAATCTAAATTAGCTGACATGGAAGACAGATCGAGACGAAGTAATATCAGATTTAGAGGGGTCCCGGAAACAGTGACCCCAGCGGATATCCAAGGCTACCTACAAGACCTCTTCAAAGAGCTCATAGGCACCCCTGAAGGCCTAACTAGCACAATGGAGAGAGCGCACAGAGCATTGCGCCCCAGATCAGTGAGCTCCGACAAGCCGAGAGACATTGTGGTGTGCTTCCACAGTTATTTATATAAAGATCGCCTCCTTCAGGCTGCTTACCGTAAACCAAGTTTAAGTAGTAGATTTGAGGGGATACAGATCTTACCTGACCTTTCTGCACATACTCTCCAGCAACGTCGACACTTCCAGTCAGTGACCACTGCTCTGTGCAAGGCTAATTACCGATACCGCTGGGGGTTCCCAACTAGGCTCATAATCACCAAGGACAACCAAACCATAACCGTCACTACACCCTCTCAGGGTACGACTCTACTGGCCTCATGGGGTCTTCTTGTGGACCCTCTCAATACCCGGGCTCAACCCCAAACTGCCCTGAGAGCCTCAGCCCCTGAATGGTCGACAAAAGAACAGAGAATAAAAAGGCCTAAGACACAACATCCACAGCCCTCTCTGGGACACTCTGAGTCCACTGAGTAGACCTTTGCGGAAATCATGCGTCCTGGCTCAGAAGTTAGTTGACCCTGGGGTCTCTCCTGGTGGTTCTCGCTACCTGGCCTACATCTCTGCCAAGATGGGGCTGTAGGGAGACCTTTTGATCTGTTAAATGGTTTACTTATGGAATAAGTTATATATAATAAGTTATGATAAGTTATGCTACTTGTTGTTTTATGTTTGTTAAGGTTTAAGCACTTTATACTCTGATAAAATTATTTTTAGAGCGGGGCTGACGTTTCTACTCCGATGTGCTAGCTCCGGAGTTGTTTTCTCAACCCCCCAACTGAAGCCCACTCTAGGGCTCATCTGAGGTGGACTACTTCCACCACTCCAGAGGCACTTCCCAGTGCCCTTCTTTCCTACTTACTTACCCTCCCTCTCTCTCTCCCCCTTTCTGTCCCCCTGACCCAGAACCTCTTCCTCCCTCCCTTCAATTCTTAATCATTACTATCTATGACAGGCTCTCCTTTGAGGTTTCTTACTCAAAACGTAAGAGGACTTAATACTCCCTTTAAGAGAAGTCTTTTACTGCGCTCTCTGAAACACCACAACCCTGATGTGGTGTTCCTACAGGAGACTCATTGGCTCAAAGACGAACAGATTAGACTCTCCTCTAGAGATTATACACATATTGAGTACGCTCCATTCACAAAAAAAGCTAGGGGTACTGCAATCCTCCTTCACAGGAGGCTAGCCATTGAACCAATCTTGACTGTTAAAGATCCACAAGCCAGATATATCATTCTAATTTGTAACATTAATCATGTGCTCTACACACTTGCATCAGTTTACCTACCCAACACTCATCAACCTAAGTGCCTCAAACACATACTTCATATCATCTCTCAACATCAACAAGGCAGGGTTATTATCTCGGGCGATTTCAATATGACCTGGGAACCCAGATTAGACAGGACAGCTCCTGACAAGGCTGGGGCCCTCTCTCCTAACGAACGACTGGCAGCAAACTTCCGTACCCTCATGACGGGATCAGGACTGTTTGATATCTGGAGGTCTATCCACACTCAAGACCGAGACTACACGCACTATTCACACTCACACCGACAATACTCACGCCTAGACTACATATTCTCCACAGCAGACTCTCTAGACCTAGTGACTAACGCGTCCATCCATATCTGCCATTGGTCAGACCATGACTGCGTTATCATTGACCTCATCTCTACCAATACCACCCACTCTAGACCCTCCTGGCGCATGCCCCACCACTTACTACAGGATATTCCTTTTAGGGAGAAACTACGCACGGAAATTGGGCATTTCCTTAAAGTTAACGACCGGGCACAGGTAGCCGATGATACCCTATGGGGAGCTGCTAAAGCAACCATAAGAGGCTTCATGATATCTGAACAAGCTAAACTTAGAAGGCAAGCGGGTCTCTCGCTGGCTCAGTCTCACATTAAGCTCAGAGAACTTGAAGGCCAAAATAGAACTAAACCTACTGCCCCCCTAACAGCCCAAATAATTGATATTAAAAACCACATTTCCCAACTAGAACTTCGGAGAACACAGAATAACCTAACCAAACTCAAACAACTTTACTTTTATAAGGGCAACAGGGCGGACACCCTTTTAGCCAGGAAACTCAGGAATAGGACTAGTATTTCACGTATACATGGTATTGTCAGGGAAGGCTCTCTCCTTAAAATCCCCTCGCGCATAGGGGAATCTTTTGCTGAGTTTTACTCTAAACTATATAATATAGAAAAATCCGAGAACCCCCCCGTAACCCCGGAAGATTCCATTCGTGAATATTTAAAATCTCTAAATCTTCCATCCCTCTCACCCGATCAAAGTGATACTCTAAATTTGACATTCTCTCTTAGAGAAGTTCAACAAGTTATTAAAAATTCTAAATCATTCAAATCACCTGGACCGGATGGCTTTCCAGTTCACTTCTATAAAACCTATAACCAAGAAATTTCCCCCCTACTCCTTAGACTCTTCAATCTAGCTAGAGATGAGGGTAAATTCAAGAGTGAATTCCTTGTAGTCACCATTGTAACTATATTAAAACCTGGTAAAGATCCCTCCCTCTGCACCAGCTACAGGCCAATCTCACTAATCAATACTGATATTAAATTTTTCTCTAAAATCTTAGCCAATCGTATCGCCAACCTTCTCCCCTCTCTAATCAACCCAGATCAGGTGGGATTTATCCCTAAAAGGGAGGGCCCGGATAACACCAGACGTCTCTTGAATATTATGGCCCTGTCTTCCAGTATGAACAAGCCCGTGGCAATTATATCATTAGATGCAGAAAAGGCCTTTGATCGGGTGAGATGGCGATTCCTCTTGGAAGTACTTAACACCCTTAAGTTCCCAAGTTCCCTGTTGGGCGCAATTAAAGCTTTATACTCTACTCCCTCCGCTACGGTAAAGGGTGTCGGCTTCCAAACTCCCCCTTTTCAAATTTCCAACGGGACCAGACAGGGCTGCCCCCTATCGCCCCTCCTTTTCGCACTGGCCATTGAGCCGTTGGCAGAAAAAATCAGACTTGACCCACATATGAGTGGCATCACCCTATGTGGCACTAAACACAACATAGCCTTATTTGCTGACGACATTACCCTGTTCTCGTCAGACCTCGTGACCACCCTGCCTAGACTCCTACTTTTAGTCAGGGAGTTTGGTGCTCACTCTCATTATAAACTTAATATCTCTAAAACTGAGATTTACACCCAAGGCTTTCAGAATTCGTATATTGCCCCCTTAAAGATTAAATACCCGTATAAATGGTCGGAATCTTCAGTGACCCACTTGGGAGTTAGACTGTCCAACGACTTCCCTCGGGTTATCAGGGACAACTACCTCCCCCTATTGTCAGACCTTTGTTCCCTCAATGAGAAGTGGAACCTTTCCCAGGTTTCTTGGCTTGGACGAATCGCTGCCCTAAAAATGTCCTTCCTTCCTCGACTCACATATTTATTCCGTTGTCTGCCAATCAAAGTTCCCAGGCATATCTTACTACAGTTTCAGAGTGAGGTTACTAAGCACATCTGGCAGGGTAAACCCCCACGGGTGGCGCAGAGAATCTTACAGTTGCCTCGGTCACAGGGAGGTCTGGGCTCTCCCTCGATAGTAAAATACTATGAGGGAGCCATGCTCACCCATGTCTCCCAATGGGGAGCTTCACAGTCTTCTTCTAAATGGAAGTCTATTGAGCAGGCCTCTTTACCCTTCAACCTAACCCTACGTGACCTGATCTGGATGCCTGCACATTGTCGCAGGGACTTGTTCCTAATAAATCCTATCATTCGTGAATGCCTGCAATTCTGGGATAAAATCCGCCACTCCACGCAGATTGCTCCCCACCCCTCTCCCATAGCCTCCTTGCCCGGCCTACTAGTGGGACTACAGGATGCCCATCCATCCAAATGGTCCCAGTCAGGAATACTGACGGTTTCGGATCTTTGGCTTCCGACACCGGAATGTGGATTCAAGTCTGATTCACAGCTTGGAGCAGACGGTGCATTGCCCCACATTCTGAAATTTGAATATCTTAGAGTTAAAAACTTCTTGATCTCCTGGGGCTTTAAACCTCAGTCAAATCGGCCCTTAACCTTGTTTGAGTCCACCTGGAAACAGGGTGAGAGGCTCCATAGTCCCCTCTCCAGGCATTACACTCTGTTGAACTCTGAACCATCCTCAGACCTGGCCCCACACCTAGTAAAGTGGGGATCCTTGCTGAGCAGAACTTTTACAGCAACCGATTGGGAACAGGCGCTTGAACGAACTAAAAAACCATACATTGCATCACCCTTTTTGAAACTTTTTATAAGCTGGTGGCTCACTGGTACTATGTGCCCACCAGGTTAGCTAAAATATATCCTGGCACATCCCCGTACTGTTGGAGAGATTGTGGTCAGAGAGGGGACTCCCTACACATCTGGTGGGAATGTCCCAAAATACGCCCCCTGTGGCTTAAATGTTTCAGAGTCCTTCCCAAATTAGGAATTTCCCTACATAATTCTCCGGCAGTAGCCCTTCTACACATAGGCACTCATTCCATTCCCAAACATCATGCTTGCATAAGTATCTACCTATTCATGTCCATCAAACACCTGATAGCCTCTGACTGGAAGTCAGAATCCCCCCCCAGCTGGGCGAGAGTCTGCTCCTATATGGCTTACCTATACACCATGGAAAAAAGTATATTTTACAATCTAGGCAACTCTGACCTATTTGAGCTTATATGGGCCGACTGGAAAGTTATTTACGACACAACTTGGAGACCCAATGTCCTCTCTCCCTCCTAGCTCTTCTGGACGGATTAGGGAGCTTGAGCTAGAGATAGACCTCTCCAGAATTAACCTCCTCCCTTTCGACGTGACTACTCTAGTTTAATGATATACTCCCCAAACCCCCTGCTTCTCCTACACCCTTCTTATTTCTATTCTTTTATCCCCCCCTTCTTTTCCGCCCGGGTGGGAACTACTTAGTTCTCCCCCATCTGTTTTACAAAACCTCATTATATGTTTTAAACTAACCATTATACATGCGGAATTCTTGTGTACTACTCATTATACATCTCAAAAAGTGTGTTTCAGATCAGCTAGAGGATGTTATGAGTCCTTGAATTGCTAATCTTGTTTATGTTTTGTTCCCTTCTTCATTGTATGCATGTTATTACCTGTAAGAATGACAAACTAAATAAAGCTCTTTTGAAACTCAAAAAAAAAAAAAAAAATTCTCATACCAAGGGGACACAAAGTACTAAATGTTCAGATATTACCCAGTAATCATTTTAAGAGCAGGTATTGGTGCACCTCAAGACACATGAGACCACAAATTATTTCACATATTTTAACTTTTTTCCTTTTTTCCTTAATGCTGCAAAAAATATTTTTAAATAAAGATGGGATCTTAGTCACACAATATGGCCATATTCTGCTCAGCCAGTCACCACTTACAAGGTGTCCCACATAAGACTGGTCCTAACTCTATGAAATTTAGCCAAACTAAGCTCAAGAATACAATTCTAATATATCAAAATAGAATTTCCAATCTCTCATCCAGACTGCATGAGATGAGGCTTCCTGGCTACATGTTATTACACATACTTCAAACTTGTTTCCCAATGCTGCAAAAAATTGCCCTCTCAACACCTCTTAACACTATGAAATTAGCCAATACAATTCTAATATACCAAAATAACATTCCAACATTACAATACTATACCTCTCATCCAGACTGCATGGGATGAGGTTTCCTGGCTTTATATACACACAGTTAAATATCTGTGTCTGGAACACACCTGAACTGGGTGGAGTGCTTTAAACCAAAGGGCTTTGGTCAGTTTCCCCAGTGATAAATCAGTAAGAAATTATGGTTAAGCACATCTAATAAAAGCATATGTTTTTAAATGCACATATTGTGGAGTGCTGCCAAAGTGACCAAAATGAATATAATTCTAAGAGCAGCTATTGGCGCACCTCAAGACACATGAGACCACAAATTATTTCACATATTTTAACTTTTTTCCTTTTTTCCTTAATGCTGCAAAAATTGCCTTCTTAATATTTCATAATGTTTTTTTTAAAAAATTTTTAAATAAAGATGGGATCTTAGTCACACAATATGGCCATATTCTGCTCAGCCAGTCACCACTTACAAGGTGTCCCACATAAGACTGGTCCTAACTCTATGAAATTTAGCCAAACTAAGCTCAAGAATACAATTCTAATATATCAAAATAGAATTTCCAATCTCTCATCCAGACTTTATGGGATGAGGCTTCCTGGCTACATGTTATTGCACATACTTCAAACTTGTTTCCCAATGCTGCAAAAAATTGCCCTCTCAACACCTCTTAACACTATGAAATTAGCCAATATTTATTTTGGTATATTAGAATTGTATTGGCTAATTTCATAGTGTTAAGAGGGCAATTTTTTGCAGCATTGGGAAACAAGTTTGAAGTATGTGTAATAACATGCTTAGTTTGGCTAAATTTCATAGAGTTAGGACCAGTCTTATGTGGGACACCTTGTAAGTGGTGACTGGCTGAGCAGAATATGGCCATATTGGGTGACTAAGATCCCATCTTTATTTAAAAGAATTTAAAAAAATTATGAAATATTAAGAAGGCAATTTTTGCAGCATTAAGGAAAAAAGGAAAAAAGTTAAAATATGTGAAATAATTTGTGGTCTCATGTGTCTTGAGGTGCGCCAATACCTGCTCTTAAAATTATATTCATTTTGGTCACTTTGGCAGCACTCCACAATAAGTGCATTTAAAAACATATGCTTTTATTAGATGTGCTTAACCATAATTTCTTACTGATTACCCAGTAATCAGCTACTGACTCATAATAGCTATAATTACACAGCTTAAAGGGGCAGTATACACCAATTTTCATATAACTGCATGTAAAAGAAACACTACTATAAATAAAATATGCACAGATACTGATCTAAAAATCCAGTATAAAACCTTTTAAAAACTTATTTAGAAGCTCCCAGTTTAGCAGTGATGATGAGGTTAGTCTGGGACACCCAGTGAAAGGGGCTGGGAAAACAAGAAGAACAGACAACCCCCCTTCCCTGCATATGAAAAGACAGATAACATAAACAGGAGCCAGAAGCAGTCTGTAAACACTCGTATACATCTGACACTGTGGGGCTTGGTTAGAAGTCTGAAAATCAGCACAATGTTTTTAAAAAATAAGCAAAACTATAGATTGTTACAAAAACACCCCCAGGTGGGCTATCTACAAAACATGTATGCAAAGAAAATTCTAGTGTACACTGTCCCTTTAATAGTGCTCAATATATCAACCATGGAGAAGAGAAAGAATAAGTTAGCCCTCCCAGGATATAAACCTTCAACTAGAGTATTGCAGATACTGTAGCTGGCCACTTAACTTAGTTATAACATGAATCTTTCTATGATTCTGCAAATAATTGTATAATCTAAAACAAATGAAGAAGGCGCATATCATGTGCATATCAATACTTCAGCAAACATGAAAAATCGAGCAGGAGAAACAGGGTACTCACATTTCACTGCAGCACTTAATTATGCTGTTAGAAGATGCACGCTGGAGATACACAGTGCTCCAGCTCACTGACCCAAGGATACTGGAACCGAGTGAACCTCCTAAGGAACGACTGTTCACATTCATGTTGATGAATTTGTTGTATACTAATACACAGTATTAAAAAACTCAATATTTATTAAAATACAATAAAAACTGTTTGCACAACATAAAATGAGGGATAATCGGTATATTAAACCTCCACATCCTGATATTCTGTGTTTGCATTTGGCTACATTTGAAGAATCATTGGGTGCCTAGGCCCTGTTATTCAAAGCATAGACAGATTGCCAAAAAAAACTGCCTTTCTGACCTCATCAGCCTCTCAGTCCGTCGATCTGTCGATATATTCTAAAAAAGGGGGGGCAGACCCTCGAAGTGCAATCTGTCTCCCATAGAAAATAATAAGGATTGTGGCTTCTGCAAAACTCAGCAGACGGCACTTTCATACCTAACCTAACTTTGATTAAACCTACACTACCTGCCCCACACTGTAAAGCCTGGCCAATGAAAAGGTGGTGAGACAATCAACAAAAAATCAGCCAATAGAAATGCAAGGGATCCCTATATAAGGGGAAACCATGCATTCAAGCGTCAGTGTGTGGCAGTAACCGCATGAAGAGGACATCTGACAGAAGATAAGTGGATGGAAGATGGAAGAAGATGGAAGAAGAGGACCGCCATTATGGAGATGAAGAGGACCACCCCTGAGGACTGCAGCCATGAACAAAGAAAAGGAGCACAGCCAGAATATTTTTGTTGGGGGTTAAGAATGTTTTTTATTTTTTGCCCAAAAGAGCTGAAAAGAGCAAGGTCCTACAAAATGCCCCTATTTTTAGGAAAGGGTTTTTATTTTTACTTTTTTTTTTTAATAGGATTATTTTTAAATTAGGATTTTTTTAGAACAGGGTTTTTTATTTTTTTATTGGACCAAAGAGCAGTTAGACGTTAGGACAAGGCCCTGGCAAATACCCTTCTCAGGGCATCTTTGTTAGGATAGGGTTTTTTTTTAATTTAGGATTTTTAGAATAGGGCATTTTATGGGCAAAAGAGCTATGTTTACTCATGTTTGCCCAACCAAATGCCCTTTTCAGGGCAATTATTTTTTAAGTTTAGTTTTTTTTATTAACCACATTTTTTTGTTGTATTATTTTTTATTTTTGTAATTTTAGTGTTTGTTATTTAGTGTAGCTTAGGGGAAGCTTGGGGGAAGTTATCTCTTAGGTAGTTAAGTAGTGTAGGACTAGTTTCTGTTGGAGGTTTCAGGGTTAATAGGTCAGGGTGTGTGGCGGGTTTAGAGGTTAATAGGGGGTATTTGCATTGGAGGATTGTGGTTATTTAGGGATTAATAAATTAGGGGGTGTTGCGGTGGAGGCTTAAGGCATAATTAGTGGTAATATGCTAAGGGGTTTTTTCACTGGGATATTGGTGTTATAGGGGATCATATGTTAGGAAGATTATAGCGGTGTGCTGTTGGTGGTATAGGGGTTAATAGATTAGGAAGATTATTGCAGTGGAGTATTGGTGGAATAGGGGTTAATAGGTTAGCAAATTCATTGCAGAGGGCTACTGGCAGTATAGGGATTAAAAAGGTTAGGAAGTCTATTGCAGTGGGCTATTGGTTGTTTAGGATTTATTAAAGGTAGGGTTAGTTTGCGGTGGTGGGTTATGGCAGTTTGGGGAACATAGGTATACTTATTAGGCTCTGTGCCATATATTTAAAAGGGATCCTTTACTTTACATCGCCAGTGTCGCTGCTGATGCTGCTTGGAATATTTTGCAAGCAATGTATAGTAAAACACCTCTTAGTGATGCTGCCTTTAAAAAGTAATGTCTGAACTTTTTAATATTTTGCCGGCTTTTTCAACATATTATAAGAGACGTAGTTAGCTGAGAGTGAAACCCAGTTGTTTATCATGTCGTATTCAGAGTGTTCGGGTTTGGCCTGAACTAATGGTGGCAACCCTAGCCCGATGATCAAAGGATTGAATCCAAAAATGTGAAAATGTTATCCTTGCATGGACAGTCTTCAAAGTATCAGTATCAAAGAAAAGGGGCTGTCCATGTGAGGAGGAGATGTCTCCCATAGAAATTATGAGAGCTCTCTGTAAAAGTTTGCAGCAGTGAGTGAAGGACACAGGGAGAACCTGACACATTTTTAAACTTAATATGACTCCTAATAGAAATAAAATTACGCTGCTTTCAGTGCATTAGACCTTAAAACCATTGTTATTTCCGTATACCTAGGTTTTCCTTTCAGAGTAATAAGTGTTTTCAGTATTTTGATAAAAGCTTGCCACCATTTAAAGGGACATTAAACACTTTGAGATGGTAATATAAAATGATAAATAGTATATATAAAAGAACTCTGCAATATACTTTCATTATTTATTTTTTCCCCTTTTCCTATAATTCCATTTTGAAATTGTGAGCTTTTCAGTTACTGTTAGAGATGGAAGTGCAGAGCACTGTTATAATACTCACAGCCATTGGCTGTACACTCTAGTGACCTATTTATAACTGTCCATAAATGGCCACAACAGAGAAGGTAACCTAAGTTACAACATAGCAGCTCAGATTCCTTTATAGACAAATAAACTTTATACTGTACTTATTTTGACAATATTTAAACAGCTAATGGATACATGTTAGTCTCTGACTTTCTTTGAATGCATCATTCTATCTGGCATTTGTTTAGTGTTTAATGTTTATTTAAGTTGTGAGTAGAAACAATGAGATCTGTTCTGGGAAAATGTTTAGATAATTACGCTGGGAGTTGAGAGATAATTTCACACACGCCCATGGAACGCCCATGGTCAGCTCATTTTATGAAAAAAAAACCAACAACAATTAGGCTCTGTATTTTGTACTTGTGTGTTCAAATTTCAATGTGTTTTTGCGTTGTGTATATTTAATACAATTTATTCCTGTGCATTTTACATACAAATTTTACGTTTTTGATAGAAATTATTTTTGGTGAACAATTTTGTTACGATTTTTGATGCACAATCTATTCCTGCGTATTTTTGTGTGAATGGTTTCAATATTCGTTTTGTGCGATTTTTAAAATTATGATTTTCAATTTGTAATGTATGCATATCCTTCCCATAGGAAAATGCAGTATACGCCTCTTAGCGAGACACCTTTTTCAGGTTAAAACATAGCTTTAGAACCTTCCACCAGGGCAAAAGAAGTACTGACGAGCATTCCTAAAGGGATACTAAACACAATTTTTTATTTTGTGATTCAGATAGAGCATGGAATTTTAAGCAACTTTCTAATTTACTCCTACTATCAATTTTTCTTCGTTCACTTGCTATCTTTATTTACAAAGCAGGAATTTAAAGCTAAGGAGCCTGTCCATTTTAGGTTCAGCACCCTGGATAGCGCGTGCTTATTGGTTGCTACTAGTGATGTTGCGAATAGTTCGCCGGCGAATAGTTCCCGGCAAACATAGCATGTTCGCGTTCGCCTCGGCGGGCGAACATATGCAATGTTCAATCCACCCCCTATTCGTCATCATTGAGTAAACTTTGACCCTGTACCTCACAGTCAGAAGACACATTACAGCCAATCAGCAGCAGACCCTCCCTCCCAGACCCTCCCACCTCCTGGACAGCATCCATTTTAGATTCATTTGGAAGCTGCATTCTTAGTGAGAGGAGGGACAGTGTAGCTGCTGCTGATTTAATAGGGAAATCGATAGCTAGGCTAGTGTATTCAGTGTCCACTACAATCCTGAAGGACTCATCTGATCTCTGCTGTAAGGACAGCACCCCAAAAAGCCCTTTTTAGGGCTAGAACATCAGTCTGCTTTTTTTTTTTTTTTTTCCCTGTGTAATCTAATTGCAGTTGCCTGCCTGCCTGCCTGCCAGCGTGTGTGTCAGGCTTACAGCATATACTGTGCCCACTTACCCAGTGCCACCACTCATATCTGGTGTAGACTTTCTGCAAGTACTTAAGATGGCACGGACAATTGTGGGGTGGGGGAGGGAAGGGAGCTGTTTGGGAGGGATCAGGGGGTCTGATGTATCAGGTGGGAGGCTGATCTCTACTCTAAAGCTAAAATTAACCCTGCAAGCTCCCTACAAACTACCTAATTAACCCCTTCACTGCTAGCCATAATACACGTGTGATGCGCAGCAGCATTTAGCGGCCTTCTAATTACCAGAAAGCAACGCCAAAGTCATATATGTCTGCTATTTCTAAACAAAGGGGATCCCAGAGAAGCATTTACAACCATTTGTGCCATAATTGCACAAGCTGCTTGTAAATAATTTCAGTGAGAAACCTAAAATTGCGAAAAAAAAATGTTTTTTTTAAATTTGATCGCATTTGGCGGTGAAATGGTGGCATTACATATACCAAAATGGGCCTAGATCAATACTTTGGGTTGTCTACTACACTACACTTAAGCTAAAATTAACTCTACAAGCTGCCTACATGCTCCCTAATTAACCCCTTCACTGCTGGGCATAAAACACGTGTGGTGCGCAGTGGCATTTAGCAGCCTTTTAATTACCAAAAAGCAATGCCAAAGCCATATAAGTCTGCTATATGTCTGGCACACAGTGTTGGGGCAAGGGTCCATCTGACCACTGATACCTGGTCTGCAAAGCATGGTCAGGGCAGGTATATCACCTATACTGCACAATGTGAAGCGGGCGTAACCCTTACACTACCTGATCGATACAACATCATACCTGATGTTTTAAAGCACGTTATTCCAAACAATTTAGGAATGTTAGGTGATTTATGCCCTTTATGGATTAAAACCAGACTCTGCATCAACTATGTAATTTTCCATGGGAGTTTTGCCATGGATCCCCCTCCGGCATGCCACAGTCCAGGTGTTAGAGCCCTTGAAACAACTTTTCCATCACTATTGTGGCCAGAAAGAGTCCCTGTGGGTTTTAAAATTCGCCTGCCTATTGAAGTCTATGGCGGTTCGCCCGGTTCGCCTGTTCACAAACTTTTGCGGAAGTTCGCGTCCGCCATTCGCGAACCCAAATTTTTAAGTTCGCGACATCACTAGTGGCTACATTTAGCAAACCAATAAGCAAGTGTCACCCGGGTTCTGAACCAAAAAATGGCTGGCTCTTAATCTTTAAATTACTGCTTATTAAATAAAGATAGCAAAGGAACAAAGAAATTGATAATAGGAGTAAATTAGAAAGTTGCTTAAAATTTCATGCTCTATCTGAATCATTAAAGGAAAATTTGGGTTTAGTGTCCCTTTAAATAATCCTGCCACCCCGAAGACCTTTAGACCATTGTGCTCATATTTGACACAGTTTTTGTCTTCTAGTATGTAGGGTGGTCTGTGGGTTTGTGGGTAGCTGGGGTCTGTATTTTCTTGCCTTTCATTCAGATTGCTGTATTAGGAAAATGATACAGTGTGAGAATGGCTCAGTTTCATGTTAATGTGTATCTGAAATTCATTAAATGTTTTTGTTACTGTTCTGGCCAAATAATCATATATAAACATTTCTATTTATGTGTACATATGTATTTATATGTGTATATATGTGTTTGCACATGCATATACACATATAAACACATAAATACATAGGTATACATATATAAACATTTCTATTTATGTGTACGTATGTATTTATATGTGTATATATGTGTTTGCACATGCATATACACATATAAACACATAAATACGTAGGTATACATATATAGACATATACAGGGAGTACAGAATTATTAGGCAAGTTGTATTTTTGAGGATTAATTTTATTATTGAACAACAACCATGTTCTCAATGAACCCAAAAAACTCATTAATATCAAAGCTGAATAGTTTTGGAAGTAGTTTTTAGTTTGTTTTTAGTTATAGCTATTTTAGGGGGATATCTGTGTGTGCAGGTGACTATTACTGTGCATAATTATTAGGCAACTTAACAAAAAACAAATATATACCCATTTCAATTATTTATTTTTACCAGTGAAACCAATATAACATCTCAACATTCACAAATATACATTTCTGACATTCAAAAACAAAACAAAAACAAATCAGTGACCAATATAGCCACCTTTCTTTGCAAGGACACTCAAAAGTCTGCTATCCATGGATTCTGTCAGTGTTTTGATCTGTTCACCATCAACATTGCGTGCAACAGCAACCACAGCCTCCCAGACACTGTTCAGAGAGGTGTACTGTTTTCTCTCCTTGTAAATCTCACATTTGATGATGGACCACAGGTTCTCAATGGGGTTCAGATCAGGTGAACAAGGAGGCCATGTCATTATATTTTCAACTTTTATACCCTTTCTTGCCAGCCACGCTTTGGAGTACTTGGACGCGTGTGATGGAGCATTGTCCTGCATGAAAATCATGTTTTTCTTGAAGGATGCAGACTTCTTCCTGTACCACTGCTTGAAGAAGGTGTCTTCCAGAAACTGGCAGTAGGACTGGGAGTTGAGCTTGACTCCATCCTCAACCCGAAAAGGCCCCACAAGCTCATCTTTGATGATACCAGCCCAAACCAGTACTCCACCTCCACCTTGATGGCGTCTGAGTCGGACTGGAGCTCTCTGCCCTTTACCAATCCAGTCACGGGCCCACCCATCTGGCCCATCAAGACTCACTCTCATTTCATCAGTCCATAAAACCTTAGAAAAATCAGTCTTGAGATATTTCTTGGCCCAGTCTTGACGTTTCAGCTTGTGTGTCTTGTTCAGTGGTGGTCGTCTCTGAGTATTGCACACCTTGTGCTTTTGGGCACTCCAGTGATGTTGCAGCTCTGAAATATGGCCAACCTGGTGGCAAGTGGCATCTTGGCAGCTGCATGCTTGACTTTTCTCAGTTCATGGGCAGTTATTTTGCGCCTTGGTTTTTCCACACGCTTCTTGCGACCCTGTTGACTAATTTGAATGATACGTTTGATTGTTCGATGATCACGCTTCAGAAGCTTTGCAATTTTTAGAGTGCTGCATCCCTCTGCAAGATATCTCACTATTTTTGACTTTTCTGAGCCTGTCAAGTCCTTCTTTTGACCCATTTTGCCAAAGGAAAGGAAGTTGCCTAATAATTATGCACACCTGATATAGGGTGTTGATGTCATTAGACCACACCCCTTCTCATTACAGAGATGCACATCACCTAATATGCTTAATTGGTAGTAGGCTTTCGAGCCTATACAGCTTGGAGTAAGACAACATGCATAAAGAGGATGATGTGGTCAAAATACTCATTTGCCTAATAATTCTGCACTCCCTGTATATATATATATATATATATATATATATATATATATATATATATATATATATATATATATATATATGTGTGTGTGTGTGCATTGGAGACCTTTGCAGTTATGTAGAGGAAAACATGAAAAACATATTTATGCAATATTCATATTTAATAAAGTGTTATACTGTGTATTTACTGTAAATAATTTTCTGCACATAGCAGAATCTGTTTTATGTATTTTAAAATAGATATTCCTATAAACATCTGTATATATCTATACATATATATTTATAGGTATAGATATATATTGTACCAAAATACCATCAGATATGTGAAGAAATATGTATTTATGAATAAAAAGTACATATTCTTCTATGTGAAATATTCATATTTTCATGTCCGGTTAGCACACTTGAGAATATGTTATTGGGTTTGTGTGCGAGTAGGGTGCTTTTTTCCGACTTTTTTTGCTCCATAAATTTCTATGGGGGAATAGGTTATCGCGCATGCAATATTGTAAGTTTGACTTTTTGCGCACGTCGGGTTAGCGCGAGAGTAATAACTTTTTACTTTCAACTCGTAATATGAACACAACCTGACGCGCAAAAAGTTTACTTCTACTGCAATTAGCGCTCTAGCGAAAGTGCTAAATAGCAATACCAATCTAGTAAATTGATTTTCTACAGGTATATAAAGCAAAACCCATATTTAGAAAACACAATATCCACAATCATTAAGGATTTCAATGTTGGGCATACAATACTTACTTACCTACCTTGGTTACACTAGAGTTACAGTTTTTTTTAGACATCTGGTGAGTGTCTGCCAGATCCCATTTATAAATATCTTCAGTTTAGCTAGCACTATTGATGAGCTAAAAGTGTCACTTATGAATCCATGCCAGGAACCTAAACCATTTCTAAACCCTATACTAACTGCAGACATATTACAAATGATTTGATTTTGCTATGATAACAATGATATATATATATATATATATATATATATATATATATACCTGTATATATATCTTTGTGTGATTTCTTCATGCTGTGTAGCATATTATTAAAGCCAGAAGTTGATGTAACCTGGGATCTATCTGCATTTCTGACAGCTGACACATTTTTATGAAAACAAAGCAGAATGTCATTGCTGTGCGTATTGTGGGACACCACATTTTCATTTTGTTTTGGAATTAGATATTTATTTTTAATAGACATAATGAGGAGAGGGACATCAACTGAATTGAGTTTATCTAAGATCATTCACGTTTCCTGATAAAACAATGCTTCTTTCTGCTGATAAATGCATTTTATTAAAGTTAATGATATGATTCCTCATGATTAAATTTATTAGCTTCCACGCTACCTGCTCAGGTGCGATGACCTAAAACTTTATGCTCAGGCAACATGATCTAAAGCTCTTTGCTCAAGCAAGATTACCTAAATCTCTGTGCTCAGGTGAGATGGTCTAAAGCTCTCTGCTCAGGCGAGATAGTCTAAAGCTCTCTGCTCAGGCGAGATGGTCTAAAGCTCTCTGCTCAGGCGATATGGTCTAAAGCTCTATGCTCAGACGAGATGACCTAAAGCTCTCTGCTCAGGCGAGATGGCTTAAAGTTCTCTGCTCAGGCAAGATGACCTAAAGCTCTCTGCTCAGGCAAGATGACCTAAAGCTCTCTGCTCAGGCAAGATGGTCTAAAGCACTCTGCTCATGCAAGATGGTCTAAAGCTCTCTGCTCAGGCGAGATGGTCTAAAGCTCTCTGCTCAGGCGAGATGGTTTAAAGCTCTCTGCTCAGGCGAGATGGTCTAAAGCTCTCTGCTCAGGTGATATGGTCTAAAGCTCTCTGCTCAGGCGAGATGGTCTAAAGCTGTCTGCTCAGGCGAGATGGTCTAAATCTCTATGCTCAGGCGAGATGGTCTAAAGCTCTCTGCTCAGGCAAGATGATCTAAAGCGCTGTGCTCAGGCAAGCTGATCTAAAGATCTCTGCTAAGGTAAGATGATCTAAAGCTCTCTGCTCAGGCAAGATGATCTGAAGCGCTGTGCTCAGGCGAGATGGTCTAAAGCTCTCTGCTCAGGCAAGATGACCTAAAGCCCTCTGCTTAGGCGAGATGGTCTAAAGCTCTATGCTCAGACAAGATGACCTAAAGCCTTCTGCTTAGGCAAGATAATATAAAGCACTCTGCTAAGCCGATATGATTTAAAGCTTTCTGCTCAGGGGAAATGATCTAAAGCACTCTGCTAAGACGATATGATCTAAAACTCTCCGTTCAGGCAAGATGACCTAAAGCTCTCTGCTCATGTGCAACAATCTAAAGCTCTTTACTCAGATGAGATGACCTAAAGTTCTCCACTTAGGTGAAAATAGCTAAGCTCTCTGCTTAGGCAAGATGGCCTAAAGCTCTCTGCTCAGGCAAGATGACCTAAAGCTCTCTGCTCAGGCAAGATGGCCTAAAGCTCTCTGCTCAGGCAAGATGACCTAAAGCTCTCTGCTCAGGCAAGAGGACCTAAAGCTCTCTGCTCAGGCAAGATGACCTAAAGCTCTCTGCTCAGACGAGATGGCCTAAAGCTCTCTGCTCAGGCAAGATGACCTAAAGCTCTCTGCTCAGGCAAGATGACCTAAAGCTCTCTGCTCAGGCAAGATGACCTAAAGCTCTCTGCTCAGGCAAGATGGCCTAAAGCTCTCTGCTCAGGCAAGATGACCTAAAGCTCTCTGCTCAGGCAAGATGGTCTAAAGCTATCTGCTCTGGCAAGATGATCTAAAGGGCTCTGCTCAGGCAAGATAACCTAAAGCGCTCTGCTCAGGCAAGATGATCTAAAACTCTCTGCTCAGGCAAGATGGCCTAAAGCTCTCTGCTCAGTCAAGATAATATAAAGCACTCTGCTAAGCCGATATGATCTAAAGTTTTCTGCTCAGGGGAAATGATCTAAAGCACTCTGCTAAGCCGATATGATCTAAAACTCTCCGCTCAGGCGAGATGACCTAAAGCTCTCTGCTCTGGCCAGATGACCTAAAGCTCTCTGCTCATGTGAGAAAATCAAAAAATTTTTTAGATCAGATGACCCACAGTTCTCCACTTAGGCAAAAATAGCTAAGCTCTCTGCTCAGGCAAGATGGCCTAAAGCTCTCGGCTCAGACGAGATGATCTAAAGCACTCTACTAAGCCGATATAATCTAAAGCTCTCTGCTCAGACGAGATGACTTAAAGCTCTCTGCTCAGGCCAGATTACCTAAAGCTCTCTGCTCAGGCCAGATTACCTAAAGCTCTCTGCTCATGTGAGATGATCTAAAGTTCTTTGCTCAGATGAGATGACCTAAAGTTCTCCACTTAGGCGAGAATAGCTAAAGCTCTCTGCTAAGGTGAGATGACCTAATGCTCTCCACTCAGGTGAAATTACCTAAAGTTCTTCCCTCAGGTGAGATGATCTAAGGCTCTTTGCTCAGGCGTGATAACCTAAAGCTTTCTGCTCAGACAAGATGACCTAAACCTATCCACTCAGGCGAGATGATCTAAAGCTCTTCACTCAGGTGAGATGACCTAAAGCTCTCCCTCCTGGCAAGATGAGCTTAAGCTCTCTGCTCAGGCGAGGTGACCTAAAGTTCTTCTCTCAGGCGAGAGGATCTAAAACTCTTCCCTCAGGCAAGATGATCTAAAACTCTTTGCTTAGGCGAGATGACCCAGCTCTCTACTCAGCAAAGATTATCTAAAGCTCTCTGCTCTGGTGAGATGATCTAAAGCTCTCTGCTCAGGCGAGATGACCTAAAGCTCTCTGCTCAGGAAAAATGATTTAAAGCTCTCTGCTCAGGCCAGTTAATCTAAAGATCTTCACTCAGGTGAGATGATCTAAAGCTCTCTGCTCAGGTAAAATTAACTAAAGTTCTTTGCTCAGACGAGATTATCTAAAGCTCTTTGCTCAGGCCAGATGACCTAAAGCTCTGCTTTCAGGTGAGCTGATCCAAAGCTCTTTGCTCAGACGAGATGATCAAAGGCTCTCCACTCAAGTGGGATGATCTAAAGCTCTTTGCTCAGGCGAGATAATCTAAAGCTCTCTCTATTTAACTGAGATGATATAAAGCTCTTTCTACTTAGGCAAGATGATCTAAAGCTCTTTGCTCAGGTGAAATGGCCTAACACTCTCTGCTTAGGCAAGATGGTCTAAAATGATCTTTTATTGATAAAAGGTCCATTAAAGGATGATCTTATAGGGACAGTCAACACCAGAATTTTTGTTACCCATTCCCCAGTTTTGCATAAATAACACTGTTATAGAAATACACTTTTTACCTCTGTGATTAACTTGTATCTAAGCCTCTGCAAACTGCCCCTTTATTTCAGTTCTTTTGACAGACATACATTTTAGCCAATCAGTGCTGGCTCTAGGGTAACTTCATGTGCATGAGCTCAATATTGTCTATATGAAACACATGAACTAATGCCCTCTAGTGGTCAAAATGCATTCAGATTAGAGGCAGTCTTCAATGTCTAAGAAATTAGCATATGAACCTCCTACAATTAGCTTTCAACTAAGAATACGAAGACAACAAAGCAAAATTGGAAAGTTGTTTAAAATTACATTCCCTGGAAAAATTTCATGCTCTGAGTTCCGGTGGGAGGAGTGCAGGTGTAAGGTCAGGTGAACACCTGCTCCATATTCCTTGATGAGCTATTGGCAGCGGCGAAAGTGTGCTGAACACCCTAGACCTTGGGCAGCTTATCCAAGTAATTTACACCCGGCTACCAGTTCTCTGAAAAGTGTCAAGTCAACACACTGAAATTTGCAAACGGGTACATGGTCGGATGACACGACATAACCCTCAATGGAACAGCCTCAATATAGACTCTATCCTTATGCTATCCATGGATAAAGGTGAGGGTTTCGTGAAAAAACAACATACGCCTTGCGGGCCGTGGTGAGAGGAGAACTGGCCTGATACTGTACATCACTCTGCAGCCTAATATCCCTCTTGATAGTATACCGGCACTTGTAATGCTATGTGAGTAGCAGGAACTGAGACTTTACAAATTAAGCCTGTTACAGATGATGGCTACCTAACTCACCTGGATTTCGTCTGCTGGAAGGCGGGTGCCTGGAGGTACTTCCCTGCAGTTCTCTGAGAGTGGTCAAGGCGGACCGGTGGTGACCGGGTCTGAGAGAAGTCCTGATCGGGTGGTTCCGGTCTCTGAGACATAAGCTGTCTTCTCTCCTACGTACTGCTCTGGCTCCGCGCGGCAGAGCGGAACTCATCTGGTCCTCTTTGCTTTCCCAGCCGATTGGTGGAAGATGCGACTGTAGACTCCTGGTCACACAGTGGGGCCGAATCTGAGTGGTGAGCTGCGAACCGGATCCTCTTCTCTCGCGGGCTCCTGAGAGCTCTATCTTTGTCACGGCGTGGAAGTATTCTTCATTCCGGGCGAGTTAATGGTGAGATAGCCCCAGGCAGCTTGCCACTCCGGACCCAGAGAGGAAGGCTGGAGGACGGATCACCTTAACTTCTCATCGCCGGTGTTTCCTCCCCCCACCGATGCTGCGAGGGGGGGTCCCGGGTTTACATTGTGACCAGTGATCCTCCTTTGATTCAAAATCACAACATATCCCCACGGACTGGGGCCAGGTACTATTTCTAAATATAAAAGTGTCCTTTTCCAATTTTGACTAATTGTTATCTAAAGTTGGTTAGCACTGGGACATAGAGACTGTGTCTGCTACAAAAACAAAAAGGGAAAAGAGAAAAGAGGAGAGAGATGAAGAGAGTGGGGAAGAAAAAAGAAGAGGAAAAGAAATAGAGAATATATGATGTTTATTGTTAACAAGTAAATGTTTGATACAATAGTGGTGACAACATAACATAAGCTGGGTAAAAGAGAAAAGGCAAAGGAAAAAAAACTGATATATAGTTACTAATTACTATCCTTTATATTTAGGTAAACATCCTGCTATTTTACTTATCTTCTTCACTTGATATATATGTATAATATGTACTGAAAGGAAAAGGAGAGGTGGAGAGAATTTTCATAGAGTGAAAGAGGAAAGAAAGTAAAAAAAAGAGGGGAAAAAGGATAGAAAAAAAAAAGAGAAAAGAGGTTTTTTTTTTTTTACTGCAGGCGCTATATAAATATTACCAGGGTTCTGTAGAATAAAACTTGCAAGCACATGAATGATTAGATATAACAATATAACTGAACAAAAGTGAATATAGTCTATAGGTGAAATAGAGTTGAGAGACTCAATTACAGCTATTAGCTTGTTTTTTATTAGAAATAATAGTTCCAGTTTAATATTTTAACTATCTAGGTTGTTGATGGTATTAGGTAAAGTTTTTTTTTTCCTTTAATTGCTTAGAGCTTTATATGAATTGTTTAAGAGTTCCTGTCTGCCCTAAATTTCAGAAACCCTGTTTGACCTCACTTTCCCTGACAAAACTGACTGCATAAAACCAGGGACATAAGATTATAGCCAGGAAAGAAAGGGGTAACGCTACAAGGAAAAAGAATAGGCCAAAGAATTTAAACTAGCTCTGTCAGATACCAAAATACTTATAAACTAAAAGGGATTTGTAAGTCCTGAACTGAACTCAAATTTGTTAATTCTAATATAGAAGTTACTACTTCAAAACAGTCAGTCAATCACTGGATACACATACCTACACCCTTTCACATTTCCCTTTTTCTCCACGATTCACTTTTTGTTAGGGTTTTTTTTTCCCTTTAATTAAAAAAAAAAATAAAAAAAAATATATATATATATATATAGGATTCTAGGGGTATAATTACCCCACACGGTTTTTTTTTTTTGGCACATGGATACATTTTTTGTCACTTACACTAAGACTCCCTCCCCCACTATGGCTGGGAGGCAAAGAGAAAGAAAAAACAAGCACACATCAGAAAATACACTAGACATTCACTCCACTAGCACTAATATTTCACAGATAAAGGAACCAATAGACTTACAATTCCTAGTTTCAAGTATCTCCGAAGCTCTGACACCAAAATTTGATCTTCTTAAAAATGAAATCAAACAAGAAATACATACACTTACAACAGAAGTCCGTCAATTCTCAATTAGGTTAACTGAGGCAGAACAGAGAATCTCTGACCTAGAAGATAACACGACAGACCATAAGTCTAAACTAGACACAATAAATTCTAAACTCTTAAAAGTTCAGTTAAAATTAGAAGACATTGAGAATCGTGCTAGACTAAACAACTTTAGAGTGATAGGTGTACCAGAACAAAAACAATACGAAAACCTTGATAAATTACTAACGGTAACACTGCCACAACTACTACAAATTCCTCAAACCCACCCACAGATTGTATTAGAGAGAGCCCACAGATTAGGATGGCAGGCCCCAGAGAAAGAAAACGCTAGACCCAGACCGATTATTGCCAAAACTCGTAATTATCAGGATAAACTCTTACTTTTACAACACTTTAAGAAAAATCAACCCATATTTCTTGAGGGCGTCAAAATTATGCTCTTCCAGGATTTCTCAGCAGAGACTTCTGCTAAAAGAAGAGATCTGGTTCCAGTCTGTACCAAGCTGATAAAGCAGGGTCACCGAGCCACCATTATATACCCAGCAAGGTTGAAAATAATAATTGACAAAAATACATATTTTTTTGATTCCACCAGAGATGCGGAAAGATTTATAACTCAAAAACTGCCTATAGAACAAGATAGGGCCCAAACCTAATAATTATTTAAGTATTAAACAACCGAATAGGGTTACAATTATGGCAAAAGTAGAAAAGACTACCATGAGGGTCTTGTTAGGTCCACAAGTTCCGGACCACATAGGGTGGAAGTTCCCTTTTCCTTTTTTTTTTTTTTTTTTTTTTTTAATCTCCCCCTGACCTATTCTTTTTAATGTTAAGATGATAGACATAACAAATGGCTTTAAGTTGATCTCTTGGAATATTGGGGGTATTACATCACCTATCAAACGCAAAACTATAATAGCTCAATTAAGGAAAATAAATACAGACATCGCCTTCTTGCAGGAAACACACTTAAAAATAGAAGAAGTCCTTAAACTCAAATGTTCCTGGGTTAATGAAGTTTTTGCTTCTCCTAGTATTCAACGAAAAGGAGGGGTTGCGATTTTACTAGGGAAGAAATTAAAGTACCAAATTCTTCATACCAACATAGACTCGGAGGGGAGGTTCCTAATGGTAAAGATCAAAATTGATAAAATACTCTACACACTCTGTAACATCTATGCCCCCAATGTTTTTAGTTTTCCCTTTTGGGAAACACTTCAGTCTAAGATAATGACCTACGCGGAGGGTTTTTTAATACTCGGAGGCGATTTCAACATGTCGCCCCAATATCCGTTAGATAGACTAAGACACAGGAACTCCTCTCTTAGAACCAAAAAAGACAATTTAGAATCTAAAATATTTTTACAAATCTTTCAGAACCTTAGGGTCAAAGATATCTGGAGGACCCAGAACCCAGACTCCAGAGACTTTACATGTCTTTCTAAGGCGCATAAATCTTTGTCAAGGATCGATATGTTTCTCTTAGATGAAAGGCTATGCAAATTAAGATTAGCTGCCGGAATACTTCCTATATGTATCTCAGATCATGCTCCAGTCTCCTTAGAGTTCTATCCTAGTGTTCCCACTCCTAGATATTTCAGATTTTTATTCCCAACTTACTTAGCATCTGACCTTAAGTTTAAAAACTGGCTCAATACCAAATTCCAAGAATTCACCTCTTTCAATCAAGAATATATTAATCGACCTATTATTTTTTGGGAAACTGCAAAAGCAGTACTGAGAGGAGAAATTTTAGCCTATTCTATAAACAGGACAAAGAAACATAAGACTAGGGAGATGGAAATTCTGAAAGCCATCTCTAACTCTTATAACTCCTATCTATTAGCAAGAACACCTGAAAACTGGGCGCGATATGCACAAGCATTGAAGGTGAGCGATTCTTTTCTTGTATATAAAACTACCCAGAAAGACTTGAGATTTCAATCTAAACTATATAGATATGGAAGCAAAACAGAAAAACTCCTTGCAAGACTAGTAAAAAGAGAAAAAAGCTCAACCTGTATTGAGTCACTACAAATAGAAGGTAAAACTATAACATCATCAGACGAACTCATACAGTCTTTCTCAGAATTCTATCAGGATCTGTATTCGTTAAAGGTTTCAAATTCCCATGAGCAAGAATCTTTCTGGGAAAAAATCGTTGTTAATACCCTACCCTCGGACCTGGTCGAACCACTTAATCTTCCTATTTCTGAGTTAGAAGTAGCTAGAGCTATTCAAGATCTTTCTTTAAATAAAGCCTCGGGCCCAGATGGCCTTCCTAGCGAATTTTACAAAATGCTTTCCCCAGCAATATCACCATATTTATCTTCATTATCTAATGATATCTATATAACAGGCAATACTCCCCCCTCAAGTTTTATGGCATCATATACTACCTTAATACTTAAACAAGGGAAGGAGCCTGTTAAGAGAGAATCATACAGGCCTATAGCGTTGTTAAACGTGGATTATAAGATAATGTCTTCTATTTTAGCCTCAAGGTTACAAATACTTCTTCCACAGATTATCCATAAAGACCAGGCAGGCTTCATACTCAAACGAAACTCCTCAGCCAAGATAAGGGAATTATTCCTTACCATAGATTACTTTAGAAACAGAGAGGAAATGGAGAGGAGAGGGGGGCACCCCTGATTCTGCAATTATTTAGATTGATGCTGAGAAAGCCTTTGATTCAGTTCATCTGGATCACTTGCTTTACTCTCTCCAACAATTCGGTTTCTCTGGTAACTTTATTAAATTTGTGAATAACTTATACAAAACAGCTTCCACTAGGATGTTAGTGAATGGTCTGATTTCTTCAGATATATTTCTCAAAAGAGGAACTCGTCAGGGGTGCCCTCTCTCCCCTCTTCTCTTTAACATCTCTATCGAACCGCTGGCTATATATATCAGGCAACATCTTAACGGTATCAAGATTGGTAAGAAGGAACTGAAAATAGCACTATATGCCGATGACATTTTAATATACATCTCTAATACCGTTATTAACATCCCTAAACTGATGACAAGTATTGACCAATTTAGCTCCTTCTCTGGCTATAAGGTGAACGCCTTGAAATCCGAACTTCTCTGGATTAAACAATCCAAGGATTCTCTTCTGGATATACCATTCAGAGTAGTGACCGGTTCTTTCAGGTATTTGGGTATATGGATTTAATCTAACCCAGACCTGTGGTATAATCTTAATATTCTCCCAGTACTGAAAAAAATCAAAGAAAATCTGAAAAATTGGCAAAACCTTCCACTGTCCCTATCCGGGCATATTGCCCTTTACAAAATGGTTTGTCTTCCTAAACTACTTTACGTCCTACAAAATACCCCTTTGATTCTTAAGGGAATAGACATTTTAACCTTTAACACCACTTTAAGAAAATTTATATGGCAGGGCAAAAAGCCCAGAATCTCCTTAACTAAATTAGCTCTCCCCAAAAAACATGCGGGATTGGCTCTGCCAGATATCAAGATATATAATTATGTTTTCTTGACTCGCCTGATCTTGGATTGGATATCCGAGAGAGATTATGTTACCGATAACGAACTTGAGAAGAACATAATCTCCCCATACGTCTCTTCTGCAATTATTCATTGTACCATTAGTTCCCTACCTAGAGGTGAAGAGAATGAAAACCATAGTTTATCCACTCCAAGCCTGGTGGAAAGTGTGTAAACTGCTTAACGTTGAACATTGTGTGTCCAAATTCTTGCCACTAATAGGTAACCCCCAATTCCAAGCCGGACTTCACTCACCCCTTTTTCAAAGATGGAAGTCCTTGGGTCTTTTCAAAATTTCTTAACTATTGGATTTTGACAGGAAATGTATAAAATCATTTGGTTCTTTAAGAGAGGAATTCAATCTTCTCCACAAGGAGTTTTTCGCATATCTTCAAGCAAGGCATTTTGCCTTGAGTCTTGTAAATAACTTTGGTTGGAACTGGACAATGGGGACTATAGAGAAATGGTTACTACTAGCTGAAAATGGGTTTATGTCAATCACTACCAGTTATTCAGATTTAAGTTCTATAAAATGAGATTTGAATTTGGAAAAAATCTCCACAAATTGGGCGACAGCCTTATCGCAGAACACCGGAGATATTAGTTTAATTAAATTCTCATTAGCCGAGGTCTCACGAATTACTCTCTCCTCCACCTGGAGAGAATCACATATAAAGCTGTTACGTATGACCTTTTTCACTCCGGAGAGAGGCTCCAGGTGTGGGAACTTGGACTTTAATTGTTGCCCTAGATGCTCCTTACCCTCGGCCAATCTTATACACATGTTTTGGGATTGTCCCCATATTCAACAGCTCTGGATGAAAATACAATATTGGCTTAGGGCAATGGGAGCCTCCCCTCCGACTCTATCACCACTACATATAATATACCTCTGGAAGGACTCGGAAGACCATACCATAAACACAAAGATTGTTAATTTAGCTATATTAGCAGTAAGATACCTAATCCTCAAAAAATGGAAAAATAGGGCAACCCCCAGTATCCAAGAGGTCAAAAATTGCCTTAAAAAACAGTGTATTCTTGAACAGATAGACACTAACCTTAATGATGAAAACGATGTTATTGTATTTTTTAGAAAATGGTCAGTCTTTATTAAATCCCTCCCCTTGAGTGAAATTGAATACCTAATTTACCCATTTAGAAACTCAGAATTAGTCCTGTTGGGTCTATGGTAATAACTTAGTTCTGAAAATTGAGGAAAGTGGGGGAAAAGGGGGAGAGAGAAAATTATTATTATTTTTTTTTATTATTATTTTTTTTTATTTTTCTGTCTGTTTTGTGTGTAGAAAACTAAGGAAAGGAAAAAAGAAAAAGAAAAAAATATTCCAACAGATAAATTACAAAGATTTGGGAATGATAATTAATTTTACAGAATGAGAGTTTTTTTGGTTTAAAGATACTAGAGAGGTGTTTCCTCTTTTTGGTTTCTTCTTCTGTTAGCAGTATACTAGGTATATTTTGTTTTTGAATATGCATCAATATTTTGTTATTACCGTGTATATCATTGTTCTTTTCGTTTCTGTTCCCCGACTGAAAATGTACGCTGAATTTAAAGTGTTTATATCTGTTGAAATCTATAAAAATATTTAAAAAAAAAAAATTACATTCCCTGTTTAAATCATGAAAGGTTTTTTTTGGACTTTACTGTCCCTTTAAGACACATTTTACACTGTGAACTGATTTAATTAAGAGGAGTAACTTACATGCATACAGATTAGTGCCAAATAAAATACGCATGTGAATGTAAGAAATATGAATCATAAAGCACATAAAACCTTGTATACACATTAAACATCAAAATAGGTGTTAAAAACCTGCTGCAAATTTACATTATACCATAAAGATTATACTAGAATAGCTTGAAGACACTTCATTCAATGTAGGCTGTGTATTCAATGTATAGAGTAATTTACAAAAGCAAAGTTTAAATTATAAACAAGATGTCAGAATTTGAGGATTCCTTTTATGTCTAATGTAAAATGAGTCTTGCAGCATTGACTAGTGGCTACTAGACCTGTAGGTTTTATCTTGCAAAATGTAGACTGGCAAATTTGTTTCAAAATATCTATTAGGTTTATTAAAGTGAAGGAAAAAGACGTATGCTATAAAAAAATGCAATTGTTCTGAAAACAGCCAAGTGTTCAAATTCGTATTCGCTCTCTTGCATGAATCTGCATTCTAGTGATCTTCATTACTTTATGAAGGTACCCTCGCAACTTGCAGGGAATTCCTGGTTAAAGGGAGAGTAAACATATTTTACATAATTGCGCAGTATGTGCACAGTTAATAAGAACAATTAAACACCTTATATAAATAATTCTCTCTCTATAGTTAGAGCCCCAAAAAGCTATCATGTCCTTCCTCTCTCTCCTTTAAAAAAAAATAACAACGTGTCACAGGGCTGTTCTCAAATAATAAACTGCCCGATAGTGCTAGTCACCTAAATGTAGCACGCTGACAAACAGGAGAGCGTGCTAGATGAATAGCACAATTGATCAGGTTGGATTTTAAGGGCATTGTGAAGCGGTTTCTTTAAAACACTATTGCCTAGATTTAGAGTTTTGTCAGTAAAGACCCGCGTAGCTAACGCTGCTTTTTTTTCCAGCGCACCCTTAAGACAACGCTGGTATTTAGAGTTGTCTGAGTGGCTGCGCTAGGCTCAGAAAAGGGAGCGTGGAGCATAATTTAGCTCCACTTCAACCCTCAATACCAGCGTTGCCTACGGTAGCGGTAAGCTGGAAAAACGTGCTCGTGCACGATATCCCCATAGGAAACAATGGGGCTGAGCTGGCTGCAAAAAAACCTAACACCTGCAAAAAAGCAGCGTTCAGCTCCTAGCGCAGCCCCATTGTTTCCTATGGGGAAACACTCTCTAAGTCTGCACCTAACACCATAACATGAACCCCAAGTCTAAACACCCCTAACCTTACACTTATCAACCCCTAATCTGCCGCCCCGCTATCGCTGACACCTGCATTATACTATTAACCCCTAATCTGCCGCTCCCGACCAGGGCCGCCATCAGGGGGTGACAGGGGTGACTCCTGTCAGGGGCCCAATGAGCCAGGGGGGCCCCATGAGGCAAGAACTAAAAAAAAAAAAAACTTTTTTTTTTTTTTTTTTTTAATTTTGGCAGCCACCAGTGGGTACTACAGCAGAGTGCTAATTGATCATGGGAAAAGTTATTACAAGTAGTAAAGTATTAGCATTTGAGAGGATTTCTTAGTGTGCACTAAACCACTATGCTCAGTGTGAGACAGACTTGGCACTTTGTACAGTGTGTGCCTGAGTCAGACGGCAGATCACTTTCATTTGAAGAGGAGGTAGGACTTACTTAGCAAATATTTTTTATTTCTTTGTGCAATTTTGGATTGTAACTTAAGTGTGGTAGTAGTTGTATGGTGGGGCCAGGGGTCCATAAAAACATTATTTTTTTTTAGCAGCAGTGTATTTATGATTATTTGACAATGCTGTAGAAATTCTATATTTATTTAAAACCATGCAGAAATGTTTCCTCCTCAATACACAAATGGTAGATGCCCTTTTGGCAGATATGCATTTTATATATATATATTACATTCCAGTTTACTGCCCCTTTATGCAAGGACTTTCCAGATGCAAGGAGGCATTTTTTCTAAGATTTTTACATCTGCATAAAATTTTATACTCTCAGACTAAGATTGCTTAGTGTTTGAAATGAGACAGGTTAACTTAAAACTGTTCAGTTTACACTACAGCTGACTTAGTTTTGAAATACATACCAACAAGCCTAAATCCTGCATTTAACCAGATCTAATGGTATGAGTACCACAGCTTATTGTCCCACCAAGACCATATAGAGTACAGCATTTTCAAAATCCATAAGTACAGCTGACAGATGGGAAAATTTGTACACTATATTTGAAGTGGTGCTCTTGGTTGGGGAAAATGGGAAAAAAACAAACAAACATATGTCAACCTTTTAAAGGTACTTTTCTTCATCTAGCCATCTGCCCAACTCATTAATGTACAATTTTGAATTCACAGAATTATTTTTGTTTGCACATTTACAAATATGATTCTTTAAAAAGTGATCTCTTAATTTCTGCATTTTTTTTATCATGCATGTCACACACTGTTGATTTAGGGGATGCAAGGTGCATAAATGTTTCCTCCTGTGAGTGTTTCTGTGGGTGTATGTGTTTATGTCTTTGTGCTTTGGTTTGTGTCTCTATGTGTATGTATTTTTTATCTGTGGGTCTCTCTGTGAGGGTGGGTGTGTATGTCTTTGTGCATTTTCTGTGGATGTCTGTGAGGGTGTGTGCATATGTCTTTGAGCTTTTTCTATGGGTGTTTCTGTGAGGGTGTTTGTGTGTATGTATGTATGTATGTATGTATGTATGTCTGTGTTTTTCATGTGGTTGTCTCTCTGTGTGTGTGTGTGTGTGTATGTCTTTGTGTGTTTTCTGTGGGTGTCTCTGTGTGTGTATGTGTGTATATGTCTTTGTGTGTTTTCTGAGGCTGTCTCTGTCAGTGTTTCCTTGGGTGTATGTGCAAGTTTGAGTGTGTGTGTCCATTGTCTGTTCCTTTTTAGGACATTTTGACCTTACTACTAATTATTCATATCTTTCTACAGACTTTGAGACTAACAAGACCTTTCCGGAAGTAACCACTCCACCATTTAACCTTTAAATTATTGTTTAGGCAGTTCATGGCCTTTCCCTTCAGCCACTACATGCTGTTGTCATAATTTAGTTGTCATCTTCCTTTACAAAAAGATAATCAGAACTCCATATTTTTTTTTCTAAATCTCCTTTTTTTTACAAAACTGTAATTTACCTCATTACTTGTCAGGTCAATGTAAACAAGTGCTAAGTGTCTGTTTGGGTTTCTTTGTGTGTCTGCTAGAGTGTCTATATGTGAATCCTTATGTGTGAGTGTGTTTGTGTGTTTCAGTGTATGAGTGTCTGTGTGTGTGTATGTTACTACCTTTACAACATTTCCAAGTTTAAATAGACAATTAAGAATAAAGTGCATATACGTTTTAGTCACTTGGTCAAAAATTGCACATGTCAAAGGAGGGGGGGGGGGCCCTGATCAATGGTTGAGTCAGGGGCCCCAAAATTTCTAGTGGCGGCCCTGCTCCCGACACCGCCGCAACATACATTATAGCTATGAACCCCTAATCTGCTGCCCCTAACACCGCCGAAACCTATATTATATTAATCTGCCCCCCCCCATGTCGCCGCTACCTAACTACAATTATTAACCCCTAATCTGCCGACCGGACCTCGCCGCCACTATAATAAATGTATTAACCCCTAAAACGCAGCACTCCCGCCTTGCAAACACTATAATAAATTGTATTAATCCCTAATCTGCCCTCCCTAACATCGCCGCCACCTACCTACAATTATTAACCCCTAATCTCCCGCTCGCAACGCCGCCGCTACTATAATAAATGTATTAACCCCTAAACCTAAGTCTAACCCTAACACCCCCCTAACATAAATATAATTTAAATAAAACAAAATAATATTCCTATAATTAAATAAATTAATCCTATTTAAAACTAAATACTTACCTAGAAAATAAATCCTAATATAGATACAATATAACTAATAGTTACATTGTAGCTATTTTAGGATTTATATTTATTTTACAGGCAACTTTGTATTTATTTTAACTAGGTACAATAGCTATTAAAAAGTTATTAACTATTTAATAGCTACCTATTTAAAATAATTAAAAAATTACCTGTAAAATAAATCCTAACCTAAGTTACAAATACACCTAACACTACACTATCATTAAACTAATTAAATAAATTAACTACAATTACCTACAATTACATTTAATTAAATAAACTAATCTATAATACAAAAACAAACAAACACTAAATTACTGAAAATAAAAAAATATTACAAGAAGTTTAAACTAATTACACCTAATCTAAGCCCCCTAATAAAATAATAAAGCCCCCCAAAATAAAAAAAATGCCCTACCCTATTCTAAATTGCAAAGTAATCAGCTCTTTTACCAGCCCTTAAAAGGGCTTTTTGCGGGGCATTGCCCCAAAATAATCAGCTCTTTTACCTGTAAAAAAAAATACAACCCCCCCTCCCCAACATTAAAACCCACCACCCACATACCCCTACTCTAACCCACACAATCCCCCCATAAAAAAACCTAACACTAACCCCCTGAAGATCTCCCTACCTTGAGCCGTCTTCACCCAGCCGAGCCAAATTCTTCATCCAATCCGGGTGATGTGGTCCTCCATCCGGGCAAAGTCTTGATCCAAGCAGCAAAGAAGAGGTCCTCCATCCGGGCGATGTCTTCCTCCAAGCGGCATCTTCTATCTTCTTTCTTCCGGCTCCATCTTCAGACCGCCAACACAGAACATCCACCTTCCCCGACGGACTAACGATGAATGACGGTTCCTTTTAGGGACGTCATGGAAGATGGCGTCCCTCGAATTCCAATTGGCTGATAGGATTCTATCAGCCAATCGGAATTAAGGTAGGAAAAATCTGATTGGCTGATTCAATCAGCCAATCGGATTGAGCTCGCATTCTGTTGGCTGATTGGAACAGCCAATAGAATGCAAGCTCAATCCAATTGGCTGATTGGATCAGCCAATCAGAATGAACTTCAATCTGATTGGCTGATTGAATCAGCCAATCAGATTTTTCCTACCTTAATTCTGATTGGCTAATAGAATCCTATCAGCCAATCGGAATTCGAGGGACGCCATCTTGGATGATGTCCCTTAACGGAACCATCATTCGTCGTTAGTCCGTCGGGGAAGGTGGATATTCTGCGTCGGCGGTCTGAAGATGGAGCGGGAAGAAAAAAGATAGAAGATGCCACTTGGAGGAAGACATCGCCCGGATGGAGGACCTCTTCTTTGCCGATTGGATCAAGACTTCGCCCGGATGGAGGACCACATCGCCCGGATTGGATGAAGAATTCGGCTTGGCTGGGTGAAGAGGGCTCAAGGTAGGGAGATCTTCAGGGGGTTAGTGTTAGGTTTTTTTAAAGGGGGGATTGGGTGGGTTAGAGTAGGGGTATGTGGGTGGTGGGTTTTAATGTTGGGGGGGGTTGTATTTTTTTTTACAGGTAAAAGAGCTGATTACTTTGGGGCAATGCCCCGCAAAAAGCCCTTTTAAGGGCTGGTGAAAGAGCTGATTACTTTGTAATTTAGAATAGGGTAGGGCATTTTTTTATTTTGGGGGGCTTTATTATTTTATTAGGGGGCTTAGATTAGGTGTAATTAGTTTAAACTTCTTGTAATATTTTTTTATTTTCTGTAATTTAGTGGGTTTTTTGTATTATAGATTAGTTTATTTAATTAATTAAATGTAATTGTAGGTAATTGTAGTTAATTTATTTAATAATTTAATGATAGTGCAGTGTTAGGTTTAATTGTAACTTAGGTTAGGATTTATTTTACAGGTAATTTTGTAATTATTTTAACTAGGTAGCTATTAAATATTAACTATTTAATAGCTATTGTACCTAGTTAAAATAAATACAACGTTGCCTGTAAAATAAATATAAATCCTAAAATAGATACAATGTAATTATTAGTTATATTGTAGCTATATTAGGGTTTATTTTCTAGGTAAGTATTTATTTTTAAATAGGATTAATTTATTTAATTATAAGAATATTATTTCGTTTATTTAAATTATATTTATGTTAGGGGGGTGTTAGGGTTAGGGTTAGACTTAGGTTTAGGGGTTAATACATTTATTATAGTAGCGGCGACGTTGCGGGCGGGAGATTAGGGGTTAATAATTGTAGGTAGGTTGCGGCGATGTTAGGGAGGGCAGATTAGGGGTTAATACAATTTATTATAGTGTTTGCGAGGCGGTAGTGTGGCGGTTTAGGGGTTAATACATTTATTATAGTGGCAGCAAGGTCCGGTTGGCAGATTAGGGGTTAATAATTGTAGTTAGGTAGCGGCAACGTTGGGGGGGCAGATTAGGGGTTAATAAATATAATATAGGTGTCGGCGATGTTAGGGGCAGCAGATTAGGGGTTCATAGCTATAATGTAGGCGGCGGCGGTGTCCAGTCTGCAGATTAGGGGTTATAATGTTTTATTAGAGGGTTTGCGATGTGGGGGGGCCTCGGTTTAGGGGTACATAGGTAGTTTATGGGTGTTAGTGGACTTTGTAGCACAGTAGTTAAGAGCTTTATGTTCCGGCTTTAGCCCATAAAGCTCTTAACTACTGACTTTCTTTGGCGGCTGGAGTCTTGTCGGTAGAGGCTCTACCGCTGACTTCTTCCAAGAGTCGAAATACCAGCGTTAGGCAGATCCCATTGAAAAGATAGGATACGCAATTGACGTAAGGGGATCTGCGGTAGCCTGGAGTCGCGGAAAGAAAGTGAGCGGTAGACCCTTTCCTGGCTGACTCTAAATACCAGTGGGAGGTAAAAAGCAGCGTTAGGACCCCTTAACACTGCTTTTGACGGCTAACGCCAAACTCTAAATCTAGCCGTATGCCAGCAAGAAGGGATATAAGTCAAGAACCTGATGGATCTTTGGGGATCTAAATATAGAGAAGGAATTCTTTGCAAAGGTAATGCTCTCATTATTTTTATTAGTTGTGCACATGCACTTATATAAAAGTAATTTTAATTTCACTATCCCTTTCTTAGATCATTCAGTGAGGTCTGCCTATGCAAAGGTCATCGTCATAATTTATCACCATGGTGGCAAATTTTTTAGATCAGAATCTAAGTGTGATGCTATACTGGGATTTTCTGCACAGAATAAAATGTATATCCTAGAACTACCAATTGGTTTAATTTGGTTAGTTAGTCCACTCCCTATTGACCCTTTTCAGTAAGCCATTATTACACTATATTAAATAAAATGACATGGAGATAAGCCACTTTGGAACAATCATAATGTGTTTTAATAAAGCCGTGCCTTTCAATAACACAAACCAGATAAATATTTACAGCTGCAACTGGGGGAGAAGAACAGCTGCAAATCTGTAAATCTCTTTATATTCTTATTTGGTTCTAAATTATTTGTTTTTAATTTCCAAGACGCCTCTCCTTTGGTCCATCAAACAAGAGCAATATTCTAAGAAAAGGAAATAATTGTAACTACAGAAAATAAGAGAATATTTTGGAAAACAACAGTCTATTTGTTCTCATTGTTTTGTACACATATTCTGTTGAGAAGTGTAGGGGGCTATGTACTAAATGTTACTTTTTTATCAAAAGAACATGAGAAGCCGTGTTTTTCTTTGTCATTTAGAAAATAATATTTAATATAATTTTAGAATGGAAAATAATTTAGTAATAATTTTCTTTATTTATACATAAATAAAAATCTTATTTTTTTGTCAAGGAACTTTACATGCTTCGTTAATAAAATAGTTAAACATAGTGCTTTTGTACCAATCACCAACAACAGAAATATTGCACACTCTACAGAGCCACTCCAAACCATCCCCACTTCACACCAGGAACTCTGTCACTCTTATGTACACACCAGACACTTTCCCACTCTTAGACGCACACACCAGACACTCTCCCCACGGCGGCGCTAGGATTTTTGGCTACACAGGCAAAGACACATTTTTTTGCCCACCCTTAACAAAATGATATACCCAGCCAGTACAGCTTTTTAACAAAATGTTATAATGATGGGTTCAGCAGCAATACATAATTATTTTACCAATAATGATAGAGACAATGGCCTCTAGTTATCAAGCCGTCAACCGCAAATACGCTGGAATTCCGCAGTGTATTTGTGGTGAGGCTGATTCGCCATAGTTATCAAGCCCTACTGCCCGGCAAAAGTAGAATATAGTGACGTAACCTACGATCCGCCGGACTCAGTCCGACACAGATCGATGGTTACGTCACTACAGATGTTCCAAACGCAAGTTCGGCACAATCTGACTACTTTTGGTAGTTACCAAACTACTAGCAGGTACGCTCGGCACTATTCCGGCCCAGCGTACCTGGATTTCAATCCGCCGCCCTGGAGGCGGCGGATCCCATAGGAATCAATGGGAGTCTGATCATAGCGAAAGCTTATGTTCGCTGCTGCCTGATATCCCATTGATTCCTATGGGAGATGTCTGCACCTAACACCCTAACATGTACCCCGAGTCTAAACACCCCTAATCTGCCCCCCCGCACCTACTTTATACTTATTAACCCCTAAACCGCCACTCCCGGACCCCGCCGCAACTATAATAAACATGTTAATCCCTAAACCGCCGCTCCCGGACCCCGCCACAACTAAATAAATTGTTTAACCCCTAAACCGCCGCTCCCAGACCCCGCCGCCACCTATATTAAAGTTATTAACCCCTATCCTGCCGCCCTATACCCCCGCCACCTATATTAAAATTATTAACCCCTAAACCTAAGTCTAACACTAACCCTAACCCCCCTAACTTAAATATTAATTAAATAAATCTAAATAAACTTACTATTATTAACTAAATTAATCCTATTTAAAACTAAATACTTACCTGTAAAATAAACCCGTATGCCTAGATTTAGAGTTCTGCGGCCAAAGGGGTGCGTTAGCTACGCGTGCTTTTTTCTGGCCGCACCTTTTAAATACCGCTGGTATTGAGAGTTCACAGAATGGCTGCGTTAGGCTCCAAAAAAGGAGCGTAGAGCATATTTAACGCAACTTCAACTCTCGATACCAGCGGTGCTTACGGACGCGGCCAGCTTCAAAAACGTGCTCGTGCACGATTCCCCCATAGAAAACAATGGGGATGTTTGAGCTGAAAAAAAACCTAACACCTGCAAAAAAGCCGCGTTCAGCTCTTAACGCAGCCCCATTGTTTGCTATGGGGAAACACTTCCTACGTCTGCACCTAACACTCTAACATGTACCCCGAGTCTAAACACCCCTAACCTTACACTTATTAACCCCTATTCTGCCGCCCCCGCTATCGCTGACCCCTGCATATTATTATTAACCCCTAATCTGCCGCTCCGTAAACCGCCGCTACTTACATTATCCCTATGTACCCCTAATCTGCTACCCCTAACACCGCCGACCCCTATATTATATTTATTAACCCCTAATCTGCCCCCCACAACGTCGCCTCCACCTGCCTACACTTATTAACCCCTAATCTGCCGAGTGGACCGCACCGCTACTATAATAAAGTTATTAACCCCTAATCTGCCTCACTAACCCTATAATAAATAGTATTAACCCCTAATCTGCCCTCCCTAACATCGCCGACACCTAACTTCAAACATTAACCCCTAATCTGCCGACTGGAGCTCACCACTATTCTAATAAATGTATTAACCCCTAAAGCTAAGTCTAACCCTAACACTAACACCCCCCTAAATTAAATATAATTTAAATCTAACAAAATTAATTAACTCTTATTAAATAAATTATTCCTATTTAAAGCTAAATACTTACCTGTAAAATAAATCCTAATATAGCTACAATATAAATTATAATTATATTATAGCTATTTTAGGATTTATATTTATTTTACAGGCAACTTTGTATTTATTTTAACCAGGTACAATAGCTGTTAAATAGTTAAGAACTATTTAATAGCTAAAATAGTTAAAATAATTACAAAATTACCTGTAAAATAAATCCTAACCTAAGTTACAATTAAACCTAACACTACACTATCAATAAATTAATTAAATAAAATACCTACAATTACCTACAATTAAACCTAACACTACACTATCAATGAATTAATTAAATACAATATCTACAAATAAATACAATGAAATAAACTAACTGAAGTACAAAAAATAAAAAAGAACTAAGTTACAAAAATAAAAATATATTTACAAACATCAGAAAAATATTACAACAATTTTAAACTAATTACACCTACTCTAAGCCCCCTAATAAAATAACAAAGCCCCCCAAAATAAAAAATGCCCTACCCTATTCTAAATTAAAAAAGTTCAAAGCTCTTTTACCTTACCAGCCCTGAACAGGGCCCTTTGCGGGGCATGCCCCAAAGAATTCAGCTCTTTTGCCTGTAAAAAAAACACATACAATACCCCCCCCCCAACATTACAACCCACCACCCACATACCCCTAATCTAACCCAAACCCCCCTTAAATAAACCTAACACTAAGCCCCTGAAGATCTTCCTACCTTATCTTCACCATATCAGGTTCACCGATCGGTCCTCGGAAGTCTTGATCCAAGCCCAAGCGGAGGGCTGAAGAGTGACGTCCATCCTCGGGCTGAAGTCTGGATCCAAGCGGCGGCTGAAGAAATCCATCATCGGGCTGAAGTCGGAAGTCCATCATCAGGATGAAGTCTTCTATCAAGCCGCATCTTCAATCTTCTTTCTTCTGGAGCGGAGCGGAGCCATCTTCTTCCAAGCCGACACGGAACATCCTCTTCAACCGACGCCTACTCGCCGAATGACGGTTCCTTTAAATGACGTCATCCAAGATGGCGTCCCTCAAATTCCGATTGGCTGATAGGATTCTATCAGCCAATCGGGATTCGAGGGACGCCATCTTGGATGACGTCATTTAAAGGAACCGTCATTCGGCGAGTAGGCGTCGGTTGAAGAGGATGTTCCGCGTCGGCTTGGAAGAAGATGGCTCCGCTCCAGAAGAAAGAAGATTGAAGATGCGGCTTGATAGAAGACTTCATCCCGATGATGGACTTCTGACTTCAGCCCGATGATGGATTTCTTCAGCCGCCGCTTGGATCCAGACTTCAGCCCGAGGATGGACGTCACTCTTCAGCCCCCCGCTTGGGCTTGGATCAAGACTTCCGAGGACCGATCGGTGAACCTGGTATGGTGAAGATAAGGTAGGAAGATCTTCAGGGGCTTAGTGTTAGGTTTATTTAAGGGGGGTTTGGGTTAGATTAGGGGTATGTGGGTGGTGGGTTGTACTGTTGGGGGGGGGTATTGTATGTGTTTTTTTTACAGGCAAAAGAGCTGAATTCTTTGGGGCATGCCCCGCAAAGGGCCCTGTTCAGGGCTGGTAAGGTAAAAGAGCTTTGAACTTTTTTAATTTAGAATAGGGTAGGGCATTTTTTATTTTGGGGGGCTTTGTTATTTTATTAGGGGGCTTAGAGTAGGTGTAATTAGTTTAAAATTGTTGTAATATTTTTCTGATGTTTGTAAATATTTTTTTATTTTTGTACTTTAGTTAGTTTATTTAATTGTAGTTATTTGTAGGTATTGTATTTAATTAATTTATTGATAGTGTAGTGTTAGGTTTAATTGTAACTTAGGTTAGGATTTATTTTACAGGTAATTTTGTAATTATTTTAACTATTTTAGCTATTAAATAGTTATTAACTATTTAATAGCTATTGTACCTGGTTAAAATAAATACAAAGTTGCCTGTAAAATAAATATTAATCCTAAAATAGCTATAATATAATTATAATTTATATTGTAGCTATATTAGGGTTTATTTTACAGGTAAGTATTTAGCTTTAAATAGGAATAATTTATTTAATAAGAGTTAATTTATTTCGTTAGAATAAAATTATATTTAACTTAGGGGGGTGTTAGGGTTAGGGTTAATATTAGCTTTAGGGGTTAAAAAATTTATTAGAGTAGCGGTGAGCTCCGATCGGCAGATTAGGGGTTAATACTTGAAGTTAAGTGTCGGCGATGTTAGGGAGGGCAGATTAGGGGTTAATACTATTTATTATAGGGTTATTGAGGTGGGAGTGAGGCGGATTAGGGGTTAATAACTTTATTATAATAGCGGTGCGGTCCGCTCGGCAGATTAGGGGTTAATAAATGTAGGCAGGTGGAGGCGACGTTGTGGGGGGCAGATTAGGGGTTAATAAATATAATATAGGGGTCGGCGGTGTTAGGGGCAGCAGATTAGGGGTACATAGCTATAATGTAGCTGGCGGCGGCGTGCGGAGGGCAGATGGGTTAATAAGTGTAGGCAGGTGGAGGCGACGTTGTGGGGAGCAGATTAGGGGTTAATAAATATAATATAGGGGTCAGCGGTGTTAGGGGCAGCAGATTTGGGGTACATAAGTATAACGTAGGTGGCGGTCGGCAGATTAGGGGTTAAAAAAATTTAATCGAGTGGGGGCGATGGGAGTTTATGGGTGTTAGTGTACTTTAGAGCACAGTAGTTAAGAGCTTTGTAAACCGGCGTTAGCCCAGAAAGCTCTTAACTACTGACTTTTTTCTGCGGCTGGAGTTTTGTCGTTAGATTTCTAACGCTCACTTCAGACACGACTCTAAATACCGGAGTTAGAAAGATCCCATTGAAAAGATAGGATACGCAAATGACGTAAGGGGATCTGCGGTATGGAAAAGTCACGGCTGGAAAGTGAGTGTTAGACCCTTTCCAGACTGACTCCAAATACCGGCGGTAGCCCAAAACCAGCGTTAGGAGCCTCTAACGCTGGTTTTCACGGCTACCGACCAACTCTAAATCTAGGCCTAAGATAGCTACAATATAACTAATAATTATATTGTAGCTATTTTAGGATTTATTTTTATTTTACAGGCAACTTTGTATTTATTTTAAATAGGTACAATAGTTATTAAATAGTTATTAACTATTTAATAGCTACCTAGCTAAAATACTTACAAAATTACCTGTAAAAAAATCCTAACCTAAGTTACAATTAAACCTAACACTACACTAACATGAAATAAATTAAATAAATTACCTACAATTACCTAAAATTAAATTAAATTAAATAAACTAAACTATAGTACAAAACCCCCCCACTAAATTACAGAAACTAAAAAAGGATTACAAGAAGTTTACACTAATTGCACCTAATCTAAGCCCCCTAATAAAATAATAAAGCCCCCCAAAATAAAAAAATGCCCTACCCTAGTCTAAATTACAAAGTAACCAGCTCTTTTACCAGCCCTTAAAAGGGCTTTTTGCGGGGCATTGCCCCAAAGTAATCAGCTCTTTTACCTGTAAAAAAAAATACAACCCCCCCAACATTAAAACCCACCACCCACATACCCCTACTCTAACCCAAGCAAAACCCCCTTAAAAAAAAACTAACACTAACCCCCTGAAGATCACCCTACCTGGAGCCATCTTCACCCAACCGGGCCGAAATCTTCATCCAAGGTGCGCAGAGGAGGTCCTTCATCCGGTAGAAGTCTTCATCCAGGCGGCGTCTTCAATCTTCATCCATCCGGAACAGAGCGGAGCCATCTTCAAAGGAGCCGACGCGGAACCATCCTCTTCAACTGATGACTGAACGACGAATGAAGGTTCCTTTAAGGGACGTCATCCAAGATGGCGTCCCTCGAATTCCGATTGGCTGATAGGATTCTATCAGCCAATCGGAATTAAGGTAGGAAAAATCTGATTGGCTCATTGAATCAGCCAATCAGATTGAAGTTCAATCCGATTGGCTCATTGGATCAGCCAATAGAATGTGAGGTCCATTCTATTGGCTGATCCAATGAGCCAATCGGATTGAACTTCAATCCGATTGGCTGATTATATCAGCCAATCAGATTTTTCCTACCTTAATTCCGATTGGCTGATAGAATCCTATCAGCCAATCGGAATTCAAGGGACGCCATCTTGGATGACGTCCCTTAAAGGAACCTTCATTCGTCATGCAGTCGTCGGTTGAAGAGGATGGCTCCGCGTCGGCTCCTTTGAAGATGGCTCCGCTCCGCTCCGCTCCGGATGGATGAAGATTGAAGACGCCGCCTGGATGAAGACTTCTACCGGGTGAAGGACCTCCTCTGCGCACCTTGGATGAAGATTTCGGCCCGGTTGGGTGAAGACGGCTCCAGGTAGGGTGATCTTCAGGGGGTTAGTGTTAGGTTTTTTTAAGGGGGGTTTGGGTGGGTTAGAGTAGGGGTATGTGGGTGGTGGGTTTTAATGTTGGGGGAGTTGTATTTTTTTTACAGGTAAAAGAGCTGATTACTTTGGGGCAATGCCCCACAAAAAGCCCTTTTAAGGGCTGGTAAAAGAGCTGGTTACTTTGTAATTTAGACTAGGGTAGGGCATTTTTTTATTTGCGGGGGCTTTATTATTTTATTAGGGGGCTTAGATTAGGTGCAATTAGTTTAAACTTCTAGTAATTCTTTTTTATTTTCTGTAATTTAGTCTTTGTTTGTTTTTGTACTATAGTTTAGTTTATTTAATTTAATTTAATTTTAGGTAATTGTAGGTAATTTATTTAATTTATTTAATTTATTTAATGATAGTGTAGTGTTAGGTTTAATTGTAACTTAGGTTAGGATTTATTTTACAGGTAATTTTGTAAGTATTTTAGCTAGGTAGCTATTAAATAGTTATTAACTATTTAATAGCTATTGTACCTAGTTAAAATAAATACAACATTGCCTGTAAAATAAAAATAAATCCTAAAATAGCTACAATATAATTATTAGTTATATTGTAGCTATCTTAGGGTTTATTTTACAGGTAAGTATTTAGTTTTAAATAGGAATAATTTAGTTAATAATAGTAAGTTTTATTTAGATTTATTAAAATAATATTAAAGTTAGGGGGTGTTAGTGTTAGACTTAGTTTTAGGGGTTAATAAGTTAAATATAGGTGGTGGCGAGATCGATGACTGTCAGTTAACAAGAGTCCGCTGCTCATCGCTCCATACTTGGTGCCCGGCTTCTTGACAGATATTTTGATAACTTTGGCGAACGTATTCAGGTCCGCGGCGGCGATGGTAGGCGAGATTAGGCGAGCGTATTGGGCCGGCGGATGCAGGTAAGTAGATGGCTTCATAACAAGAGGCCAATGAATTTCCATTATCACATAAAATTCTTGAATATTGTAATACCTATCATGGTTAATTTCTGAATAACATACCAAAGTGGTGGCTCTGCACAACATAGCAAATCAGTGGTGACTCTGTGTAATAAATCGAACAATGGTGACAAAATATGTAACTCCCAAACCTGGAGGCGGGCTAACCTCTTTTCTGTTTCTTCATTATACCTAAACTGATACTAGCTAGTCTAACAGGAAAATGTATCAAGCTGTAGGTAGACAGGTTCTCAAACAGACAACCTGTTCACCTGCAATTACCCCTTGGCAAAATTTAAAACTGCAGAAGAGTATTGTTGTTCAATCATGCACCCTGCTTTTAGACAACCAATTGCATAAGAGCAGGGCCTGTCAATCTCCGAACAAGCGAGTTTGAGTTGATTTATCTCTGCCACCTAGGACAAGAAACAGAGGCTGCTTCACAGACTCACTGGACTGCAAGTTCTCAGAAGCTGTGAATGCAACTTTATAAGCTTTTCCATAAGTATACATTTTTCAAGCCCTACATTAACTTGCAGTGTAGAACTCACACTTATTTTGGATAAGTGTCAATATTTATTGATGATAATGAACATTTACTGTATGTACTAATAAACACAACACTCTGTACTACATGATAATTAAATGCATCTATGTACTAATAAACCTGCTGCAATGCAGAGTACCTATACACTGATAAAATAATATATGCTGCACTGGATAATGATGTTGAGGGTTCATACACTAAAAAACAGAACAGGCTGCCCTGTTTAATGATTATGGTGCCTATACACTGATGACAAACACTTAATTATTTCAAGTATGTACACACTGAAATAGGATGTTGTTCTAAGTAATGATTATGGTCATCTCTCCACTTTTATGTATAGGTAATCATGTAGAGTAGACAGATAACAGGCATGTGGTACTGCATAATTATGACTATATATATATATAGATGGTAGTGCACTGATATCTTGCAGTATATAACAAGTTGGAGGATTGTCAGTGCTCCTACAAATGCACATCATCCCCAGTAATACCTTTTAGGATGTAAGTTGAGGTGATTTCCACTGCTATCACTGGCTACACCAACTGAGAGAGAGAACAGAAGCTGTGCAGTGACATATTTCAGCCAGATGCTTCCAGTTGTTTTGGCTGTTCTGTACTTTCTACTTCCCTATGTAGAATGGAAGTCCACCCACCCATTCTACCCATTATGCCAACCTATATGGCCATTTCTCTGAAGCCCAAGTTATAAAAACCTAATTTGCACCCCCCGCCCCCCAGGGGCTCCCTTAGGGTGGTTGTTTAGTCTGCCTCTATTGTAGCACCGGCTCTGACTCTCAAACTCTTATGCACACACACCAGACACTCTCCCACTCTTATGCACATACACAAGATGCTTCCCCACTCTTATGCACACACACCAGACACTCTCCCACTCTTATGCACACACACAAGATGCTTCCCCGCACTTATGCACACACACCAGACACTCTCCCACTCTTATGCACATACACAAGATGCTTCCCCACTCTTATGCACACACTTCAGAGACTCTCCCACTCTTATGCACACACACCAGACACTCTCCCACTCTTATGCACACACACCAGACACTCTCCCACTCTTATGCACACACACCAGACACTCTCCCACTCTTATGCACACACACAAGATGCTTCCCCGCTCTTATGCACACACATCAGACACTCTCCCACTCTTATGCACACACACAAGATGCTTCCCCGCTCTTATGCACAGATATCAGACACTCTCCCACTCTTATGCACACACCAGACACTCTCCTACTCTTATGCACACACACAAGATGCTTCCCCACTCTTATGCACACACATCAGACACTCTCCCACTCTTATGCACACACACCAGACACTCTCCCACTCTTATGCACACACATCAGACACTCTCCCACTCTTATGCACACACACAAGGTGCTTCCCCGCTCTTATGCACACACATCAGACACTCTCCCACTCTTATGCACACACATCAGACACTTTCCCACTCTTATGCACACACACCAGACACTATCCCACTCTTATATACACACACACAAGATGCTTCCCAACTCTTATGCACACACATCAGACACTCTCCCACTCTTATGCACACACACCAGACACTCTCCCACTCTTATGCACACACACCAGACACTCTCCCACTCTTATGCACACACACCAGACACTCTCCCACTCTTATGCACACACATCAGACACTCTCCCACCCTTATGCACACACACCAGACACTCTCCCACTCTTATGCACACACACCAGACACTCTCCCACTCTTATGCACACACATCACTCTCCCACTCTTATGCACACACACCATGCATAACATGTAGCACACCTGTACCTTTACTTAAAGGTATAACCGACCAATCACTGATCAGAAAAATGAGAACATCCTACTTCACAATCTTTTTACAATTTTACGTGTGCAGGTTGTAATAACACTGCCATCTAGAGGATATGACAAATTTTAACCTCAACTATTCTTAAATAGGTACTGGTGATGCTATCTATAATGTACATGTACAAGGGCGGAGCTACAGTAGGGCTTGCAAAAGACTACTATATCCAAGAAATCAATACCCAGCTTAGTGACCCCAATACTTACCAGGTTCTGGATAATAATCCTATTTTTAAAATCCAAAAGGAAATAAAGAGAGTACTTAATAGTGCTATGAATAAAGGTATTATTGACAAGAAGATGTGTGATTATCTCTATAATGAACATCCAAGGACACCAGTGTTCTATACGGTGCCCAACATACATAAGAATTTACAAGAACCTCCTGGGCGTCCCATAGTGTCTAATGTTGAATCAGTATTCACCAATATAGCCAAATTTTTGGATAAGGTATTGCAACCGTATGTAGAGAGAATGACATCATATATCAAAGACACAGGGGACTTTATACAGAAGTTATCAACATTGGAATTTGAAAATACTAAATATATATTGTTTAGTTTAGATGTTAAAAGCCTGTACACCTCTATAAAACATGAAAGTAGTATAGGGGTGATCTGTCATCTATTGTCATATGGTAGTGAGTATAATGTGGCACAAGTAGATTTTTTTGAGGAATTATTGAGGATTGTATTGTATTACAACTATTTCTTATTTAGAGATACATGGTATATACAAAAGAAGTGGACCGCCATGGGGTCTAATGTTGCCCCATCATATGCCAACCTATACATGAGTCATTTTGAAGAAAAGAGTGTATACAATAATCCTCTGTTTTTACAGTATGGAGCCACATGGTGGCGTTTTATTGATGATGTGTTTGGCATATGGTGAGGCAACGAAGACTCACTGAAACAATTTGTCAGTGAACTTAATCTGGAGGTCAATGGTCTAGAATTCACATTAGCAGCTAGTGAGAAGAGAATGGTGTTTTTGGACACTGTCATATATAAGGAAGGCACAAAATTAAAGATTGATCTTCATCGAATAAAAGACAGACCGTAATACATTGCTTAGATATGACAGTTTCCATAATCAAAATCTAATAAATTCTCTTCCTAGGAGTCAGTTAATGAGGGTTAACAAAATTGTCAGTGATAATTCCCTTAGAGATGTAAGACTTAAGGAAATGGGAGAGAAATTCCTGGAAAGAGGGTATCCTGAGGATCTAGTGATAAGAGAAACCCTAAATATTAAAAATAATACAAAGACAAAAGATAAAGGTATACAGGATGATAAAAAGAATGATAAAAAATTCAATGATCATAGTTCAAAAATATCCAGAATCATTAGGAAGCATTGGCATATAATACAAACATGTAATAGACACATAGATATATTGCAGAAACTTCCAATTATGGCACATAGGAGAGTTAAAAATTTGAGTGACATCTTGGTACAGTCTGACATGGGTTCTAAATACATTAGTAGGACTAGATACATCACTTAAAAGAATTCAGGATGTTTCCCATGTCTAAACTGGCAGCTGCCATTCTATAATAAAGGGTAGTGAATTTGTACACCCAAGGAGTGGACATAAATTTAAATTAAAGTCCCATTATACCTGTAACTCAACTTTTGTAATATACATTATAAAATATCCATGCTCTAAAATTTACATAGGGGAAACAACACGTAAGATGAGAGAAAGACTTAACCAACATAAATCTAATATTAGAACAGGTGATCTTCAAGCTCCAGTAGCTTGTAATTTTTTGGAATGTGGCCACCAAATTAATCAAATTAGATGGCAGATCATTGATCATGTGGATATACCTAGGGGAGGAGGAGACAGAGAACGTCGCCTTAAACAAAAAGAAGCTTATTGGATCCATAAATTGGATTCTATGTATCCTAATGGATTAAATAGAGAATTAGATCTGTCGGTCTTCCTCTAGGTATATTCATTGTAAATTAGGGATTTCTTTATAGCAGCCTCCAAATCTTTGTATCTATGAATTTTTGTATAAATGTATCTATTTATATGTTTTTTTTAATATTATGGTGTACATCTACATTATAGATAGCATCACCAGTACCTGTTTAAGAATAGTTGAGGTTAAAACTTGTCATATCCTCTAGATGGCAGTGTTATTACAACCTGCACAAGTAAAATTGTAAAAAGATTGTGAAGTAGGATGTGTTCATTTTTCTGATCAGTGATTGGTCGGTTATACCTTTAAGTAAAGGTACAGGTGTGCTACATATTATGCATGATTAAGGGACTGAGTTCCCGAAACGTTGCATAAGATTTTGTCCAAATGTTGCAAATAAAGGACATTTTACTCTAAAGGTGCTGTGGAATCATTACATTCTTCATTATCGTGTGGCTAGTGGTCGCTAGCTGGACTTACGTGCACCTGGCCAATTCTGGCTGTTCCTCGATTGCTGGGTTCACCTTGTTTTGTTGATGCACACACACCAGGCACTCTCCAACTCTTATGCACACACACAAGATGCTTCCCCACTCTTATGCACACACATCAGACACACTTGTACTTTAGTTAATTTTAGTTATTTTAATTTAATTGTAGGTAATTGTATTTAATTAATTTAATTTATTTAATGGTAGTATAGTGTTAGGTGTAATTGTACTTATTTTAACTAGGAAGTTATTAAATAGTTAATAACTATTTAATAACTATTTTACCTAGTTAAAATAAATACAAACTTGGCTGTAAAATAAATATAAATCCTAAGATAGCTACAATGTAATTATTAATTATATTGTAGCTATCTTAGGGTTTATTTTATAGGTAAGTATTTAGTTTTAAATAGGATTAATTTATTTAATTATAGGAATATTTATTTAGATTCATTTAAATAATATTTAAGTTAGGGGGGTGTTAGGGTTAGGGTTTATTCATTTAATATAGTGGCGGCGGTGTAGGGGGGCAGGATAGGGGTTAATAAATGTAATGTAGGTGGCGGCGGGCTCCGGGAGCGGTGGTTTAGGGGTTAAACAATTATTTTATTTGTGGTGGGGTCCGGGATCAGCAGGATAGGGGTTAATAACTTCATGTAGGTGGCGGCGGTATAGGGGGCAGCAGATTAGGGGTTAATAGGTATAATGTAGGTGTCAGCGGTGTTGGGGAGGCGGTTTAGGGGTTAATAAGTATAAAGTAGGTGGTGGCGGTGTAGGGGGGGACAGATTAGGGGTGTTTAGACTCGGGGCACCTAACACAGGGGTGTTTAGACTCGGGGCACCTAACACACAGGGGGTTAGGTGCAGACACTTCCCATAGGAATCAATGGGATATCGGGCAGCAGCAAACATAAGCTCTCGCTGCTGTCAGACTCCTATTGATTCCTATGGGATCCACCGCCGGCGGTGGATTGAAAACCAGGTACGCTGGGCCGGAATAGTGGCGAGCGTACTTGGTTGTAGTTTGATAACTTCCAAAAGTAGTCAGATTGTGCTGAACTTGCGTTCGGAACATCTGTAGTGACGTAACCATCGATCTGTGTCAGACTAAGTCTGTCGGATCGTATGTTACGTCACTAGATTCTACTTTTTCCGGTCTGTAGGGCTTGATAAATATGGCGAATCAGCCTCGCCACAAATACGCTGCGGAATTCCAGCGTATTTGCGGTTGACGGCTTGATAACTAGAGGTCATGGAGAGATATTGTTATTGAAATAGCTTAATGATGGAGATCAAACAACATCAGATGATAGCACAGATAAATTTTGGAGTTTGGACTATCAATCCAAGGACACACGTGCTCTTTCTTTTCTTTGTATATGATATATATGTTAAAACATAATACAAATGTTTTCCTGTTTCCTGTGCTTAATAAAACCACCTTTTAATGTGAGTTGTCCACATGTAATTATGTAGCTCCTGACAAACTAATATAATTTTTTGCCATACTGGTAACAAAATAAGTCCACACTATTAAGATTTTTCTTATTAAAGCTATAAATAGATTTTTTTATATATTAAAATAAGTGACAAAATTCTAATTGGTAATATTCTGTGTCCTGCTGATTATCAGTTACAGGCTAAGGGTGGAGATATTTGGATTGACTCCGAGAACGAAGAAACAACTGAATAAACATCTGGAAATATAATATTCTTGGTTTATTATTTCAAGGTACACACACTTTTTATTAGAAGCACAAAGGAACAATAGCGGTTCTAAAACTTGAAAGGGTAAATGTTCAGCTTCCATGTATGGTAGTGTATAAGGGATGAGGCGTGCATCAGAAGTAGAGCGCGTAGTACAAGTTGAAAGTAAATGCAAATGCGTGAGTGCTATCACGATTTATGCTCGTCAGGTTTAGCGCATCTTCTTAGCTCTGTTTAACTATTACGAGAGACAAAAAAGTGGAAAAAATACCTCAAAAAAACATTTGAAATAAAGTTACAATCATAATAACACTATCTGTTATAAAATATTTTTAAAAAAGCACAAAAAAGTTATAAGGGCTCAAAGATATGAGATCTCAGATGTTAGGAAAAACGGACTACAAAGGGCTTCAAAGGCACAGTTTACTCTAGATTTTTGTTTTTGTTTAAAAAGATAGATAATCCTTTATTACCCATTCTCTGGTATTGCATAACCAACATGGTTATATTAATATACTTTTTACCTCTGTGATTACCTTATATCTAAGTCTCTACAGACTGCCCCCTTATTTCAGTTTATTTGTCAGACTTGCCTTTTAACCAATCAGTGTTGACTCATAAATAAATCCATGGGAGTGAGCACAATGTTATCTATATAGCACACATAAACTAGTGCTGTCTAGCTGTGAAAAACTGTCAAAATGCAATGTCAAAATAAGAGGCGGTCTTCAATGGCTTATAAATTAGCATATACGCCTACCTAGGTTTAACTTTCAACAAAAATATCGAGGAAACAAAACAAATTTGATGATAAAAGTAAATTGGAAAGTTGTTTAAAATTGTATGCCCCATCTGAATCATGAAAGTTTAATTTTGACTAGACTGTCCCTTTAACATAGAGATACATACATAGTATACAGTATTTATAAATTGATATTCCTATATATATATCTGTATATATTAATACCTATATTTAATCATATTTATAGATATAGATATATATTTTATCAAAAAAACATTATATATCTTTATGAATAAATAGAACATACTCTGCTATATGAAGAACACTGGAATGTGAAATATTCAAATTTTCATGTCAGGTTAGCACACTTGAGAAAATACGATTGGGTTTGTGTGCGAGTAGGGTGTTAGATTTCCTTTCCACTTTTGTCGCCCCTTTGACTTCTATAGGGGGAATACGTTAACACGCTTCGCCAAACTAATCTTGTTTTGAAGTAAGTAGGAACTTAGATAAAAGCAGTTATCTTAATGTGGTTTGTTTGGATTTTGCAAAGGTTTTAAATGCAGTTCTACAAGAAGGTTTGCTGTTGTACCAAACTAAGGACACTGGAATTGCTTTATTAAACATATCTGGGAAGTACTCTATATCAGGCTGACACTAATTATGTTCTATATAGAGTCTTACACCGGTTAGATAGATAGACAGATAGTTAGACAGATAGTTAAACACAAATAGAGAGACAGACATACAGATCGATAGATAGATAGATAGATAAACAAATATAGACAGACAGATGGATAGATGGATAGATATATAGATTGATAGATAGATAGATAGATAGATAGACAGACACACAGATAGATAGATAGATAGATAGATAGATAGATAGACAGACACACAGATAGATAGATAGATAGATAGATAGATAGATAGATAGATAGATAGATAGATAGATATATGATAGATAGATGATAGATAGATAGATAGATAGATAGATAGATAGATAAAATCCCATTGCTCTTAATAAGATAAATAAAACAAAACACCATTATATCTGCTTTTTAAAATATCATTACAATAACATAATCTGGAGAGCGCTGGATTGATTTGGCGGTTATATTTCTGTAAGCCAGATGTTTTAGTCATTTCTTTCATTTCAGTAATTGATATTTCCTTTTTCCAAAAAGAGGGAATCTGTTGTAACAGTCCCATTTTCTTCTTACAACTGCTGTATCACATAACCTTTCTTCAGCTGGACGTGATTAAAACTGGGCTTACATCTTAACTAATTATAAACTGCTCTACCAAGTATGGTGGTCCTTTTGTGACTTGCTCTGGTTAATTTGCCTTCCTGTTACATGATATGATTGTAGGTTTGCTTGTGTATGCATTGAAAAATTGGTTCATTTTTACTGATAGCGCTGATACAGCATTTTTAAAATTTACCTATCAAAACTATATACATATTTTTATTACACAACCCAAGGTATTGTTCTAGGCCAACTTCAGTATATTTCATGCCACCGTTTTTTTCTGCCAAATGCGATCATATTTAACAAATCCTCAACTTTTTCACAAACTTTGAGTTTCTCAGTGAAATTATTTACACACAACTACTGCAGTCATAAGACCAATAGTTGGACAAGCTTCTCTGGGGCTTCCTTTGTTTATGAACAGCAGACATGCATAGTTTTGCTATTGGGTTCTAGGCAATTAGAAGTCTCTTTATTACAGCTATGCACCACATTTCTGAAATTACCAGCAGTGAAGGGGTTAATAAGTTAGCTGGTACGGTTAATAGTATTGTAATGTAGGGATTACTATCCTACCTGCCACTTCCCTCCTACATAATTCCTCCCAAACAGCTCACCCCCACACACACACACACACTCCTCCCCATTATTTTAGTTACAGGAAGACAGTATGCCAGTACACAGTTTAGGGATATAGATATATATATATATATATATATATATATATATATATATATATATATATATATATATATATATATATATATATATATATATAGAATTTTCTGCAGTATAGGGAACCATCCTTAACCCCCAATCTCACCGATCCCTACCAAACAGCTCTCTAACCCTCCCACTAGTGGACGCCCTCTAAGATGATAGCCACTGTTTTCCAGTACAGGTGTATAGGATTTTTTTTTATGTATTTATTACATTTCTCCTCTTTCCATATTTTAGTAGTCGCCACCTCCCCCGATCATTATGTAGAGCACTCCCCCCATTCCTCCCTTTTTCTGTAGTAGGCCGCATACCCGCCTCCTGCCTTCCCTCCCACTGGCACCAAAGTGTCACTATATGTAACGATCTGCCTTCACATGGTAATAGAGCACCGATCGTGTCACATGACAACCAAAACAAAAAGTTCCCTACTCTTTAAATGTGAAAAAAACATGCAAGATTTATATAATAGGCTAAAAAATTTAAAAAAACCTCATACATTTATGTAAGAACTTACCTGATAAATTAATTTCTTTCATAATGGCAAGAGTCCATGAGCTAGTGACGTATGGGATATACATTCCTACCAGGAGGGGGCAAAGTTTTCCAAACCTCAAATGCCTATAAATACACCTCCCACCACACATATACTTCAGTTTAACGTATAGCCAACTAGTGAGGTGTAAAAAGGAGTAAAAAAGCATACAAAAAAGTGGAACTGGAAAATAATATTGCGCTTTTATACAAAAAAATATAACCACCAAAAACAGAGTGGGCCTCATGGACTGAAAGAATGAATTTATCAGGTAAGTTCTTACATAAATTATGTTTTCTTTCATGTAAATGGCAAGAGTCCATGAGCTAGTGACCTATGGGATAAAATACCCAAGATGTGGAAGTCCACGGAGGAGTCACTAGAGAGGGAGAGATAAACTAAAAACAGCTATTTCCGCTGAGAAATTAAATCCACAAAATTTCTTATAAACAGAAGAATCAAACTGAGACAGCTGCCTGAAGAACTTTTCTACCAAAGACTGCTTCAGAAGAAGCAATTACATCAAAATGGTAAAATTTTGTAAATGTATGCAAAGAAGACCATGTTGCTGCTTTGCAAATCTGATTAACTGAAGCTTCATTCTTAAAAGTCCACAAAGTGGCAACTGATCTAGTAGAATTAGCTGTAATTCTCTGAGGCGGAGACTGTCCCACCTCCAAATAAGCCTGGTGAATTTAAAGCTTTAACCAAGATGCCAAAGAAATGGCAGAGACTTTCTGACCTTTCCTAGAACCAGAAAAGACAACAAATAGACTAGAAGTCTTCCTGAAATCCTTAATAGTCTCCACATAATATTTCAAAGCTCTTACCACATCCAAAGAATGTAACAATTTCTCAAGAGAATTCTTAGGATTCGGGCACAAAGAAGGAACAACAATTTCCCTACTAATGTTGTTAGAATTCACAACCTTAGGAAGAAATTTAAACGAAGTCTGCAAAACAGCTTTATCCTAATGAAAAATCAGAAAAGGAGACTCACAAGAGAGAGCAGACAATTCAGAAACTCTTCTAGCATAAGCGATAGCTAAAAGGAACAACACTTTCCAAGAAAGTAGTTTAATATCCAAAGAATGCATAGGCTCAAAAGGAGGAGCCTGCAAAGCCTTTAAAACCAAATTTAGACTCCATTGAGGAGAAATAGACTTAATAACAAGCTTGATATGGACCAAAGCCTGAACAAAACAGTGAATATCAGGACGTTTAGCAATCATTCTTTGAAATAAAACAGAAAGAGCAGAGATTTGTCCCTTCAAAGTACTTGCAGACAAACCTTTATCCAAATCGTCCTGAAGAAACTAAAATTCTAGGAATTCTAAAAGTATGCCGAGAGAATTTATGAGAAGAACACCATGAAATATAGGTTTTCCACACCCGATAATAAATCTTCCTTGAAACAGAGTTACGAGCCTGCAACATAGTATTGATCACTGAGTCAAAGAAACCTCTATGACTAAGCACTAAACAATAAAATTCCATACCTTCAAATTTAGTGATTTGAGATCCTGATGGAAAAACGAGACAGAAGGTCTAGCCTTAAAGGAAGGGACCAAGGATGGCAACTGGACATCCGGACAAGATCCGCATACCAAAACCTGTGAGGCCATGCTGGTGCTATCAGAAACACATGCATTTGTTACATTATGATCTTGGAGATCACCCTAACGCATCCACCATCTCCGCCTGAGGATCCTTGGATCTGGAAAGGTATCTGGGAAGTTTCCTGTTTAGATGGGAAACAATCAGATCTATTTCTGGAAAACCCCACATCTGTAGAATCTGAAAAAACACATCTGGATGGAGAGACCACTCCCCCGGATGCAAAGTCTGACGGCTGAGATAATCCGCTTCCCAATTGTCTACACCTGGGATATGAATTGCAGAAATTAGACAAGAGTTGGATTACGCCCAAGAAAGTATCCGTGATATCTCTTTCATTGCTAAAGGACTACGAGTCCCACCCTGATGATTGACATATGCCACAGTTGTGATATTGTCTGTCTAAAAGTGAATAAAAAGTTCTCTCTTTAATAGAGGCCAAGCCTGAAGAGCCCTGAAAATAGTACAAAGTTTTAAGATATTGATTGTAAACCTTGCCTCTATAGGATTCCAAACCCCTTGTGCTGTCAGAGACCCTCAGACAGCTCCCCAACCTGAAAGACTTGCATCTGTTGAGACCACAGTCCAGGAAGGACGAACAAAAGAGGCCCTTTGAATAATACAATGATGGTCTAACCACCAAGTCAAAAAGCGTAGAATACTGGGATTTAAGACTATCAATTGTGATATCCGAGTATAATCCCTGCACCGTTGATTCAGCATGCAAAGCTGCAGAGGTCTCATATGAAAACGAGCAAAGGGGATTGCGTCTGATGCTGCAGTCATGAGACCTAAAACTTCCATGCACATAGCCACTGAAGGGAATGATTGAGACTGAAGGTTTCGACAGGCTGAAACCAATTTAATTCGTCTCTTGTCTGTTAAAGACAGAGTCATGGACATTGAATCTATCTGGAAACCTAGAAAGGTGACCCTTCTCTGAGGAATCAAGGAACTCTTTGGTAAATTGATCCTCCAACCATGTCTTTGAAGAAACAACACTTGCTGATTTGTGTGAGATTCTGCTAAATTAAAAGATTGAGCCAGTACCAAGATATCGTCCAAATAAGGAAAGACCGCAATACCCTGCTCACCGATTACAGATAGAAGGGCACCGAGAACCTTCTAAAAGATTCTTGGAGCTGTCGCTAGGCCAAATGGAAGAGAGACAAATTGGTAATGCTTGTCTAGAAAAGAGAATCTCAGAAACCGATAGTGATCTGGATGAATCGGAATGTGAAGATAAGAGTCCTGTAAGTCTATTGTGGACATGTAACGACCTTGCTGAAGAAAAGGCAGAATAGTCCTTATAGTCACCATCTTGAAAGTTGGGACCCTTACAAAACAATACAAAAACTTCAGATCCAGAACAAATCTGAATGAATTTTCTTTCTTTGGGACAATGAATAGATTTGAATAAAAACCCAGATCCTGTTCCTGAAGTGGAACTGGTATAATCACCCCTGAAAGCTCCAGATCTGAAACACACTTCAGAAAAGCCTGAGCTTTCACAGGATTTGTTGGAACGTGAGAGAGAGAGAATCTTCTCACAGGAGGTCTTACTCTGAAACCTATTCAATACCCTTGAGAAACAATGCTCTGAATCCACTGATTCTGAACAGAATGTGCCCAAATGTTTTGAAATTATTTCAATCTGCCCCCCACCAGTTGAACTAGATTTAGGGCCACACCTTCATGCAGTCTTGGGGGCTGGCTTTGGTTTCTTATAAGGCTTGGATTTATTCCAACTTGAAGATGGCTTTCAATTGGAGCCAGAGTCCTTAGGAGAAGGAGTGGTTTCTTTTTCTCTATTCTGACGAAAAGGAACAAAACTGATTAGAAGCTTTAGATTTACCCTTAGACTTTTTATCTTGGGGCAAAAAAACTCCCTTCCCCCCAGTGATAGTGGAAATAATAGAGTCCAACTGAGAACCAAATAAATTATTACCCTGGAAAGATAGAGATAGTAATCTAGATTTAGATACCATGTCAGCATTCCATGATTTAAGCCATAAAGCTCTTCCAGACAGAATAGCTAAACACATAGATTTAACATTAATCTTGATGATATCAAAAATAGCATCACAGATAAAATGATTAGCATGTTTAAGCAAACGAACAATGCTAGACAAATCAGGATCTGTTTCCTGATGTGCTAAGCTATCCAACCAAAAAGTTGATGCAGCTGCAACATCAGCCACAGAAATGGCAGGCCTGAGAATATAGCCAGAATGTAAATACGGTTTCCTTAGATAAGATTCAATCTTCCTATCTAAAGGATCCTTAAAAGAAGTACTATCTTCCATAGGAATAGTACGTTTGGAGTTTTGGGGAAAAGTCCCTAAAGTTGATGGGGCTATTTCTACTCTTGCCAAATTAGCCACTGGTAAAGGATATAACTTCTTAAACCTAGAAGAAGGATTAACAGAAGCACCAGGCTTAGACCATTCTTAAGCAATCACATCAGAAACCGCATCTGGAACAGGAAAAAACTCAGGAGTAATCACAGAAGGTTAAAAACAGAATTTAAAAATGTTTACTGGTTTTGTTATCAAGAGAATCAGACTCCTCAATACCCAAAGTAACCAATACTTCTTTCAACAAAGACCGAATATATTCAATCTTAAAAAAATAAGAAGATTTATCAATTTCAATGTCTGAAGTAGGATCTTCTGAAGCAGAGAGATCCTCTTCAGAGGAGGATATTTCAGTATGCTGTTGGTCATCACAAATTTCATCAGTTATATGAAAAGTTTTAAAAGACCTTTTACGTTTATTAGAAGGTGGAATAGCAGACATAGCCTTCTGTATTGCATCAGCAATATCATTTTTCATATCAACAGGTATAACATGTACATTAGATGTTGAGGGAACAACAGGTGCTGTACTAGTACTAATAGAAACATTATCGGCATGCAAAAGCTTATCATGACAACTGTTACATAATATAGCCGGAGATATAATCTCAGCTTACTTACAACAGATACACTTAGCTTTGGTAGAACTGTGTTCAGGCAGCATGGTTCCTACAGTAGCTTCTGAGACAGGATCAGACTGAGACATCTTGCAAAATGTAAAAAAAATAAAATAACATTTAAGCAAAATATCCAATTTCCTCATATAGCAGTTAAAGTAAAAAGCAAGATTGTGTTTTGAAATTATTTTTTACTTTTAAACCGCACGTGCGGTAGAGCCTCGATGCCTGGCATACTCCCTCTGCACTTTTTTCATGTTCCTGCAGGTGCCGCTCCAACCCTGCCCCTATACTTGCCTAATCGCACAGTTCAGCCTGTGCGAGTGAGATGCATAAGTCATCATTCAAGTCACATGACGACGCCGAGTATGCTCACACTGTGTGAGAGCACTGGCCATGAATAGCACAGGCAGGGGCGGAACAAACAGTGTCGCAAAAGTCGCGGTTGCGACCAGGCCCTTGAGGTCCACCACTCTGGAAGGGGCCTGTTGCTCCTGGCTTGCAATGCTGCCCAGCAGATTTAATAATGGCTACCGCTTCTGGAATTACTGTGAATTTTTACAGCTGCATAGAGGCCCATGGCGGTGATGACCCCACCCTGTAAAGCAAAATAGTTTAAGTTAAGGGCACCCCGCTGTTCCCACAGGAATCATGTAATTTGTTTGAGTGTGAATACAATTTTTTAAAAAAGCGTGCTAAAAAGCTTGTTCCTTGCATGGACCAAGTTTAAGAGCTGTCATTGGCACAATACTCTATGCTGCTGTTAAACAGGAGGCAATTGACAGCTCTAAAAACAAACTTAGCCCGTGCAAGGAACAAGCTTTTTAGCACGCTTTAAAAAAAAAAAAAAAATAGTATTAGCACTCAAACAAATTAAAAACAAACTGAAGCCTATCTAAGTTCAAATACTGCATCTCCAGAACCTGCAGATACCTCAGAAAGATGTTCCGTCTGGTCTACGGGCTTGAGGTGCGTTTTTTACTTTTTGCCTGAAAAAAAGTAAACATACCCCCGACATTCTACAATGGTTATACGATAACACATTGACATAATTGAACGTCATTGCTGGGTAAATCAAAGCAGTTCAACTTCACAAACCGAAATATTATAGTTTACTAGGGAAGAACAGTTACTAGTTCAGAGGCAAACATTTAAAAGTTCACTCAATATATATAATGATAGGGAAAAAGACACAATTTTACTCGTCCTCTGCAATTGTTTATTCTACTGGGGCTAGTTGAAAAATGAAGCCTTCTAATAATGGGAGTGAAGATCAGCAGATGATGATGAGCAATTGATGATTTTGGCAGAAGCAGGACAACTACTGTGAGGAATAACAGTGTGAGTACTCACCTAAAATTAACCCAGTTTGAGTTTGTATGTGATAAATAGGCTTCAGTGCTACACAGGAACTCTGTACACGTGTGCTTGTTATTGCCTTCATCTAAAATGTTATCACACTTTGAACAAAACCCACATACAGGCAAAACTGCACATTTACTAAAATTAGTGGCGAATTAGGAAACTTCCGAATATATCAATGCACCCAGGGGAGTTCATCTTCCTTCCCCAGAGTAAAAAGAAAACCTTTACAGAAATAAAAGTTTAGATGTTTTTATATATATATATATATATATATATATATATATATATATATATATATATATATATGTAAGTCAATCCAATATGTGATGTGACAAGTATAAGGGTAATACATAAAGAAGACTAAGGGATGCTGATACAGAGACATGAGAGCTATTATATTTGTTATGTGCTGCCCATAGAAGCAGGTCCTTATCAATCTTGCTCTCTTTTTGAGGAAATATAGAAACCAAATACATAACCTGGCCCCGCAGTACATTAACACCAATAAAACACAGCGCTATTTTAACCATGTTAAAAGAAGTACGCATATACAAACAGGGTATAACATCATACATTTGCATAACAGAGTTTTAGAAAAATATACATGTAATTAGAAACATGCTACAACATCAGGCGTTTGCTGAAAATAAACTTTAGTAAGAAAAACACGAATATAGGAACTGGTTATATAAACAAGTAGTTACATAGGGCAAGGTCCTGTTTGTCTACGTTATTTCCAGTCCCGCTTCAGAAGCTCTAAGCAATTCTCCTAATTTTGCCCATCTGTCCGGAACCCTTTCAGTGAAATCAGGAGGGACGATTGTCCACAGAAAAGGAACCACACTCACTCCATGCAATGGAACCTTTGCCAACAAAGTTTGCGACCAGAGGACACCAGGGGCAGCCCGAGGGTCCCCGCCAAGCTCCCAGATCAGCTCCGCATTTAGTCCAGTCTTGAGCAGCGACTCATTCCCATACAGTAGGTGAACGTGCTTTACAAGTAGGTGCTTAGTTGTGAATTGTCTCACTCTCTCAGGAGGCCGACACTTAGGTGGTAGTAAGGCTTTGAAAGTTGAAGTGACAGTCATATTTTTGGGTTTTGGACTAGCCGGAGAGTGTTGTGTTGGCTCCCTTTGGGTTAGATTTAATGTGTGGAGCAATGTTGAATTTTTATGTACATGCTTCAGCTGCAGGGAGGGCTCCACGGGGGCGCCCATTACCACGGCACCAACTCCCTGCGTAGCCACATCTGAGTCTCCCTCTGTATTCTTCCCTGTGCTGTGTGTCTGCTGTTTATCCATTAGGCAATCCCAGGTGTCCCCCCGGAACAAATTCATCAGGCATGCTTCCAGCTTTACAAGAATGCTATCCATGCGAGTCGTTCGATCGTGTGCTCTCTCAGCCGCCATATTTTATTTTGTAAGAGGGTATTTATTAGTCCTGGGTCCTCTGTTGAAGTTAATGATTCTTAGTCAGAGTTCTCTTTAGAGGTGTGCAAGATGTTAGTATGCTGCTCGTGATCTCGACCCCGGCAAATTACCTCGGCTTACCGAGGGGGGAAACGCTGCCTGCAATGAGCCGCCGCTACAGGCCTTATTTGTCCAATCTCGTGATTCGGCGTCAAAAATACAGCAAGTGGCTTTAAATATTGTTTTAATGTTGAGTATCTCAGTGATACTAGCTGCTAGTTTGATGTTCTTGCTGTAAAAGGTTTCCCGCGTCGGCGGATTTAGGATTATCAGCCGGAGCTCTAAGAATTTGCGGCCATTCCAGACCGCTGTTAGGACACACCCCCTTGTCTGCAAATTTTAAGTAAAAAACAAGTCAAATTGGAAAAAAAGACTAAACCACAGGTAAGATTTTTTTTTTTTTTTTAAATAACTTCCTTAAACATGATTCTCATACTGAAACTGTTAGACTGCTAATTGAAATACACATAGACCTGACTCATGGCAAATATAAGTAAATACATATATTTAAAACTTTATATTAATACATAAAGCGCCAAACATAGCTGAGAGTGTCTTAAATAATGATACATACTTACCGAAGACACCTATCCACATATAGCAGACAGCCAAACAAGTAGTGAAAACTATCAGCAGAGGTAATGGTATAAGAGTATATCGTCGATCTGAAAAGGGAGGTAGGAGATTAATCCATATGACTGTTAACAGAGAACTCTTGAAAAGATTTCCCATTAAGGAAACCATAAAAATCAACAGGCAATACTCTCTTCACGTCCCTCTGACAAACACTGTACTCTGAAAGGAATTGGGCTTCAGAATGCTTAGAAGCGCTTATCATAGAAGAAATCATAAAAATCAAGCACAAACTTACTTCACCACCTCCATAGGAGGCAAAGTTTGTAAAACTGAAGTATATGTGTGGTGGGAAGGTGTATTTATAGGCATTTGAGGTTTGGGAAACTTTGCCCCTCCTGGTAGGAATGTATATCCCATATGTCACTAGCTCATGGACTCTTGCCATTTACATGAAAGAAAATTGCTTTATTTTGCGCAATCATTTCATGTTTCTACCAATCTCTTCTGCCCCTTAAAAAAGATATTAGAGCCTCAAACAGTCATGTATTTTGTATGGAAGTCCCAGTTTATTCTAACGGGACTATTTATTGTTAACTGTTAAAATGTATTATTAAAGAGCCAATAAGCTTACAGGTCCAGATTATGAGCAGACTGGTAGTTTGCACTCGCATTCGTGTTTTAAAACTGCTAGAAGTATTTTTTTTGTTTGCGCTCAGAGATTTACGCTCATATTACGAGTTGAAAGTAAAAAGTTCTCTCTCTTGCGTAATGTCACAGCAACAAATAGACTTTGAGTCTTTAAGTGGCAAACGCAAAATCACATTTCCCCATAGACTTCAATGGGGACAAAAAGGTTGGAAAACAACCCACCTACAAGTCATATGTATATGGACACTGGATTAGGTACTAGGAATTTCCTACCTAATCCAGTGTCCATATACCTGCCAACACAGAAATTGTTCTATAAAAGTATGGGAGAAAAAAGTCAAATGTACTTTATACGCTTGAGGTGAGAATAAAATAAGCAACATGCAGTGGGCAGTACAAGACTTAGGGTTTGCATGAAAGGATACTAGAACTTTTACTACATGAACTAAGATATGTAATTGGGGCCTGTGTCCCCTCACCTCCATAGGCTTTCTTTGCTAGTTGGCAGTCCTGGCTGCTTCATGACTTGTGCAGCATAAAGGCTGTGACATACTGCGTCTTTGTGACCGCTGCTTCATAACTGCTGTTTCTGGCGAGCCTGCAAGCTCGCCCGAAACACGGGGCATCAAGCTCCATTTGGAGCTTGATACATATGCCCCTTAGTGTGTCCTGCCTTTTCATCTCTGAGCACTCTGCCGCATCAGGTCGCATAGCTGAGCGATCAGAGATGAAATGTTTGAACTTCAGAAGCGATGCAACGCGGTGCGAAGCAGCTGCTTCGCCTCTCCACGCATCGCTTGCAGTGTGTCACAGTCTTTAGGGTTAACAAAGGCATCCCAAAAATAGGAGGCTGAAAAAACATTTTAGCTGGGGATTTTCTTACAACTTGGTAACCACCATCTTATTAGATAAGCTCTGATCAAGCATATGGCTGCTTTAGCCCCCCCCCCCCTTAAAGTGATACAACAGTAAGAATCCCTGGTAGTGAATGGCTGTTAAATTCAGATATTTTGTTGGTGCATTTACTGTGCCACTGAAGAGCCTTGATACTCTATAGTACTTATAGCTACATTAAGGTTATTCCTTAGATAATAGGTCTCGGCTATTGTGAACCACGGATTCACAGCTTTATTGCTTAATTTTTGTGGCATCCAACACTATATTTGTAAATGACATTTCATATCATAATAAAGGTTTACCCCCTTTTCATTACATACACCTATCTATATGCAAGCTAAGTTTTACATTCAAGGTTATAGTTCTGGTAGCGATAATTAAGTCATTTATGATAAATAAGTTCAGCCACTCTGGCGGGTCTTTTAATTGTGTTCTTTCCAGTCCACGCTACCTATTTAGGAACTAGTTTCCTTCAAATTAAGTATCCTTATAATTGATTTGGTTTTGGGACCTTATGGTATATGGTGTAACACACAGGGAGCAGTCATCATTTATGTTTTTTAAGTTGTTTTTAAATGTTTGTATATTTACCCCCTATTTTTATAGAACCAATAGTAAAAGTTACGTTTTAATTTATCAATCCGGTCATCTCTTCTTCTCTAGTAATTAAGACCGAACATTTCCCCTCCCTATAGCATTAGTGTGCCGAATAGTGTTTCTTTTCTCTTCCCTTTCTTCTCGTATTACAGTGGCACTAGGCACTACCCCCTATACGTATATACTACAATAAGGGGGGGGGGGGGTGTTTGTTCATTTATCCTCACCTCCCTGATTTAAGTATCAAGGAATCCCTTTTATACAAAAACCCCATGGTATCATGCCAGCTTCTGCCGAAAGTTGAGACCGATGTTCAGGCTGCCTTATTTACACTTAGACAAAAGGGAAAGCCATGACAAATCTGCTAGACGCCTTTCTCCTCTGGAGCCTGGGCAGGTGATAAGAATGGAGACTACCTGTGGGTTTGACAAACTGGCTAAAGTTAATGGAAAGGCCCACCAACCTAACAGCTATGTTGTCCACTCTAATGGTAACATCTATGTAAGGAACCACCGCAACCTTCTACAGGTACCTGAGTCATATTGCCCTACCACTGCCTTGTCTGTACTCATGATCATTTCAGAACCCCAAACTCAGACATCTGCTGTGGTGCCAAGTGGAACTTCTGAAAATGGATGTAACACACAACTACTACTGGATCCTGACAGTGTCAGGCTAGAGATTGCAGATGAACAATCCCCACAGGTTGTTACTCAATCGGGAAGAGTGTGCAAATCCAACCCAAAGTTCAATGACTTTATCACATACTGATTCTACACAGCATTTTGTGTTTTATGTTGCATGTTGTTACAGTTCATTGCTAAGTTTTACTCCATTGGTTGGTTTCAAATTATGTCTTCTATATATATGTACTAGTCCTAAAGCCCGTGTACACTGGCCATTTTTTGCAGTACAGTGGTTCCACCCCTTGCTCTTGCCCCTCTCTCTCTTGCTCTCTCCCATCTCTCTCTTGCTCTCTCCCCCTCTCTTGCTCTCTCTCCCCCCTTTCTTTTGCTCTCTCTCCCCCCTTTCTTTTGTTCTCTTTCTCTCCCCCTTTCTTTTGCTCTCTCTCTCCCCCCTTTCTTTTGCCTCTCTCTCTCCCCCCTTTCTTTTGCCTCTCTCTCTCCCCCCTTTCTTTTGCTCTCTCTCTCCCCTTTCTTTTGCTCTCGCTCTCCCCTTTCTTTTGCTCTCTCTCTCTCTCCTTTCTTTTGCTGTTTCCCTCCCCTATATTTTGCCGTCTCCCTCCCCTCTCTCTTGCTCTCTCCCCCCTCTCTTGCTCTCTCTCCTCCCCTTTATTTTGCTCTCTCTCTCCCCCCTTTCTTTTGCTCTCTCTTTCTCCCCCTTTCTTTTGTTCTCTTTCTCTCCCCCCTTTCTTTTGCTCTCTCTCTCTCCCCCTTTCTTCTGCTCTTGCTCTTTCCCCTTTCTTTTGCTCTCTCTCCTTTCTTTTGCTGTCTCCCTCCCCTCTCTTTTGCTCTCCCTCCCCCTCTCTTTTGCCGTCTCTCTCCCCCCTCTTTTGCTCTCCCCCCCTCTTATGAGCTATCTCTCCTCCCTCCCCCTCCTCTTTTGAGCTATCTCTCCCCCCTCCCCCTCCTCTTCTGAGCTATCTCTCCCCCTCCTCTTCTGAGCTATCTCTCCCCCTCCTCTTCTGAGCTATCTCTCCCCCTCCTCTTCTGAGCTATCTCTCCCCCCTCCTCTTCAGAGCTATCTCTCCCCCCTCCCCTTTTGAGCTATCTCTCCCCCCTTCCCCCCTCCTCTTTTGAGCTACCTCTCCCCCCTTCCCCCCTCCTCTTTTGAGTTATCTCTCCCCCCTTCCCCCCTCCTCTTTTGAGCTATCTCTCCCCCCTTCCCCCCTCCTCTTTTGAGCTATCTCTCCCCCCTTCCCCCCTCCTCTTTTGAGCTATCTCTCCCCCCTTCCCCCCTCCTCTTTTGAGCTATCTCTCCCCCCTTCCCCCCTCCTCTTTTGAGCTACCTCTCCCCCCTTCCCCCCTCCTCTTTTGAGCTATCTCTCCCCCCTTCCCCCCTCCTCTTTTGAGCTACCTCTCCCCCCTTCCCCCCTCCTCTTTTGAGCTACCTCTCCCCCCTTCCCCCCTCCTCTTTTGAGCTACCTCTCCCCCCTTCCCCCCTCCTCTTTTGAGCTACCTCTCCCCCCTTCCCCCCTCCTCTTTTGAGCTACCTCTCCCCCCTTCCCCCCCCCCCTCTTTTGAGCTACCTCTCCCCCCTCCTCTTTTGAGCTACCTCTCCCCCCTTCCCCCCTCCTCTTTTGAGTTATCTCTCCCCCCTTCCCCCCTCCTCTTTTGAGCTATCTCTCCCCCCTTCCCCCCTCCTCTTTTGAGCTATCTCTCCCCCCTTCCTCTTTTGAGCTATCTCTCCCCCCTTCCTCTTTTGAGCTATCTCTCCCCCCTTCCTCTTTTGAGCTATCTCTCCCCCCTTCCCCCTCCTCTTTTGAGCTATCCCTCCCCCCTCCTCTTTTGAGCTATCTCTTCTGTACACACCGCCGCACGGCCCCGCCCAGTCCTGCCCCTGACACACCCGCCCTGACACGCCCGGCCCGCTCCGACACGCCCACATCATCCCCGGCAAACCCTGTTCTCGGTGGACACAGTTGATGCAGAGAGATGCTTCTAACTGATCCTCACGCACCACTGTATGGGTCCAGGTCTGGTGCCAGCTGTCAATATAACTCACGTGCTGCTGCCTAAACTACGAAGCCACATGTGAATGTAAGCTGATCCTCACACACCACTAACTATGCTACTAAGCTGATCCTCACTACTGGCGCGCAGGATCAGCTTACATTCACATCAAGCTCCGTAGTTTAGGCAGCAGCACGTGAGTTATATTGAACGCTGGCACCAGACCTGGACCCTTACAGTGGTGCGTGAGTAGTTTTTGGCGCGTGAGGATCAGTTAGAAGCATCTCTCGGCATCAACTGTGTCCACCGTGAGAACAGGGTTTGCCACGCGCCACTGTAAGGGTCCAGGTCTGGTGCCAGCTGTCAATCTAAGGCCAGGTGTGTTTGTCCTACTGCGCATGACAGCTTCGGACAAACACACTTGGCCTTTTATAATATAGGATATGTGTGTTCTTTAAAAGGGGAAATATGTAGAGTATGTGTGTGTTGCACATATGCATAGATGTGTAGGGACATGGGACGGAGACAGGAAGTACTATGTTATATGCTAAGTCAGCGGTTCCCAAACTTTTTCTCTCCTGTACCCCTTGATTAGGCTTTTCATTTATGAGTACCCCCTCTCTTTATTACCCCCACCCATCCCTCAAAATAAAGGAGCACTTTTTTATAGGGGAGTAAGCTATACCTGAATTGCATACGACTGTACGTGTATCAATAGGATTAAAGCTCAGATCTTATTCTCAGGAGTCCTGCTGTGTGGCTGGTGCCCCTGGCAGCTGCCTGGTTGCTCCTAAACAAGGCCCTGGGGGGGAGTCAAAGTGTAATGATCATAAAAATAAATATTTAAATTTGTGAGATCAGATCGATATTAACCACCCAGCCACTATGAACGTTTTTAGTTGGAAGTGAAGCAATCTGAATCAAGCAAGCACTAGAAGCAGTACTTTACTTACCGGCACTGACTTAGACCTGCCTTGCCTGTGTGACTCGCAATCTCAACGGCTCTATCACACGTGTCCACGTAGCTATGCTGCTGCAGTGCCGCTTCTATTTGAGCACTTGCAGTCAAAATTGTGTGCATGGGACAGAGGTGGTTGGAGCAGGAGGCTAAGCTGTCTTGTGACACAGGGTGATCATTAATATGTGGACTGGAGTCATCCACACCCGGTCCACATATTTCAGGTGCAGGGGCTCCCATCTGCCTATATGCCAGGCCAGGACTTTATTTGTCACTTTCCGGCTAAATGCTCCTTCCTTCCACAGTTCCACAATGCTTATTAGTTAATGACCCATTGAGAGTGCCCCCCGACCCTCTCCCCGCATCTTCCGCCATTACCAACAATATTTTTGCGTACCCCCAACCGGCCTGCCAAGTACCCCCAGGGGTACACGTACCCCAGGTTGGGAACCGCTGTGCTAAGTGAAACAAGAAGGCAGACAGCATGTCTCACTAGGAGTTGTAATAATAAACAGTTTCTTGCAAAGATACCTGGCAATCCATCATTGTGTATGCAAGATCTACAAAGGGTTATTGGAATAATTTATTTTAGTGTTAGTATAAAAAAATTTATTTTGGGATTTTTATTTAAATTGGGCTTTAGTTTTAGAATAGGCATAGCTGTGGGTTGTTTTGATAATTTGTTTATTTTTTCTGTAATATTAGCCTTTTTTAATTAGGGGGTGTTAGGCTAGGGGTGTTAGAGGGGTTAGGTGGTTTAGAGGTTAGTGGGTACTTTGTGATGGGGTTCTGGCAGTTTAAGAGTTAATAGTGTAGTAGGGTACTTTGCGATGTGGGGGTTGTGGAGGTTAATGGTTTGATATTGTAGAAGGTACTTTGCAATGTGGCGGTGTTGGTTTAGGGGTTAATAGTGTAGTGGGTACTTTGCAATGTGGAGATGTGGCAGTTTAGGGGTTAATAGTGTAGAGGGGTAGTTTGTGGTGTGAAATGTGGTGGTTATGGGGTTAATAGTGTAGTTTAGTGACCTTTTTCCTTCAGCCAAACTCTGTATGCAATCTTTCAGGTCACATAATATACATACATACATACACCTGTTTAGACATACAGTATGTATGTATCTTTATGTGAAAGCCCTTTGCAGACTTTTTGTTTCTAACACCTGAGACCTCATATCTTTGAGCACTTATAACTTTTTGATGCAATTTTTTAAAGTAATTTTTATCAGACGGTGTTATTGTCCGTGTGTAACTGTACTTTTACATATTTTCTGCAGCTTTTTTGTCTTGCGTAACAGTTAAACAGAGCCCTGAAGTCACGCTAACCTGACGCACGCTAAATTCAATTACGCTCAAGCAAACGCATTTACTTTCAATTCATAATACGGTTGCTACTTCCAACGTGCGCAAAGAGCCAATTATACACCTTATTGGTTGCATGTAACTGTTAGCACATCACTCATAATCTAGCCCATAATAGGCCAGATTTCAATCCAATCAAGTAGTACCATTAGGGTCACTACACAAAAAATATATTAAAATAGAGAGTGGGCTTCGTTTTGACAGATACCCCAACCTCCACACTCCTGACTGGTTTCTAAGATAACCAATCATTCTGTAAATAGAGCACCAAACAATTTCCAGAACTCAGAGAGGTTAAGGATTACAGAGGGCCTACAGAGAGAAGGTTCCTCAACCAAACATTAGGAAGGAGCTATTTTTGAGGTTACTTATTGGATTTTTTGAGTAACCATACATTATTTTAATTTTGGGGTGTTTTGGGGTTAGCTGTGTGGTTAGGGGCTGGTAGTTTGATGGTGGGAAATTGTATATTGGTATTCCTTGTTTTTGGTGTCAGCAGTGCTGCAGGGGTTTATAAATTGGGCAGGGGCAGGCTTGTGAGACTGGTTAGGGTTATCAGTAGTGGTTGGCAGGTCATGGTTAAAGGGATACTAAACCCACATTTTCACGATTTAGATAGAGCACGCAATTTTAAGCAACTTTCTAGTTTACTCCTATCATCAATTTTTATTTGTTCTCTTGCTATCTTTATTTATAAAGCAAGAATCTAAAACTTAGAAACTAGACCATTTTTGGTTCAGCACCTGGGTTGCGCTTGCTCATTGGTGGCTAAATGTAGCCACCAATCAGCAAGCGCTATCCAGGGTGCTGAACCAAAAATGGTCATACTCCTTAACTTTGATTCATGCTTTTTCAAATAAAGACTGCAAGAGAACAAAGAAAAATTGATAATAGGAGTAAATTAGAAAGTAGCTTAAAATTGCATGCTCTATCTAAATCATGAAAGAAAGAAATGTGGGTTAAGTGTCCCTTTAACTATAGCTGTGTTTTGGGAGGTCCGGTCAGGCACAGTTAGGGCAAGGATCTATTACTGTATGAGTTAACTCAGTGAGATAGATCAATTATTTTAAATATATGAGCATTCAAGTTAAGGCTGTCTCTTAGCTTATGTAATGACTTTAAACCAGTTCAAGAGGACATACAGTATAAGGGCTATAGTGGCAACCACACATAGTAATGGTATCCGTTGCTACAATGCTGCTACTACACATTATAGGGAGGTTACCATGTAGCGATACAATGTTAACAATATAGGTTTTAAAGTTATGAAACAGAGAAAAAAATATTTTATGATTAAGGTAGAGAATACAATTTTTAAAAAAATTCCAATTTACTTCTTTTATCTCATTTCCTTCATTCTTTAGTGTTATGAATATTACCTTTATCTATAAAAGTATATCATGTGAAATGGTGCAATTTTAAATGACACATTTTTGTATAAGTTATGAAAGGTAATAAACAAATCTGAATCCTTTTAGTTGCTATCAGTCTATTAATTATACCGACACCAGATGAATAACAAAAATTAGCTTTATTAAAGTATTTTGTTATTAATAATTAGCATTTAATAGAAACTTAAGCAATCAAAATATTACAGAGATATAAACTACAGTTCTATAATAATCACTAACGCCATAACATAACTCCAAATAGCAAGGAAAACAGAATAATACAGATATTAAACTATAAAAATGATTAAGTCATATTTTCAAAATAACACAAACATTGGCATGATGATAAGAACCAAATATTTCATTATAAACCTCTAAGGTAATTGCGGAGAATCAGGTAGATTAATAATTATGACAAACCATCAGATGATAATCTATCCTAATTCACCCGGTGTTATTGTCGACAAATAAGACCAGGTGGTAGGAATTTTTATAAAGAAAACACACAGTTATAAAACAATTAATTAATTTACATGATTAAATATGAAAAGCCATTTTACATAAATGTTAAATGTAAATCTTAATGATATTAACATCTAAAGTGACTTTCTTTCATACATTACCAAAGTAAATAAATTCCCCCTTTTCAGACAGGAATCAAACTGTCAGGTCGTAGGTCTGTCCCAATAGGCTAAACTCACCTCAGCAGTTATAATCCAATAATCTCAAACCTCTGTAGTTGATTAGCAAATTACCAACTCCATAAATTATGTGACCAGTTCAAAAGCCCAGGAAAACGACCCCCTCCCCTTGGGCTAGACCCTATATATTCCCTATATATTCCCATTCTCTCATCTAGGAGGAGTCATTAATTATAATATTTTAATCATTAATTAACATAAAATTAATTAGATGAAATATTATTGTTCTAACAGTAGATGGCATATAGGGTAAAAATATTGGAAAAACACTTATTATATTTATGTTTACCCCAACATTCCTAAACTACAATCAAGGTTATAAACTGCACTTATTTACAGAAATAAGCGACTAGCTGGGGTCTAAGCAAGTAAACTACCTTGAATAATAAAAAACATATTGATATGAAACTTCTCAGTCAGCAAGACTGAGGAAAACAAAATTCAATGTAATAATAGCTGAGCCCTGGTTAAGCTTAAAACAAGAAAACAACATGGAGTCTGTTCTGTCATGAAAAATTCATGACATTAGATATCCTTTAATTAAGAAATAGCAATGCACATGGTGAGCCAATCACAGGAGGCATCTATGTGCAGCTACCAATCAGCAGCTACTAAGCATATCTAGATATGCTTTTCAGCAAAGAATATCAAGAGAATGAAGCAAATTAGATAATAGAAGTAAATTAGAAAATTGTTTGTAATTGTATGCTCTTTCTAAATCATGGAAGAAAAAATTTGGGTTTCATGTCCCTTTAAGTTATGTGTAAAAGAAACAAATAAAACTTTCCAAGATACATTTATCTTACCTGTAAATAAATAAACTTTAAAGGGAGATTTTATTTTGTGGTTCAGACAGAGCATACCATTGTAAACAAGTTTCAAATGTATTTCTATTATCAAATTTGCTTTGTTCCCATGATATTATGTGTTGAAGAGATACCTAGGTAGTTGTCTGGAGCACTACATTAGAGGAAATAGTGCTGCCATCTAGTGGTCTTGCAAATGGATAACATTCTTGCAAAACTGCTGTCATAAAGTGCTCTAGAAATGGGTCGGCTTCTGGTGTTTATGTCACTGCTTTTCAACAAAAGATACCAAGTGAACAATTTTAAAAAAATATAAAAGTAAACTAGAAAGTTGTTTAAAATTGCATATTTTATCTGAATCATTAAATAAATAATTCAAGATGCCTGTGTTATGTATAAGGATACCTTAAAGAAGTGCCTGACAAATGTTTAAAACCTAGGAGCCAGCAGATCATTTAGGTGCCAGACATATTTTAGGATCCAGACAGTGGGATTTGTATATAGATCTATGGAGAATAATTCAAAAAGTTAGGAGCAAGGGGTAAAATTCTAGGAGCCGGCGGTTACCAGGCTCCTGGGTTTGTCGAGCCCTGCCTTAAAGTATATATCTAGCTTATAAATAATATACAGGGGCAGGCAAATTGAAGTAAATTTAGAAATGTGTCTGGAAATTTTTTTTTACTAAATAATAATAAAATTTAGATTTAGTGCTATTACATTGTCTTTTTTAATTATGCACGTGTTGCTCGTGTAAATTGGCTCTATTTAAAAACCCTTTAATGTCTAGTGGATGCAACAACAACAATAATAACTCTCCCAAAATCTCCTTAACACACTATTGACCCCTAAATTACTGGAATGCCTACCCTCTAAGACCCCCATTGGATCATCTGCTCTGCAGCAGGGTCCTCTCTTTTCTCTTCCTCATACTATGCTCTCCGATTTTTTTTACACCATTTTCTGCTTTATGTAATGTTGGTCTGGTCATCTCTATTTCTATTGGTTGATAAAGGCAATAAATCCTACTGGTTAATGTGTAAACTTAAACCATCAATGGTATGTATTGGGGATGGCCTTGCAGTGGGAGTGGTCCCTTGTGTCTTACAGGTAAAGGGTGTCTAGCAGTGTAGGGATTAATAGCAGTTGGGAGGTCTTGCTGGTTAGAGGTTAATATCAGTTGGGAGTCTGGCAATTTAGAGGTTATGTGCTGGCCCCTCTGTTGGAACTGTTGGACCTCGAAAATGGAGGATGACATTAGTGAAGCAACACATGTGGGTTTAAATCTGAAGTTGACATCTGATTGGTTGTACTTTGTTAACAATAGATACTAGATTGGTATTTGTGGATTTTTTTTATTTGAATTTTTATTTTTAAGTATTTCATTTTTCTTTAAATTATTTTTAAAGCAAGATGCCACTTAAAACAGTAAGTAGTGAGCTCTGTTATTGTGAACCCCCATCATACAACTGTATAGAGGGAGGTAGGTGGAGCTCTTATACCCTAAAAATTTGTAATTGTACTCACAAGTTAACATAGCTCTCTATTGTCTTATAAATGCCTTTTGAAGGAGGTTGTCCGCAGAAACTCGTTAGGATTTGAAACATTTTATGAGCTGTTTTGATTTAAAATTTTAATAATTTTTTTGTGGGACCAGGACTGCTACTTCATCCACATTCTTAGATAAAATCCAGGGATTGATTGGAGCAGGCAGTGGCTATCCACAGGAATATCACATTTAAATTATTTTTCATTTGTAAATGTCACAATCTTTATTTTTTAAGTTTTAAAGGTTCATAGTGGTCGAGGTTCTGGCTGTTTAGGGGTTAATGTCAGTTGAGAGTCTGGCAGTTTAGAGGTTAATACTGGTTGGGGTTTTGGCTGTTCAGGGGTTAATATAATCTGGGAATCTGTAAGTTTAGAGGTTAATAGTGGTTGGCATTCTGGCTTTTTAGGGGTTAATATCAGTTGGGAGTCTGGCAGTTTAGAAGTAAATAGGGGTTAGGGTTCTGGCTGTCTAGGGGTTAATATCAGTTGGGAGTCTGGCAGTTTAGAGATTAATAGTGGTTAGTGTTCTGGCTGTCTAGGGGTTAATATCAGTTAGGAGTCTGGCAGTTTAAAGGTTAATAGAGGTTGGGGCTCTGTTGATTAGATTTTTTGGGAGGGTTTGCTCTTTCCAATAATCCAATGTCTTATAGGATACGTTATATCATTAAAATTTATTAAAAAAAAGACCTTTTGACCATAAATTGGTGATGAACAAACCTTAAACACCCTATGTTTGGACCAAACCCAGAAGCCATAAGAACACGTTCTCACACATTTAGTTTATAATGGTATGTAAAATCTCTTTTCTAAATATGACATATAGAAACAGTTTATTTTTTTTTTTTTTTGTAAATCATTTTTATTGGTGTTTTTTTTTTTTTAAAAACAAACAAACCAAACAATACAGAAAACACTACAATAACGAGTCTGTTACAGCATTTTTGTTTCATTTAACAAAATTGTCAAGAGATTGTTTTAGTCCTTTTGAAGTTGAGGTCCTCTCATTACCATTTAGGAAATTAAAAGTAGGCTAAGAGGAAAAGAAACTAAATCATACAGTATTAAGCAAAACATTTCCTTCTATCTTGCCATAATGGTTTGTCTCAGGTTCGCGCCATGAACACAGGTTTGGTGGAGTCCCAAAGGAATTTAATGTCTAAAAAGGTGTCAAGTCTTTGGGTTTTGAAAAAGCCGTACTCTTCTAGTACTAATGTGTCGTCAATGTGAGCTAATATTTCCTTCCACGTGGGGGCTGCTAAGCTCCTCCACTTTCTAGCAATTAGTGTTTTAGCCGAATTGATGATGAATTGCAGTAGACGCTGGCGTAAATAGTCTATCTTCTTAGGCAACAGATTTAGTATAGCTATGATAGGAGTGAGTTGAATGGGGGAGTTAAGAATAATTTGTATCAGGGATTCTACGTGGAGCCAGAGGGGATGTATAACGGGACAGTCCCACCACATGTGTAGCATTGTTCCTTTTTGCTCACAACCCCTCCAGCATTTGTCTGAGGTGGTGGGGTATATACTTTTTAACCTAGTGGGTGTCAGGTACCATCTTGATAAAACTCTATAGTTCAGTTCTATCATCTTTGTTGAAGTGGAAGATATTTTGGTGTAGCGGAAGATGTGTTTCCATGTCTGCCTGTCTAATTCAGTTTTCAGTTCTAAGTGCCATTTGTTTGTAAATGTCGGTAAGTCTGTTTTGTGGTGAGCCAATAAGAGGGACTTGGCTAGTGATAGAGGGTGTCTAAGTGTGTTATGGGACATGCAGTTTGTTTCAAAGGGCGTTAATGGTCTAGTCCAGTCTGGACTGTGTTCAGATGTGTTCAGTAGATGTGTTAGTTGTTTGTGTTTAAGCCAGCTAGAAAATGCCCCGTTTAGGTATTGTTGAAGGTCTTGGCGCGATTTCACTCTTTTGCCCGTCAACAGTTTATGTAAAGGAATTGTGTATCCCACTTCTAGGTGTGATGATGTTGGTTTTGTGAAGTCTAATCCTCCTAGAAACTCAGCATTTGGAGACATAGGTGACATCGGGGATCTGTAGGTGGAGATGTGGGGATGGGTTTTAATGATTCTGTTCCAGTTATCAAAAAGACTACTGTATAGGGGGTATATGCTTTTTGTGTCACTTCTATATGATGGGGGTAGCCAGCACAGGGTTCCAGCGTTCGGAATTTGCAAAATATGTGAATCTATAGACACCCAGGCTTTTGTCATAGAGTTCCTGTGCCAGTCAAGTATTCTCTGGAGACTAATCGCCTTATAGTAGAGGTCTAGACAGGGGAGACCTAGTCCACCCTCTCCCTGCTGCCTGTACAGAGTTGTTTTGCTAACTCTTGGTCTAACCGAGCCCCATACATATTTGTTTAAGGTGGTCTGAAGTCTACAAAGGAACGGAGTGGGAATCTTGATGGGAACTGCCTGCATGATGTATAGGATTCTGGGTAACGTGGTCATCTTTAACGTCTGGATTCGGCCCCACCAGGAAAAGGGCTTTTTGGACCACGAATTTAGGTCTGTTTGAGTGGACTTGAGTAAGTTTGAATAGTTAAGTTGGAATAATAATCTGTGGTTTGGAGTAAGGTAGGTTCCTAAGTATTTTAATGCCGCGGTTTGTAATTTATAGGGAGTCCGGTTTGCAAGTATATCTAGTTCAGCTTTAGGGAGATTAATATTCATCAGTTCAGATTTGGTGTAGTTAATCGAAAAGTAAGAAAGGTCCCCAAACTTTTTAAACTCGCGTGCGACTGCTTCCAGAGAGGCAAGTGGAGAGGCGAGAGACAAGAGGACATCGTCTGCATAGAGTGAAACTTTGTAATTGTTGTCCCCTAAAGGTATCCCTACTATTTGCTCGTTTTCTCTAATGCGTGCTGCCAACATTTCTATGCTGAGGACAAACAATATGGGGGAAAGAGGGCAACCCTGCCGTGTCCCATTACTTATATTAAGAGTATCTGAAAGGAGGCCGTTTATCCTAACTTTTGCAGTTGGTGAGAGGTACAGTGCCCTAATTCTATTGATTATTGTGGTCCCGAACCCAAATTTTTGCAGTGTGGAGAAAAGAAAATCCCAATTTAAGCGGTCGAAAGCCTTTTCGGCATCTGTGGATAGAAAGACTGTTTTAATGTTGTTGGCTTTTGCGTATTCCATCAGCTGGAGTGCCCTTATAGTATTGTCCCTTGCCTCTCTCCCCCCCACAAACCCCGTCTGGTCAGCGTGTATGATTGTTGGTAAAATCGGGTTTATGCGTGATGCTATGATTTTGGCTAGAATTTTAAGATCAGTGTTTAAAAGGGAAATAGGCCTAAAATTCGGCGGAGAATCCTGGTCTTTTCCAGCTTTAGGGATTACTGATATATGTGCCTCCTTCATTAGCGTTGGAAGGTGCCCTTCTTTATCTAAAGTGTGAAACAGGGAAAGGAGGGGTGCAACTAGTTGATCTTTAAATGTTTTATAATATTTATTTGTGAGGCCGTCTGGGCCAGGGCTTTTTCCTGCTGGTAGGTCTGATATGGCTTTCAGAATTTCCTGAGCAGTAATTGGTGAATCTAGGCTCTGCCTTTGATCTTCGGAGAGCGCGGGGACTGATAGTGTATCTAAGTAGGCTGTTATATCTTGCTTATTCGGGGGAGGTATAGAAGTCGATAAGTTATAAATATGTTCGTAGTATTTCCTAAAAGTTTCAGCAATATTTGGGCTGTCATGGAATGTGCGACCATCTGAGTCTTTAATAGAATATATATGGTTCGATGAAGCTTTCTTACGTAGGGCTCTAGCTAACAAGGGGCCAGATCTATTGCCACCATGAAAATATACTTTTTTGAGGGCAAGGGCTCTTTTATGGGCAGCTCTTTGTAAATAGTTGTTGACTGCACTCCTAGCCGCCGTTAGGTTATCTAGTGTTGTGTCACTGCCGGGGTTAAGTTTATGCGCATTCTCCGCAAGTTGCAAAAGTCGAGTGAGGTTAGTGTATTCTGAGTTTTGGGCCCTTCTTTTTCTGGCTGTGAGCTGTATAAAGCTGCCCCTCACTACAGCTTTATGGGCTTCCCATAACGTGCTAGTGTTAACTACAGAATTAGTATTGTGTTCGAAATATTCTTCTATTGTTTGTTTAAGTTTTGTGACTACATCTGGGTCATGTAGTAATGAGTCGTCTAGTCTCCATACATTGAGTCGTAAAGGTTTATTTAACCAGTCTAGTTCTAGACTAATCGTCGAATGGTCTGTCCATGCAGCTGTGTAGATATCTGTATGTGATGCTAATGTCATGGTGTTATGATCTACTAGAAGATAGTCTATCCTTGAAAAGGATCTCTGTGTATGTGAGTAGTGTGTGAATTCTTTTTTCTGTGGATGTTGCAATCTCCAGATGTCAACTAAGGTATTTTCTCTTAGGCAGTCGATTATTCTTAGAGGGTTGTAGTTACTACAGGTCTTTTTGTTGGAGGAACTGTCGGTCTGTAGGTTTAGTACTACGTTTAAGTCACCCCCCACTACCACCGCACCTGACCGTAGTTCTAAAATTTTATTGCTGGCTCTTCTTAGGAATTTAAGCTGGCCTGTGTTGGGGGCATACAAGCACGCAAGGGTTATCTGCGTGTTGAAGAGAAGTCCTGTAAGGATTAGGATTCTCCCCTCTGGATCTTCAAATTTATCATTAAGTTGGAAGTGAGTATTTTTATGAAATAGAATGCCTACCCCTGCTATTTTCTTTAGGGGATGGGAGTTAAAAAACCCCACAGGGTAATCTGGGGACGAAAATCTTGGTGGGTCACGCCTCAAAAAATGGGTCTCCTGAACGAAGACTATGTCTCCTTCGTGTTTCCTAAAGTGGTTTAAAGCAATTGACCTTTTAGTAGGTGAGTTAAGACCCCTGCAGTTTTGTGATAGGAATTTAAGTTGGTGTAAGGGCATGTTTAATGTTGGTAAGTAATGTAGAGTTGAAGAGGAGCGTATGATGGAATAAAGGGTACCTTATATGATAGCCGAGTAGTCCCGTAGATGGGATAAGGTGGTCAGGAGCGTCAAGAGAGGGCATGTGGGTTATATCATGTAGTGAAGAGTTCTTTTGAGCCCTAGCATAGATATTCTTTCTGTGTCCATGGCAGACCTGGACCGAGCAGCATAAGCTAACATCTGTATCTGTGATGACAAAAAACATTATTGCACATGTAGTAACAAACATAATAAACAAAACAATGACTAACAAAAAATAGGAAACAAGAAACAAACATTGAGCCAGGCTGTAGGGCACCCTGGCTGAATGGGGGAAAATGAACATGAAACCAAAAACAGTTTAGCTAGGGAGTGTTTAAAACATACATACAATAGATGGTATGGCCTATTCTCTGTACATTTACCCTAGGGTATACTATATTTCTTCATATAGTGGCTATGTAAACCTCCTAGTGGGGTAAATAAGGGATAGTTATTCAACTGATCAGCCTGTAAATATTATAGCCAATTAAAGCTACAATTAGTAATAATTTCAATATAACCTGTGAGGTCATACTAAAATCAATCAAAAGATTGTCTCACAAAGCTCAAAAAGTACTCTCCAGTATGAAGCTTGTACTCCTTCAAGTGTCCTTCATGGAAGTGGAAGAAGGTGTGGGTGAGTTTCTGTGTCTCTTTCTGTTGACCCTTTGCCATTGTGAACGTTGGGGTTGAGGTGGGCGAGAATCATCCATGTGTGGAGGGTTCTTATCATTGCATCTTGGCAAATTAGGGGTTGGAATGCATAAAGCTGTACAAAACTCCTCCAAGTCTCCAGGATCTTTATATGAGATTATTTTGTTGTCTTTATTAACTCTGATACTAAATGGGTAACCCCACCGGTATTGAATGGCGTGGTCACGTAGATGTTCTGTTAAGTATTTTGCTTCTCTTCTGTTGGCAAGGGTAACCGGGCTTAAGTCTGCATATATTTGGATCTGTTTCCCCTCGAAAGTGATAGGGGAGGTTTTTCTGGCTGCTTGGGCTATCAGCTCCTTGTCCTGGTATTTGTGGAATTTTAAAACAATGTCTCTGGGAGGGTCCGAATCTTTTGGTCTAGGCCTCAAGGCCCTATGGGCCCTATCCAATTGAAGAGGTAGGGAAGTTGAGTCATTTGTCAGGAATTTAAATAAATTCTGCAGGTACTGAGGTATATGCTCTCCTGTAATGCTTTCTGGCACTCCTCTGATTCGCAGATTTTGCCTCCTTCCTCTATTGTCTAAGTCTTCAAGCTGGCTTTTAAGTTGTTGTATCTGGATGTCGTGAATGGAGAGGCATCGGGAGTGTTCATCTATAGTGTTATTAGTGTCATTAGCTTGCTCTTCTAAGTATTCCATTCTTTCTCCCAGTTCTGCTATTTCTTTTTTGACTTCTGCAAGTCCATCTTTTAGAATTTTCCCCACATGTTGAATTAGTGCAGTGAAGTCTTCCTTAGTTGGTAAAGAATTGATGTCTGCTTTAGTGAGTGGAGCAGTATGGCTATCCTGATTCTCAGCAGAGTTTGCATTCATAGTGGGATCTTGTTCAGAGTCTGTGTCTGGGCCTTGTGATGGGCTTAGCGCCTTGAAGTAAGTGTTAAGTTTGGACACTGTATTAGAAGGAGTTTTTAGCATTTTATCCCCTTTTACTTGTCTCCTGGCTGCCATGTGGGCTGATTTCTGAGGCTGTAAGGGATTGTTAAAGGAAATTAGCTGGTTGTGGCGTGTGGGCCTGGTGCGTGATGTAAAACCAGCAGTGCTGTACACGTGATTATCGGCGTTTTGGCCTTTAGGTTCATCAAAGTGTAAAGTTCGTTAAAAGGGCTTGTAAGTCGCAAACTCAGTTAGCCCTCACTGGAGATGCGACAGGCAGATGTTATAATGCTTTATTTTAGGCAAATGTGCAAATGCGGTTATGCTCCTCTTTTGTTCGTGCGCCACGCGCACTTCTTAAAGTGAGGCCTGCAGTGGTGGCTTATCTGTTGCTGTATGTTTTTCTGGGTAGCTCAGTGTTTAAGATCGTGTGATATGTTCGGTGCGGTGAGTGCTAAATTACCTCAATGAGGGTCACGTCTACAGCGATCCGCCCGGTAGTCGTTATTTTAAGGCCCAAACCGGCTGTTGTCGGTACTTTCCGTTGGTTCCTGTGAGCTTGAGCTTATGGCCGATGCTGAGTCCCAGATGTCGCTTAGATTGTGCCACTGACAGACGTGCTGTGTAATGGAGCAGGTTTAAGTGTGTTTTTCTTAGTTTGGCATACTTTTTAGGTGCTCCCTAGCTTCACTTAGCACGGAGCTCAGTTTAGTTGCGACCGTCCATGTCGGCAGTCGGCTCCGCCCCCTATAGAAACAGTTTATAATTGGGATTTTCAGTTTAACATTTGCTCAACAAACCACAGTTATCGGAGAGAATTACAGTTCTTAATGAGAACATGGAGAATATTTTTCACTTTAGACAAAGTGAAGCTGTTCAGATCCATTTAAAAATATTTTGGCACTCTGGAAACGTAAATAACAACTAATATGACTGGAGTTTTTTTAAGTATATAAATATACGTGATAGAAGGTAACGTGGGAATATTTATTCTACTTTGGAATTTTTACAACGTAAATTAGGTGTTGACAAAGGTGTTCTAACTCCATAATTAATATATTCGGTAAATTATGTGATGTGATTAATCTTTTCAGAGAGTCAAATTTGTATGATGAAATCAAATTACTTTTGCTAGAGTTAGACAAATATATAGATGTGTTTTCTTCAGTGGAAAATAAAGAGCAACAGCTGAATGTGTTTTTACATTGAGTTCCAACCTTAATAACTTATTGACTTCTTCACATTTAGACTCTGGCTGACTCTAGAATAGTAGAATGTTTAGGGTATGAGAAAGTAAAGCATCACTTTACAACACAGCCCACATGCAGCCTGTCTCAAATCATTTCAAGTCATGTACTAAGGTGTATTGCTCCATGAGACATTGTCAGTTCCACACATTAGTAAGAACACTGAAAATAAAATCAGAGATAAAGGTGGGAGTGGCTTAACAAGGTTCCTACAAACTTCCCAATATGATGTTGCAGGTAGAATGAATCTTAGTCTACTGAAGGATTTAATAGTTTAGTCAATAAAGGAACATTAAACAATAAATTAATGCTAGATAGAATGATGCAAGAAAAGATAAGTCTGGGAATAACATGTAGATGTATTTTTTAAAGTTTCATTAGCTGTTTAAATATTGACAAATTAAGTGTAAAGTTTTTAGTATCTATAAAACAATGGGAGCTGCCATGTTATAACTTAGGTTACATTCTCTGCGGTGACCAATTAGGGACAGTTAATAAAAAAGGTCACTAGAGTGTGTAGCCAATGGCTTTGGGGAATATAAAAGTGTTTCTATCCCTTCCATTTCTAACAGGAACTAAAAAGCACACACTTTCACAATGGAATTACAGTGAAAGGGGAAAAATAAATAATGATAGTATATTGCAGTTTTTTTTATATATAAGATTTATATTACACTCTCAATGTGTTTAATGTCCCTTTAATCAAAGGGACATTACACGTTGTTACTGTAGAAAATCATGTATCTAAAAAGAAAAAAAATCAATCCTAGGATTGATAGTGGTGTACACCTATATAGCACTCATAATCCTAAGAAAGGGGTGGCTTTGAATTAGAACCATGAAAAACATAATTTATGTAAGAACTTACCTGATAAATTCATTTCTTTCATATTGGCAAGAGTCCATGAGCTAGTGACGTATGGGATATACAATCCTACCAGGAGGGGCAAAGTTTCCCAAACCTCAAAATGCCTATAAATACACGCCTCACCACACCCGCAATTCAGTTTAACGAATAGCCAAGTAGTGGGGTGGGCCTCATGGACTCTTGCCAATATGAAAGAGATGAATTTATCAGGTAAGGTCTTACATAAATTATGTTTTCTTTCATGTAATTGGCAAGAGTCCATGAGCTAGTGACGTATGGGATAGCAATACCCAAGATGTGGAACTCCACGCAAGAGTCACTAGAGAGGGAGGGATAAAAATAAAAACAGCCATTTTCCGCTGAAAAAAATTAATCCACAACCCAAAAAATAAGTTTATTCTCATAAATGAAAGGAAAAAACAAATCAAAAGCAGAAGAGTCAAACTGAAACAGCTGCCCGAAGAACTTTTCTACCAAAAACTGCTTCTGAAGAAGCAAACACATCAAAACGGTAGAATTTAGTAAATGTATGCAAAGAAGACCAAGTTGCTGCTTTGCAAATCTGATCAACTGAAGCTTCAGTCTTAAAAACCCACGAAGTAGAAACTGATCTAGTAGAATGAGCTGTAATTCTCTGAGGCGGGGCCTGACCGACTCCAAATAAGCTTGATGAATCAAAAACTTTAACCACGAAGCCAAGGAAACAGCAGAAGCCTTCAGACCTTTCCTAGAACCAGAAAAGATAAGAAATAGACTAGAAGTCTTCCTGAAATCTTTAGTAGCTTCAACATAATATTTCAAAGCTCTTACCACATCCAAAGAATGTAAGAATCTCTCCAAAGAAAGGACACAAGGAATGAACAACAATTTCTCCATTAATGTTGTTAGAATTCACAACCTTAGGTAAGAATTTAAATGAAGTCCGCAAAACTGCCTTATCCTGATGAAAAATCAGAAAAGGAGATTCACAAGAGAGAGGGGATAATTCAGAAACTCTTCTAGCAGAAGAGATGGCCAAAGGAAAGAACACTTTAAAAGAAAGTAGTTTAATGTCCAAAGAATGCATAGGCACAAACGAAGGAGCCTGTAAAGCCTTAAAAACTAAATTAGGACTCCAGGGAGGAGAGATTGATTTAATGACAGGCTTGATATGAACCAAAGCCTGCACAAAACAATGAATATCAGGAAGTTTAGCAATCTTTCTGTGAAATAAAACAGAAAGAGCAGAGATTTGTCCTTTTAAGGAACTTGCAGACAAACCTTTATCCAAACCATCCTGAAGAAACTGTAAAATTCTAGGAATTCTAAAAGAACACAATGAAATGTAAGTCTTCCAAACTCGATTATAAATCTTTCTAGAAACAGATTTACCAGCCTGTAACATAGTATTAATCACTGAGCCAGAGAAACCTCTGACTAAGCACTAAGCGTTCAATCTCCAAATCTTCCAATTTAATGATTTGAGATCCTGATGGATAAACAGACCTTGAGATAGAAGGTCTGGCCTTAGTGGAAGTGGCCAAGGTGGGCAACTGGACATTCGGACAAGATCCGCATACCAAAAGCTGTGATGCCATGCTGGAGCTACCAGCAGCACAAACGATTGCTCCATGATGATCTTGGAGATCACTCTTGGAAAAAGAACTAGAAGCGGGAAAATATAAGCAGGTTGATAACACCAAGGAAGTGTCAATGCATCTACTGCTTCCGCATGAGGATCCCTGGACCTGGACAGGTACCTGGGAAGTTTTTTGTTTAGATTAGATGCCATCAGATCTATTTCTGGAAGAACCCACATCTGAACAATTTGAGAAAACACATCTGGGTGGAGAGACCATTCTCCCGGATGCAAAGTCGACTGAAGTAATCCGCTTCCCAATTGTCTATACCTGGGAAATTAGACAGGAGCTGGATTCCGCCCAAACAAGTATCCGAGATACTTCTTTTATAGCTTGAGGACTGAGTCCCACCCTGATGATTGACATATGCCACAGTTGTGACTTTGTCTATCTTAAAACAAATGAACGGTTCTCTCTTCAACAAAGGCCAAAATTGAAGAGCCCTGAGAATCGCACGGAGTTCCAAAATATTAATTGTTAATCTCGCCTCTTGAGATTTCCAAACTCCTTGTGCTGTCAGAGATCCCCAAACAGCTCCCCAACCTGAAAGACTTGCATCTGTTGTGATCACAGTCCAGGTTGAACGGACGAAAGAGGCCTCTAAAATTATACGATGGTGATCTAACCACCAAGAAAGAGAAAGTCGAACATTGGGATTTAAGGATATTAATTGTGATATCCTTGTATAAGGGGTAAACGAGCAAAGGGGATCGCGTCCAATGCTGCAGTCATGAGACATAAAACTTCCATGCACATAGCTACTGAAGGGAATGACAGAGACTTAAGGTTCCGACAGGCTGCAACCAATTTCAAACATCTCTTGTCTGTTAGAGACAAAGTCATGGACACTGAATCTATCTGGAAACCTAAAAAGGTTACCCTTGTCTGAGGAATCAAATAACTTTTTGATAAATTGATCCTCCAGCCATGTCTTCGACGAAACAACACTAGTTGATTTGTGTGAGATTCTGCAGAACGTAAAGACTGAGCGAGTACCAAGATTTCATCCAAATAAGGAAACACTGCAATACCCTGCTCTGATTACAGAGAGTAGGGCACCTAGAACCTTTGAAAAGATTCTTGGAGCTGTCGCTAGGCCAAAAGGAAGAGCAACAAATTGGTAATGCTTGTCTAGAAAAGAGAATCTCAGGAACTGATAATGATCTGGATGAATCGGAATATGAAGATATGCATCCTGTAAGTCTATTGTAGACATATAATGCCCTTGCTTAAGAAAAGGCAGAATAGTCCTTATAGTCACCATTTTGAAAGTTGATACTCTTACATATCGATTTAAAATCTTTAGATCCAAAACTGGTCTGAATGAATTCTCTTTCTTTGGAACAATGAATAGATTTGAATAAAACCCCAGACCCTGTTCCTGAAACGGAACTGGCATGATTACCCCTGATAACTCCAGGTCTGAAACACACTTCAGAAAAGCCTGAGCCTTTACTGGGTTTACCGGAATGCGTGAGAAAAAAAATCTTCTCACAGGTGGTCTTACTCTTAATCCTATTTTGTACCCCTGAGAGACAATACTCTGAATCTAATGATTTTCGACCGATTTGATCCAAACATCTTTGAAAATTTTTAATCTGCCCCCTACCAGCTGAGCTGGAATGAGGGCCGCACCTTCATGCGGACTTGGGGGCTGGTTTTGATCTCTTAAATGGCTTGGATTTATTCCAATTTGAAGAAGGTTTCCAATTGGAAGCAGATTCCTTGGGGGAAGGATTAGGTTTCTGTTCTTTATTTTGACGAAAGGAACGAAAATGGTTAAAGGCTTTAGATTTACCCTTAGGATTTTTATCCTGAGGCAAAAAAACTCCCTTCCCCCCAGTAACAGTTGAAATTATTGAATCCAACTGAGAACCAAATAATTTATTACCTTGGAAAGAAAGAGATAGCAATCTGGATTTAGAAGTCATATCAACATTTCAAGATTTGAGCCACAAAGCTCTTCTAGCTAAAACAGCTAAAGACATAGATTTAACATCAATTTTGATAATATCAAAAATGGCATCACAAATGAAATTATTAGCATGTTGAATCAACTTAACAATGCTAGACAAATCATGATCTGATCCTTGTTGCGCTAGTATCCAACCAAAAAGTTGAAGCAGCTGCAAAATCAGCCAAAGTAATTGCAGGCCGAAGAAGATGACCTGAATATAAATAAGCTTTCCTTAGGTAAGATTCAAGTTTCCTATCTAAAGGATCTTTAAAAGAAGTACTATCTTCCGTAGGAATAGTAATACGTTTAGCAAGAGTAGAGATAGCCCCATCAACTTTGGGGATCTTTTCCCAAAACTCCAATCTAACTTCTGGCAAAGGATACATGTTTTTAAACCTTGAAGAAGGAATAAAAGAAGTGCCAGGCTTATTCCATTCCTTAGAAATCATATCAGAAATGGCATCAGGAACTGGAAAAAACTCAGGAATAACCACAGGAGGTTTATAAACAGAATTTAAATGTTTACTAGTTTTAATATCAAGAGGACTAGTTTCCTCCATATCCAATGTAATCAACACTTCTTTTAACAAAGAACGAAAATACTCCAATTTAACTAAATAAAAGGATTTATCAGTGTCAATATCTGAGGCAGGATCTTCTGAATCAGATAGATCCTCATCAGAAAAGGATAATTCAGTATGTTGCTGGTCATCTGAAATTTCATCAACCTTATGAGAAGTTTTAAAAGACCTTTTACAATTATTAGAAGGCGGAATGGCAGACAAAGCCTTCTGAATAGAATCAGAAATAAATTCTATTAAATTTACAGGTATATCTTGCGCATTAGATGTTGAGGGAACAAAAACAGGTAATGAACTACTACTGATGGATACATTATCTGCATGTAAAAGTTTATCATGACAACTATTACAAACCACAGTTGGAGGTACAATCTCCACAAATTTATAACAAATGCACTTAGCTTTGGTAGAACTATTATCAGGCGGCAGGGAACCAGCAGTAAATTCTGAGACAGGAACAGATTGAGACATCTTGCAAATGTAAGAGAAAAAAACATATATAGCAAAATTATCAATTTCCTTATATGGCAGTTTCAGGAATGGGAAAAAATGCAAACAGAATAGCCCTCTGACATAGAAAAAAAGGCAAGAGGCAAAAAGGAATGGGGTCTAAAATAATGAAAATATTTGGAGCCAAGTATGACGCACAACAAACAGAAAAATATTTTTTGGAGCCAAAAATGTCCGGAAACTACATATTCGCGTCATAGATGACGCAACCTTGTGAAAGGACCCGGCGTCAACTAAGACGCCAGAAATGACCAATTTGCGTCAATGAACGTAACTTCGCGCCAAAAAAATCTTGCGCCAAGAATGACACAATAAACTTTTGCATTTTGCGCACTCGCGAGCCTAATTCTGCCCACGATTTAGAAAAATGACAGTCAATTGAAAAAAGAATACACCCCAGGTAATAAATACATTTCTAAAAAATGCATTTCCCAGATATGAAACTGACAGTCTGCAAAAGGAAATATACTGAAACCTGAATCATAGCAAATATAAGTACAATTTAATCAAAAGGATTTCCAGCCTCCAAAATATATTTAAAAAAAACATTTATTCACATGGGGTTCATAGTACAACAACAACGTTTCAAACCAGCAATTGGTTCTTAGTCATGTCAATAGGTGATTGCATAGGTGTGCCTTTTATACCTATTAAGCAGTCATCAAATTGAACTATACTGCCATCTTGTGGATTTTTTCCAGTATACATCTGAACAAACATTTCAAATTAACACATATTTATAATAGCCGTTCATATGAATACTGTTCCAAACATTTATAATTAAAATCATATTAAAATCAAGCAAAACCTATACAAACAAGAAAATTCAGAATCATACACTAATCTATTTTTAGGTAAAATTATAAGAACAAAGACCAGTCAAAATCCTTATTAAGCCCTTTTGGTTGTAGGGAGTCTAATTTTCTAATCCAAAACATTTCCCTTCTCTTCAATATTAGTTCCCTGCCACCTCCCCTCCTAGGTTTAGCCACATTTTCTATAATTTGAAAACATAATTGACTAATATTGTGGCCCATGGAGAGGAAGTGACAGGAAAGGGGAGCATCCACATTATTAGTCCTATTGGATAATATGGATGTATGTAATGTTAAGAACACTTGCACTTTACAAGATAATGATTTACTTAATATACAAAGCACTAATTTGCACATATTAGGTGAAGACAAAAATATGCACTTTAAAGTGAAATGCATTGATAATAATCTAGTGCATAATATTTCCAATTGTACATTATCAGAAAGTGAATATAGAATTCTGAACAAGGGTTTATCTTTTTGTTTACCCAGTGGTAGTGATGATTTTGTTATCCAACAGGACCTACAGAGGTTTTATAGGAAATTGAAACTTAAAGTTCACTTTGCTATGCTAGCAGGTGCATTAGATCCTGTTGGATTGCAGAATAAACAAGAACAACATGGTAACGTTAAATTTAAGGATCCAAAAGAATTTGTTATAAAAGGTAAAAGCAAATTTAATCCATCAACTCCCCACAGTGTTGCTACCTATGCCAAATTAGTCCAAAAAGAGGTAGACAGTCTGCTAAGAAGACATAAAAATAAGAGATTGATACAAGCAGGTAAAAATGAGAGACCAGCAATTAATCAGTTAAAAAACAATAAAGAAGTTGTAATCAAGGAGGCAGACAAGGGTGGCGCTGTTGTGTTGTTAAATAAAGATGATTAAGTGCAAGAAATAGAAAGACAGCTTAGTGATACCCAGGTATATAAAGCTCTAAATGGAGACCCCACGATTGCGATTAGTAAAGAGTTGGAATATATTACAAGTCAAGCTATGAAAATAGGGATTATATCAGAAAAGTTTAAGGAATCCCTAATTGAGAAGAATCCAATAAGACCTGTCCTATATATACAGGGAGTGCAGAATTATTAGGCAAGTTGTATTTTTGAGGATTAATTTTATTATTGAACAACAACCATGTTCTCAATGAACCCAAAAAACTCATTAATATCAAAGCTGAATAGATTTGGAAGTAGTTTTTAGTTTGCTTTTAGTTATAGCTATTTTAGGGGGATATCTGTGTGTGCAGGTGACTATTACTGTGCATAATTATTAGGCAACTTAACAAAAAACAAATATATACCCATTTCAATTATTTATTTTTACCAGTGAAACCAATATAACATCTCAACATTCACAAATATACATTTCTGACATTCAAAAACAAAACAAAAACAAATCAGTGACCAATATAGCCACCTTTCTTTGCAAGGACACTCAAAAGCCTGCCATCCATGGATTCTGTCAGTGTTTTGATCTGTTCACTATCAACATTGCGTGCAGCAGCAACCACAGCCTCCCAGACACTGTTCAGAGAGGTGTACTGTTTTCCCTCCTTGTAAATCTCACATTTGATGATGGACCACAGGTTCTCAATGGGGTTCAGATCAGGTGAACAAGGAGGCCATGTCATTAGATTTTCTTCTTTTATACCCTTTCTTGCCAGCCACGCTGTGGAGTACTTGGACGCGTGTGATGGAGCATTGTCCTGCATGAAAATCATGTTTTTCTTGAAGGATGCAGACTTCTTCCTGTACCACTGCTAGAAGAAGGTGTCTTCCAGAAACTGGCAGTAGGACTGGGAGTTGAGCTTGACTCCATCTTCAACCCGAAAAGGCCCCACAAGCTCATCTTTGATGATACCAGCCCAAACCAGTACTCCACCTCCACCTTGCTGGCGTCTGATTCGGACTGGAGCTCTCTGCCCTTTACCAATCCAGCCACGGGCCCATCCATCTGGCCCATCAAGACTCACTCTCATTTCATCAGTCCATAAAACCTTAGAAAAATCAGTCTTGAGATATTTCTTGGCCCAGTCTTGACGTTTCAGCTTGTGTGTCTTGTTCAGTGGTGGTCGTCTTTCAGCCTTTTTTACCTTGGCCATGTCTCTGAGTATTGCACACCTTGTGCTTTTGGGCACTCCAGTGATGTTGCAGCTCTGAAATATGGCCAAACTGGTGGCAAGTGGCATCTTGGCAGCTGCACGCTTGACTTTTCTCAGTTCATGGGCAGTTATTTTGCGCCTTGGTTTTTCCACACGCTTCTTGCGACCCTGTTGACTATTTTGAATGAAACGCTTGATTGTTCTATGATCACGCTTCAGAAGCTTTGCAATTTTAAGAGTGCTGCATCCCTCTGCAAGATATCTCACTATTTTTGACTTTTCTGAGTCTGTCAAGTCCTTCTTTTGACCCATTTTGCCAAAGGAAAGGAAGTTGCCTAATAATTATGCACACCTGATATAGGGTGTTGATGTCATTAGACCACACCCCTTCTCATTACAGAGATGCACATCACCTAATATGCTTAATTGGTAGTAGGCTTTCGAGCCTATACAGCTTGGAGTAAGACAACATGCATAAAGAGGATGATGTGGTCAAAATACTCATTTGCCTAATAATTCTGCACTCCCTGTATTACCAAAAATTTCCAAAGATGAACACCATCCACCAGTTTGCCCAATTGTAGCCAGGGTGAATTCAGTGTTCTCTAAAACTTAAATTTTTTGGATAGGGTGTTACAACCACATCTCTCTAAATCCTCCTCATATTTAAAGAACACAAATGATTTTTTAAGTAAACTTAAAGATATAGGGTATATTGGCAACAAATGTATTTTATATACGTTAGATGTAACTAGTTTATACACCTCAATAAAACACACCAGTGGTATCTCTGCAGTAACAAATACACTTAAAATGAGTAATGAGTATAGTGATGACGAAATCCAATTTTTGAGGAATTTATTATCTTTAGTTCTCTATCAAAATTATTTTCTGTTCCAGGATCAATTCTACCTTCAGTTGCAGGGAACTGTAATGGGCTCCAACGTCGCTCCAACCTATGCCAATATTTATATGTCACATATTGAGGAAAAGTTTGTATATCCACATCAACTATTTTTGCGGTATGGTGCCGCCTGGTGGAGATTTATCGATGATATTTTTGGCATATGGTTGGGCGACGTTAGTAGCCTATTGGATTTTGTTAGTGATCTCAATTCTGCAGTATCTGGCCTTAAATTTACATTAAACATTAGTGAGATGGGGGTCCAATTTTTGGACACCTTTGTATATGTTGATGAAGGTTTCCCAAAAACTGACTTATTTACTAAACCAACAGATAAGAATAAAGTATTAGAATATAATAGTTTCCACTCACCTAATACAATAGAGGCTATACCAAAAAGCCAATTTATGTGGGTCAAGAGAATTGTAACAGATGAAGTGAGATGCAACTTGAGGTTGGGAGAAATGGCTAACAAATTTAGGGCAAGAGGATATCCTGAGAGATTGATTAAGGACCAACTTGATTCAATTGTCAAAGTTGGAGATAAACAAATTAAAAAGATGGAGGGTAAAAAGAAAGAAAGAATAATATTTGTTACTCAATATAACCAATTAGGATAAAAAATTACACATATTTTGAACAAATATTGGTATATTTTGAAGGAATGCAATCCCCAAATTGAGAGTTTTCAGGAGAGACCAATGACAGCGTACAGGAGAAATAGGAGCCTTCGTTAGTTCATGCGGATATAGGTAGTAAAAAAACTAATACTCAAACCCATATAGGATCTAAAAAAACAGGGTGTTATCCCTGCTTGCACTGCAGTCATTGTAGCTCAATTATAAAAGGGGATACCTTTTACCATCCCATTAATGGAACAAAATATAAAATAAAAAGTTTCTAACATGTAGGAGTACATATGTAATATACATTATTAAGTGTCCATGTGCGAGCATTTACGTTGGTGAAACGAGCAGGGAGGTTAGAGAGAGATTAACTGAACATAAGTCCAACATTAGGACTAATAATGTGGATGCTCCCCTTTCCTGTCACTTCCTCTCCATGGGCCACAATATTAGTCAATTATGTTTTCAAATTATAGAACATGTGGCTAAACCTAGGAGGGGAGGTGACAGGGAACTAATATTGAAGAGAAGGGAAATGTTTTTGATTAGAAAATTAGACTCCCTATAACCAAAAGGGCTTAATAAGGATTTTGACTGGTCTTTGTTCTTCTAATTTTACCTAAAAATGGATTAGTGTATGATTCTGAATTTGCTTGTTTGTATAGGTTTTACTTTTTTTTTTTAATATGGTTTTAATTATAAATGTTTGGAACAGTATTCATATGATCAACTATTATAAATATGTGTTAATTTGATATGTTTGTTCATATGTATACTGGAAAAAATCCACAAGATGGCAGTATAGTTCAATTTGATGACTGCTTAATAGGTATAAAAGGCACACCTGTGCAATCACCTATTGACATAGAACCAATTGCTGGTTTGAAACGTTGTTGTTGTACTATGGACCCCATGTGAATAAAGGTTTTTTAAAAATATATTTTGGAGGCTGGAAATCCTTTTGATTAAATGTTATTGGGGTTTGGCAAACCCTTTTCCTGTGCCCCAAAGACTTTACAAGAGGTGCTGTCTTCCCCTGTGAATTGTAAATATAAGTACAATACATACATTTAAAACTTTATATAAATACATAAAGTGCCAAACCGTAGCCGAGAGTGTCTTAAGTAATGAAAACATACTTACCAAAGACACTCATCTACATATAGCAGATAGCCAAACCAGTAAGGTAATGGAATATGAGAGTATATCGTCGATCTGAAAAGGGAGGTATGAGATGAATCTCTACGACCGATAACAGAGAACCTATGAAATAGATCCCCGTGAGGAAAACCGTTGCATTCAATAGGTGATACTCCCTTCACATCCCTCTGACATTCACTGTACTCTGAGAGGAAACGGGCTTCAAAAAAGCTGAGAAGCGCATATAAACATAGAAATCTTAGCACAAACTTACTTCACCACCTCCATAGGAGGCAAAGTTTGTAAAACTGAATTGTGGGTGTGGTGAGGGGTGTATTTATAGGCATTTTGAAATTTGGGAAACTTTGCCCCTCCTGGTAGGATTGTATATCCCATATGTCACTAGCTCATGGACTCTTGCCAATTACTTGAAAGAAATAAGAATTATATTTATGGAGTGGTAGGCACTGATTACTTAAAATATAACCTTTATTAGAAAATTCAATAAAAATATCCACAGACAAACATACATAAGTTAAAAACACAGGGTGATTGTCAGGTTGTGATTTTCAGCGCACTAAATGTATTTTGGTGCGGATAATTGTATATGGGATTGAATGAAGATCTATAGTTGAGATATATGTCAACTTCTAATTAGTTTTGGGGACAGTAGTATTGTAAATGTTGTAGCTTATAATGAATATAAAGGAAAAATAAGGGTTCCACTTAATATAGAGTAATTAGCACATTCGTCACTTTAAGTGAGGGTACGATTGCTAATAGCATTTGTGATTAGACACACAAGTAATCATAACCACTATTATACAGTTCAATCGTATGTTACATACTGGATTTTAGAACAGGCTAATTTAGTTGCTAAATGTAGCGGTTTGCTAACATTCAGTATTTCTTTGGTGTTGATGTTTATCAAATATATAGTAACGTCAATCTACAGTATGTTGCATTTCTTTATAGATATTGATGGTATAAATTAAGGTACATCTTAGTTTCCTTTACCCTGAATACAGGGAATTCCTACAAATATATTGGCCTGTTTGCACTGTCAGTAGCAGATATTTATTTATATATATAGAAATAGTTATGTCAAATGTGTCACGACTGTAGAAAAATACTGCAGATATATTTGTCTACTAGTGCTGTTAATAACAGGTATTCCCTCCACTCGGTAAACCACTTAAGGTATCCTATGCTAATTTGGTTGCTATATGTTGCGGTTTACTAACATTCAGCAATTCTTTGGTGTTGATACTTATCAAATATATAGTAACGTCAATCTACAGTATGTTGCATTTCTTTATAGATATTGATAATATATCTTAATGTAAATCTTTGTTTTCTATACCTTGAATGCAGGAGATTCCTACAAATATATTGGCCTATTTGCACTGTCGGTAGCAGATATTTACTTATATATATAGAAATACTTATAATGTCAAATGTGTCACGGCTGAAGAAAAATACTGCAGATATATTTGTCTACTTGTACTGTTAATGACAGATATTCCTTCCATTCGGTAAACCACTTAAGGTATCCTGTGTGTCAAGGTAACAAGAGATTACTTGAAATAAATTAATCTTCTTATGTAGACAATAACAGGTATCTACAGTGGGGCAAAAAAGTATTTAGTCAGCCACCAATTGTGCAAGTTCTCCCACTTAAGAAGATGAGAGAAGCCTGTAATTTTCATCATAGGTATACCTCAACTATGAGAGACAAAATGTGGAAACAAATCCAGACAATCTCATTGTCTGATTTGGAAAGAATTTATTTGCATATTATGGTGGAAAATTAGTATTTGGTCATCTACAAACAAGCAAGATTTCTGGCTCTCACAGACCTGTATCTTCTTCTTTAAGAGGCTCCTCTGTCCTCCACTCATTACCTGTATTAATGGTACATGTTTGAACTTGTTATCAGTATAAAAGACACCTGTCCATAACCTCAAACAGTCACACTCCAAACTCCACTATGGTAAAGACCAAAGAGCTGTCGAAGGACACCAGAAACAAAATTGTAGACCTGCACCAGGCTGGGAAGATTGAATCTGCAATAGGCAAGCAGCTTGGTGTGAAGAAATCAACTGTGGGAGCAATAATTAGAAAATGGAAGACATACAAGACAACTGATAATCTCCCTCGATCTGGGGCTCCACGCAAGATCTCACCCGTGGAGTCAAAATGATCACAAGAACGGTGAGCAAACATCCCAGAACCACACGGCGGGACCTAGTGAATGACCTGCAGAGAGCTGGGACCAACGTGACAAAGGCTACCATCAGTAACACACTACGCCGCCAGGGACTCAGATCCTGCTGTGCCAGACATGTCCCCCTGCTTAAGCCAGTACATGTCCGGGCCCGTCGGAAGTATGCTAGAGAGCATTTGGATGGTCCAGAAGTGGATTGGGAGAATGTCATATGGTCAGATGAAACCATAGTAGAACTGTTTGGTAGAAACACAACTTGTCGTGTTTGGAGGAGAGAGAATGCTGAGTTGCAACCAAAAAACACCATACCTACTGTGAAGCATGGGGGTGGCAACATCATGCTTTGGGGCTGTTTCTCTGCAAAGGGAACAGGACGACTGATCGTGTACAGGAAAGAATGAATGGGGCCATGTATTGTGAGATTTTGAGTGCAAACCTCCTTCCATCAGCAAGGGCATTGGAGATGAAACGTGGCTTGGTCTTTCAGCATGACAATGATCCCAAACACACCGCCCGGGCAATGAAGGAGTGGCTTCGAAAGAAGCATTTCAAGGTCCTGGAGTGGCCTAGCCAGTCTCCAGCTCTCAACCCCATAGAAAACCTTTGGAGGGAGTTGAAAGTCCGTGTTGCCCAGCGACAGCCCCAAAGCATCACTGCTCTAGAGGAGATATGCATGCAGGAATGGGCCAACATACCAGCAACAGTGTGTGACAACCTTGTGAAGACTTATAGAAAAAGTTTGACCTCTGTCATTGCCAACAAAGCATATATAACAAAGTATTGAGATGAACTTTTGATATTGACCAAATACTTATTTTCCACCATAATTTGCAAATAAATTCTTACGAAATCAGACAATGTGATTGTCTGGATTTGTTTCCACATTTTGTCTCTCATAGTTGAGGTATACCTATAATGAAAATTACAGGCCTCTCTCATCTTCTTAAGTGGGAGAACTTGCACAATTGGTGGGCTGGTGGCTGACTAAATACTTTTTTGCCCCACTGTAATTCCTTGGAATATCGAGTGAACCGCTCGGATTATAAATTAAACAACACGCTACTAAACGATACTGATGTTCTCTTATGCTAATACTCGATTATAACAATTTACCTGATGTAATATTAGTGCTGCTGTTCGGATAACGTAAAGGTGCTGCCCACTATATATTGATTATCACATACATTCTTGGCTATTAATCACCAGCCATCGAGGGTCAATGCTTCTATTATTAATCTAGGTACATTAAACAACCAACAATACCCTGCAAATTAAAAAGTTTTCGCTTTAAAACTAGCTCTGCTCCAACATGTTTCACCCCAGGGTACGGAGCGGCATGCGGCGTGGTTATTTATCAGCTCGTCCTACTCCCCCTGTGGTGACGTCATTGTCGTATCAGGGCTTGTGTTGCTTTGAACCAATCATACACTATCCGTCATCAGCACCGTTTCTGCCTAGATTCTCATTGGAGAATTATCAGTGTATTCATTCTCACAGTCTCAGACTGTTATATAATCTGCATCCGATACTCAGCTATATACTTCTGTATGTTGTGTCAAATTGTACCTGAGAAATGTCATATTATTAGACTACTTAAATAAATATGTTTTACATGTAACTTGCCTATCTTATCACTGGGGAATAAGGGAACATAGTTTTATACTGAGATAGATGATAGGATATCCAACGAAACATACTGAGAGTAAATAAGTAGAACTGAAGGTGAGAATAAAAATGAAAGTAAAGTGACATAAAGGGGCCTATCTATCAAGTTCCGTAAGGAGCTTAATGCCCTGTGTTTCTGGCGAGCCTGCTCCATGACCGCTGCTCCATAACCCTGTCTGCCTGCTCTGAGCAGGCGGACTGGAATCACCACAATTCAACCCGATCGAGTACGATCGTGTTGATTGACACCTCCCTGCTGGCGGCCCATTGGCTGCAAGTCTGCAGGGGGCGGCTCTTGTGAGCTGCTGGTGCAATGCTGAATACCGAGAGAGCGTATTGCTCTCTGCATTCAGTGAGGTCTTGGACCTGATCCGCACTGTCGGATCAGGTCCGCAAGTCCTTTGTTAAATAGGGGTCATCGAGGGAAAAAAATAAAATACTCAATGATCAACATTATGGTGAAATAAATTCTATATCTGAGATAGATATAGTAGTTACTCATTATGTGTGTAGCATGGGTGATATAAGTGAGAATGAAATTGCTAAGAACACATTGAATAATAAAACTATTCGTTGTGAGTGAATGATTTAAGCTTATTAGCTTAAAAACTCGTGTTACTGATTATGAATTTATATAATAACAAAAGTGCTAATCGTGTAACTACAATTAAGTGCCAATGGGCAACTGAGTGTTAAATTTATCATATTAATGGAAGTGAAGTGAAGTGAAGATGGAGGTCTCCTAACAGTGTAAACATTTTGAATTGTGATATTTCTATTCGTATAATTGAATTTAATATCCCCTTATTTTGCCCTTATACCAAATATACATTATTATCTGTGCTACCATTGTCTTCTCATCATATTATCTATAGATAATCTTAGATGTAATTCTATGACTTCTTGCTTGTACTGATAATAGTCTTCTAGGTTACACAAAATATTTATATTTTCAAACAATATTTGTGATTAAATATTAACTCAGCTATATTTATTCAACCTAAAGCTCATATTACAAGTTACTTCTGAGTTACATTTTTAGAGGTATGAGAGATAGTTGATATGCTCATTTAGTCCATTTGGTTGGATAGCATTTAATAGATAAATCCATCTACTTATATTAAAAATAATAATGTTTTAATATAGTTTTAATGCTATAAGCAAAAACTTTTTAATTTGCAGGGTATTGTTGGTTGTTTAATGTACCTAGGTTAATAATAGAAGTATTGACCCTCGATGGCTGGCGATTAATAGCCAAGAATATATGTGATAATCAATATATAGTGGGCAGCAATCCAATTATACTTAACCTTTACGTTACCCGAACAGCAGCACTAATATTACATCAGGTTAATTGTTATAATCGAGTATTAGCATAAGAGAGCATCAGTATCGTTTAGTAGAGTGTTGTTTAATTAATAATTAGAGCGGTTCACTCGATATTCCAAGGAAGTAGATACCTGTTATTGTCTACATAAGCATATTAATATATTCCAAGTAATCTCTTGTTACCTTGACACACAGGATACCTTAAGTGGTTTACCGAATGGAAGGAATACCTGTCATTAACAGTACAAGTAGACAAATATATCTGCAGTATTTTTCTGCAGCTGTGACACATTTGACATTATAAGTATATATATATATATATATATATATATATATATATATATATATATATATGCTACCGACAGTGCAAATAGGCCAATATATTTGTAGGAATTCCCTGTATTCAAGGTATAGGAAACAAAGATTTACTTTAAGTTATATTATCAATATCTATAAAGAAACACAACATACTGTAGATTGACTTTACTATATATTTGATAAGTATCAACACCAAATAATTACTGAATGTTAGCAAAAAGCTACATATAGCAATCAAATTAGCATAGGATACCTTAAGTGGTTTACCGAGTGGAGGGAATACCTGTTATTAACAGCACTAATAGACAAATATATCTGCAGTATTTTTCGGCAGTCGTGACACATTTGACATTATAACTATTTCTATATATATATAAATAAATATCTGCTACCGACAGTGCAAACAGGCCAATATATTTGTAGGAATTCCCTGTATTCAGGGTATAGGAACATAAGATGTACCTTAATTTATACCATCAATATCTATAAAGAAACACAACATACTGTAGATTGACGTTACTATATATTTGATGAGCATCAACACCAAAGAATTACTGAATGTTAGCAAACTGCTACATTTAGCAACTAAATTAGCCTGTACTAAAACCCAGTATGTAACATACGATTGAACTGTATAATAGTGGTTGCGATTACTCTGTCTAGTCACAAACGTTATTAGCAATCGTACCCTCACTTAAAGTGACGAATGTGCTAATTACTCTATATTGAGTGGAACCCTTATTTTTCCTTTATATTCGTTATAAACTACAATATTTACAATACTACTGTCCCCAAAACTAATTAGAAGGTGACATATATCTCAACTACGGATCTTTTCATCCTAGGTTGAAGATTCAATCCCATATACAATTATCCGCACCAAAATACATTTAGTGCGCTGAAAATCACAACCTGACAATCACCCTGTGTTTTTAACTTATGTATGTTTGTCTGTGGATATTTTTATTGAATTTTCTAATAAAGGTTATATTTTAAGTAATCAGTGCCTACCACTCCATAAATATAATTCTTATTTTCACTGTTCTAATTCAAAGCCACCCCTATTTTAGGATTATGAGTGCTATATAGGTGTAAACCACTATCAATCCTAGGATTGATTTTTTTCTTTTTAGAACAAATCCAGTACACAGCACCTCCGCCCTGCCAATAATAATGAGACTCTGACCTAGTTCAGACTATAACCTGTTATAGATAGGGAATCCTAAGCTTATCCTCCTAGTAGTGCCATTAGTACTTTTGTTTTTTCTTTGTTGAGAAAATCATGCATAACTGTCCCTAACTTGCATCAGCAGAGGAGATAAAATAACATGAAACATGCTTTTCAACTTAAGTGACTTCCACTCATTAATTTATAGGGATTAAAGTTTACTCTCATTTCTTCAAAATAAATACAGCTAATATAATTTTAATGAATGCATCTTCGTATATCTTAAAACTATTCAAACTAATCTTTGCTCTGAATATGTTGTTATATCTAGGGCTTAATGTTCCTTTATATATTTATAAAAAAAAGAAAAGAAAGGCATTCGTGGGATATGAACATTTTAAATACAGAAACTATAGTCTAAGATTCAGACAGAGCATACCAGTTTAAAATTCACTTATATTATCAAATTTGCTTAATTCCCAGGATATTCTGTGTTGAAGAGATACCTGGGTAGGCATCTGGCACATGACATAGCAGGAAATAGCGCTACCATCTAGTGCTCTTGCAAATGGATAATATTCGTGATAGTGCTTCACAAATGGGCCAGCTCCTAAGCATATCTCACTGCTTTTTAACAGAAGATAACATGAGAATGAAGAAAAAATTATAAAAAAATTGATAAATATTAGAAAGTTATTTAAAATTGCTGCTCTTTCTGAATCATGAAAGTTTATCTTTGACTTTATTGGCCGTTTGATGTGATAACATGTAATTGTACATGTGTATCACACATATTATACGAATCCCTTTTACCTTACCTCCCTGGCTAAAAACTCTCAAACATAATGCTTACTTCTTATAGTCCTCTCCCCTCTGCATTATGGACTAGGACCAACTGGACTGTGTTTGAGAGTGTGCTTCATAAGAGGTTAATAAAATTTGTACCTACATTCTCTGGGGCCGATTTAACAAGGGCCGAACGGCCCCTAATCGCCCTATTTCCGTGCAAGCCTTCAGGCTTGCCAGAAACAACAGTTAAGAAGCAGCGGTCTTAAGACCGCTGCTCCTTAACTCGTCTGCCGGCTCTGAGTGGCGGACAGCAATCAATCGGGCGGACACCCTCTGTTAGGAAATCTGCAGGGTACGGCATTGCACAAGCAGTTCACCAGAACTGCTTGTGCAATGTTAAATGCCAACAGCGTATGCTGTCGGCATTTAGCGATGTCGGGCGGACATGATTCGCTACAGCGAATCATGTCCATCCTCCATTCGATAATTTGGCCCTTCTGTCTATACTTAGTGCTTAAAGGTTTTTTTGCACCTTTATAGAAGCTAATAAGCCTACTAATACATCCCAAAAGGTAGAGATACAATCAATTGACTTACATAATGTCACTATAAGCAGATATGTGAATATTAAAGGGACAGTTTACTTAAAAATGTTCTCCTCTTTAATTTCTTCCCAATTATCCACTTTACCTGCTGGAGTGTACTAAATTGCTTACAAGTATTTCCTTTACCCTTATATTGCCATATGAAATGGTTGATTTAGCCTGTGGTATTCCCACCTATTCTGAAAGTTTCTGGCCTTAGGTCCAAGCTATAGATAAGCTGTGTAAACACAACCAGCTGAAGAAATTACACTCCCAGTGGGGTATAGAAAAGATAAGGTCATAAAATGTTAATTTTCTATAATTCTCTTAAATTATTGGTCTTTGGTTTATAGACAGATACAAGATAAAGAATCAGGTATATTTACACAATGTGATAAACTAATGAGATTTGCTTATACCTACAAGCTCAACCCTTTTTATTAGGTTGTGGCTTAGAAACCTAAAATTAACTAATTCATATACACAAATAAACCTTAAAAAATGAAATCATACATTTTATACTCTGCAGTTGGTAAAAAAAGTAATTGGAAACACATTAAGGGAAAAACAATTTTACAGTATACTGTCCCTTTTATTCTCTACTTCATCCATAGCACATGCAACATCATTCACATTTACATAAATAGATTATATATTCCTGTACATATGATATTATTTCACAGATTCCAATATATGTTTTAAGTACACTAAGTTGTAGGAGGTTTCATTATTGGATCTTAAATACATTTCTATACACACAGATCACTGATTTTACATACCTCCAATGTTGGGAATACATTTTATTTCAATTTTACACAATTTCCCCTTTTGAATGTTCAATTTAATTTAACTTTAAAATACATTAATTTGGTGATTTGTAACTTAAATCATCCTTTTGGAATATTTTAGTCAACTGTCTAAAATATTTATCTGATGCTGAGAGCATGTCTTCTTTAGAAACCTACTATAGTAAGAATTTATAAAGTTGAAAATATTTTGGAACATTATATATATTGTGAATTTTTCATCTGCTATGTATAACATTATTATATATATTGTGAATATTTAATCTGCTATGTATAACATTACCGAGAAACAAATATATTGTCATTAAATTGTACCTATGTTAACTATAACAACTAGTCTATTATGCTGTGAAAAAAATATGTTGATATTCTAAGCTGAACACTTTATTCTCAATAATTTGTCCGATGGCCTTGCTATGTCTTTGGCAATGCGCCTAGATATACTTTTATCTAATACTCCTCGTTTATTAAAAATACTCCTTTTTACTCCTCATTTTTACTATACTTCTTTGTTCTAAGCATACTGTGTAAAATGGTGTGACTATGATACGTCATTGTTTAACCCCAAGTTCCTGACTCCCTGTACATAATGTTGTAATGTGATATGACAGGATGTATCTTGAAAAATAGCTTGGTATGTGAAAATACTTTCTTTTTGTTTTATGGTATTTGCAGTAACAAAACAGAGATTCTGCATAACGGAGATTCTGTGTAATTTATGTGTAAGAAGTGTTTGTCTGTCTGATGTTTCACTGTGTCTCGTGTTATGTATAAAAGATTTACTCCCCACTAAATATCTGAGGATTTATTATCCTGTTTAAAAATAATTTATATTTAAATTTGCTGGGAAATGGCCATTCTTATGGCTAGATTTAGAGTTTTGCGTCCAAAGGGGTGTGTTAACTAAGCGTGTTTCCCCCCCCCCCCGCACCTTTTAAATAACGCTGGTATTTAGAGTTCTCTGAAGGGCTGCGTTAGGCTCCAAAAAGGGAGCGTAGAGCATAATTTACCTCTACTTCAACTCTCAATACCAGCGCGCCGTTGCTTATGGTAGCGTCCAGCTTGAAAAACGTGCTTGTGCACGATTCCCCCATAGGAAACAATGGGGCAGTTTGAGCTGCAAAAAAACCTAACACCTGCAAAAAAGCAGCGTTAAGCTCCTAACGCAGCCCCATTGTTTTCTATGGGGAAACACTTCCTAAGTCTGCACCTAACACCCTAACATGAACCCCGAGTCTAAGCACCCCTAACCTTACACTTATTAACCCCTAATCTGCCACCCCCGCTATCGCTGACCCCTGCATATTATTATTAACCCCTAATCTGCCACTCCGTACAACGCCGCCACCTACATTATACCTATGTACCCCTAATCTGCTGCCCCTAAACACCGCCGACCCCTATATTATATTTATTAACCCCTAATCTGCCCCCCAACGTCGCCACTACCTTACCTACACTTATTAACCCCTAATCTGCCAACCGGACCTCGCCGCCAATATAATAAATGTATTAACCCCTAAACCGCCTCACTCCCGCCTTGTAAACCCTATAATAAATAGTATTAATCCCTAATCTGCCCTCCCTAACATCGCTGACACCTAACTTCAAGTATATTGCCGTTACTCTAATAAATGTATTAACCCCTAAAGCTAAGTCTAACCCTAACACCTAAGTTAAATATAATTTTAATCTAACGAAATAAATTATTTCTTATTAAATAAATTAATCCTATTTAAAGCTAAATACTTACCTGTAAAATAAACCCTAATATAGCTACAATATAACGAATAATTATATTGTAGCTATTTTAGGATTTATATTTATTTTACTGGCAATTTTGTATTTATTTTAACTAGGTACAATAGCTATTAAATAGTTATTAACTATTTAATAGCTACCTAGTTAAAATAATTAACAAATTACCTATAAAATAAATCCTAACACTACACTAGCAATAAATAAATTAACTACAATTACCTACAATTAAATCAACTAAACTAAATTACAAAAAAAACCAAACACTAAATTACAAAAAAAAAACAATTACAAGAATTTTAAACCAGTTACACCTACTTTAAGCCCCCTAAAAAAATAACAAAGCCCCCCAAAATAAAAAAATGCCCTGCCCTATTCTAAAATAAAAAGTTAACAGCTCTATTACCTTACCAGCCCTTAAAAGAAATCAGCTCTTTTGCCTGAAAAAAAAAAACATACAATACCCCCCCCCCAACATTACAACCCACCACCCACATACCCCTAATCTAACCCAAACATCCCTTAAAAAACCTAACACTAGGCCCCTGAAGATCTCCCTACCTTGTATTCACCCAACCGGGTATCACCGATCCGTCCAGAAGAGGGTCCGAAGTCTTCATCCTATCTGGCCAGAAGAGGTCCTCCAGAGGGTCCGAAGTCTTCATCCTATCCGGCCAGAAGAGGTCCTCCAGAGGGTCGGAAGTCTTCATCCAGGAGGCATCTTCTTACATCCGGAGCGGAGCGGAGCGGGTCCATATTGAAGCAGCCGACGCGCAGGGCCGGTGCTAGGATTTTTGGCCACACAGGCGAGGCCACCCCCCAATTACATACCACATACCATTTCTGGTTTTTACAAAATGTTAAAAAGATGTACTAAAAAAATCCTAAAGATAATTATATACACACACTCTATATATTTGCATACAGAAGAGAGAAGCGCTCTAACAGGAAAGAACAACAGCTCATCAGCTAGTTCTCTGGCGATTTACCACCTGGAGCAGCCTCTTTTAGACCAGTGTGCCTTTCACATTGGAAAACTATCCTGAAGCATATCAGTCTGATCCCGCCAGTTAAGGTCAGTCCAGCCCCGAAATACCAGGCAATTCTCCTTTGAACAAGGAACATGACAACCCCAGACGATCGTTTCGGCCTATTGGGCCTCATCGGTGAGGTGCAACCACATTCCTCTAAGCAAGCACTGGCCAAGGAGTCCATATCTGGTTACCCCTAACACCCATAGAGAGACTTCCCCTGGGTCATAATTAATTTGCATACAGAAGAGAGAAGCGCTCTAACAGGAACGAACAACAGCTCATCAGCTACTTCTCTGGCGATTTACCACCTGGAGCAGCCTCTTTTAGACCAGTGTGCCTTTCACATTGGAAAACTATCCTGAAGCATATCAGTCTGATCCCGCCAGTTAAGGTCAGTCCAGCCCCGAAATACCTGGCAATTCTCCTTTGAAACGAAACGATCGTCTGGGGTTGTCATGTTCCTTGTTCAAAGGAGAATTGCCTGGTATTTCGGGGCTGGACTGACCTTAACTGGGGGGATCAGACTGATATGCTTCAGGATAGTTTTCCAATGTGAAAGGCACACTGGTCTAAAAGAGGCTGCTCCAGGTGGTAAATCGCCAGAGAACTAGCTGATGAGCTGTTATTCGTTCCTGTTAGAGCGCTTCTCTCTTCTGTATGCAAATTAATTATGACCCTGGGGAAGTCTCCCTATGGGTGTTAGGGGCAACCAGATATGGTCTCCTTGGCCAGTGCTTGCTTAGAGGAATGTGGCTGCACCTCACAGAGGAGGCCCAATAGGCCGAAACGATCGTCTGGGGTTGTCATGTTCATTGTTCAAAGGAGAATTGCCTGGTATTTCGGGGCTGGACTGACCTTAACTGGAGGGATCAGACTGATATGCTTCAGGATAGTTTTCCAATGTGAAAGGCACACTGGTCTAAAAGAGTCTGCTCCAGGTGGTAAATCGCCAGAGAACTAGTTGATGAGCTGTTGTTCGTTCCTGTTAGAGCGCTTCTGTATGCAAATTAATTATGACCCTGGGGAAGTCTCCCTATGGGTGTTAGGGGCAACCAGATATGGTCTCCTTGGCCAGTGCTTGCTTAGAGGAATGTGGCTGCACCTCACTGATGAGGCCCAATAGGCCAAAACGATTGTCTGGGATTGTCATGTTCCTTATTCAAAGGAGAATTGCCTGGTATTTCAGGGCTGGACTGACCTTAACTGTGGGGATCAGACCGATATGCTTCAGGATAGTTTTCCAATGTGAAAGGCACACTGGTCTAAAAGAGGCTGCTCCAGGTGGTAAATCGCCAGAGAACTAGCTGATGAGCTGTTGTTCGTTCCTGTAAGAGCGCTTCTCTCTTCTGTATGCAAATTAATTATTACCCTGGGGAAGTCTCCCTATGGGTGTTAGGGGCAACCAGATATGGTCTCCTTGGCCAGTGCTTGTTTAGAGGAATGTGGCTGCACCTCACCGATGAGGCCCAATAGGCCGAAACGATCGTCTGGGGTTGTCATGTTCCTTGTTCAAAGGAGAATTGCCTGGTATTTCAGGGCTGGACTGACCTCAACTGGGGGGATCAAACTGATATGCTTCAGGATAGTTTTCCAATGTGAAAGGCACACTGGTCTAAAAGAGGCTGCTCCAGGTGGTAAATCGCCAGAGAACTAGCTGATGAGCTGTTGTTCGTTCCTGTTAGAGCGCTTCTCTCTTCTGTATGCAAATTAATTATTACCCTGGGGAAGTCTCCCTATGGGTGTTAGGGGCAACCAGATATGGTCTCCTTGGCCAGTGCTTGTTTAGAGGAATGTGGCTGCACCTCACCGATGAGGCCCAATAGGCCGAAACGATCGTCTGGGGTTGTCATGTTCCTTGTTCAAAGGAGAATTGCCTGGTATTTCAGGGCTGGACTGACCTTAACTGGGGGGATCAGACCGATATGCTTCAGGATAGTTTTCCAATGTGAAAGGCACACTAGTCTAAAAGAGGCTGCTCCAGGTGGTAAACCACGAGAGAACTAGCTGATGAGCTGTTGTTCGTTCCTGTTAGAGCGCTTCTCTCTTCTGTATGCAAATTAATTATTACCCTGGGGAAGTCTCCCTATGGGTGTTAGGGGTAACCAGATATGGTCTCCTTGGCCAGTGCTTGTTTAGAGGAATGTGGCTGCACCTCACCGATGAGGCCCAATAGGCCGAAACGATCGTCTGGGGTTGTCATGTTCCTTGTTCAAAGGAGAATTGCCTGGTATTTCAGGGCTGGACTGACCTTAACTGGGGGGATCAGACCGATATGCTTCAGGATAGTTTTCCAATGTGAAAGGCACACTAGTCTAAAAGAGGCTGCTCCAGGTGGTAAATCACCAGAGAACTAGCTGATGAGCTGTTGTTCGTTCCTGTTAGAGCGCTTCTCTCTTCTGTATGCAAATTAATTATTACCCTGGGGAAGTCTCCCTATGGGTGTTAGGGGCAACCAGATATGGTCTCCTTGGCCAGTGCTTGTTTAGAGGAATGTGGCTGCACCTCACCGATGAGGCCCAATAGGCCGAAACGATCGTCTGGGGTTGTCATGTTCCTTGTTCAAAGGAGAATTGCCTGGTATTTCGGGGCTGGACTGACCTTAACTGGGGGGATCAGACTGATATGCTTCAGGATAGTTTTCCAATGTGAAAGGCACACTGGTCTAAAAGAGGCTGCTCCAGGTGGTAAATCGCCAGAGAACTAGCTGATGAGCTGTTGTTCGTTCCTGTTAGAGCGCTTCTCTCTTCGGTATGCAAATTAATTATGACCCTGGGGAAGTCTCCCTATGGGTGTTAGGGGAAACCAGATATGGTCTCCTTGGCCAGTGCTTGCTTAGAGGAATGTGGCTGCACCTCACCGATGAGGCCCAATAGGCCGAAACGATCGTCTGGGGTTGTCATGTTCCTTGTTCAAAGGAGAATTGCCTGTTATTTCGGGGCTGGACTGACCTTAACTTGGGGATCAGACTGATATGCTTCAGGATAGTTTTCCAATGTGAAAGGCACACTGGTCTAAAAGAGGCTGCTGCAGGTGGTAAATCGCCAGAGAACTAGCTGATGAGCTGTTGTTCGTTCCTGTTAGAGCGCTTCTCTCCTCTGTATGCAAATTAATTATGACCCTGGGGAAGTCTCCCTATGGGTGTTAGGGGCAACCAGATATGGTCTCCTTGGCCAGTGCTTGCTTAGAGGAATGTGGCTGCACCTCACCAATGAGGCCCAATAGGCCGAAACGATCGTCTGGGGTTGTCATGTTCCTTGTTCAAAGGAGAATTGCCTGGTATTTCGGGGCTGGACTGACCTTAACTGGGGGGATCAGACTGATATGTTTCAGGATAGTTTTCCAATGTGAAAGGCACACTGGTCTAAAAGAGTCTGCTCCAGGTGGTAAATCGCCAGAGAACTAGCTGATGAGCTGTTGTTCGTTCCTGTTAGAGCACTTCTCTCTTCTGTATGCAAATTAATTATGACCCTGGGGAAGTCTCCCTATGGGTGTTAGGGGCAACCAGATATGGTCTCCTTGGCCAGTGCTTGCTTAGAGGAATGTGGCTGCACCTCACCGATGAGGCCCAATTGGCCGAAACGATCATCTGGGGTTGTCATGTTCCTTGTTCAAAGGAGAATTGCCTGGTATTTCGGGGCTGGACTGACCTTAACTGGGGGGATCAGACTGATATGCTTCAGGATAGTTTTCCAATGTGAAAGGCACACTGGTCTAAAAGAGGCTGCTCCAGGTGGTAAATCGCCAGAGAACTAGCTGATGAGCTGTTGTTCGTTCCTGTTAGAGCGCTTCTCTCTTCTGTATGCAAATTAATTATGACCCTGGGGAAGTCTCCCTATGGGTGTTAGGGGCAACCAGATATGGTCTCCTTGGCCAGTGCTTGCTTAGAGGAATGTGGCTGCACCTCACTGATGAGGCCCAATAGGCCGAAACGATCGTCTGGGGTTGTCATGTTCCTTGTTCAAAGGAGAATTGCCTGGTATTTTGGGGCTGGACTGACCTTAACTGGGGGGATCAGACTGATATGCATCAGGATAGTTTTCCAATGTGAAAGGCACACTGGTCTAAAAGAGGCTGCTCCTGGTGGTAAATCGCCAGAGAACTAGCTGATGAGCTGTTGTTCGTTCCTGTTAGAGCACTTCTCTCTTCTGTATGCAAATTAATTATGACCCTGGGGAAGTCTCCCTATGGGTGTTAGGGGCAACCAGATATGGTCTCCTTGGCCAGTGCTTGCTTAGAGGAATGTGGCTGCACCTCACCGATGAGGCCCAATAGGCCGAAACGATCGTCTGGGGTTGTCATGTTCCTTGTTCAAAGGAGAATTGCCTGGTATTTCGGGGCTGGACTGACCTTAACTGGGGGGATCAGACTGATATGCTTCAGGATAGTTTTCCAATGTGAAAGGCACACTGGTCTAAAAGAGGCTGCTCCAGGTGGTAAATCGCCAGAGAACTAGCAGATGAGCTGTTATTCGTTCCTGTTAGAGCGCTTCTCTCTTCTGTATGCAAATTAATTATGACCCTGGGGAAGTCTCCCTATGGGTGTTAGGGGCAACCAGATATGGTCTCCTTGGTCAGTGCTTGTTTAGAGGAATATGGCTGCACCTCACAGATGAGGCCCAATAGGCCGAAACGATCGTCTGGGGTTGTCATGTTCCTTATTCAAAGGAGAATTGCCTGGTATTTCGGGGCTGGACTGACCTTAACTGGGGGGATCAGACTGATATGCTTCAGGATAGTTTTCCAATGTGAAAGGCACACTGGTCTAAAAGAGGCTGCTCAAGGTGGTAAATCGCCAGAGAACTAGCTGATGAGTTGTTGTTCGTTCCTGTTAGAGCGCTTCTCTCTTCTGTATGCAAATTAATTATGACCCTGGGGAAGTCTCCCTATGGGTGTTAGGGGCAACCAGATATGGTCTCCTTGGCCAGTGCTTGCTTAGAGGAATGTGGCTGCACCTCACCAATGAGGCCCAATAGGCTGAAACGATCGTCTGGGGTTGTCATGTTCCTTGTTCAAAGGAGAGTTGCCTGGTATTTCGGGGCTGGACTGACCTTAACTGGGGGGATCAGACTGATATGCTTCAGGATAGTTTTCCAATGTGAAAGGCACACTGGTCTAAAAGAGGCTGCTCCAGGTGGTAAATTGCCAGAGAACTAGCTGATGAGCTGTTGTTCGTTCCTGTTAGAGCGCTTCTCTCTTCGGTATGCAAATTAATTATGACCCTGGGGAAGTCTCCCTATGGGTGTTAGGGGCAACCAGATATGGTCTCCTTGGCCAGTGCTTGCTTAGAGGAATGTGGCTGCACCTCACCGATGAGGCCCAATAGACCGAAACGATCATCTGGGGTTGTCATGTTCCTTGTTCAAAGGAGAATTGCCTGGTATTTCGGGGCTGGACTGACTTTAACTGGGGGGATCAGACTGATATGCTTCAGGATAGTTTTCCAATGTGAAAGGCACACTGGTCTAAAAGAGGCTGCTCCAGGTGGTAAATTGCCAGAGAACTAGCTGATGAGCTGTTGTTCGTTCCTGTTAGAGCGCTTCTCTCTTCGGTATGCAAATTAATTATGACCCTGGGGAAGTCTCCCTATGGTGTTAGGGGCAACCAGATATGGTCTCCTTGGCCAGTGCTTGCTTAGAGGAATGTGGCTTCACCTCACCGATGAGGCCCAATAGGCCGAAACGATCATCTGGGGTTGTCATGTTCCTTGTTCAAAGGAGAATTGCCTGGCATTTCGGGGCTGGACTGACTTTAACTGGGGGGATCAGACTGATATGCTTCAGGATAGTTTTCCAATGTGAAAGGCACACTGGTCTAAAAGAGGCTGCTCCAGGTGGTAAATCGCCAGAGAACTAGCTGATGAGCTGTTGTTCATTCCTGTTAGAGCGCTTCTCTCTTCTGTATGCAAATTAATTATGACCCTGGGGAAGTCTCCCTATGGGTGTTAGGGGCAACCAGATATGGTCTCCTTGGCCAGTGCTTGCTTAGAGGAATGTGGCTGCACCTCACCGATGAGGCCCAATAGGCCGAAACGATCATCTGGGGTTGTCATGTTCCTTGTTCAAAGGAGAATTGCCTGGTATTTCGGGGCTGGACTGACCTTAACTGGGGGGATCAGACTGATATGCTTCAGGATAGTTTTCCAATGTGAAAGGCACACTGGTCTAAAAGAGGCTGCTCCAGGTGGTAAATCGCCAGAGAACTAGCAGATGAGCTGTTATTCGTTCCTGTTAGAGCGCTTCTCTCTTCTGTATGCAAATTAATTATGACCCTGGGGAAGTCTCCCTATGGGTGTTAGGGGCAACCAGATATGGTCTCCTTGGCCAGTGCTTGTTTAGAGGAATATGGCTGCACCTCACAGATGAGGCCCAATAGGCCGAAACGATCGTCTGGGGTTGTCATGTTCCTTATTCAAAGGAGAATTGCCTGGTATTTCGGGGCTGGACTGACCTTAACTGGGGGGATCAGACTGATATGCTTCAGGATAGTTTTCCAATGTGAAAGGCACACTGGTCTAAAAGAGGCTGCTCAAGGTGGTAAATCGCCAGAGAACTAGCTGATGAGTTGTTGTTCGTTCCTGTTAGAGCGCTTCTCTCTTCTGTATGCAAATTAATTATGACCCTGGGGAAGTCTCCCTATGGGTGTTAGGGGCAACCAGATATGGTCTCCTTGGCCAGTGCTTGCTTAGAGGAATGTGGCTGCACCTCACCAATGAGGCCCAATAGGCTGAAACGATCGTCTGGGGTTGTCATGTTCCTTGTTCAAAGGAGAGTTGCCTGGTATTTCGGGGCTGGACTGACCTTAACTGGGGGGATCAGACTGATATGCTTCAGGATAGTTTTCCAATGTGAAAGGCACACTGGTCTAAAAGAGGCTGCTCCAGGTGGTAAATTGCCAGAGAACTAGCTGATGAGCTGTTGTTCGTTCCTGTTAGAGCGCTTCTCTCTTCGGTATGCAAATTAATTATGACCCTGGGGAAGTCTCCCTATGGGTGTTAGGGGCAACCAGATATGGTCTCCTTGGCCAGTGCTTGCTTAGAGGAATGTGGCTGCACCTCACCGATGAGGCCCAATAGACCGAAACGATCATCTGGGGTTGTCATGTTCCTTGTTCAAAGGAGAATTGCCTGGTATTTCGGGGCTGGACTGACTTTAACTGGGGGGATCAGACTGATATGCTTCAGGATAGTTTTCCAATGTGAAAGGCACACTGGTCTAAAAGAGGCTGCTCCAGGTGGTAAATTGCCAGAGAACTAGCTGATGAGCTGTTGTTCGTTCCTGTTAGAGCGCTTCTCTCTTCGGTATGCAAATTAATTATGACCCTGGGGAAGTCTCCCTATGGTGTTAGGGGCAACCAGATATGGTCTCCTTGGCCAGTGCTTGCTTAGAGGAATGTGGCTTCACCTCACCGATGAGGCCCAATAGGCCGAAACGATCATCTGGGGTTGTCATGTTCCTTGTTCAAAGGAGAATTGCCTGGCATTTCGGGGCTGGACTGACTTTAACTGGGGGGATCAGACTGATATGCTTCAGGATAGTTTTCCAATGTGAAAGGCACACTGGTCTAAAAGAGGCTGCTCCAGGTGGTAAATCGCCAGAGAACTAGCTGATGAGCTGTTGTTCATTCCTGTTAGAGCGCTTCTCTCTTCTGTATGCAAATTAATTATGACCCTGGGGAAGTCTCCCTATGGGTGTTAGGGGCAACCAGATATGGTCTCCTTGGCCAGTGCTTGCTTAGAGGAATGTGGCTGCACCTCACCGATGAGGCCCAATAGGCCGAAACGATCATCTGGGGTTGTCATGTTCCTTGTTCAAAGGAGAATTGCCTGGTATTTCGGGGCTGGACTGACCTTAACTGGGGGGATCAGACTGATATGCTTCAGGATAGTTTTCCAATGTGAAAGGCACACTGGTCTAAAAGAGGCTGCTCCAGGTGGTAAATCGCCAGAGAACTAGCAGATGAGCTGTTGTTCGTTCCTGTTAGAGCGCTTCTCTCTTCTGTATGCAAATTAATTATGACCCTGGGGAAGTCTCCCTATGGGTGTTAGGGGCAACCAGATATGGTCTCCTTGGCCAGTGCTTGTTTAGAGGAATATGGCTGCACCTCACAGATGAGGCCCAATAGGCCGAAACGATCGTCTGGGGTTGTCATGTTCCTTGTTCAAAGGAGAATTGCCTGGTATTTCGGGGCTGGACTGACCTTAACTGGGGGGATCAGACTGATATGCTTCAGGATAGTTTTCCAATGTGAAAGGCACACTGGTCTAAAAGAGGCTGCTCCAGGTGGTAAATCGCCAGAGAACTAGCTGATGAGTTTTTGTTCGTTCCTGTTAGAGCGCTTCTCTCTTCTGTATGCAAATTAATTATGACCCTGGGGAAGTCTCCCTATGGGTGTTAGGGGCAACCAGATATGGTCTCCTTGGACAGTGCTTGCTTAGAGGAATGTGGCTGCACCTCACCGATGAGGCCCAATAGGCCGAAACGATCGTCTGGGGTTGTCATGTTCCTTGTTCAAAGGAAAATTGCCTGGTATTTCGGGGCTGGACTGACCTTAACTGGGGGGATCAGACTGATATGCTTCAGGATAGTTTTCCAATGTGAAAGGCACACTGGTCTAAAAGAGGCTGCTCCAGGTGGTAAATTGCCAGAGAACTAGCTGATGAGCTGTTGTTCGTTCCTGTTAGAGCGCTTCTCTCTTCGGTATGCAAATTAATTATGACCCTGGGGAAGTCTCCCTATGGGTGTTAGGGGCAACCAGATATGGTCTCCTTGGCCAGTGCTTGCTTAGAGGAATGTGGCTGCACCTCACCGATGAGGCCCAATAGGCCGAAACGATCGTCTTTGGTTGTCATGTTCCTTATTCAAAGGAGAATTGCCTGGTATTTCGGGGCTGGACTGACTTTAACTGGGGGGATCAGACTGATATGCTTCAGGATAGTTTTCCAATGTGAAAGGCACACTGGTCTAAAAGAGGCTGCTCCAGGTGGTAAATTGCCAGAGAACTAGCTGATGAGCTGTTGTTCGTTCCTGTTAGAGCGCTTCTCTCTTCGGTATGCAAATTAATTATGACCCTGGGGAAGTCTCCCTATGGGTGTTAGGGGCAACCAGATATGGTCTCCTTGGCCAGTGCTTGCTTAGAGGAATGTGGCTGCACCTCACCGATGAGGCCCAATAGGCCGAAACGATCATCTGGGGTTGTCATGTTCCTTGTTCAAAGGAGAATTGCCTGGTATTTCGGGGCTGGACTGACTTTAACTGGGGGGATCAGACTGATATGCTTCAGGATAGTTTTCCAATGTGAAAGGCACACTGGTCTAAAAGAGGCTGCTCCAGGTGGTAAATCGCCAGAGAACTAGCTGATGAGCTGTTGTTCATTCCTGTTAGAGCGCTTCTCTCTTCTGTATGCAAATTAATTATGACCCTGGGGAAGTCTCCCTATGGGTGTTAGGGGCAACCAGATATGGTCTCCTTGGCCAGTGCTTGCTTAGAGGAATGTGGCTGCACCTCACCGATGAGGCCCAATAGGCCGAAACGATCGTCTGGGGTTGTCATGTTCCTTGTTCAAAGGAGAATTGCCTGGTATTTCGGGGCTGGACTGACCTTAACTGGGGGGATCAGACAGATATGCTTCAGGATAGTTTTCCAATGTGAAAGGCACACTGGTCTAAAAGAGGCTGCTCCAGGTGGTAAATCGCCAGAGAACTAGCTGATGAGCTGTTGTTCTTTCCTGTTAGAGCGCTTCTCTCTTCTGTATGCAAATATATATATATATACGCACACACACACACACACACACACACATACATGCATACTGTATATAAATATATATATATATATATATATATACACATGCACACTATATATATATGTATATATATGTATACATATATATATATATATATATATATATATATATATACACACACAATATATATATATATATATATATATATTTATATATACATACATACATACATACTCACACACACACTATATATATATATATATATATATATATATATATATATATACACACACATACATACTATATATAACAGGGTATGGGTATACATATATAAGTAAGGACACCTTGCCATCCCACAGCAGGTACTCACTTCACTGACACAGCTCAAGTTCCCTAATGGCATTAAAACAAAACTAATCAGCCAAACAGTGTAGACTTTGCCACATGTGTGTGTACTGTGTTGTAACCTGCATGAATCCATTCCAGCCAGCTACCCCCTCCCTTCTCTCCTTCCAGTGTCCATGCACTACTCTGCACAGGGGCAATTGTTTGGAGACTGGAAAATGGAGTCTGTGCCACATAGAACTTCTAAAATACAATTGGCTAATGGCCAGTATGGCAAATGTAATTGTAGCATGCACAAACCACTAATACAGCATGATTTCTGTCTCTACATGTGTAATGATCTTGCATGGAAAAAAAAGTAACCACCTATTTTGCCTTATTAAAGCAAGACATGCTCAACTCACCCTGCTTCCTTCTGATTTCTAATTCTATGGTCTACCTTCAGTGTCTTACATAGCCAAGCTAACTTCTTAATATAAGCCAGTTTTATTATTATTATTATACATGCATGTTCTCACAGACATCCTCCGTCCTACGCTACCCTAACATGTATATCAATTGACAATGCCTTATAACCCGGTACTCACAGACAGTGCCACCAGGATCCAGGAAAGAAGGCTGGAGGAGCAGGGCTGCAGGCAGGTCCAGGGTTACATTGTGAATCATCCCTCTTCCATCACCGGCGGCACAGACACCGGCTTCAGTTTCACTGACACTGTCTGTTACACTACTGAGCTGCGCAGACAGTGTAGTCTCAGACAGTCGGTTATTGGGGCGCAGCTGAGCTAATGGGCTTCAACTTCTGACTTCAAGTCAAGAATCATGATCGGCTCGCTCGTATGAGATGAGTGGTCAGGGTAACAGAGCACCGCGCGCGTTGGAGAAGGAGGAGCTAAGGAGCTTATGACTGAGGCGCCTAAGTTAGAGCCAGGAATTAGAAGGAAGTTAGCTAGGAACGGCGCTGCTGGGCTCTCGCAAGTGGCGGATCTCTTGGGCCCGGTGGCCACAACAAATGGTTGGTTTATGTGTCCTTTGGGACCCTGGAAGTTCCTCCACTGATAAAGTCACACTGTCTAATAAAAAATGTAAAATAAAATAAATATTTAATTTTTTTTTCTTTTCACTGCCCTCCAATTTTGCGCCCCAGCAGGCGGTTGCCTATATTGCCTTGTGCAAGCGCCGGGCCTGCCGACCCGGAGCCATCCTTCCTCACCAACGGACTAATGACAAATGAAGGTTCTTTTAAATGACATCATCCAAGATGGCGTCCCTCTAATTCCGATTGGCTGATAGGATTCTATCAGCTAATCGGAATTAATGTAGGAAAAATCTGATTGGCTGATTGAATCAGTCAATCAGATTCAAGTTCAATCCGATTGGCTGATTGGATCAGCCAATCAGATTGAGCTCACATTCAGAACAGCCAATAGAATGCAAGCTCAATCTGATTGGCTGATTGGATCAGCCAATCCGATTGAACTTGAATCTGATTGGCTGATTCAATCAGCCAATCAGATTTTTCCTACCTTAATTTTGATTGGCTGATAGAATCCTATCAGCCAATCGGAATTCGAGGGACGCCATCTTGGATGACGTCATTTAAAGGAACCTTCATTCGTAGTTAGTTCGTCGGTGAAGAAGGATAGCTCCGCGTCGGCTGCTTCAAGATGGACCCGCTCCGGATGGAAGAAGATAAAAGATGCTGCCTGGATGAAGACTTCAGACCCTCTGGAGGACCTCTTCTGGCCGGATAGGATGAAGACTTCGGACCCTCTTCTGGATGGATCGGTGATACCCGGCTGGGTGAAGACAAGGTAGGAAGATCTTCAGGGGCTTAGTGTTTTTTTACGGGGGGTTTGGGTTAGAGTAGGGGTATGTGGGTGGTGGGTTGTAATGTTGGGGGGGTATTGTATGTTTTTTTTACAGGCAAAAGAGCTGATTTCTTTGGGGCATGCCCCGCAAAAAGCCCTTTTAAGGGCTGGTAAGGTAATAGAGCTGTTAACTTTTTATTTTAGAATAGGGTAGGGCATTTTTTTATTTTGGGGGGCTTTGTTATTTTTTTAGGGGGCTTAGAGTAGGTGTAATTAGTTTAAAATTCTTGTAATCTTTTTTTTTATTGTAATTTAGTGGGTTTTTTTTTGTTATTTAGTTTAGTTGATTTAATTGTAGGTATTTGTAGTTAATTTATTTAATTTATTTATTGATAGTGTAGTGTTAGGTTTAATTGTAACTTAGATTAGGATTTATTTTACAGGTAATTTTGTAATTATTTTAACTAGGTAGCTATTAAATAGTAAATAACTATTTAATAGCTATTGTACATAGTTAAAATAAATACAAAGTTGCCTGTAAAATAAATATAAATCCTAAAATAGTTACAATATAATTATTCGTTATATTGTAGCTATATTAGGGTTTATTTTACAGGCAAGTATTTAGCTTTAAATAGGATTAATTTATTTAATAAGAAATAATTTATTTCGTTAGATTAAAATTATATTTAACTTAGCGGGGTGTTAGGGTTAGGGTTAGACTTAGCTTTAGGGGTTAATACATTTATTAGAGTAGCGGCGAGGTCCGGTCGGCAGATTAGGGGTTAATACTTGAAGTTAGGTGTCGGCAATGTTAGGGAGGGCAGATTAGGGGTTAATAAAATTTATTATAGGGTTTGCGAGGTGGGAGTGAGGCGGTTTAGGGGTTAATACATTTATTAGAGTAGCGGCAAGGTCCTGTCGGCAGATTAGGGGTTAATAAGTGTAGGTAGGTAGCGGCGACGTTGGGGGGTGCAGATTAGGGGTTAATAAATCTTATGTAGGTGTCGGCGGTGTTAGGGGCAGCAGATTAGGGGTTTATAGGGATAATGTAGGTGGCGGCGGTGTCCGGTCGGCAGATTAGGGGTTAAATTTTTTTATTAGAGTGGCGGCAATGTGGGGGGACCTCGGTTTAGGGGTACATAGGTAGTTTATGGGTGTTAGTGTACTTAAGAGCACAGTAGTTAAGAGCTTTATAAACCGGCGTTAGCCCATAAAGCTCTTAACTCCTGACTTTTTTCTGCGGCTGGAGTCTTGTCAGTAGAGGGTCTACCGCTCACTTCAGCCAAGACTCTAAATACCAGCGTTAGGAAGATCCCATTGAAAAGATAGGATACGCAATTGGAGTAAGGGGATCTGCGGTATGGAAAAGTTGCGTCTGGAAAGTGAGCGTTAGACCCTTTCCTGACTGACTCTAAATACCAGCGGGCGGTAAAAAGCAGCGTTAGGAGCCCTTAACGCTGGTTTTGACGGCTAACGCAGAACTCTAAATCTCGGCATTAGTAATTTCGGACACAATACATTTTTAAATTTGGTGGAGAGTCCATCTTGTCGTGTTTCTAATGTCCCTGATATGTTTGAAATATATGTTTTTCTTAAAGAGATAGAACGTTAATAATGTGTTTCCTGTGTCACAAAAAGTTTGATGTATGTTAAAAATGTTTAAGAATTTACGGTAGTTTGTGTGTGTATCGCTGCAAAAGCTGGCCTTGGTGCTTCTTTTATCTGTGTTTTCTGACTGGTAATTAATTAGGCTAGAGCTGTTAACTGTACGTGTATCAGTATTTCTTAGCTAAGAAATCTGACGCTGTAATGGATTTGATTGAAGTTTTATTGCTGTAACTTGATTTTAAAGTCATATGTATGTTCTTAATTCTGTGTGCTAAAAATAGCATTTTTAGTTTGAAGTGATATTTGTTTTATGCATAAGGACTGAAGAGAGATTTAATGTGTTTCCACCTGTTTGAGGCATATAAAATATATTGTTTTTGCAAGTGAACTCTAAGGAATTTTTAAGCGCGATGATGGGCGTTATTTAAGATCTGGTAAATAAGAGAGTTTTTCTGGGAAGTGATTAATAGGTTGATTTAAGTATGCCCAAGATCTATGCATGGAGTTTGTGAAAAAAAGAGAAAAACATAATTTATGTAAGAACTTACCTGATAAATTAATTTCTTTCATATTGGCAAGAGTCCATGATGTATGGGATATACAATCCTACCAGGAGGGGCAAAGTTTCCCAAACCTCAAAATGCCTATAAATACACCCCTCACCACACCCACAATTCAGTTTAATGAATAGCCAAATAGTGGGGTGATAAAGAAAGGAGTAAAAAGCATCAACAAAGGAATTTGGAAATAATTGTGCTTTATACAATATATCATAACCACCATAAAAAGGGTGGATCTCATGGACTCTTGCCAATATGAAAGAAATTAATTTATCAGATAAGTTCTTACATAAATTATGTTTTCTTTCATGTTATTGGCAAGAGTTCATGAGACCAACCCTTTTTATGGTAGTTATGATTTTTTGTATAAAGCACAATTATTTCCAAATTCCTTTGTTAATGACGTATGGGATAGAAATACCCAAGATGTGGAACTCCACAGAAGAGTCACTAGAGAGGGAGGGATAAAATAATAACAGCCATTTTCCGCTGAAAAAATAAATCCACAACCCAAAATATAAGTTTATTCTTATAATGAAAAGAGAAAACTCAAACATAAGCAGAGGAATCAAACTGAAACAGCTGCCTAAAAAACTTTTCTACCAAAAACTGCTTCCGAAGAGGCAAATACATAAAAATGGTAAAATTTAGTAAATGTATGCAAAGTAGACCAAGTTGCTGCTTTGCAAATCTGATCAACTGAAGCTTCATTCTAAAAAGCCCACGGAGACTGATCTAGTAGAATGAGCTGTAATTCTCTGAGGCGGGGCCTGACACGACTCCAAATAAGTCTGATGAATCAAAAGCTTTAACCAAGATGCCAAGGAAATGGCAGAAGCCTTCTGACCTTTCCTAGAACCAGAAAATATAACGAATAGACTAGAAGTCTTCCTGAAATCTTTAGTAGCTTCAACATAATATTTCAAAGCTCTTACCACAATCAAAGAATGTAAGGATATCTCCAAAGAATTCTTAGGATTTGGAAACAAAGAAGGGACAACAATTTCTCTATTAATGTTGTTAGAATTCACAACCTTAGGAAAAAATTAAATAAAATCAGCAAAACTGCCTTATCCTGATAAAAAATCAGAAAAAGGAGAGTCACAAGAAAGAGCAGATAATTCGGAAACTCTTCTAGCAGAAGAGATGGCCAAAAGGAACAACACTTTCCGAGAAAGTAGCTTAATGTCCAAAGAATGCATAGACTCAAACGGAGGAGCCTGTAAAGCCTTCAAAAGCAAATTAAGACTCCAAGGAGGAGAGATTGATTTAATGACAGGCTTGATACGGACCAAAGCCTGTACAAAACAGTGAATATCAGGAAGCTTAGCAATATTTCTGTGAAATAAAACAGAAAGAGCAGAGATTTGTCCCTTCAAGGAACTTGCAGATAAACCCTTATCCAAACCATCCTGAAGAAACTGTAAAATTCTAGGAATTCTAAAAGAATGCCAGGAGAATTTATGAGAAGAACACCATGAAATATAAATCTTCCAGACTCGATAATAAATCTTCCTAGAAACAGATTTATGAGCCTGTAACATAGTATTAATCACAGAGTCAGAGAAACCTCTATGACTAAGCATTAGGCATTCAATTTCCATACCTTCAAATTTAATGATTTGAGATCCTGATGGAAAAACGGACCTAGAGACAGAAGGTCTGGCTTTAATGGAAGTGGCCAAGGTTGGCAACTGGACATCCGAACATGATCCACATACCAAAACCTGTGAGGCCATGCTGGAGCTACCAGAAAGACAACCAAATGTTCCATGATGATTTTGGAGATCACTCTTGGAAGAAGAACTAGAGGCGGGAAAATATAAGCAGGTTGGCAACACCAAGGAACTGTTAATGCATCCATTGCTTCCGCCTGAGGATCCCTGGACCTGGACAGGTACCTGGGTAGTTTCTTGTTTAGATGGGAAGCCATCAGATCTATTTCTGGAAAACCCAACATCTGAACAATCTGAGAAAACACATCTGGATGGAGCAACCACTACCCCGGATGTAAAGTCTGACGGCTGAGATAATACGCTTCCCAATTGTCTATACCTGGGATATGAACCGCAGAAATTAGACAGGAGCTGGATTCTGCCCAAACAAGTATCCAAAATACTTCTTTCATAGTTTGGGGACTGTGAATCCCACCCTGATGATTGACATATGCCACAGTTATGATATTGACTGTCTGAAAACAAATGAACGGTTCTCTCTTCAACAGAGGCCAAACCTGAAGAGCCCTGAAAATAGCACAGAGTTCTAAAATATTGATTGGTAACCTCGCCTCTTGAGATTTCCAAACCCCTTGTGCTGTCAGAGATCCCCAGAAAGCTCCCCAACCTGTAAGACTTGCATTTGTTGTGATCACAGTCCAGGTTGAATGAACAAAAGAGGCCCCTTGAACTATACGATGGTGATCTAACCACCAATTCAGAGAGAGTCGAACAAGGGGATCGCGTCCGATGCTGCAGTCATGAGACCTAAAACGTCAATGCACATAGCTACTGAAGAGAATGATAGAGACTGAAGGTTCCGACAAGCTGAAACCAATTTTAATCGTCTCTTGTCTGTTAGAGACAGATTCATGGACACTGAATCTATCTGGAAACCTAAAAAGGTGACCCTTGTCTGAGGAATCAAATAACTTTTTGGTAAATTGATCCTCCAACCATGTCTTTGAAGAAAAAACACTAGTTGATTCATGTGAGATTCTGCAGAATGTAAAGACTGAGCTAGTACCAAGATATCGGCCAAATAAGAAAACACGGCAATACCCCGTTCTCTGATTACAGAGAGTAGGGCACCGAGAACCTTTGAAAAGATTCTTGGAGCTGTCACTAGGCCAAATGGAAGAGCAACAAATTGGTAATGCTTGTCTAGAAAAGAGAATATCAGAAACTGAAAGTAGTTTGGATGAATCGGAATATGAAGATATGCATCCTGTAAGTCTATGGTGGACATATAATGCCCTTGCTGAACAAAAGGCAGAATAGTCCTTATAGTCACCATTTTGAAAGTTTGCACTCTTACATAACAATTTAAAATTTTCAGATCCAGAACTGGCCTGAATGAATTTTCTTTCTTTGGGACTATGAATAGATTTGAATAAAACCCCAGACCCTGTTCCTGAAACGGAACTGGTATGATTATCCCTGAAAGCTCCAGGTCTGAAACACACTTCAGAAAAGCCTGAGGCCTCTATTTATCAAGGTCTGGTGGACCTGATCCGACAGTGCGGATCAGGTCCGCCAGACCTTGCTGAATACGGCGAGCAATACGCTCGCCGTATTCAGCATTGCACCAGCAGCTCACAAGAGCTGCTGGTGCAACACCGCCTCCTGCAGACTCACGGCCAATGGGCCGCCAGCAGGGGGTGTCAATCAACCCGATCGTACTCGATCGGGTTGATTTCCGGTGATGTCTGTCCACCTGCAGGCTCGCCAGAAACACGGGGCATCAAGCTCCATTTGGAGCTTGATAAATATGCCCCTGAGCCTTTACTGGATTTGCTGGGATGCGTGAGAGAAAAAAATCTTCTCACAGGAGGTCTTACTCTGAATCCTATTCGGTACCCTTGAGAGACAATACTCTGAATCCACTGATTTTGGACAGAATCTGCCCAAATGTTTTGGAAGAATCTTAATCTTCCCCACTACCAGCTGAGCTGGAATGAGGGCTGCACCTTCATGCAGACTTGGGGGCTGGCTTTGGTTTCTTAAACAGCTTGGATTTATTCCAACTAGTGATGTCGTAAAACTTAAAATTTCGTTTCGACGAACCGCACAAACCGCCATTGACTTCAATAGGCAGGCGAACTTTAAAACCCACAAGGACTCTTTCTGGCCACAATAGTGATGGAAAAGTTGTTTCAAGGGGACTAACACCTGGACTGTGGCATGCCGGATGTGGATCCATGGCAAAACTCCCACTGAAAATTACATAGTTGATGCAGAGTCTGGTTTTAAGCCATAAAGTGCTTTAATCACCTAACATTCCTAATTTTTTTTTGAATAACGTGCTTTAAAACATCACGTATGATGTAGTATCGATCAGGTAGTGTAAGGGTTACGCCCGCTTCACAGTGACAGACCAAACTCCCAGTGTAACGCACCGCAAACAACTGCAAACAGTCCATTTGCACAACCACGAGTTAGATAGATTTGATAGTTAGATACATAGATTACATAGATCAATAGATGCAATATACATTTGATGATAGATACGAATTACATAGATCAATCTATGCAATATACATTTGATGATAGATACGAATTACATAGATCAATCTATGCAATATACATTTGATAGATACGAATTACATAGATCAAAAGATGCAATATACATTTGATAGATACGAATTACATCGATCAATAGATGCAATTTATATTTGATAGATACGATTGATAGTTAGATAGATTTGATAGATAAATAGATAGATTTGATAGATATATGATTTCCCTGACAGAGTATAACAATAAGACATGCGGTCTGGGACCCGTGGTGTGTTAAGTAGTATTATTCTTAGCAGTTTACTACCTGTTACTCCCCCTATCGGGGGAGGTCTATATGGCCTGCATTTTTGGAACAGGGAGATGGAAGAAGATGATTGGTCTGTCCTCCTACTTCAAATTTGGCCTAAACACAAGTGGCTGTCTCAAAACAGTCCGGCCACGAGATAGATAGATTTGATAGATATATATACATAGATTGATAGTTAGATAGAATAGATAGAAGATAAATAGATAGATTTGATAGATAGATATATAATTACCCTGACAAAGTATAATAATAAAATATGCGGTCTGGGACCCATGGTAACTAGGTTGTGTTAAGTAGTACTATTCTTAGCACTTTAATCCCTGTTACTCCCCCTATCGGGGGAGGTCTATATGGCCTGCATGATTACCCTGACAAAATATAATAATAAGACATGCGGTCTGGGACCCATGGTAACTAGGTTGTGTTAAGTAGTACTATTCTTAGCACTTTAATCCCTGTTACTCCCCCTATCGGGGGAGGTGTATATGGCCTGCATGATTACCCTGACAAAATATAATAATAAGACATGCGGTCTGGGACCCATGGTAACTAGGTTGTGTTAAGTAGTACTATTCTTAGCACTTTAATCCCTGTTACTCCCCCTATCGGGGGAGGTCTATATGGCCTGCATGATTACCCTGAGAAAATAATAAGACAATAATAATAAGACATGCGGTCTGGGACCCATGGTACCTAGGTTGTTTTTCTGGGACCCATGGTAACTAGGTTAAATTTACAATAATGTTAAGCAGATATAAGTGGTGGCTGGCACAGCAATTAACCACAGTATATTCTGTGTGAGCCTGAGACACAGGCCTGATAGAAAATGAATATTGAGTAAAAAAAGGGGGGCTGAGGGCCAGTGGGTTAAGAGTAAATGAAAATTATAGGGCAAAATAATAAAGTAATACCGATATATTGGCCCTATAATTTAAGAGAGAGGCAGGAAAGATATATGTGTATGTACCATTAATTGCAAAGATAGAAAGATTTTGCAAGAAAGAGGCAAGGCCTGTCTAACTCTAAATAAATATCTTGACAGAAACCCACTGATTTAAATTGTCAACATAAAGTAGTAGAATTATATGAGAGAATAATACTCTGTGTCATGGGGTAAGTGGAACCACAGATACCCAGTAGAAAATACTTAAGTGGTTAAAATTGTCTCAAAAAACCATTCATACTGAAAAAACTTTATTGTAGACAAAAATAAAGTCCAGCAGGACTCAGACAAACATTCACACATACACTGATTAAAAATAGCTCAAGCTCATATGTTTAATTAGAAAAGTCCAATATATAGCGATGGAAACAGGTATTGCAGTGATCTCTGCAAATAATACTCTCAAGGATATCTAATATGGGCAAATGCTGTAAGACTCCTAGGAATATCAATAATATTCAGGATAACTTTTACACAATAAATTGTGGACCATTGGGTGGTGTATTAAGAAGATAATAACCAGAATTTATATTTATTTAGTAGTCAGGTTATGTGTTTAATATCTCATAAAGCTCAGTTGTGTGTGCACTCGTAGTAAGCAGAAATTGCACCCGATATCACAGTAATGGGTTAAATATGTTACGTTATAACTGAGAACTTAGGTTCAGCTGTATAGCTCAAAAAGATACTGGCATAACCAATGCTGTATTGTATGACCCAATGTTCTGAATGGTTTGACCGGTACCCACGTTAATGCTAATAAATAAGATTTGTTATAAAATGTATGTTTGATACATATTAGCACGACCGGAAGAACAAACCGATACCAAATATCCCTCAGTAGCAGGAAATTATTTGCTAGACTGAACAGTTCTTGTTAATATTGCTTAGTCAATAAAGGAATGTAATTATGTTACTATATATAAAGAGGTACTTAGGGTAATACAAGGTAAATATTTTATACCAAATATATTAGTACCAACTATTTATCCGTTTTATATTGACCACTTGCATCAATTATGATTCTATAACAAACCCAGCGCTGGTATCAGGTTACCAGCTTAGTTGCCAAACACATATAGATGAAAATATTGTGAGCTGTCTATTATTTAACCCCTTAATGACCGAGGACGTGCAGGGTACGTCCTCAAAAAAAAGGCAGTTAACGCCTGAGGACGTACCCTGCACGTCCTCGGTGTGGAAAGCAGCTGGAAGCGATCCTGCTCGCTTCCAGCTGCTTTCCGGTTATTGCAGTGATGCCTCGATATGGAGGCATCCTGCAATAACCTTTTACGGCCATCCGATGCAGAGAGAGCCACTCTGTGGCCCTCTCTGCACCGGACATCGATGGCCGGTTTCGTTGGTGGGTGGGAGCCGACTTGGGAGGCGGGTGGGCGGCCATCGGTGTGCCGCATGACGTCAAGGGGGGCGGGATCGGGGGCGCGATCGTCGGGGGCGCGCACGGGCGCGCGCGCGTGCACGGAGGGTGGCGGGCGGGCGCGTGCACGGGGCGGGAGCGGGTGGGAACCGCTACACTACGGAAAATGTATTAATAAATAAGACCCAAATCTAAGCACAAAAAGTGATCATGGAGGGGATCATGGAGGGGTGGGGGGTTGGTTTTGTGTGGGGGGAAGCTACACTACAGAAACTTTTAATAAATGTAAAAAAAACCCATTTTTTTCTTCTAAACTGGGTACTGGCAGACAGCTGCCAGTACCCAAGATGGCGCCCATTAAGTTAGAGTGGGAGGGTTATAGAGCTTTTTAGGGGGGATCAGTGAGGTTGGGGTCTAAGGGGGGATCGTACACATCAGCATATGTAAATATGCTTCTTTTTTTTTTTAAAAAAAAAAGGGCCAAATACCTTTTATTTTAGTACTGGCAGAGTTTCTGCCAGTACTTAAGATGGCGGGGACAATTGTGGGGTGGGGGAGGGAAGAGAGCTGTTTGGGAGGGATCAGGGGGTCTGATGTTTCAGGTGGGAGGCTGAGCTCTACACTAAATCTAATATTAACCCTGCAAGCTCCCTACAAGCTACCTAATTAACCCCTTCACTGCTAGCCATAATACACGTGTGGTGCGCAGTGGCATTTAGTGGCATTCTAATTACCAAAAAGCAACACCAAAGCCATATAAGTCTGCTATTTATGAACAAAGGGGATCCCAGAGAAGAATTTACAACCATTTGTGCCATATTTGCACAAGCTGTTTGTAAATAATTTCAGTGAGAAACCTAAAGTTTGTGAAAAAATTTGTGAAAAAGTGAACGATTTTTTTTATTTGATCGCATTTGGCGGTGAAATGGTGGCATGAAATATACCAAAATGGGCCTAAATCAATACTTTGGGTTGTCTTCTAAAAAAAAATATATACATGTCAAGGGATATTCAGGGATTCCTGAAAGATATTAGTGTTCCAATGTAACTAGCGCTAATTTTGAAAAAAAGTGGTTTGGAAATAGCAAAGTGCTACTTGTATTTATGGCCCTATAACTTGCAAAAAAAGCAAAGAACATGTAAACATTGGGTATTTCTAAACTCAGGACAAAATTTAGAAACTATTTAGCATGGGTGTTTTTTGGTGGTCGTAGATGTGTAACAGATTTTTGGGGTCAAAGTTAGAAAAAGTGTGTTTTTTTCCATTTTTTCCTCATATTTTATAATTTTTTTTATAGTAAATCATAAGATATGATGAAAATAATGGTATCTTTAGAAAGTCCATTTAATGGCGAGAAAAACGGTATATAATATGTGTGGGTACAGTAAATGAGCAAGAGGAAAATTACAGCTAAACACAAACACCGCAAAAATGTAAAAATAGCCTTGGTCCCAAACGGACAGAAAATGGAAAAGTGCTCTGGTCACTAAGGGGTTAAATAAACAGAATGAGAGACCCACGTAACAACTGGCTAAAAAAAGCCTCTTCTATAGCGGAGGCTATCATTAATATTACTTCTGGCTAATAAAGATCCAACATTCACATCACCATCTACAAAAAGTCTCTACTATATCGGAGACTGTATTAATGTTATCCTGCTCTGATTTCACACACGCATATATTGTTTAAATATTGGAGAAATAATTGCGAGCGAGCGGCTAAAAACAGTGAGGTACTATGACCTCGTGAACAGTGCCCCTGACGCGCGTTTCACATAACGCTTTTTCAGAGGGGTACGCGCCGGCCGGACTTGTCATGTCATATTCATTTCTAAGACCCAGACAGGATCATTGATTGGCTCTTAGAATTTTGAATTATCAGATACCATTGGTCAGTATGAGTGAGACACACCTATGGGTGATCCAATCATATTACTTTTGCGAGCGTCATCTGTTGTCGGGTAGAATTTGTAAGAGATAAAATTATTAGTCTGGTTTCTGGTTAGAAGTTATCAAACGAGCAGAAAGAAGTCTATTTCGGCTGTAGTCTACTTAAGTATACAGTTATGTTTAACTGTTATGTATGCTATATGTGCTTATCAGTATATTATCCTTGCATGATAAGCAATAGAGTTAATAGTGCCTTGTTATAATGAATTTATAATATTTGAGGAAATAAATTGATGTTGATGCGTGATGAAAAGAAATAAAAATGTGAAAGAACTGTGCTATAAAAAGTGTGTGAAAAAACATCATGTCTTTGACATTAAATACAATTTGATAATAAAAAGTGATGACAAAAAATACAGGGAAATCGGTTTTAAGAATAAAGTGTTGGCTGAAGCACTCCGATTGCCTACCGTGATATTGACATAGAAAAACAGTCATAGTGATGATAAAGAGACATATTAGTTAATAAGTAAAATTAAATTGTGAACCCTAGGTGTATTAAGTGATATATGTATAAAAATAATAGGACAGCAGTAATGTTTACTGATGTATGTGCCCATTTCAATTGCCTAAAGTTGTCCAAACACATAATTATAAAAATTCATTCAAAGGCTGTTTTAGAGGATAATAGATTGATATATTAACCCATACTAATAGTACCTATATTAAGTTTGTAAGAAAACATTATAGTTATTATACTCGTTCAATCCCACCGGGTGTACAGTATTGAGCAAATGTATCCATCTGCACTCTGCTTTTCGTAATGCATTCTCAACACTGCCACCTCTTATGCCCAGTGATATTTTCTGTAATACTGAAAATTTCATTTGATTATATTGACTTTTATGTTTAGATAAAAAGTGTTTAGCGACACTAGTGATCTTTTTGCCATTCTGGAGGTCATTTTCAGCATTTTTGATGTTATTCTTATGTTCCAGTATTCTTACTTGTGCCTCCCTAGTAGTCATTCCTACATAGGCTTTTTCACATTCGCAAAAAATGATATAAATTACCCCTGAGGTCCTGCATGTGAAATATTGTTGAAGTTTATGGACCATGCCATATTTATCTTTAATCTCTTTTATCTTCTTGAAAAAAGGACATGTTGTACAGGTACAACAGGGGTACATGCCTGGGTCAGTGTCTCTTTTTCTTGGATTATGTACATAGTGGCTCTTGACCAATTGGTCCTTCAAATTTCTGGGTCTTTTGTATCCAATTTTGACTTTATCTCCTATTATATCTTGGAGGTCAGGGTCATTCTCAAGAATGAACCAATTATCATTAAATATTTTGATTACATGCTGCATTTGTGGATTGTAAGTGGTAATTAACCTAGGAGTAGTATTGGAGGTATCTTTCTTTTTTGGATGGAGTAACGCAGATCTTTCTGTTTTTAGGGCTTTGAATTTAGCCTTCTTAACAGACCTCTTGCTATATCCCCTTTGGAGTAATCTTGTTGTTAAGTCTTTACTCTCGTTTTCAAAGATTGTAGTATCTGAGCAGTTGCGTCTGAGTCGAAGGAATTCCCCGTAAGGTATTGCTTTTAATGTGCTATTTGGATGAGCACTAGATTCATGCAGTAATGAATTGGTTGACATTTCCTTTCTAAAGATCTTAGTTTGCACTGTTCCATCTAGGTTTTTGGTTATTGTAAGATCCAAGAAATTAATCTCGTGTAGTTCTGCTTGGTAAGTTAATTTGTTATTAAGGTTGTTAATATTGATTACTGATAAGAATTAATCTAACATCTCACATGTGCCTTCCCAAAGGAAGAGCACATCATCAATGTACCTTAGCCAAAGTACTACATGGTTGGTAAATTTTTCCATGATGTCTGTGAAGACTATTTTTTGTTCCCAAAAGCCTAAAAATAGATTAGCATACGTAGGGGCACATGAGGTGCCCATTGCTGTGCCTTGTGTTTGAAGGAAATATAGGTGGATTTAGGTTTTAAATCCTTTTTCCAAGAGGTTGATTGAATATCAATATCTGATTGTGTGTCAGTTTCAGTTTCACCTAAAAGATCCTCCAAATCTCCAAATCTCTTGGGTTTGTTATAGAATCATAATTGATGCAAGTGGTCAATATAAAACGGATAAATAGTTGGTACTAATATATTTGGTATAAAATATTTACCTTGTATTACCCTAAGTACCTCTTTATATATTGTAACATAATTACATTCCTTTATTGACTAAGCAATATTAACAAGAACTGTTCAGTCTAGCAAATAATTTCCTGCTACTGAGGGATATTTGGTATCGGTTTGTTCTTCCAGTCATGCTAATATGTATCAAACATACATTTTATAACAAATCTTATTTATTAGCATTAACGTGGGTACCGGTCAAACCATTCAGAACATTGGGTCATACAATACCGCATTGGTTATGTCAGTATCTATACAGCTGAACCTAAGTTCTCAGTTATAACGTAACATATTTAACCCATTACTGTGATATCGGGTGCAATTTCTGCTTACTACGAGTGCACACACAACTGAGCTTTATGAGATATTAAACACATAACCTGACTACTAAATAAATATAAATCCTGGTTATTATCTTCTTAATACACCACCCAATGGTCCACAATTTACTGTGTAAAAGTTATCCTGCACATTATTGATATTCCTAGGAGTCTTACAGCATTTGCCCATATTAGATATCCTTGAGAGAAGTATTTGCAGAGATCACTGCAATACATGTTTCCATCGCAATATATTGGACTTTTCTAATTAAACATACGAGCTTGAGCTATTTTTAATCAGTGTATGTGTGAATGTTTGTCTGAGTCCTGCTGGACTTTATTTTTGCCTCCAATAAAGTTTTTTCAGTTTGAATGATTTTTTGAGACAATTTTAACCACTTAAGTATTTTCTACTGGGTATCTGTGGTTCCACTCACCCCATGACACAGAGTATTATTCTCTCATATAATTCTACTACTTTATGTTGACAATTTAAATCAGTGGGTTTCTGTCAAGATATTTATTTAGAGTTAGACAGGCCTTGCCTCTTTCTTGCAAAATCTCTCTATCTTTGCAATTAATGGTACATACACTGATAGAAAATGAAATTCGATTACACTAGAAAAATGATTTAAAAGTTTTTTTTTTAAAATTTACAATAATGTTAAGCAAATATGAGTGGTGGCTGGCACAGCAATTAACCACAGTTTTCAGCCTGTGTGTGAGGCTCACAGCATATACTGTGATTAGTGCCACATCGCATATGTTCGCCCGCAGCGGCGAACGCGAACAAGCTATGTTCGCTGGGAACTGTTCTCCGGCGAACTGTTCGCGACATCACTAATTTCAACTTGAAGAAGGTTTCCAATTGGAACCAGATTCTTTGGGGGAAGGATTTGGTTTCTGTTCCTTATTTTGTCGAAAGAAACGAAAACGTTAAGAAGCTTTAGATTTACCCTTAGGTCTTTTATCCTGAGGCAAAAAAACTCCCTTCCCCCCAGTGACAGTTGAAATAATCGAATCCAACTGAGAACCAAATAACTTATTACCTTGGAAAGAAAAAGATAGTAATCTAGACTTAGATACCATGTCAGCATTCCAAGATTTAAGCCACAAAGCTCTTCTAGCTAAAATAGCTAAAGATATAGATTTAACATCAATTTTGATGATATAAAAAATGGCATCACAGATAAAATGATTAGCATGTTGAAGCAAGCGAACAATGCTAGACAAATCAGGATCCATTTCCTGATGCGCTAAACTTTCCAACCAAAAAGTTGATGCAGCTGCAACATCAGCCATAGAAATGGCAGGTTTGAGAAGATAGTCAGAATCAAGTCAAATCAAGTTTTCTATCTAAAGGGTCTTTAAAATAAGTACTATCTTCCATAGGAATAGTAGTACGTTTTGCAAGAGTAAAAATATCCCCATCAACTTTGGGGATCTTTTCCCAAAACTCCAATCTAACTGCTGGCAAAGGAAACGATTTTTTTAAACCTTGAAGAAGGAATAAAAGAAGTACCAGGCCTTTTCCATTCCTTAGAAATCATATCAGAAATAGCATCAGGAACTAGAAAAACCTCTGGAGTAACCACAGGAGGTTTATAAACAGAATTTAAACGTTTACTAGTTTTAATATCAAGAGGACTAGTTTCCTCAATATTCAATGTAATCAACACCTCTTTAGCAAGGAATGAATATACTTCATTTTAAATAAATAAGTAGATTTGTCAGTGTCAATATCTGAGGAAGGATCTTCTGAATCAGATAGATCCTTATCAGAGGAGGATAATTCAGTATGTTGTCGGTCATTTGAAATTTCATCAACTTTATGAGAAATTTTAAAAGACCTTTTATGTTTATTAGAAGGCGGGATGGCAGACAAAGCATTCTGAATCGCATCAGCAATAAAATCTTTTATATTCACAGGTATATCATGTACATTAGATGTTGAAGGAACAACAGGCATTATACTATTACTGATGGACACATTCTCTGCATGTAAAAGCTTATCATGACAACTATTACATACCACAGCTGGAGATATAATCTCCACAAATTTACAACAAATGCACTTAGCTTTGGTAGAACTGTTATCAGGCAGTAGGGTTCCAACAGTGTTTTCTGAGACAGGATCAGATTGAGACATCTTGCAAATGTCAGAGAAAAAAACAACATTTAAAGCAAAATTATCAATTTCCTTATATGGCAGTTTCAGGAATGGGAAAAAAATGCAAACAGCATTGCCCTCTGATATAGAAAAAGGCAAGAGGCATATAGGAATAAGGTTTTAAATAATTAAATTATTTGGTGCCAAGTATGACGCACAACGCAAACTGAAATTTTTTTGGCGCTAACAACATCCGGAATTTACACACTCGCGTCATTGAAGGCACAACCTTGTGCAAGGAACTCTGCGTCAACTAAGACACTGGAAATGACGAATTTGCGTCATCGGACATACCTTGGGCCAAAAAATTTATCTTGCCAAGAATGACGCATTTTGCACCCTCGCAAGCCTAATTTTGCCCGTGAAAATTAATGAAAACAGTCAATTTTTGAAGAAAAGGCTGTACACCAGGTAAGAAAAAATAACTTCCTAAATATGTTTTCCCAATTTTGAAACTGATAGTCTGCAAAAGGAAATATACATAAACCTGACTCATGGCAAATATAAGTACAATACATATATTTAGAACTTTACATTAAAACAGAAAGTGCCAAACCATAGCTGAGAGTGTCTTAAGTAATGAAAACATACTTACCGAAAGACACCCATCCTCATATAGCAGATAGCCAAACCAGTACTGAAACAGTTATCAGTAGAGGTAATGGAATATCAGAGTATATCGTTGATCTGAAAAGGGAGGTAGGAGATGAATCTCTACGACCGATAACAGAGAACCTATGAAAAGATTTCCCACGAGGAAAACCATAGAATTCAATAGGTGATACTCCCTTCACATCCCTCTGACATTCACTGTACTCTGAGAGGAATCGGGCTTCAAAATGCTGAGAAGCGCATATCACAGAAGAAAATCAAGCACAAACTTACTTCACCACCTCCATAGGGAGGCAACGTTTGTAAAACTGAATTGTGGGTGTGGTGAGGGGTGTATTTATAGGCATTTTGAGGTTTGGGAAACTTTGCCCCTCTTGGTAGGATTGTATATCCCATACGTCACTAGCTCATGGACTCTTGCCAATTATGAAAGAAAAATCAGTTGTGTTAGGCACGTTATGGAGCTGAGAAACGCATTGTATTGTCTCTTTTAACTTGTTTTTATTTGAATTGCTTTAATTAAATAATTTGTACTACTCTCACTAGTTCAAGAACAAATTATTTTTCACTCAAGCTCCTTTTATACTGTTGTATCAGAAGATGGATACATTTTTGGCTACACCACCTTTTTAGCTGAGAGTGACGTAATCTACTAGCCAGCGTTACAGACCATCCGGAGGTGAAGGTCATGTGATTGGAGCGCATACTGGATGTGTGTACTTCGGCAATGGGGAACCGAGTCTGCAGTCCAGGGAGATTAGAGCGATCTACTGATAGTAACAGTCAGCTGGAGACTGTTGATTCAAGCACGCCTTATTAGCATTAATTCACACTTAGGTGGCGGACAGGAGCATACATAATCACTACAGCTAGTGTGCAATACTGTCCCCTGCTCGCATGCGAGAATGGGCTGTCAATCTTCCCAGTCGGAAAAGTCCGGGGGGATTGAGATACACCACATAACAGGTGGGGAAGTTCGCTCATGCAAGCCTGCAGACGGAACTTTTGATAAATCTAACCCTTACTGCTCGCCCCAAATGGGAGTTACAGATTGTTTTATCCCTTCTATTAACTTTCAAGCAAAGTTACACTATGAGGTGCACTTTATTTGTTATCTGCAAAGTCTACATAAGAAAACGAGAAAATGTGGAGTTGAAAAAGTGGGCTACTAAGAATTTTTTATTTCAGTAGCTCTTTGGAAGGGATGCTGTTCACACACTTTGTCCTGGATCCCAGTGAGATCTAGTTACGCCTCTGATGCAAAAAAAAAATTCTGGATAATGTATGTCAGTTTTTTTTTTAAAAAACACAATTGTTGAGCCTTCAAATCTTAAAAAAAAACAAAAAAAAAAACAAACAACAATCTAAATTGTAACTATAGATGACAGAATGGCAAAAATGTTATCCCAGTCACAAAGGCACAGTTCAGTTTGAAATCCTGGTCACAAAGACATTTGAAATCCTGAATATGAAGACGACTGTACTGACCTAAAACACAATTTTGTCTTTCATGATTCAGACAGAATACTATTTTTTTTTTATTTTGCTCAATCAAAGGCATACAACATCATGACAGATACATTCTTATGTCACATGAGATAAAATGTCAATTTTACAGGAAGTGTCGACAGTATGATTAAAGGATAAGGAACACAAAACTAATAGTATGGGTACCATGCAAACATTACAGAGATAAAATGCCAATAATCTAGAAACCTTCTAACTGACTCAGTAGGCCACTTTTGGGCCGCCAAAAATAAAAGATAGTATTAAAGCAAGAGAAGGTTACTCTAAATAGAAGAGACCACTTGTGGATCTCAAATGATGAGCCTCATTTTTACAATATTCTGTTTTATGCATACCAAACTCAAAGGGATTGTAACAGCAAAAAAAAAAAAAAAAAATATGTAAATACATCTAAGTTTAATCCCTATTAACTATTTAGTAATAGTAATATAAATGACTTAACACATAATACGATACCAAGGTAATACTGCATTAAGTATTTTAAAGGAATTAGAAGTAGGACTCTGCCTGTAGTATAACTAGATAGGAACTGTTAAATGCTGAATATGAAGTGGAGGGGCGCTTAAAGTAGGAAAATGTATCTACATGGATTAGAAGGGCTTGCGGGTAAGGGAGTCGGGGACTACCTGAGAGGGATCAGTCCTGACCTAAGCTCTAACTTTACAATATGAAAGAGGCTCAACTGCGACCAGCGCAGAGGGTGTTAATTGGTCTTTTGTTGAAACTTACAATTTATATCGCAGCATTGGGTTAGCGGTAGACAGGACAATAATGACAGACGTTCATATAATGGGATGTAAAGCTACCAAACGTATACTTTAGAAATAATTAAGATATAAAGGCTATGTCTCAGGCTCTAGTATTGATCAGTAGGCAACATGCTGCCCTGGCCACTGGCAACATGCGTCAGTTCAAAATATTAAACTAGAGCTCTTAGAATACTATTAGGCCTTAGAGGCTATCCTGTACTCCAGGGTATAAATAAAGAATCAACTGTAAAAGCTTGTTGCTGCGTCTAAGGAGCGTATAATTAGGGATATGCGTAAAGTGTGAACATGCTTTAGGGGATATTATAAAACAAGAGATGTATGAATAGTGTTAGGGGCTTATAAATATAAAACAGGTAAGGTTACTCAGAAAATTAGGTAGGAAAAGAAAAAAGAATCATGGAATCCTGAAGTGGTTATTCATAATTTGCAAATAAACATATTGTTAGGTTGAAATAAGCAGTTTCATACATAAAGTGCAGAGCACAATGATTCCTTTGTGTGACTCCTATATAGTGTAATTACGCAATGATCTGTAACTTAACTTCCACCAAATGGCAGAGTGAACAATAGTAATAAAGCATAATAACTCATATAGTCCACAAACTTGTCTTGTAGAGAGCATGTCCATAAGCTCACCATGAGCAAAAAGTGAAAAACATATGTAGGAGCATAGGATCTACAGCTATGAAGAAAAATCAGGTAGCTATACGTTCATTTAATACAAACTGAAGTTATATCAGGGCACTCTAGCTAAACGGCCGACAAATAAATAAGAGTCCCATGCAGTGCATTACATAGCTACCCCACTCCGGTAGGTAGTAGGTGGCAATGGTTCCCCAGTTTACTCGTTGTGGTGACTGCTTTCCATTTGGGTGTTGGTGGCTCCCTGGGTTCAGACATATTTGAAAGCAGGATCATAGAATAAACTGTAGACATCGGTTCCCCAAATGAGCCCTGCTTGTTTGTTGTAGGGGCACAGTCAGTAGAGTGGAGAAAAGCTGTGTGGCTTACCTCCTCCAATTGTGTATTCTGTCTCAGTACCTCATCTCTGTGAAGCACAGCCTCCGTAGCTCGGTGGGTTAGATTTTTTTCAGTGGCGCCAGTGCTGGGTAGTGAGCGCCGGGGCCCCAAGACGTCATCACTCTCCGGCAATGTTCCGTGTAGATTGATTGAGCTGGATTGCTGAAAGGAGCCGGCACCACCGCTTTGAAATGCCGTGATCAGTGATTTCTCTAAAGCTTCATGGTGCGTGACAAGCAAGCGGCATACATCTTCAAAAAAGTGCACTGGAATCTTCATCGTTCGAGTTAGGTAATAGACGTTAGGCAGATGTAGAGAGCATATTTACGGTAGATAGAAGCACTGTCTGTTCAAAGTATATTTGGCAGTCCGTGCCACTTAACAACAAGGCCCTGGTGTGCCTCGCCGGGGGGTATAATAAAAAAGGCCTTAACCTTCCAAGCTGCTCCGGGCGCTCAAAACTGCAGTTATCTTAACGTTGTTAGGCTCATTAGAAGCAGGTTCTCAAGCTGTTTAAGGATCTGTATAATTAGCTATTATTCGAGCTGTATAGAGGGTAATATCGAGTAGAGAGAGATAGGATGCAGGAGCAGTGTGGAAAAAGCAGCCTATCATGGCCGCCACCCGGAAGTTCCCCACAGAATACTATTTTAACCCCTTAAGAACCGGGCATTTCAGATAAAAACTTCCCCAAAAGACCAGAGCATTTTTAGTATTTTTACCATAACTTCATTTAAACAGAAATAGAGCCTTTTTATATTTACCTATCAAAACTATATTTTCTTTTTAGTAGACAACCCAATTTTGCATATTTCATGCCACCATTTCACAGCCAAATGCAATCAAATAAAACAAACCGTTAACTTTTTCACAAACTTTAGATTTCTCACTGAAACAGCTCGTGCAATCATGGCACAAATGGTTGTAAATGCTTCTCTGAGATTCCCTTGCTAAGAAATAGCAGACATATATAGCTTTGGCATTGCTTTTTGTAATTAGAAGGCCGCTAATTGCAGCTGTGCACCACACTTGTATTATGCCCATCAGTGAAGGGGTTAATTAGGTAGCTTGTAGGATTAATTTTAGCTTTAGTATATAGGTTACCCTCCCACCTGACACATCCCACCCCTGATCCCTCCCTGATCTCTCTCAAACAGCTCTCTTCCCTGCCCTGACCCCTAATGGTCACCCCCATCTTAAGCACTGGCAGAAGGTCTGCCAGTATGAAAAAAATGCTTTTTTTAAATATATATTTTCTGCAGTGTGGGATCCCCCCTTACCCCCTAACCTCCCTGACCCCCCCCAAACAGCTCTCTAACCCTCCCCCCTCTAGCTATTTGCCACCATGTTAGGTACTTGCAGCTCTCTGCCAGTACCCAGTTTGCTGCAAATTAGGCTAATTTAATAAAAAAAAAACAATTTTTTCTGTAGTGTAGCTGCCCCCCTCAATACCCTCCCCCTCCCAGATCAATTCCCCACCCTCTTATCCTATCCCTCAGTATGATCCCCCTCTCCCTCCTCCCCACTCCCTCCTTCCCCCTCCCTGCAACTCTGAGTGTTTTTTTTCGTAGCGATCCCGCCCACATGCCTCCCTCCTTACCCTCCCACCCACCAACAATCTGCACCACCACTGCCCGATGCATCCATCGGTACCTCTACCCATCTACTTGTGGGGCAGAGGTACAGTGGGGCGTGCACAAATAGCATGATACTTGCTAGTTTTAGCGAGATCACTGCAGAGAGAGGCCCAGGACTGCAGCGTTGTACAGGGTACGATGCTGGTCCTTAAGAGCTTAACGACCAGCGTTGTACAGGGTACGGCGCTGGTCGTTAAGGGGTTAAACAACTTTCCAATTTACTTCTATTATCAAATTTGCTTTGTTCTTTTGGTATCTCTTAGTTGTTTAACCCCTTAGTGACCACAGCACTTTTCAATTTTCGGACCCTTTGGGACCAGGGCTATTTTTACATTTCTGCGGTGTTTGTGTTTAGCTGTAATTTTCCTCTTACTCATTTACTATACCTACACATGTTATATACCGTTTTTCTAACTTTGAACCCCAAAATCTGTTACACTTCTACAACCACCCAAAAACACCCATGCTAAATAGTTTCTAAAGTTTGTCCTGAGTTTAGAAATACCCAATGTTTACGTGTTCTTTGCTTTTTTTTTGCAAGTTCTACGGCATTAAGTACAAGTAGCACTTTGCGTTTTGCAAACCATTTTTTCAAAATTAGTGATAGTTACATTGTAACACTGATATCTTTCAGGAATCCCTGAATAACCCTTCACATGTATATATTTTTAAAAGAAGACAACTTAAGGTATTAATTTTAGGGAATGTTGACTCTTTTCATGCAACCATTTTAACACCAATCTATGCCAAAGTTTGAATAAAAAAGTGGTGTTTTCGTGACAAAATAGCAATTTAAGAATACATTTACTGAGAACATTAAGGGTTACTGCCAAAAAACACCCCGATATGTGTTCAGCAACATCTCCTGAGTACAGTGAGACCACCCATGTATAGGTGTGTCGGGTTCTCTGGGGGCTAAAAGGCCTAGTTGGGACATTTCTGAAGCTGACCAATGTAATTTACCCCATCAAACCATATATTTTTGAAAAGTAGACTCCAGTATTTGAAATGCTATTATTTTAAAACTCTCCATGCACTAATTCAGCCACCAGTCTTTGTCAAACTTTTGGGTAGTCATTTTTTGTGTTATTTTTCACATATTTTCACACATTGTACTTTAGGCATGGATTCTCAGTTCCTGTTATGTGGTACCTGTAAAACACACCTCAATATGTGTTCAACAACAACTCCTCAGTACAGTGATACCACCCATGAATAGGTTTGTTGGGTTCTCAGGGGGCTAAAAGGCCTTATTTTTAGGGGGCGCATTCCAGTTTTCAAACTTGGAATTTTCACATCTGGAATCATGCACCTATGTCCTATTTGGGACATTTCTGAAGCCGGGCAATGTAATTTAGCCCCATCAAACCATATATTTTTGAAAAGTAGACACCAGTATTTGAAATACTGGTATTTTAAAACTTTCCATGCACTAATTCAATAACCAGTCTTTGTCAAACTTTTGGGTAGTTATTTTGTTGTGTTATTTTTCACACACATTGTACTTTAGGCATGGATTCTCAGTTCCTGATATATGTTACTGCCAAAGAACACCCCAATATTTGTTCATCAAGATCTCCCCAATATTTGTTCAGTACAGTGATACCACCTATGCATAGGTTTGTTGGGTTGTTTGGGGTTTGCAATGCCAAACTTCTGACATGTGTTTGTGATTTTTTTCAAATTTAGCATGTCTTACTTGACTATCTTCTTTTGGGGGGCGTTTTTACATACCCCAATTTATTTGCTCGCCATGAACGTGCATATATTTCAAAAGTTAAGACCCCAAGGTATTGTATATGGGGTGTTTTGATACCTTTGATGCAACTGTTTTAGCAAAAAAAATTGGAGAAAGTGTGTGGTGGTATTTTTTTATTTTTACACACACATTGCTTTTTGGCTATGATTTAGGAGAGCCTGTTGTAAGTTAGTGCAAAAAACAACAACACTCTAGGTTGTTTTCTGCAAGACCTCCTGAGTACTTCTATGCCCCCCATGCATAGGTTTGCCAGGATTTTGGGAAGGTTCTGTTACAATTTTATGACTTGTAAATTAAGTTAAAAGTGAGAGTATTTCTTCTGATAGGCCTATCTTTAGTTTGGGGCCTATTGCATACCCCAGTTTTATTTATTGCCATGAAAGTGTATATATTTGAAATGTTGACACCCCAAGGTATTGTTTATGGTGTGCTTTGATGCCTTTGATGCAACTGTTTTAGCCAAAAATTGGAGAAAGTGTGTGGTGGTATTTTTTTATTTTTACACACACATTGCTTTTTGACTATGATTTAGGACAGACTGTTGTAAGTTATTACAAAATTAAACTTGCATGATTCAGATAGAGCATGTCATTTTTTTTTTTTTTTTTTTTTTTTTTTTTATTTTTATTTATAAACCAAAACAATTTACATAGATCAGATATCATACATTTACTATCTTGCACAAAAAACAAGGATAAAGAATGAGATACAAGGCCATTGAAACACAATATATCAATATAGGCATACAAGATAAAGACAAAATTAGAATAATTTTTACATAACCTGTAAATTTGAAGCTATATTGATTATACTTCATATTTCTTATATAGTTATCCTTAGAAATATCTAGAACCAAAATATAGTTAATGCAGATCAGAAATAGTACACTTATTGTTCATCTAGATCACACAAAGAAATGGGAACAGAAAATACAGAAATTATGAAGTCATAGCATAGAGCAGTGACCTTGTATTAGTTGTGTCTAATCTATTTAGTCTCAATAAAAAGATAAATTAATTACCATTCATAATGTTGTTATATCTTATGTGATTATCTATGGGAAATGTCTTGGGGTTTTATTTGTTTTTTCAATCCCACCCCGTTTCTCCCCCTCCCCCCACGTGTGATAAAAGGAAAAAAAAAAAAAAGAAAAAAAAAAAAAAAAAAGATAAAAATAAAATTTATTTACTCTTATGGAAAAATTCTTATCTACCAGTTCCCTAACAGGACTATTTCTGTGTTTTGAAAAGGGAAAATTATATGATTTATTTCTGTGGGAGAGAATATTTTTAAAAAGATTGCCCAGTTGTTGAAAAATCTTTTAACATCTTGTTCATTGTCAATATTTGTGTCCCTTTGTTCTAAGATACACTGTTTTTTTAAACAGTTTTTCACTTCAGAAAGAGAGGGGATTGACCGGGTCTTCCATTTTTTGCAAATTAGATATCTTGTGGCCAAAATGGTAGAAATTACAACCTTTTCATTGTTTTGTCTGCCGGGTTCTTCCCTTAGGCCAAATACAATCTGAAATAGTGTTAGAGAAAGAGGGGTTATTTTTAATACATTTTTTAACCAGTATTCTATTTTAAGCCATAAGATCCTGACTTTTGGGCAGTGCCATACCATATGCAAAAAATTAGCTGCAAAATGTGAGCATTTGGGACATTTATTGAAACTTAGGTTGGCACATTTGTAGCCTTTCTCAGGGGTAAAATATGCCCTATGAAGAAATTTAACATGGGCTTCTCTCCATGTAGCCGAGAGTGTAATTTGGGTGATCTTTTTAAGTGAAAGTTGAAGGGTTTTTACTTCTATATTGCTCGAAGCGGTTAGTATGTTCCAGTTTGCAGTCAATTGCGTTAGGACAGATACACCTTTATTTGTGCCTAAGAGATAGTAGCATGGTGAAATAGACATACGGCCATTTCTAGTTAATATTAACCAATCTTCAAGTTTGCCTATATTCCAATTCCAGCCTTTTTCTTTAACTAGTTCAAGCGCAAAGTGCCTAAGTTGCAGATATGCGTAAAAATCTTTATTTAGCAAGCCAAATTCTGTATTTAATTCTTGAAATGATTTAATACAATGTCTTTCTTTGTCTATTATTTGATAAACATTGGTCAAACCAGAATAATGCCATCTCTTAAAGACACCAGAAAGAATGCCTGCCTGAAATTTAGGATTCCCTAATATCGGCAAATATGAAGAGGCTTTACTATTTATTGCAAGAAGCTTTGTTATTTTTTGCCAAGCTTTAAGCGGGTTATAAATTGTTTTGAGTTTTTTAAGACACTTTTAAATTCACTTCTATTTTCAAATGTGCTTCGTTCTCTTAGTATCCCTTGTTAAAAAATGAATACGCACATATCATACACTAGTGGGAGCTGTTGCTAATTGGTGCCTGCACACATTTGTCTCTTGTGATAGGCTAAATAGATATTTTCAGCTTCCTGTCAGTAGTGCAATGCTGTTCCTTCAGCAATGGATAACAAGAGAATGAAGACAATTTGATAATAGTTGTTTAAAATTGTATGTTCTATCTGAATCATAAAAGAAAATGTTGGGGTTTACCATCCCTTTAACTAGTTGTTTTTAAATAATGTTGATATGAATTTGACACATTTTGTTTATTACATTTTGCCAATTAATTTGCCAAAAAACATTTATATTAGTTTAATATTAATAGATATTTTTGCTTCAACAACCATTATTTTCACTCTGCCATTTTTGTTACTGATTAAGCCACACCTGTGTAGTGCATAGTACCTTTTCTTATAAAAGAGAATATTCAATTCTTGCCACATTTGTTGGGAAAATAGGGATTCCCTAATTTTTTGGTACTTTGTTTTTGGTAACGCTTCTACAGCGCAAGTATCTTTTTGTTTTTTCCAATGATACCGATTAAAGCAGTCCCCAATGCAGAGTCCAGGCTGTCCAGGGCAATCAGGACAATAATATATGGTGTTCTTTCTCTTCCCTCTCTGACTCTGCATTTTTTTTAAGTTTCTGCTTTGCGGCAGTAAAGGTTTTACATTAAGTAAATTGCAACCTTTTTGTACCAGGCCCTTGTCTTCCGCATAATTAGGTATGGCTGCAGCAGCTGATCTGCCAGATCAACCGCACCCATATGCCAGTTATAAGCCTTGATGCACATTGCTTATGCTCTCAGCTCTGCCACGTACAGAGACCTCCACAGTTCTCTCTGTGTGGATGGTGGTAAGATGGTATACATCCTTCTTGTCTCTGTACTTAGCTGCCAACAGCTCCTCTTGGCGCAGAGCTGAGGTCTCCCCCCTTTGTAGCCGGGTGCGTGCAAGTTCTCTTGGGAAACCTGCGCAGTTCTTTTTAATTGTACTGCAAGCAACTGTATCAAAGCAATACAGTAGCTTGAGCAAAAGGACACTTGTATAGAAATTATCTGAATACAAGTGGTACCCTTTGTTCATCAGGGGTAATATCAGGTCCCAGACAGTCTTGTCAGTGTTTCCCATATTTTCTGGGCAACCTGGAGGGTCAAGATAGCTATCCTTTCGCTCATACACCCGGAAGGCCTGAGTATACCAAGTCTCACTCTAACAGAGCTTATACACCTTTACCCCATACCTGGAGCGCTTGGAAGGAATATACTATTTGAATCCCAGCCTTCCCTTTTACTTCATCAGGCATTCATCCACGCATATATTCCTTACAGGTGTTTAAGTCTCTGCAAACCTTGCAGCAAAGTGGGTAATCAGAGGGCGGATTTTATACAGCCTGTCAAATTGGGTATGCTCCCTAGGGGGGCACAGGCTGTTGTCGCTGAAGTGCATGAATTGTAGAATCATTTCATACCTCTTCCTTGACATACACTGGGAGAAAATAGGGGTTGAGCAGATGGGGCTACTGTTCCAGTAGGAGTGAATGGAGGGTTTCTTTATGATGCCCATCAGCATAGTCAATGCCCAGAATTTTTTAAATTCTGGCACATCAATGGGGGCCCATTGCTGCTTTGCCAAATATGAGTCAGGCTTTGCAGCACAGAATTGGTGGGCATATAAATTAGTTTGGGCGACAATGTTCCCCAATACATCATTGCCCAGAAACACCTCCAGAAACTGTTGGGGGCAAAATCCGTCAAAATCCATATTGATGCCAGGATTTGCTGTGAAGGGTGGGATATTTGGCCTCTGGTGATGAGGCATTACCCACTCTTCAGCAGCAATGGCAGCAACACATCTCCTTCTGGCAGGGGGGCTAGCAGCCACAGATACATCACATCAGTTGAGACCGTATCCAATGATGTATCTGAGCCTATGGCAGGGTCAAATTTGGGGTCTGAGTCAGACATAGAGGTGTCTGACTCTGATGCAAGGACGGCATACGCCTCCTCAGCACTATATATTCTCTGTGACATTATTTATTTTATCTGTCACATAATTTTTTTTTATTAAAAACAAAATCAACGCAAAATTTAAATTTAAATTAACTAAATTAACTAAATGGCTCTGAAAAGAGCCTTTGGGTCTCACACAAAAAAAATAGTTAAAAAAAAATGAACCCCTAAAAATTGTTATAGTGATCACTGGCAAGCTCGTGGTTAATGGCTCTGAAAAGAACCTTTGGGTCTCACAATTTTGAACAAATATATTAGATACATCTCTCTCTCCTTAGCACAGATCTCTCTCTCTCTCCCACAAAAATGCAAGTGAGGAGAGGGAGGGAGATCCACACTGATCAGAGTCAATATTTACTAATATTGACATGATCAGACAAATTTGATATTTTAATATTAAAAAATAAATTATAGAGTAAGCTCAGTTTGGATGACCCTAGCCTTCCCCTATGATGAGGCAGGCTAGGGACACCCCAGAAGACCCATGATGCACTGGGCATCGCCATCTTTGAAGCCTCATGGGGTGGGGGAGATGGGCTATATGGAGCTTATAATATTAAAAAATATATATATTTGCATTTTTAGATTATTTTAATACATACTGAGTGCCTCGACCCACCGAGGCACTCAGACCACACAAGCAGAGCATTGGAAACCTGTCCGATTGCTTCCAATGCTCTGCCAGACTGTCGGGCTCAATGTAAAGCAAATCCGGAAGTGATCACTCGTGGGAAGTGATCAATCCAGGGCCCAGCAGTCGGGAACAGTATTGCAGGATGCCTCGACATCGAGGCATCGCTGCAATACTGTTAGAGCAGCTGGAAGTGATCGCGATCACTTCCAGCGCTCAGATTAACTGAGGACGTACAGGGTACGTCCTTGGTCATTAACAACCATTTTTTGTAGGACGTACCCTGTACGTTGTCGGTCGTTAAGGGGTTAAAATAACCTTGTAAGGCTCAGGAGCTCGGAATTAGCTGCAGATTGGTGGCTGCACATACATGCCTGTCGTGATTGGCTTACAGATGTATTCAGATAGCTCCCAGTAGTGCATTCCATAAAGGATACCAAGAGAATGAAGCAAAATTGATTAAGGAAGTTAATTAGGGGTTTCATGTCCCTTTAACTCTTTCCTCCTCTATATGTTTTGTATTTCCCTCTTTATCCTCCTTTTTGTCAGGTTCTGCTCACACCCCTTCATTGCTAGTTTCTCATTTTGCCTTTGCCTGAGATTGGTGGGGTTTATCCCATTCTGCACAGTTTTGCATGACAAGGAAGGCATACAAGCTGCCCATGTGACTGTCAGCCTTGCCAGCGTCTTATCTGCTTATGCACTAGCACTAACAGCTGGGCACATGCAACAGCTGATGCCATCTGTGTCAAGCAGCAGACAGGCTCATCCACACTAATAAGAATCAAGAGTGCAGGATAGAACATTAGTGGTAACACAGAGATTTTTTTATTTTTTTTTTATTTATTTTTAGTTTACAAAACAAATGACCCCCCTATAGTGTTACTAATTTACTTATGCCCATTTTAGTCCACAGACTGTTTGTCATTACCAGTGCTAAATACATCATTTCATAGTAACATGTCATATTTTAGAGCAAGAAATAAAAAAAAATAATGCTGCTAATGTCCCTTGAAGTATATTGGTACAGTAGGATGCAAGGCAACTGTATTTCTAATGGAGTTTCTATTATAATTCTGATTGTTCATGTGCTTATAAATCATGATTAATTGATTAGTAGAGACTGGCAACCAGTGCAAGCCCTAAAACCTTTAAAGTAAATCTGCAATAGACCTACTTGCTTACAGCACTGACAGGTGAGAGGTTTAGATAGGAGTGGTTTGTGATGACATTGATAAAGGGACATAATACTCATATGCTAAATCACTTGAAACTGATGCAGCATAACTGTAAAAAGATGACATGAAAATATCACCTGGACATCTCTATGTAAAAAAGGGAATATATTTTACCTCAAAATATCTCCAGCTCACCAGAGTAAATGCTCTGATAACAGTTAAACTTCAGCTGCTGACCAGTTACAGGTTGAGGAAAAAAAAATCAACAGCCAATCAGCATCAGCAGTTCTGAGGTCATTTTTGTTTTGCTGTGATCTCATGAGATTTCACTGTAATCTCGTAAGATTTCATAGTAAACTTCCTTAAAGGGACATTAAGCACTTTGAGATGGTAATATAAAATGATAAATCATATATTAAAAAAAAATAATTGCAATATACTTTTATTATTTTTTTTCTCCATTTCCTTTAATTCCATTCTGAAATTGTGAGCTTTTCAGTTCGTTAGAAATGGAAGGGCATAACACTTTTATATTCCCCACAGCCATTGGCTGCACACTCTAGTGACCTATTTATAACTGTCCCTAATTGGCCACAGCAGATAAGGTAACCCAAGTTACAACATAGCAGTTCTCATTGTTTTATAGTCATTAAAAATGTACACTTATTTTGTCAATATTAGCTAATGAAACTTTAAAAAAGACATCTACATGTTATTCTCAGACTAATCTTTCCTTTCAATGAATCATTCTGTCCAGCATTTATTTAGTGTTTAATGTTCCTTTAAACATTGATTGCTTACTGGCTTACAAGCAGAACTCCCACTTTATTGGTGTACAGTGACAAACCTTATAGGAATAAAAACAAAAAATAAAATATGTATCTTCTCTTTGTACAAGAATCTACTAAAACAAAACCTGCAATATATTTAAATATATATTTTCTGCCATTTTAGTCTTCAACATTTACAGAGAATGCTACACAAGGTTTGCAATCTCTTCAAACACAAATCTGCAAAGCACTTTGATAATAGGAAATTCAGGACAATAGGTGAGGATTTTTTTAGAGAACGAAGCATGGTTGATAGAAACGTGCCAAAGGATTTAGAAGATGTTTGGAAAATTTGCGGCCCGTTACATTAGCATACTAAAGCCACCTGCTTGCATAGTAACCGAGCCTTTATAAGCCAGTCTTGGCAATCAACTGGAGCTAATTCAGCTCACATCCATCTGATTAAGGTCTTGAAACACAGGCTTCACAGTCCAACTTTATATGTATGCCAGCATTTCAATTACCCCCCTGTATCTCAGGGTGACCCTAATTCACAGGACAAAGAGCTCATAGATCCCTCTGTCTGTCTCCTTTGAGAAAGGTCCTCCACCCTTTCTAATCTCACAGCCTCCCACACCACAACTTGGACTAAAATATGTGATATTCCACACAAGGAGGTGAAAAGGGGGTTTCTTTCTTGAAATCGCAAATGGATTTCTTATGACTACATGACGGCCTGGAGACATTTTAATTAGGGAAGAAATAGCTTGAAACAAAACAGTGCTCAGTAGAGTATAAATATTATACAGCATAAATGACATGACTGGCCTCTTAAAAGACAGAGTCTGAGTCTTAAATTGGAAAGTAGGTCATAAACAGATCAGCTCCACTCAGAGCTGACCTCTCAGTTACTAGCCAGGATAAGGTTTTATGAATCATTCCTTTCTCTCTCTCAACTGCTAGTTTGCTGCATCATATGATAGTTGTGTTGTATATATAAATCATTAGAAATAAAGTAAATCATCAGAGCCCTTTAATGCATGATGGTAATGTCTGAGAGCTAAAGGACAAAGCTCACTGTAAGTGGTTATTAATGGGCATCTGCTTTGTATTGATAAAAAGACACTTAAAGGGACAGTCAAGTCAAAATTAAAACTTTCATGGTTTACATAAAGTGGGCAATTTTAAGACATTTTTCTAATGTCCTTCTCTTATCAAATTTACTTTGTTTTCTTTTGTTATCTGTTGTTGAAATGCATACCAAGATATGTTCAGGACCAGCAATGCACTACTGGAAGCTAGCTGGTGATTGGTGGCCACATACAAATGTCTCTTGTCAATGGCTTACTAGATGTTTCCAGCTAAGTCCCAGTAGCACCTTGATGCTCTGGAGTTGACTTTAACTATTTGTTTAAAGGGACAGTAAATTCAAAATTAAACGTAAATGCATTGAATAGCATATGGCATTTTAAACAACTTTCCAATTAACTCTATTATCAATTTTGCTTAGTTCTCTTGATATTCTTTGGTAAACCCTAGGTGTGCTCAGGAGCGTGTATGTGTCTTAAGCCATCTGGCAGCAGTGTTTATTATTCTGTTGTATAATGTTGCAAATGCTTCAGCCATAGAGGCCCATTTATCAAGCTCCGAATGGAGCTTGAGGGCCCGTGTTTCTGACGAGTCTTCAGACTCGCCAGAAACGCAAGTTATGGAGCAGCGGTCTAAAGACCGTAGCTCCATAACCTGTCTGCCTGCTCTGAAGAGGCGGACAGAGATCGCCACAATTCAACCTGATCGAGTACAATCGGGTTGATTGACACCCCCTGCTGGCGGCCGATTGGCCGCGAATCTGCAGAGGGCGGCATTGCACCAGCAGCTGAATATGGAGAGCGCATTGCTCTCCGCATTCAGCAAGGTCTGGCAGACCTGATCCGCACGTCGGATCAGGTCAGACAGACCTTTGATAAATAGACCTCATAGACTGCTAAAGACGTGGACACTTTGAAGCTGCTATCAGCCTACCTAAGTTTACTTTCAAACAAAGGATGCCAAGAGAACAAAGCAAATTTGATAATAAAAGTAAATTGGAAAGTTGTTTGAAATTGCATGCTCTGTCTGAATAATTAATGTGTAATTTTGACTGTACTGTCCCTTTAACTATGTGTTAACTTATATATAATATATACCATGGTGTACCCCAAAACCTTTGCACTTAGGTCTTCCACTGTAAGACCTTAACAACCCTTGGGCTTTCTCCTTGCCACAACCTGCTACAGCAAAATCCTCACCTATGGGACCCATAGGTCAGTGCAGTAGGCGGATCCCATGGGTAAGTGTCTAGCAGTGGGTGGGGGGTGTTCCATAGGAATTGCAATGACAATGTGGGAACAATGTTGAAATGGACACAATGTAGCTGAAGAAATGTTGCCAGAGAGGGGGCAGGATTCTTTTAACTCCTTGGATACTATAATGACCTGCAATAACCCTGACCCTAGCCCTAACCCAACCCTTAAAGTGACAGTAAAGTCAGAATTACCTTAACCCTACCCCTAGACATGACATTTAATCTAGCCTTAACCCTTCACCTAGACCTGACCTTTACTCTAGCTTAACCCTACACCTAGACCTGACCCTTACTCTAGCCTTAGCCCTACACCTAGACCTGACCCTTACTCTAGCCTTAAACCAACCCCTATACCTAACTTTTACTCTAACGTTAAATGTATCCCTAGACATAACCCTTACTCTAACCTTACCAATAGACCTGACCCAGACCTAATCCTAACTCTAGTCTTAACTGTACACCTTGACCTAAACCTTACTTTAGCCTTCACCCTACCCCTAGATCTTACCCTTACTCTAGCCTTAACAGCACCCATAGACCTAGCCCTTACTCTAACCTTAACCGTATCTATAGACCTGACCCTTACTCTAGCCTTAACTGTAGCCCTAGGCCTGACCCTTACTCTAGTCTTTACCCTTCCTCTAAACTTAAACATACTCATAGACTTAACCTTTACTCTAACCTTAACCGTACCCCTAGAATTAACCCTTATTCTAGCCTTAACCATACACCTAGACTTAACCCTTGCTCTAGCCTTAACCCTACCCTAGTCCTAAGCCTTACTTTAGCATTAACTGTACCTATAGACCTAACCTTTACTCTAGCCTTAACTGCACCTATAGACCTAACAATTACTCTAGCCTTAACTGCACCTCTAGACCTAACCCTTACTCTAGTCGTAACTGCACTCCTAGATCTAACCCTTACTCTAGCCTTAATCCTACCCCTAGACCCAACCCTTACACTAGCCTTAACTGCACCCCTAGACCTAACTCTTTCTCTAGCCTTAAGCCTACCCTTAGACCTGACCCTTCACATGACTCTAGCCTTAATCCTACCACTACCACTTACTCTAAACTTAACCATACCCCTAACCCTACCCCTAGACCAAACCCTTTATCTAACCTTAACCCTACTCCTAGATCTAACCTTCCTCTAGCATTAACCCTCATTCTAGACTTGACCTTTACTCTAGCCTTATCCCTACCACTAACTCTTACTCTAAATTTAACCTTACTCCTAGACCTGATGCTTACTGTCACGCTCAGCTGCTGGGAAGCTCTGCAGTCCTCTCTGTGTGCTTGATTGACAGGTGTCTGAGCCACCCCTTCCTGATGATGTCACAACCAGGCTTTTTATTCTGGCTTCCTGTTTCTCCAGTGTCCGTTTGTTTGTTAACTTTGAGGCTTCTGTTAGGATTTCGCTGAGGAATCTCTCTAACTGCTGCTTTTCTGTTGCCAATCTCTTCAAGGATTTACTATGCTGGATTAACCTTCAACCTCCTGAATACCTGTCTCCAAACAATGCAAGTACTGTTTGTTTTGTGAAACTTTCAAACTTCCTGTTTACCTGCTGCAAACCCTGCATATTCAGACTACTCTGTGTAGTGCAAACTATTCAAATACTGTTATTTCTGTGAATCCTTCAATCTGCATGTTTACCTGTTTCCAAACTCTGCAAATACTATTATTCAGTGTAAACCTTCAAACTGCTGGATATCCTGTTGCCAATCTCCATAAGTATTGATTATCTGTGTTAACCTTCAAACTACCAGCTTACCTGTTGCTATCACTGCAAGTTCTGACAACACAGTGTTAACCTTCAAACTACCTGATTACATGTTATTAATTCTGCAAGTTCTGACTACACAGTGTTTACCCTCAAACTGCCTGATTACCTGTTGCATACTCTGCAAAGACTGTCTACACAGTGTTAACTCTCAAACTGCCTTATTACCTGTTGCATACTCTGCAAAGACTGTCTACACAGTGTTATCCAGGGCTGTGGCTCTACAAGGGCAACTTCTAGGAAATTCTGCTCATTTGCAATCTTTGGATTCCAAGCTTGACCAGATTACTGCTCTGCTACATAACCTCTCCGCTCTTTCTCAAGCGACGGTGACTCCTGCTGCCACTGCTACTAGCACCAATGCTGTCTTTAATCCACCTCAAACTGTTGGACAGAATATACCACGAATCCCACTTCCAGATAAATATGACGGTAATCCTGAAGAATGCCGTGGATTCCTTAATCAGTGTCGTTTACACTTCAGAAACAATCCTCAAGTTTTTTCCAATTCTACTTCCAAAATCACCTTTATTATTTCTCTCTTGAAGGGTAAGGCTCTAGCCTGGGTGTCCCCTCTTTTAGAGAAGAATGATCCGTTACTACAGGATGTGGAATTATTTGTGTCCATTTTTTCTTCTGTTTTTGACAAGCCTGGGAGGTCTGCAGCTGCTGAGGCAGGATTGTTGGATCTGAGACAGGGATCCCTTTCGGTAGCTCAATATGCTATTGAATTCAGGACTTTAGCCGCAGAAACTGATTGGAACCATGGAGCCTTACGGGCAGCCTTTCGCAAAGGACTTTGCGAACGCCTTAAGGATGAACTAGTATTTCGGGAACTCCCCGATTCATTGGAGTGTCTTATCAATTTATGTATTACTCTTGATGCCCGGCATTCTGAATGTCTTCAGGAGAGAGATAGGAATCGGAGATCCTTTGTTAAATCTTCATTTCGTCCTCCTATTCGAACCTCAAGTCTTTCTAATAATAATTCCCAATCTCCTGAGTCTGTGGAACCCATGGAAGTAGGAGCTATTAAATTGTCAGAAGCTGAATGCCATAGAAGGCGTACTCTTGTGTTATGTCTGTATTGTGGTACCAAAGGACATTTACTGAAGGACTGTCCTATCCGGCCAGTAAAAGCCAAGGCTTAACTTTTGATAGAGGGACAGAGTTAAGCCAGAATCCCATGTCTTCCCTCAATTCTAAACTTTTTGTTCCTGTAACTATCTCTTTTGGAAACACCAAGTTTCGAGCTCAAGCTCTCATCGATTCTGGAGCTGCTGGAGTATTCATTGATTCAAACTTTGCTGACTCTCTCAGGATTCCTCTTCAAGCCAAGAAACAGTTAATTAAGGTAACTACTGTCAGTGGACAGCCTCTAGGTACTGGTATCATAAAACATTCTACCATTCCTTTTCTTTTGACAGTGGGCATACTTCATTCTGAAATTATTCGTTTTGATGTCATCTCTTCTCCCCACATACCATTGATTCTGGGGTTACCTTGGTTGCAGCTTCATGATCCAGTTTTCTCATGGTCTAAAGGAGAACTTATTTCCTGGGGAACTACCTGTTTCAAACATTGCCTGCAAAATCCCTCTAAACCATCCTGTCCTGTCGTAGCTATGGTGGAAGTTCCTGAATCATTGCCCAATTACTATCATGCCTTTAGTGATGTGTTTTCTAAAAAAGAGGCTGAGACGTTACCTCCACACCGGATATTTGACTGTCCTATCGAATTGTATTCAGGGGCTCCTCTACCTAAGGGAAGGACCTATCCCCTCTCTCGTCAAGAAAATGTCTCTCTTGAGGAATACATAAAGGACAACATAGCCAGAGGATTCATTCGTCCTTCCTCTTCACCTGTGGGTGCAGGTTTTTTGAATAGCTATTTGAGGGATTCAACACACCTCATTAGCTATCTTGAAAATACTAGGTGGTGCAAAGGTTTTAGCTGGGTAGTTGTTGATGCTACAGCATTATACTCAAGCATACCTCATGCTTTGGGGATAAGGGCATTACAATATGTCTTAACCTGCAGGACACAATATTCTGTTGAATTTATTATTTTTTTCTGTGAAACTGTGGAGTTTTTATTGAAGCATAATTTTTTCATGTTTGATGGCATTTATTTTTTACAGGTATGTGGCACGGCGATGGGGGCCAAGTTTGCCCCCTCGTTTGCCAACTTATTTGTTGCATGGTGGGAGGACATGTATCTTTACACTACTCTGAATCCTTTCGCAGATTCAATAATTAAATACATGAGATTTATCGATGACTTGATCTTTATAGTACAAGACCCACTAGATTTCAACAATTTTTTACACTATCTTAATGATAATCAGTTGAATCTTAGATTCACGGGACAAATAGATACATATAAAATATGCTTCTTGGATTTAACATTAACTGGAGATGCTGAGAGTGGTACTATACTTACTGATACTTTCCGCAAGCCCACAGCAGGGAATACCATACTCCATGCTAAGTCATGTCATCCACCTCATCTTATTTGCTCCATTCCGAGAGCTCAATATATTCGTATGAGGAGGAATACCAACTCCGACAGTAACTTTCATACACAGTCAGTGGATCTCACCAATAGGCTCAAAATGAGGGGCTATTCAGAAAAAGAGCTACAGAAATCATTTGATAATATCAGAGATAAAAAACAATCAGAAGTTATTGGTCATAAAAAGGAGAAGAGCAAATTTAACAGAGACTCTGTGGTATTTTCCACAGAATATTCTAAACAATTTAATGATATCTGTAAGATTTTGAAAAACAATCTCCACATTTTGAATAGTGATGAACTTCTGTGTAATATCTCTGAGTCTTGTAAATTTGTCTCTAAAAAGCCCCCTACCCTAGCTACTAAACTGGCTCCCAGTATGGTTACCAGTAATAGAAAACAAGCAGCTAACTGGTTAAAGAGAAAAGGCACTTTTAAGTGTGGAGCAAGGTTCTGCATCACTTGTGGTGTCATTAAACAAAGTAATAGCTTCTCCAGCTTTGTAACCAGGGAAAATTTCATGGTCAATTTTTATGCCAACTGCAGAAGTGAATTCATTGTTTACCTACTTGAATGTAATCTTTGCTCCCTCCAATACGTCGGACAAACGACGAGGGAACTTAGATCTAGGGTCAGGGAGCACATTAATGACACCAAGAATTATAACAAGGATTCCGCTGTGGCGAGACACTTTAATCAAATACACTTCACTCATGAGGCACTGTTAACTGTTATGGTGATAGACAAAATAGAAGCTCCAATTAGAGGGGGGAATAAATGTAAATTATTACAGAAACGTGAGTTATACTGGATACATAAACTCAAAACTGTAACTCCCTCAGGTTTAAATAGAGAGTGGGATATGTCTTATTACTTTGAATAAGTGACTTTTCTCATTTCTGTTTCTGTTTTGGTCTTATCTACTATGATATATAATGTTTCATGTTGGGAGCACATAATACTTACTCTAAATGAATGGTACCGGCATGTTTAATGTTTTGGGGTATCACCAAGGAGTTATTGTTGTATATATCTGTATATTTTTGTATCCCAATCAGAAATAGATAATGACAGGCCTTTGATTTAATAATAATTCATTGATCATCTATTTTCTTTTATTATTCATTTATTCAAATGTATATACTTAAAGCACCATAGTCAATACACATGCTATAGCAAGCCCTATTGTGCATTTACTCTATTACATCATCACCATTTATGTTGCTCTAAGAGAACCTTAGGCTTAAATTAGAGTAATAGCAGTCTTATTGCCCTTAGACATAATAGACTAGCATTATTAAATGTAATTCATTTATGTATTTACTTATTAATTGTTGCACTACATTATGGGGTGATTCATATGATGTCCTTTTTTACTTCCCCATTTGGCCCCAGCATTTGTCTACCCCTGTTTCCCTTCTAGTGCATAGGTTTTCCAAGTACTGTCTTTTTAAATTGTACTTAGCATACTATTGGATATGGCCTCTTTAAAAGGAAGGGGCCATACCTTGAACACCTGTCCTATGATTAAGTGCCGTGTTTGGCACGAAACATGTTAGGATGTTCTGTCTGCCTAGCCTGCTTGTACCTTGTTTTTAAACTGAATTAATAAATTTTGGATTTTTATATTACAACCGCCAGTGCAGCTGATTACCTTTTTTCCTTTGCAGGTTTTTTCTTCATTGGGAAAAAAGATGGAGGTCTTCGTCCCTGTATTGATTATCGAGCCTTGAATCAGATTACTGTCAAAAACAGCTATCCTTTGCCGCTCATTTCTGAGTTATTCGATCGTCTTCAAGGTGCTTCTATTTTTTCCAAGTTAGATCTCCGTGGGGCCTACAATCTGGTCAGAATCCGTAAAGGAGACGAATGGAAGACGGCATTTAACACTAGATTTGGTCACTATGAGTATCTAGTAATGCCATTTGGATTGTGCAATGCACCAGCAGTATTTCAGCACTTTGTTAACGAAATCTTCAGAGATTATCTAAATCAATTTGTTATCATTTACCTCGATGACATTCTAATCTATTCAAAAACATTACAGGAACATGTACATCATGTAAGACTGGTTCTTCAGAGGTTACGAGACAATTCCCTGTTCACTAAATTGGAGAAATGCTCTTTTCATCAGAGTTCCATCCCCTTTTTGGGGTATATCATTTCTGAATCAGGTTTTGAGATGGATCCTGCTAAACTGTCGGCTATCAAGGACTGGCCCAGACCAACTACTCTCAAATCCCTGCAGAGGTTTCTTGGCTTTGCCAATTACTATAGAAAGTTTATAAAGAACTTTGCTGACATCACGTCTCCACTCACTTCTCTTACTAAGAAAGGGCAAAATTGTAAGAACTGGTCCTCTTCGACAGTACAGGCTTTTGAAACGCTAAAATCAGCATTTTCTTCTGCACCTCTTCTCAGTCATCCAATTCCTGATTTCCAGTTTATTTTGGAGGTTGACGCTTCCTCTATAGCAGCTGGAGCTGTTCTCTCCCAACGTTCCCGACTACCAGCAAGATACATCCTGTGGCGTTCTTTTCGAAAAAAATTCAATCCTGCCGAGTTAAATTATGATGTGGGCAATAAGGGGCTTGTGGCTATAAAATTAGCTTTGGATGAATGGAGGCATTGGTTAGAGGGTACCAGTCAACCTTTTTTCATTCTGACAGATCACAAGAATCTTTTATACCTCCAAACAGCTACACGTCTCAATCCTCGTCAGGCTCGGTGGGCCTTGTTCTTCTCCAGGTTTAATTTTGTACTTTCCTATGTTCCTGGTTCAAAAAATTCCAAGGCAGATGCTTTATCTAGGCAGTTCCAATCTTCTGAACCTTCTCCATTGGATTCAGAACCTATACTACGTCCAGTCAAAGTTTTGGCTCAAGTATCCTCTTTTCCAGTACAGGCTTTACATGCTGCTCAAGTCCGGGTACCATCTTCTTGCAAACTACCTTCTGGTATCCTGTATGTACCCAAAGGATTACGTCTTCAGCTTCTACGTTGGGCTCATGACAACATTTCAGCAGGTCATCCGGGAATAACCAATACATTGTGGAAACTTAAGCAGCATGTTTGGTGGTCCACTATGAGGAGGGATGTTAAGGATTATATTGCTGCTTGTAGTTCTTGTGCTTCGAACAAACAATCTTCTCATCGACCGTTTGGTCTATTACACCCTCTTCCTATTCCTCATTACCCTTGGTCTCACTTATCCATGGACTTTGGTACAGATCTTCCTGTTTCTGCTGGAAATACGACCATTTGGGTAGTGGTGGATCGGTTCTCCAAGTCTGCTCACTTCATACCTCTTCCAGGCTTGCCTACAGCTCAAAGACTTTCTGAACTCTTTGTTCTACATATATCTCGTTTACATGGTTTTCCCACTGACATAGTCTCAGATCGTGGAGTCCAATTTGTTTCCAAATTTTGGAGGTCTTTTTGTAAACACTTCAGAATCAACATATCACTTTCTACTGCACACCATCCTCAATCCAACGGACAGACTGAGCGTGTAAATCAAGCCTTGGAATCTTTTCTAAGACATTATGTAGACCATCACCACTCCAACTGGTCTCAGTTATTGCCTTTGGCGGAATTAGCTCACAACTCACGTTATAACGCCTCATTACAGACCTCTCCCTTTAAGGCAGCTTATGGATTTGAACCTAGAACCTTTCCTATGATTACCAGTTCTACTGAAGTCCCTGGAGCAGATCCTATAGTGAAAAATCTCAGTAATCACTGGCAACTCATTCGTCAAAATCTACTCTCTTCTTCCTTAAGACATAAGAAATATGCTGATCGCAGAAGGTGCAAGGCTCCTTTACTTCGTACTGGAGACAGAGTATTTTTATCCACCAGATTCATACGTCTAAAACAACCTTGTACCAAGTTGGGTCCTAAGTACATTGGACCTTTTCAAATTGTTTCCAGAGTTTGTTCTTCTGCATACCGCCTGGCCTTACCCAAGACTCTCAAGATCCATCCAGTGTTTCATGTCTCCCTACTCAAGCCAGTCATCTACAATCGGTACTCTATCAAGAGTAAACCACCTCCTCCACTTTCCATAGAGGGAACTTCTGAGTTTGAAGTCAGCCAGATTCTCGATTCCAAGCTACGGGGCAATCGGCTGTACTACCTGGTCCATTGGAAGGGTTATCCTATCTCTGAACGATCTTGGGAACCAGCCTCTCATGTTCATGCTCCAGCTCTTGTCAAGTCTTTTCACAAGAAATACCCTGCCAGGCCCGGTCGGGTCCCCCGGAGGGGTCCTTGAGGAGGGGGCACTGTCACGCTCAGCTGCTGGGAAGCTCTGCAGTCCTCTCTGTGTGCTTGATTGACAGGTGTCTGAGCCACCCCTTCCTGATGATGTCACAACCAGGCTTTTTATTCTGGCTTCCTGTTTCTCCAGTGTCCGTTTGTTTGTTAACTTTGAGGCTTCTGTTAGGATTTCGCTGAGGAATCTCTCTAACTGCTACTTTTCTGTTGCCAATCTCTTCAAGGACTTACTATGCTGGATTAACCTTCAACCTCCTGAATACCTGTCTCCAAACAATGCAAGTACTGTTTGTTTTGTGAAACTTTCAAACTTCCTGTTTACCTGCTGCAAACCCTGCATATTCAGACTACTCTGTGTAGTGCAAACTATTCAAATACTGTTATTTCTGTGAATCCTTCAATCTGCATGTTTACCTGTTTCCAAACTCTGCAAATACTATTATTCAGTGTAACCCTTCAAACTGCTGGATATCCTATTGCCAATCTCCACAAGTACTGATTATCTGTGTTAACCTTCAAACTACCAGCTTACCTGTTGCTATCACTGCAAGTTCTGACAACACAGTGTTAGCCTTCAAACTACCTGATTACATGTTATTAATTCTGCAAGTTCTGACTACACAGTGTTTACCCTCAAACTGCCTGATTACCTGTTGCATACTCTGCAAAGACTGTCTACACAGTGTTAACTCTCAAACTGCCTGATTACCTGTTGCATACTCTGCAAAGACTGTCTACACAGTGTTAACCTTCAGACTGCCTGATAACAAATGACCTACTCCTGCATTATTAACTGTTTCCTGTTTTACCCTTCTTCTGTCTGAGTATAAGTGACTATCCCTGCTCTCCTGATTCTGTGGAAGGCATTTCCTGAAACCAGTTCCTTATTCAGAAGTCTATCTGGCTGATATCATGAATTACTTTGGCACAGGCTAACCCTGCTCCATATCGTGAGTACTTTGTTTTTTTGAGGTTGTTGTGGGGTCACGTCCTGGATTAAACTCAGAGTGCAAGGGTGTTGTTTAAGTTCGCCCTTGCATTTGGGTCTACTTCTGGATATTTCCTAACCTGACACTTACTCTAACCTTAACCCTACCCCTAGACCTAACTCTTACTCTAATCTTAACCCTACCCCTAGACATATCCCTTACTTTAGCCTTAACCCTATCCCTAGACCTATCCCTTACTCTAACCTTAAAGCTAGCCTTAGACCTGACCCATACTCTATACTTAACCCTACCCCTAGACCTGTCCCTTACTCTTACCTTAACCCTACCCTCTAGACCTAACCCTCACTCTAGCTTTAACTGCGCGTCTAGACCAGACCTTTACTCTGGCTTTAAACCTACCCCTAGGTGTGAGCCTTACTCTAGCCTTAACCCTACCCTAACCTTAACCCTACCCCTAGACCTAACCTTTTATCTAGACTTAACCCTGTCCCTAGACCTAACCCTTGTGGGTGTGCCAAAATCTATATGTAGTACAGTGTGAGTGTGCTGACTTCTGTATGTAGGATAGTGTTGGTGTGCTAACATATATATGAGGACAGTGTGGGTGTGCTAAAATCTGCAAGTAGGATAGTGTGGGTGTGCTAACATCTGTCTGTAGAATAGTGTGGGTGTGCTAATATCTGCAAGTAGGATAGTGTGGGTGTGCTAATAACTGCGTGTAGGATAGTGTGGGTGTGCTAACATCTGTGTGTAGGATAGTGTAAGTGTGCTAACATCTGTATGTAGGATAGTGTGGGTGTGCTAACATCTGTATGTAGGATAGTGTAAGTGTGCTAACATCTGTATGTAGGATAGTGTGGGTGTGCTAACATCTGCATGTAGGATAGTGTGGGTTTGCTAACATCTGCATGTAGGATGGTGTGAATGTGCCAACATCTGCAAGTAGGATAGTGTGGGTGTGCTAACATCTGTATGTAGGATAGTGTGGGTGTGCTAACATCTGTATGTAGGATAGTGTGGGCGTGCTAACATCTGTATGTAGGATAGTGTGGGTGCGCTAAATACCTCACATAATAGCCTTCCAGGGGGTGAGCAGTAAGATTTATGTTGGATATCGCTTGAGGGTGTGCTAAGCAAGGGTGTGCTAAGCTGAGGGTGTGCTAAGCTGAGGGTGTGCTAAGCTGAGCATGTGCTAAGCAGAGGGTGTGCTAAGCTGAAGGTTTGCTAAACTGAGGGTGTGCTAAGTAAGGGTTTGCTAAGATGATGGTGTGCTAAGCTGAGCGTTTGCTAAGCTGAGGGTGTGCTAAGTAAGGGTTTGCTAAGCTGAGGGTGTGCTAAGCTAGGGTTTGCTAACCTGTAGGTGTGCTAAAAGAGGGTTTGCTAAACTGAGGGTGTGCAAAGGTGAGGGTGTGTAAAGGTGAGGGTGTGCTAAGGTGAGGGTGTAATAAGGTGTGGGTGTGCTAAGGTGAGGGTGTGCTAAGGTGAGGGTGTGCTAAGGTGAGGGTGTGCTAAGCATATAATGAGCAAGCAGTGACATTGGTTATGTAGTTTTGTGCGATACTGTTAATAAGAATGATGGCTTACTTCAGGTGTAAAAAAGCTCCACATTTTACATTGATATTAAGATCATTTCTTAATTTCCCACTTGTAATACTAGTGCAATAAATCTCCTAATAGAGCTTCCTGCATTATCCACTAAAAGTATAGGGTTTGCTAAATAAAGGTTGGGCCAGTTTAAGATGCTTTGATTAAAATACCTCTATAGACAGGTACTTTTGTAATATTATGTTTGATATACCTTACTGTTTTCTTATGCAATTGCTACTGTAATACTGTGCCTTATGTGTTTAACTGGTTCCCTCTTTTGTAAAAATGCCTAATATCTTCTTATTCCTTTTTGCTGCCTTCTGTCTCTATAACAAACTACATTATTCAATTACTCCTTCTCCCTCTCCACCTGCACTGCTCATTAGCCCATCTCTCTTAAACTCACCTTACTTTTGTACTCATGAACTTAACATATTCCTAAACACTCTCTCTCCCTCCTGCACCTTGTCTCAAAAGCAGTCTCACTACTGCAAATCTGTATCTCATCTCATGTCACTCTCCCTCTTGCTTTTACTAACTGCTGGTGACATCTCCCCTAATCCTGGTCCCCAACAACTGCCTAGCCATGCACATCCATGTATACCATCCCACAGACTCAAAAAACAAAACTCTGACAACCTTACTCACTTTCATCTTGCATCAAAAGCCACTTCCCCTTTCACTTGTGCACTTTGGAACTCTCGCTCTGTTTGCAACAAACTCACTTCTATACATGACCTCTTTATCTCCCACTCCCTCAACCTTCTGGCCCTAACAGAAACCTGGCTCTCTCCCCTAGACACAGCATCCACTGCTGCTCTGTCACATGGGGGTCTCCAGTTCAGCCACACTCCTAGGTCTGGTAATAGACAAGGAGGTGGTGTAGGTATTTTACTTTCCTCTCGTTGCACCTTTCAACAAATACATCCCATCTCTTCACTCACATTTTCCTCATTCGAAACCCACATGATTAGCTTATTCTCTCCTTTTTCTATACGTGTTGCAGTCATATACCGTCCTCCTGGCTCCTCAACTCAATTTCTAGATCACTTGGCTGCCTGGCTACCTTATTTCCTTTCCTCAGACACCCATTCCCTCATTCTTGGTGACTTCAACATCCCTCTTGACAATCCCACTGCCTCCTCTGCAAAACAACTTCTGCAACTCACTTCCTCTTTCGGTTTGTCACAATGGACTGATTCTACCACTCACAAAGATGGTCACTCCCTTGACCTGATCTTTAGCTATTGATGTTCCATCTCAAACTTCACAAACTCCCCCTTTACTCTTTCTGACCACCATCTCCTTACTTGCAACATATCATCCCTCCCTACAACTCTCCCTCCTTCTGCTCCTCACACCAAACTTCACAGAAGTATTATGTCATTAGATCAACAACAGCTTTCTAATTCCCTCAAACCTATCCTCTCATCCTTCTCCTCCTTTTCACGCCCTGACCAATCTATCTGCCACTATAATTCCACCCTTACATCCGTCCTTGACAATCTCGCCCCTCTTACCATAGCTCGGAAATCAAACACTCATCCGCAGCCCTGGCATACTTCTCTGACACGATACCTACGCAGATTTTCCCGTACTGCTGAGTGGCACTGGAGAAAATCTAGGAGTTCAGCTGATTTTCAACATTACAAATTTATTTTGAACTCCTACTACTCTGCCCTTAATTTCCATAAGCAACACTACTTCTCTACTCTTATCTCTAATCTTTCTTCAAACCCAAAACGTTTGTTCTCCACTTTCAATACTCTTCTCCGCCCTCCCCCACCTCCTAATACAACGTCTCTGTCAGCTCAAGACTTTGCCAACCACTTCAATAACAAAATCGACTCTATCAGAAATGAAATCAGCTCTCAACATAATTCCATTCTCTCACCCCCTCAAATGCTCTCAATCAACCACAACCCACCTTAAACTTAGCTCATTCTCCCCTGTTACTGAGGAAGAAGTTTCGGCACTTATACTGCGCTCTCACCTCACTACCTGTCCCCTTGACCCTATCCCCTCACAGTTACTCCCCTCCCTCTCTGCCACCCTTACCCCTATACTCACACACACTTTCAACCTCTCCCTCAGCACCGGTATGTTTCCTTCATTGCTGAAACATGCACTGGTCACACCTATCCTCAAAAACCTTCCCTTGATCCTACCTCCCCATCCAACTACCGCCCTATTTCCCTCCTCCCTCTTGCATCAAAGCTTATCGAAAAACTAGCTTATGCACGCCTATCCCATTTCCTTACAATAAACTCCCTCCTTGACCCATTGCAATCTGGATTTCGTCCCCGTCACTCCACAGAGACAGCAATTGTTAAGGTTACCAACGACCTACTTACAGATATAGACCTAGGATCCTCTGTGAAAAATAATAATTATATGAACTTAAAAATTATAAACAGAGTGAGGTGCTGTGTACTTTTTTAATTCTGAAAAGGAACAAAGATTTCAATTCTAGGATTGAAAAAATGTACACTTGTTTAGCAAGGACAAGAGTGCTAAACAAGTGTACATTTTTTCAATCCTAGAATTGAAATCTCTTTGTTCGTACCTTTAGTGTAGCCTTCTCTGGGGCCTCCTCTGCCCCGTCACCACTTTCTGTCGGAGTACCGCAAGGCTCTGTCCTCGGTCCCCTTCTCTTCTCAATCTACATGTCATCACTAGGTTCCCTAATAAAGTCCTACGGTTTACAATATCATTTGTATGCCGATGACACCCAAATCTACTTCTCTGCACCAGACCTTTCTCCTTCCTTGCTAACCGGTGTCACTAACTGTCTTTCTCACATCTCCAACTGGATGTCCTCTCACTACCTCAAGCTAAATCTCTCCAAAACTGAGCTCCTTATTTTCCCCCCTTCTTCTAAACTCTCCACCCCAATCTCTCTATAACTGTTGACAACTCCATCTGTCATGCAACCAGGTGATAATAATAAGTTAAAGTTAGATTTGTAGCTTTTTCCAATATTTAACACATATAGCTTTGAATGTGTTAAGCACTTGGAATAAAGCAGACTTAATATTAGTAATTGAAATGATTTGTATAAGGATATATTACAAAGAAATAATTTTGAGGAGAATGAACCTTCAAGTTTATCACGCACAGTATATGAATTGCCTTAACAGAGACAGGCTGTCTAAAAGGCAAAATAAGACAATATAGGCTCACTAGAGTTAACAGTAAACAAATTAGAAAACGAATGATTGAAAATATAGTTCCGTTATAACTGAGAAGTTATTAAGGTTGCGCTAAATAACAATGCAAGTTACAAGCTGAACTTACTTGAGCCAAAGTCAGTTTTGAGCAGAGGAAGTTTGTACCTGAGCGGAGTCTGGCATGAGACTAAGTCACAGCAGGGAAGCAGCGGTATGGATTATGCAGCATACGCTGAACAGGTCAGACACGGAAGAAGGCTGCAGGAAGCGAGTGCCGTGCGGCTTCAGTGAAACAGCATGTGAGAGGTGTAGAGACTCAGCTGGTAGTCGGAGTAAGATGACGTCAGCGGGTCCGGCTATGGGTTATAGCAATGGATGATTTCCGTATGTGTAGTAAGCTGAAAGAGATTGATACTCGAGACACACTTTAGAAATGAAGGCTTAATCCAAAAAAGGTGATTCACAAAAGGTAGTTAAAGGCTTGAATGATTAGAACTAGAGGAACAGGAAGTTCATCAGAAACACAACTTCAATAATCAAGCATTAACCAGGTGTTTCTGATAGCCTTTTATAGGTTAACAATAAAGGTGGACAGATGAAGGTTTTAAGGTGGAATCATGACACCATCATTACCCCTACCCCGCATGCCCGATGTCTCGGGGTCACATTTGACTCAGATCTTTCTTTCACTCCTCACATTCAGTCATTAGCTAAAGCCTGCCGCTTCCACCTTAAAAACATCTCTAAAATTAGACACTTCCTTACACAAGACACAACTAAGATTTTAATCCACTCTCTCATTCTCTCCCGCCTCGATTACTGCAACTCTGTCCTCTCTGGTCTCCCAACCTACCGCCTAGCTCCTTTACAATCCATAATGAATGCCTCTGCCAGACTCATCTTCCTTACATGTCGCTCTTCATCTGCTGCACCTCTCTGCCAATCTCTTCACTGGCTTCCTCTTGCCTCTAGGATCAAACACAAAATTCTCATTCTCACATACAAAGCCCTCAACTGCACTGCTCCCCCCTATATCTCAGACCTTGTCTCCAGATACTCTCCCTCCCGCCCCCTTCGCTCTGCTCACAACCTCCTACTCTCCTCCTCTCTTGTCACCCCATCACACTCCGGTTTACAGGACTTCTCCAGACTGGCTCCCATCTTGTGGAACTCTCTGCCTCGCTCCACAAGACTCTCTTCTAGTTTTAAAAGCTTCAAGTGCTCCCTAAAGACTCTACTGTTCAGGGATGCATACAACCTACTTTAACCTTTCTTTATACCAGTTCCTCTCCTCCATTGCTATCCCCTGAACCCCCTTAGCATGTAAGCCTAAGAGTCCAGCTGTTTGTTGATCACCTTCTCAAGAGCTGACTACAACAGTGCAACTCTTGGCAGGGCCCTCTGCCCATTTGATCCCTATAATTGTTTTGTTGCACTCCGTCTTTGTTAATAGCGCTGCGGAATCTGTTGGCGCTCTACAAATAACCGATAATAATAATAATAATTATCAATTTTGCTTAGTTTGCTTGATATTTTTTGTTAAAGAATAATCCTAGGTGAGCTCAGGAGCATGCATGTGTCTTTAGCCATCTGGCAGCAGTGTTTATTGTTCTGTTGTATAATGTTGCAAATACTTAAGCCATAGACTGCTAAAGACATGTGCACACTCACTCCTAAGCTACTATCAGCCTACCTAAGTTTACTTTCCAACAAAGGATGCCAAGAGAACAAAGCAAATCTGATAATAAAAGTAAATTTGAAAGTTGTTTGAAATTGCATGCTCTGTCTGAATAATTAATGTTTAATTTTGACTGTACAGTCCCTTTAACTATGTTAACTTATATATAATAGATACCATGGTGTACCCCAAAACCTTTGAACTTAAGTCTTCCACTGTAAGACCTCAACAACCCTTGGGCTTTCTCCTTTCCACAACCTGCTACAGCAAAATCCTCACCTATGGGACCCATAGGTCAGTGCAGTAGGCGGATCCCATGGGTTAGTGTCTAGCAGTGGGTGGGGGGTGTTCCATAGGAATTGCAATGACAATGTGGGAACAATGTTGAAATGGACACAATATAGCTGCAGAAATGTTACCAGAGAGGGGGCAGGATTCTTTTAACTCCTTGGATACTATAATGACCTGCAATAACCCTGACCCTAGCCATAACCCAACCCTTAAAGTGACAGTAAAGTCAGAATTACATTTTCATGATTCACCTAAAGCATCAGCCTAGCTTTAATCCTAACCCTACCTTTAAACCATAACCCTTACTCTAGCTTTAACTCTACCCCTAGACCTAACCCTTACTCTAGCCTTAAATGTAACCCTAGACCTAACCCTTACTCTAGCCTTAACCCTATACCTAGACCTGACCCTTACTCTAGCCTTAACCCTACACCTAGACCTGACCCTTACTCTAACCTTAAACCAACCCCTAGACCTCACTTACGTTAAATGTATCCCTAGACATAACCCTTACTCTAACTTTAACCTTACCTATAGACCTGACCCCAGACCTAATCCTAACTCTAGTCTTAACTGTACACCTTGACCTAAACCTTACTTTAGCCTTAACCCTAGCCCTAGATCTTACCCTTACTCTAGCCTTAACGGCACCCATAGACCTAACCCTTACTCTAACCTTAACCGTATCTATAGACCTGACCTTTACTCTAGCTTTAACTATACCCCTAGGCCTAACCCTTACTCTAACCTTAACCCTACCCCTAGAATTAACCCTTATTCTAGCCTTAACTGCACCTCTAGACCTAACCCTTACTCTAGCCTTAACTGCACCCCTAGACCTAACCCTTACCCTTGCCTTAACTGCACCTCTAGACCTAACCCTTACTCTAGCCTTAACTGCACTCCTAGATCTAACCCTTACTCTAGCCTTAAACCTATCCCTAGACCCAACCCTTACACCAGCATTAACTGTACCCCTAGACTTAACTCTTTCTCTGGCCTTAAGCCTACCCTTAGACCTGACCCTTACTCTAGCCTTAACACTACCACTAACACTTACTCTAACCTTAACCTTACCCCTAGACCTAAACCTTAATCTAACCTTAACCCTACTCATAGATCTAACCAGTGGCATCACTAGGGTTGGTGTCACCCGGTGCGGTAAGTTATGGTGTCACCCCCCCCAGAAAACAGATACACACAAAAACACAGGCACATGCACATACAAACACTCAGACACACTTAAAAACACACTCAGATGCACACACAAACACTCGGAAACACACTCAGACACACACACAAAAACACACACACAAAAACACACACACAAAAACACTGAGACACACACACACAAAAACAATGAGACACACACACACACAAAAAAACTCAGACACGCACACACAAAAACTCAGACACACACATACAAAATATGTAAACTGCACTGCATTAATTATAAAGCTCATGCCTAGAGCTGCTCCCTGGCTCAGCAGAGCATCAAATGAAACATAAACAGAGCACTCTAAAATAAACCACTGAAGAAAAGGTTTAGATGCGCAAACTCTGAAAATTCTGCTCTCTGACTCTGTTCCAAGTCTGTCAGTTCACAACCCCGGGCCGCGTGCCTACTGCTTCTTATGGCCAATCACCTCTGCACTCTGCCCACCCCCAGACCCCCACCCGCCCTCCCCTCCTACCTCTTCAGTGTGCACTTAGTGTACTGTAACCGTACCGGTCTGGTGGGCATCATACGTAGCTCCTTCACTTTAGAGACAGTGTCAGACAGTCATGCGGTCAGGTGCCAGGCATCCCCCTCATGATTTCCCAGTTACCGTTTAGAGAGACAGCACAGCAGTGAGTGACTCCACTGCTCCACACGTCACTGAGCAGTGAGCACAGATAGGCAGGCAGGTTTAGGCCAGCAGTCCCCAGTCCCACTAATATTCACAAATGCCGACCCCTCTAATAAAAAAAATCTATGCATCTCTACAGGTATTTCTTTGAATTTCAATAAAATTAAAAAAAAAAAAAAAAAAAAAGATTTTTTTTGTGAGTGTGCTAACATCTGTATGTAGGATTGTGTGGGTGTGCTAACATCTGCATGTAGGATTGTGTGGGTGTGCTAACATCTGCATGTAGGATAGTGTGGGTGTGCTAACATCTGTATGTAGAATTGTGTGGGTGTGCTAACATCTGCATGTAGGATAGTGTGGGTGTGTTAACATCTGTATGTAGGATAGTGTAGGTGTGCTAACATCTGTATGTATGATAGTGTGGGTGTGCTAACATCTGCATGTAGGATAGTGTGGGTGTGCTAACATCTGTATGTAGGATAGTGTAGGTGTGCTAACATCTGTATGTAGGATAGTGTGGGTGTGCTAACATCTGCATGTAGGATAGTGTGGGTGTGCTAACATCTGTATGTAGGATAGTGTGAGTGTGCTAACATCTGTATGTAGGATAGTGTGAGTGTGCTAACATCTGTATGTAGGATAGTGTAGGTGTGCTAACATCTGTATTTAGGATAGTGTTGATGTGCTAACATCTGCATGTAGGATAGTGTGGGTATGCTAACATCTGTATGTAGGATAGTGTAGGTGTGCTAACATCTGTATGTAGGATAGTGTGGGTGTGCTAACATCTGTATGTAGGATAGTGTGGGTGTGCTAACATCTGTATGTAGGATTTTGTGGGTGTGCTAACATCTGCATGTAGGATAGTGTGGGTGTGCTGACTTCTGTATGTAGGATAGTGTGGGTGTGCTGACTTCTGTATGTAGGATAGTGTGGGTGTGCTAATATCTGCATTTAGGATAGTGTGGGTGTGCTGACTTCTGTATGTAGGATAGTGTGGGTGTGCTAACATCTGTATGTAGGATAGTGTCGGTGTGCTAACATCTGCATATAGGATAGTGGGGGTTTGCTAACATCTGCATAAAGGATAGTGTGGGTGTGCTAACATCTGCATAAAGGATAGTGTGGGTGTGCTAACATCTATTTGTAGGATAGTGTGAGTGTGCTAACATCTGTATGTAGGATAGTGTGAATGTGCTAACATCTGTATGTAGGATAGTGAGGATAGTGTGGGTGTGCTAACATCTGCATGTAGTATAGTGTTGGTGTTCTCACATCTGTATGTAGGATAGTGTTGGTGTGCTAACATCTGTATGTAGGATAGGGAGATTGTGCTAAATACCTCACATAATAGACTTCCAGGGGGTGTGCAGTAAGATTTATGTCGGATATCGCATGAGGGTGTGCTAAGCAAGGGTGTGCTAAGCTGAGGGTGTGCTAAGCAGAGGGTGTACTAAGCTGCAGGTTTGCTAAACTGAGGGTGTGCTAAGCTGAGGGTGTGATAAGAGAGTGTGTGCTAAGCTGAGGGTGGGTTTGCTAACATCTGTATGTAGAATAGTGTGGGTTTGCTAACATCTGCATAAAGGATAGTGTGGGTGTGCTAACATCTGCATGTAGGATAGTGTGAGTGTGCTTACATCTACATGTAGGATAGTGTGGGTGTGCTAACATCTGTATGCAGGATAGTGTGGGTGTGCTAATATCTGCATGTAGGATAGTGTAGGTGTGCTAACATCTGTATGTAGGATTGTGTAGGTGTGCTAATATCTGCATGTAGGATAGTGTGGGTGTGCTAACATCTGCATGTAGGATAGTGTGGGTGTGCTGACTTCTGTATGTAGGATAGTGTGGGTGTGCTGACTTCTGTATGTAGGATAGTGTGGGTGTGCTGACTTCTGTATGTAGGATAGTGTGGGTGTGCTAACATCTGTATGTAGGATAGTGTCGGTGTGCTAACATCTGCATATAGGATAGTGGTGGTTTGCTAACATCTGCATAAAGGATAGTGTGGGTGTGCTAACATCTGCATAAAGGATAGTGTGGGTGTGCTAACATCTATATGTAGGATAGTGTGAGTGTGCTAACATCTGTATGTAGGATAGTGTGAGTGTGCTAACATCTGTATGTAGGATAGTGAGGATAGTGTGGGTGTGCTAACATCTGCATGTAGTATAGTGTTGGTGTTCTCACATCTGTATGTAGGATAGTGTTGGTGTGCTAACATCTGTATGTAGGATAGGGAGATTGTGCTAAATACCTCACATAATAGACTTCCAGGGGGTGTGCAGTAAGATTTATGTCGGATATCGCATGAGGGTGTGCTAAGCAAGGGTGTGCTAAGCTGAGGGTGTGCTAAGCAGAGGGTGTACTAAGCTGAAGGTTTGCTAAGCTGAGGGTATGCTAAGCTGAGGGTGTGATAAGAGAGTGTGTGCTAAGCTGAGGGTGGGTTTGCTAACATCTGTATGTAGAATAGTGTGGGTTTGCTAACATCTGCATAAAGGATAGTGTGGGTGTGCTAACATCTGCATGTAGGATAGTGTGAGTGTGCTAACATCTACATGTAGGATAGTGTGGGTGTGCTAACATCTGTATGCAGGATAGTGTGGGTGTGCTAATATCTGCATGTAGGATAGTGTAGGTGTGCTAACATCTGTATGTAGGATTGTGTAGGTGTGCTAATATCTGCATGTAGGATAGTGTAGGTGTGCTACCATCTGCATGTAGGATAGTGTTGGTGTGCTAACATCTGTATGTAGGATTGTGTAGATGTGCTAACATCTGTATGTAGGATATTGTAGGTGTGCTAACATCTGTATGTAGGATAGTGTTGGTGTGCTAACATCTGCATGTAGGATAGTGTGGGTGTGCTAACATCTGTATGTAGGATAGTGTGGGTGTGCTAATATCTGCATGTAGGATAGTGTAGGTGTGCTACCATCTGCATGTAGGATAGTGTTGGTGTGCTAACATCTGTATGTAGGATAGTGTGTGTGTGCTAACATCTGTATGTAGGATAGTGTAAGTGTGCTAACATCTGTATGTAGGATAGTGTGGGTGTGCTAACATCTGTATGTAGGATAGTGTTGGTGTGCTACCATCTGCATGTAGGATAGTGTTGGTGTGCTAACATCTGTATGTAGGATAGTGTTGATGTGCTACCATCTGCATGTAGGATAGTGTGGGTGTGCTAACATCTGTGTGTAGGATAGTGTGGGTGTGCTGACTTCTGTATGTAGGATAATGCAAGTGTGCTAACATCTGCATGTAGGATAGTGTAAGTGTGCTAACATCTGTATGTAGGATAGTGTAAGTGTGCTAACATCTGTATGTAGGATAGTGTAAGTGTGCTAACATCTGTATGTAGGATAGTGTGGGTGTGCTGACTTCTGTATGTAGGATAGTGTAAGTGTGCTAACATCTGTATGTAGGATAGTGTGGGTGTGCTGACTTCTGTATGTAGGATAGTGTAAGTGTGCTAACATCTGTATGTAGGATAGTGTAAGTGTGCTAACATCTGTATGTAGGATAGTGTAAGTGTGCTAACATCTGTATGTAGGATAGTTGGAGTGTGCTAACATCGGTATGTAGGATAGTGTGGGTGTGCTAACATCTGCATGTAGGATAGTGTGGGTGTGCTAACATCTGTATGTAGGATAGTGTGGCTGTGCTAACATCTGTATGTAGGATAGTGTAAGTGTGCTAACATCTGCATGTAGGATAGTGTAAGTGTGCTAACATCTGTATGTAAGATAGTGTAAGTGTGCTAACATCTGTATGTAGGATAGTGTAAGTGTGCTAACATCTGCATGTAGGATTGTGTTGGTGTGCTAATGTCTGCATGTAGGATAGTGTTGGTGTTCTCACATCTGTATGTAGGATAGTGTGGGTGTGCTGACTTCTGTATGTAGGATAGTGTGGGTGTGCTGACTTCTGTATGTAGGATAGTGTGGGTGTGCTAACATCTGTATGTAGGATAGTGTCGGTGTGCTAACATCTGCATATAGGATAGTGGGGGTTTGCTAACATCTGCATAAAGGATAGTGTGGGTGTGCTAACATCTGCATAAAGGATAGTGTGGGTGTGCTAACATCTATATGTAGGATAGTGTGAGTGTGCTAACATCTGTATGTAGGATAGTGTGAGTGTGCTAACATCTGTATGTAGGATAGTGAGGATAGTGTGGGTGTGCTAACATCTGCATGTAGTATAGTGTTGGTGTTCTCACATCTGTATGTAGGATAGTGTTGGTGTGCTAACATCTGTATGTAGGATAGGGAGATTGTGCTAAATACCTCACATAATAGACTTCCAGGGGGTGTGCAGTAAGATTTATGTCGGATATCGCATGAGGGTGTGCTAAGCAAGGGTGTGCTAAGCTGAGGGTGTGCTAAGCAGAGGGTGTACTAAGCTGAAGGTTTGCTAAACTGAGGGTGTGCTAAGCTGAGGGTGTGATAAGAGAGTGTGTGCTAAGCTGAGGGTGGGTTTGCTAACATCTGTATGTAGAATAGTGTGGGTTTGCTAACATCTGCATAAAGGATAGTGTGGGTGTGCTAACATCTGCATGTAGGATAGTGTGAGTGTGCTAACATCTACATGTAGGATAGTGTGGGTGTGCTAACATCTGTATGCAGGATAGTGTGGGTGTGCTAATATCTGCATGTAGGATAGTGTAGGTGTGCTAACATCTGTATGTAGGATTGTGTAGGTGTGCTAATATCTGCATGTAGGATAGTGTAGGTGTGCTACCATCTGCATGTAGGATAGTGTTGGTGTGCTAACATCTGTATGTAGGATTGTGTAGGTGTGCTAACATCTGTATGTAGGATAGTGTAGGTGTGCTAACATCTGTATGTAGGATAGTGTTGGTGTGCTAACATCTGCATGTAGGATAGTGTGGGTGTGCTAACATCTGTATGTAGGATAGTGTGGGTGTGCTAATATCTGCATGTAGGATAGTGTAGGTGTGCTACCATCTGCATGTAGGATAGTGTTGGTGTGCTAACATCTGTATGTAGGATAGTGTGTGTGTGCTAACATCTGTATGTAGGATAGTGTAAGTGTGCTAACATCTATATGTAGGATAGTGTGGGTGTGCTAACATCTGTATGTAGGATAGTGTTGGTGTGCTACCATCTGCATGTAGGATAGTGTTGGTGTGCTAACATCTGTATGTAGGATAGTGTTGATGTGCTACCATCTGCATGTAGGATAGTGTGGGTGTGCTAACATCTGTGTGTAGGATAGTGTGGGTGTGCTGACTTCTGTATGTAGGATAATGTAAGTGTGCTAACATCTGCATGTAGGATAGTGTAAGTGTGCTAACATCTGTATGTAGGATAGTGTAAGTGTGCTAAAATCTGTATGTAGGATAGTGTAAGTGTGCTAACATCTGTATGTAGGATAGTGTGGGTGTGCTGACTTCTGTATGTAGGATAGTGTAAGTGTGGTAACATCTGTATGTAGGATAGTGTGGGTGTGCTGACTTCTGTATGTAGGATAGTGTAAGTGTGCTAACATCTGTATGTAGGATAGTGTAAGTGTGCTAACATCTGTATGTAGGATAGTTGGAGTGTGCTAACATCGGTATGTAGGATAGTGTGGGTGTGCTAACATCTGCATGTAGGATAGTGTGGGTGTGCTAACATCTGTATGTAGGATAGTGTGGCTGTGCTAACATCTGTATGTAGGATAGTGTAAGTGTGCTAACATCTGCATGTAGGATAGTGTAAGTGTGCTAACATCTGTATGTAAGATAGTGTAAGTGTGCTAACATCTGTATGTAGGATAGTGTAAGTGTGCTAACATCTGCATGTAGGATTGTGTGGGTGTGCTAATGTCTGCATGTAGGATAGTGTTGGTGTTCTCACATCTGTATGTAGGATAGTGTGGGTGTGCTAACATCTGTATGTAGGTTAGTGTTTATGTTCTAACAACTGTATGTAGGATAGTGAGGTTGCGCTAAATACCTCACACAATAGACTTCCAGGGGGTGTGCAGTAAGATTAATGTCGGATATCGCATGAGGGTGTGCTAAGCAAGGGTGTGCTAAGCTGAGGGTGTGCTAAGCAAGGGTGTGCTAAGCTGAGGGTGTGCTAAGATGAAGGTTTGCTAAGCTGAGGGTGTGATAAGCGAGTGTGTGCTAAGCAGTGGGTGTGCTAAGGTGAGAGTGTGCTAAGGTGAGGGTGTGCTAAGCTGAGGGTGTGCTAAGCTGAGAGTGTGCTAAGCTGAGAGTGTGCTAACCTGAGGGTGTGCTAACCTGAGGGTGTGCTAAGGTGAGGGTGTGCTAAGGTGAGGATGTGCTAAGCTGAGAGTGTACTAACCTGAGGGTGTGCTAACCTGAGGGTGTGCTAAGGTGAGGGTGTGCTAAGCTGAGAGTGTGCTGACCTGAGGGTGTGCTAAGGTGAGGGTGTGCTAAGGTGAGGGTGTGCTAAGCTGAGAGTGTACTAACCTGAGGGTGTGCTAAGGTGAGGGTGTGCTAAGGTGAGGGTGTGCTAATCTGAGGGTGTGCTAAGGTGAGGGTGTGCTAAGGTGAGGGTGTGCTAAGGTGAGGGTGTGCTAACGTGAGGGTGTGCTAAGGTGAGGGTGTGCTAAGGTGAGGGTGTGCTAAACTGAGAGTGTGCTAACCTGAGGGTGTGCTAAGGTGAGGGTGTGCTAACCTGAGGGTGTGCTAAAGTGAGGGTGTGCTAAGGTGAGGGTGTGCTAAGGTGAGGGTGTGCTAACCTGAGGGTGTGCTAAGGTGAGGGTGTGCTAACCTGAGGGTGTGCTAACCTGAGGGTGTGCTAAAGTGAGGGTGTGCTAAGGTGAGGGTGTGCTAAGGTGAGGGTGTGCTAAACTGAGGGTGTGCTAAGCTGAGAGTGTGCTAACCTGAGGGTGTGCTAACCTGAGGGTGTGCTAAGGTGAGGGTGTGCTAAGCTGAGAGTGTGCTGACCTGAGGGTGTGCTAAGGTGAGGGTGTGCTAAGGTGAGGGTGTGCTAAGCTGAGAGTGTACTAACCTGAGGGTGTGCTAAGGTGAGGGTGTGCTAAGGTGAGGGTGTGCTAATCTGAGGGTGTGCTAAGGTGAGGGTGTGCTAAGGTGAGGGTGTGCTAAGGTGAGGGTGTGCTAACGTGAGGGTGTGCTAAGGTGAGGGTGTGCTAAGGTGAGGGTGTGCTAAGCTGAGAGTGTGCTAACCTGAGGGTGTGCTAAGGTGAGGGTGTGCTAACCTGAGGGTGTGCTAAAGTGAGGGTGTGCTAAGGTGAGGGTGTGCTAAGGTGAGGGTGTGCTAACCTGAGGGTGTGCTAAGGTGAGGGTGTGCTAACCTGAGGGTGTGCTAACCTGAGGGTGTGCTAAAGTGAGGGTGTGCTAAGGTGAGGGTGTGCTAAGGTGAGGGTGTGCTAAACTGAGGGTGTGCTAAGCTGAGAGTGTGCTAACCTGAGGGTGTGCTAACCTGAGGGTGTGCTAAAGTGAGGGTGTGCTAAGGTGAGGGTGTGCTAAGCAGATAATGAGCAAGCAGTGACATTTGTCATGTAGTTTTGTGCGATACTGTTAATAAGAATGATGGCTTACTTCAGGTGTAAAATAGCTCTACATTTTACATTGGTATTAAGCTCATCTCTTAATTTCCCACTTGTAATACTAGTGCAATAAATGTCCTAATAGACGGCTAGATTTGGAGTTTGGCGGTAGATGGGTTGCTAACGCTACGCGTGGTTTATGTCTAACGCACGGCATTGTTTGACTCCGGTATTTAGAGTTCCAACAATACCTTCACACGCGGAATCCTGCCCGCGTTAGACAGTCTCCCATAGAGATCAATGGAAAAGCAAACAAACACGCTTTTTTCATCTAACACTCGATCTCGCGAGAAATACGCACAGCTCGGTCATATGACGCATACCACATCATGCACAACAATAACACGCCGCAAATGTCACAACAACAATCACTAAACAAAGCACAGAAGCATTACACATTCACAAGCGGGGGGAATTTTAATATAATAAAATACAGGGAATACGCATATACTTTAAGATGCGGAAATACGCAAAATAACAACAAGGAAAATAAAAAAAATACATACACTAGCAAAATAATCGCATTCAATATCACTATATATATTAGGACCAACATACATATACAACACTTCACTAATACCACACCATCGCAAATTCACATTTAAACATAATACTATTGGTCAATGTTATAGAAAACGAGCACTATGACATCATCGCATTCTACACATTCCACAAATACTAACTCAAAATGAGCATGCGCAAATTTACACACCTAATACACATTGCACAAATACTAATTGCTAATAAAGCACACCTGAACACAATTTACAACGCAAATCGGTACATCATTAAACATTTACACAGGGTATATAAGCACCACACAAGCATGGCTTCTTTGACTGTGTTGCTGGTGGGTCTTTGGAGATTGGAGGGTTAAGATTAGAGAGTTTGTGCATTATTGTGAGTGAGTTAGTGTTAGTGTGAGAGAGTCAGTTGTTAGTGTTATCGTGAGTGAGTGGGAGTTAGTGGTAGTGGGAGAGAGTCAGTTAGTGGGAGCGTGAGTGAGTTAGTGGTAGTGGGAGTTAGTGAGAGTTAGTGGTAGTGTGATAGAGTCAGTTAGTGGGAGCGTGAGTTAGTGGGAGTTAGTGAGAGTTAGTGGTAGTGTGATAGAGTCAGTTAGTGGGAGCGTGAGTTAGTGGGAGTTAGTGAGAGTTAGTGGTAGTGTGAGTTAGTGAGAATTAGTAGTAGTGTGAGTTAGTGAGAATTAGCAGTAGTGTGAGTTAGCGAGCGAGTGCTTTTTCTGTACACTTAACACATTTACATGCAAACACATTCAATACATACATACACTTATCAATAACACTACATACACTCCATACCCCATACCCTCTCATACTACACTCCATACCCCATTCCCTGTAGTCCCATTCCCTTTCATCCCATTTACTCTTATCCCATACCCCATCCCATACCCATCCCCTAGTTACATTTAGTTTACATATCCTCCTTTTAGTCTTCTTCTTCATTTTGTTCATTTAAATATTCCTTACCCTCTTTTATTTATATCCCTTTCACACTTTCAGCACTTTTTTTGGTCTTTTTAGTTCTTTATTTTGACCCCCTTTCATTTGATCACACTCACTTTTTGTTTGCTTAGTTGGGGTTTAGTTTAGGGAAGAGATGGAGGGCAGGCAGGGGAGAGGTAGAGGGGGTAGGAGAGGGAGGGGGAGAGGAACAGGGCAGGAAGGGGGGCAGGAAGCGGGGGTGGAAGCGGTGGGTGGACCCACCACTTGGTTCAAGATGAACAAGTGGCTGGGCCCAGTGGCGGGCAGAGTAGGGCTTCACAGTCCGGGAAACAGAGGGCATCGTCACAGGGGAAGGCCAAGGCGACTAGGGAGGCGAGGTTTTCGATAGAGGAGAAGGAGGCCCTCGTAGAAGCCTATATGGCCAGGTATAGGAGGCTGCAGCATCAGAAGACCACCCCGACTGAGAAGAGGAAGCTCTGGCATGAGATAAGGAATGCAGTCAATGCAGTGGGTGGCCGGAACAGAGATATTGACTCTATTAAACATGGGAACCTGCCATTCTCATCTGACGGTAAGCTCATTTAAGAATAAATTCACATACGAATGTATTTCAAGGGACACTATACGCAAACCTTTACTTTCATGATTAAGGTAGAGAATACAATTTTAAACAACATTCCAATTTACTTATATTACCTAATTTGATTCATTCTTTAGATATACTTTAATGAAGAAATAGCCATGCACACGGTGAACCAATCACAGGAGGCAGCTATATTCAGCTACCAATCAGCATCTTCTAAGCATATCTAGATATGCTTTTCAGCAAAGAATATCCAGAGAATGAAGCTAATTAGATAAGAAAAGTACATTAGAAAGTTGATTATAATTGTATGCTTCGAAATCATGAAAGATAAAACATTGGGTTTCATGTCCCTTTAAGGATCAGATTAATGCTATAACGTTGTTTACACGCATTCACAATTACTTTGCGGTTACATCAGTATCTAGGCTATAGGTTAGGTGTGCATTTAAACAGACTGAAAACAAACGCTAAAACATTCAGATTGACCACAGATATCACAAACACGGTTTAGAAAATGCGGAAATCGTATTGATTGTTAGATTTCAAAGTGGATTAATGAGGCTGCATTTGTAATTGTATCGTAAGCTAAGTCATTTAAAGCTTTATTTGGAAATATGCTAATATATACATTTATTTCTTTTTCAAATATACAGAGTCTGGGGAGGAGGCAGCACAGCAAATACAGGCTCCTCCTTTTCCCCGGGATGAGAGTGGTGGGGATGAATCTCCACCTCGGAGGGAAGATGCCCCCCGTGACGAAGAGGCCCCGGAACCAGAGGAAGAGGCCCCGGAACCAGAGGAAGAGGCCCCGGAACCAGAGGAAGAGGCCACGGAACCAGAGGCCCCTCAAGGACCCGCACCCCGCCGTGCACGGGCACCCCGCCAAGCACAACAAGAGGAAATAGCGGAGGTGCAGGTTCTACTAGACTACATAGACCAGATGCGTAACTCCCGGATACAAAATATAGAAGGCCGAAGTAGAATAATTGAAGAGCTCAGTGGCATTCAAGAAGGCCAAACCCAAATCATACACCTCCTTACTAGAATCGAAGAAGGCCAAAACAGAAACTTTAATCTACAACAAGAGATGTTTAATTTCTTCCGGGAGGCACATGCTGGTCTGCCTCCTGGTCCGCCTCCTGCTGCTGGGCCTCCTGCTGCTGGGCCTCCTGCTGCCGGGCCTCCTGCTGCCGGGCCTCCTGCTGCCGGGCCTTCTGCTGCCGGGCCATCTTCTCCTGCCGGGCCATCTTCTCCTGTTGGGCCATCTTCTCCTGCCGGGCCATCTTCTCCTGCCGGGCCATCTTCTCCTGCCGGGCCATCTTCTCTGCCGGGCCATCTTCTCCTGCCGGGCCATCTTCTCCTGCCGGGCCATCTTCTCCTGCCGGCCCATCTTCTCCTGCTGGCCCATCTCCTCCTGCCGGCCCATCTCCTCCTCCTCACCTTGGTCGTCCCAGTACTCTTCCTTCCACTCTTCCCACAACATCTCCAAGGAGAACTCGTTGGAGTCCGCAGTTGCCCCTCCCAGAGCCTCAGCCCTGTGGGAAGAGGGGAAGGAAGAGGAAGTAAGTATTTGTTTTCATGTTTAATGTTTTTGGTATTTAATGTGTAATGGATAGGTATGTGATGATGTGGTTTTCATACACTTGTGGACCACACTCTGTATATAATCTACTTCTATGGGACCGGGTCCATGGAGGCAGATTGTTTGCAGAGTGTGGGTTATAAGTGTGTGAAAACCACATCATCACATACCTATCCTTGTTCATGATATTGATTGGTTTCTGTGATGTGATGTCCAAACTGTTTCCCGAATCACAAACAAAATTACCATTACAATTATCCATGATGGCATATTACTGTTTGAATGCCAATAACACAGCTTAAAGGGACAGTCAGAACATTATTGATTACAAAGAAAACACTGTATTACGCATTATCAAGTTGGAAACAACAAAACATGGAGAAATACGTGTGACTTATGTGCTTACCCTTGTATCTATGCCTATGAAAAATGACCACTTATTTGTTGTTCTGACATAACAACATTTTACACAATCAATGATCAATACATGGTAAAAATGCTGTATGAGCTCAAGGTTTTAGATATACAAATGCTATCCAAATGCCCTCTAGTGGTCAAATTGCATAATGATTACATGCACTCTTCAAGCTCTAAGAAATGAGCACACGAACCTCATAGGTTTAGCTAGCAAATTAAAATAAACACAGACAAATGATTAATTGGTGAGAAACCTTTGATATCATTGATATTACAAAATTGAATTTTTTAATAATGCTAAACATTATTTGTTTGCTAAACTGTCCCTTTAACAAAATTACATATGCTAACATAGAATATTTGCAGATTGTTGGTATATCTACATGTACTTGTTCAAACAATAAATATTGAAAACTGATTTATATTGACGTGTTAAATAAAGTCTATTTTCTTAAAGAGACATTATTGTGTTAATTTCTTTTTACAAAGACATTTGTTTTAACAATGAATATGGTTTAAAGTCCTTTTAGGAGTGGGGGGGAAAAATATGCTAACAATAATATATTTGGAGATTAACCAATGTGGAACTCATACATGATACAAAAATAAACATTTGCATTAAAGGGACAGTATACTATATTTTTAACAGAACTGCATGTAATAGACACTACTATAAACAACAAGATTAACATATACTGATATCAATATTACAAAGCTTTAAACACTTTCGAAGAAAATCGGGTTATCTCTATTGAAAATATAGATGAATCCCCATTACAACCGTAAAACAAGACAATACCACATCATTAACATATGAAAAGACCCTTTACACAAACAGGAGAAAGCTGGAGATGGTACTCACATGAAACTTTGAGGCTTGGCGAGGAGTCTGAAAATTACTTACATTTTATTTGAACAGAAGCAAAATGAGACGTGTATTTGGAAAACAATGGACTATCTAACTAGAGACCAAATAAAATATTTTGATTTATAATGTGAGTGTCTAATGAACCTTTAATAAAATATACAGCGAAATTACATTTAGAAGAAGTCGGCATCATATATTTAGCATATGATAAAGATAAATGCATATTGATTACTTTATTCTAACACAATAGCGCATATTTATGAATTAGATATCTTTAACATTAAACACAACAGTCATTTTTCATAAAAAGGAACATATTGTTGACAAACATATTAAACAACATGGACTATAGAGATTTGCACTTGCCTCGAAATATCTTATGCATGAAAACATTTTGCTTTCGTTCATTTATTCAACCAGACATCCAGCAAAAGAGAATGTGGTGGTCTTTATCAGCTATGGGTCAACAATGTAACATGATGCAAAAAATCCATATTCGCCATGTTTTTAAACTTGTCTTATCATTCACAAACGTGTTTAACGTGCACAAACAAATATTGCGGGAATACGTAATACAATCAGACGTTTTTTTACCTTTGCATGTGACGTCTTAATTAACATGGCGCTTCCTTGATCACATAAGAACGCAATCCAATAAAAGGCGCATTCTTGATCACGTAACAACGCAAACCAAAAAAAGGCGCATCCTTGATCGCGTCAAAACGCCATCCAATAAAAGGTGCATCCTTGATCGCGTAAAAACGTCAGTCAATACAAGGAATCATTGGACAGCCTGGCAGGTGACGTCTTAAGCAACATGGCGCATCCGAGATCGCTGAAAAACCGCAGCAAATACAAGGACTCAGTTGACAGCTTGGCATATCAATAAGAAACGTATTTATATTTTAGTAACTAGTATGTGTCTAGATTGCTATCTAGGAATGTCACGAAATCATGATTCATCTTTTCGGACTTGACTGTCCCTTGAACTATAGCTATGGTGTATATCTTTAACATTTAAAAGATACACATGAGAAATACATATGCCATTGATGTTTTAAGATATGTTTAGATTGTTTTGGAATAACAATAATGACACATGTATTGATCAAACGTGTCATTTATTCAAGTTGAAATATGGTCAGCCTACCTATAGCCATATATGGGAGGAGAAGTATTTTTTTAAAATATTTGGGAAAAAATATTCCTCATCTAAAATATGCGCATTACACACAGAGATTGATTTGGTTACACTTTTACAATAAGATAGAATTGAAAATGAAATACATGTGCTGTCAACATTACAATAAGATTGTTTATTAATAAGATTATATGTCCTTGTTCATGTAAAAAGGACAAAAACGCTTTAGAAATGGAAATCCATTCATTAACAATTGTGCTCACCATCACTTAAAGGGACATGATTTTTATTTTTAAAAAGAGGATACACAGAGACAATACTATTTCAATAAAATGAACACTTTACAGGGATTATATCATTGTATCAATCCTCTGATCATTTGTTAAAGGTGCATCAATTCATGCAGAGTTTATAAATACACACATGGATGTGAAATTTGAAATATACATATATACACAAATAACAATCTATATATACATATATAAAAGAATTACTATGCTAATCATAATCATGCAATGATAAAGCTTTGAGAAAAATATATAAAGACAAATAATAAAATTACATTGGAGATGTTAATCTTAAAGTCATTTACAATTGTATTACATATATGATTCTGGAAAAACCATTATTTTTGATAGGTCCCTTTAAGGATCAACCCGATAAACTAGAGCTTTCAATCAATAAAATGAATAAGGAGGACAAAGAATCGTGCAATGACATGTCTTTTATTAGTATGTCAGAAAACATCAACAACGTTTATAAATAATCTTGTAAAAATAAGGAAAATTTGAGCCATATGACAAGGTAACAGAGTGCATCACAGTCCATGAAGAGAGTTGGCAAGGGCCAGCATAGCCCCATTGGAGCCATATGACAAGGTAACAGAGTGCATCACAGTCCATGAAGAGCGTTGCCAAGGGCCAGCATAGCCCCATTGGAGCCATATGACAAGGTAACAGAGTGCATCACAGTCCATGAAGAGAGTTGCCAAGGGCCAGCATAGCCCCATTGGAGCCATATGACAAGGTAACAGAGAGCATCACAGTCCATGAATAGAGTTGCCAAGGGCCAGCATAGCCCCATTGGAGCCATATGACAAGGTAACAGAGTGCATCACAGTCCATGAAGAGAGTTGGCAAGGGCCAGCATAGCCCCATTGGAGCCATATGACAAGGTAACAGAGTGCATCACAGTCCATGAAGAGAGTTGCCAAGGGCCAGCATAGCCCCATTGGAGCCATATGACAAGGTAACAGAGTGCATCACAGTCCATGAAGAGAGTTGCCAAGGGCCAGCATAGCCCCATTGGAGCCATATGACAAGGTAACAGAGTGCATCACAGTCCATGAAGAGAGTTGGCAAGGGCCAGCATAGCCCCATTGGAGCCATATGACAAGGTAACAGAGTGCATCACAGTCCATGAAGAGAGTTGCCAAGGGCCAGCATAGCCCCATTGGAGCCATATGACAAGGTAACAGAGTGCATCACAGTCCATGAAGAGAGTGGCCAAGGGCCAGCATAGCCCCATTGGAGCCATATGACAAGGTAACAGAGTGCATCACAGTCCATGAAGAGAGTTGCCAAGGGCCAGCATAGCCCCATTGGAGCCATATGACAAGGTAACAGAGTGCATCACAGTCCATGAAGAGAGTTGGCAAGGGCCAGCATAGCCCCATTGGAGCCATATGACAAGGTAACAGAGTGCATCACAGTCCATGAAGAGAGTTGCCAAGGGCCAGCATAGCCCCATTGTAGATATATGACAAGGTTACAGAGTGCATCACAGTCCATGAAGAGAGTTGCCAAGGGCCAGCATAGCCCCATTGTAGATATATGACAAGGTAACAGAGTGCATCACAGTCCATGAAGAGAGTTGCCAAGGGCCAGTATAGCCCCATTGTAGATATATGACAAGGTAACAGAGTGCATCACAGTCCATGAAGAGAGTTGCCAAGGGCCAGCATAGCCCCATTGTAGATATATGACAAGGTAAAAGAGTGCAACAGGCACAACAATAAACAGAAAAAAAGGCCAAATGGCAACCATAAAAAAAACATCAACATGTGGACGGAGGATTCTTATCTGCGCCCTTGGAGCATCTCCAGATCCTCCACTTACTGGTCATCCCCTTCATCGTCCTGTGCATGTCCAGCTCCAGATTCAGGCATTGAATTTAATCGCATGATCTGCCGCAGAGTCAAATACTGAACCTGGAGCTGGGCCTGCATGGTGTCGTTCATCCCTCTCAGGACAGCTGCGTTCCTCAACACGGCCTGCTCTACACGTGCTATACCTTCTAGCATGAGCCATGTTGAGTCACAGCCTAAAATAAAGAATAAATAAAATATTAAGGATAATTACACAACAGAAGAAAAAATAAGCAAAGATACATTATCATCATAAAGACAAATCATTCTTTACATCAATTTGTTGAAATTGATTCTTTTACACATTAAATATGTTATTCAGACAGACCAAAATCATTAAAGGGACAGTTTACTCAAACATGTTGTCCCCTTTAATTGGTTTTCGATGATCCACTTATACAGCTTGAGTGTCTAGAATCTTGTTAAAGGATTTACATTGTACTTACATTAGCAATTTAAATATTTTAATTATACTGTGGTAGGCACACCTATCCTTAAACATTTTGGCGTTGAGGACAAGCTGTGTAAACATAGCAACCTGAAGAAATTACATTCCCACTGGGTTAGACAAGAGATAATGTATCAACATTTGTACATAAATTGTTGGATCCAAGTAGTGGTGATTGGTATATGTAGTGATATCAAATTAAAGGGACACTGAACCTAAATATTTAATTGACTGATTCAGATAGAGCATGACATTACAAATAATAAAAAATTACACATATTCTTTAAATGTTAGAATTCTCTAGCTAGATTTTGAATGAAAGAATGTAGGTTTATAGGGCAGGCCATATTTGTTTATCAACTTTGGTTGTCCCTGCTGATTGATGGATACATTCATCCAACAATAAAGAAATGATGTCCAGACTTATTTTCAATTTAAAATTAATTCTAGGCATTTCTTTGTTTCAATAAAGATAGCAAGAGAATGAAGAATAATTGATAAGAGTAGTAAATTATAAATTTGATTAACATTGCATGCTCTATTTGAATCACAATAGAAACAATTTGCCTTCAGTGTACCTTTAAGTATCTTATAATGTGGATTTTGAATGCTACTTACAGCTGTGCCTGGGAAGGACAATCCGACACCCAGGACAATGAAGGTTGAGACAGGGGGGAGGGATGGGATTGTGTTGGGGAGGGATGGGATTGGGTTGGGGAGGGATGGGATTGGGTTGGGGATGGATGAGCTGCTGCTCCGGGGTAGGCCGTACAGCTGGGGAGTGGTGAGTTGGGGTCTGGGCAGCTGGGGTAGCTGTACGGGCCAAAATACAGGGAGAGCGGCGAAGGGGGACGAAGTGGCGTTTTTTGGGAGGGACAGGATAGGAAAAATGGGAAGGGCCAGCAGGGGTCTGGGCAGGGGCCTGGGCAGGGGTCTGGGCCTGGGCAGGGGTCTGGGCAGGGGTCTGTGACTGGGCAGGGGACTGGGCAGGGGCAGAAAACAGATGACCAGAGGTGGAGGATCCATCTAAAATAAATAATACAAATATATTAACATCTCATACATAATGAAATCAAATCAACGCATTTCAAATTGATTATGTTTTCAATATACTTAGAAGTGTGTTTGAATTTCTAAACAATTATGACATGAGGATATGGTATGCATATAGGCACTCAGATGAATATCAATGACTGTCTGTACAATTATAAAATTATTATTGTGGTTTGGCCTGGAATATGCATGTGACATAATGATGGCATGAATTAGAAATAAAAAAAAAATAAAAAAAAATTGAACAGACAAATAATATTCCTTTTTAAAGTGCAAAAGCTGTAGACTTTTAATGTCTTCAATAAAATGATTTCCAATAAAGCAACATGTTGGAAACATGATAGATATATTTCACATACCATCAGACTTCAAGGGAGCCTCTTCCTCCTCCGTCCCACATGTTAAATCAATCTCTGTAAAACATAACATGTTGTGTACACGTTAAGATCAGATATTATAACATGTTACTGTTGCTCAAAGACACACATCAATGTTGCATTAAAGATATACACACCCAAAGTTATGATTTACATCATTTTGATGGAGCATACAAATGACATTAGATTTGTTATTCTCAATGATTCAGATTTTAGATTTATTGTTTGTATTAATTTTAACATCATAAAAGCATAGTACATAGAACATTTAAGATTTCTCATGTGTGTATCACTTGATGACTGTTGTCAAAAATGAACATGGAAACAAACATATGCTATACATCTTCTGAATAACAAAGGTGTAGACTAAGACATTTTTATTTATTAAGCTTTCAATATTCCAAGAAAATTAATATATAATCAGAGGAGTAAATGATATGTTTGTTTCAAATGTTATGCTTCATCAGAATCATGCTCATAATATTGATTACCAATACACCTTCAATGACATATAAATGAGTCAATGGACTTACCAGAAGACCGCAAAGGCAGCTCTGTGTCAGTGCTGGATTCCTCTGGGCTCCCCACACCAACTCTCTCTATGAATGATATAGATATATATTAGTGAACACATTTGGGATAGCACTAAATCACATCTGTAGCGATTTTTAAGAATAATCAACTTGAAAATGTGAAGAATACAGCAGTCATTATCCAAAAAAATGCTTGATTGAATCAAGGGGATTCTGTTAAAAATGATGCATTGAACATATGTTTAATTTCTGACTATATTATACATCAAACTCATCTCATACAATGCTATTGCATATCTAAATATACCCATTGATCAATGTTCTTAAAAGAATACACACAAATCACATTTTGAATAACAGCTGTTGACAAATATAAACAAAGACATGTGGCACATCGAGCCATTTGTGCAATGTACAGTAATCTTGTTTAGGACACAACACATATTGATCACAATACCAAACCAAATTGATTAGTACAAATATGTAATCATGGTGCTGTTAGAGTATGCTTATATCTATAAAGTAACTCCAACAGTGAATATGTGAATTATATATCAATATTGTCTAATCCAAAGAATGTAAAGATTAATGAATCTATTGTTTATTAAAGGGACACTGACATGATTTATTTCAATCATTGATTTCACTGTTCAAACTGTTCCAAATGATTTAACATTGACTCCTATTATAATTTGAATGTTGCTACATTTTAATCTTAAAGGCAGATAAGCAATATTGGATTCAATAAATATTGTTTGTTGAAGGTATCCACCAATCATCACTAAAAACCCAGGTTGGTCAACCAAAATTGAGCTGCAGATAAACGTACATTCTTGATTTTAAAATACATTTAGCAATAGAATATTTCACATATGATTATAGTATTATATTTAAATGTTGATTAATATTGCATGCTCTATCTGAATGACCCTTTAATATAAAAATATATTGATTTGACAATGTTGGTGTTAATTAATTCTCTACTCCATATGTTGATGTAATGAATGGGATTGAGCATGCAATTCCAATCTAATATGTTATTTAAGGATATCCTAAGACTTATTTAATTTTCATCTATTAAAGGGACATGAAGCTCTAAATGTGTAATTGTATACTTTTTGAAACTATGTACTACTGTTATCTGAACACATGATTTTAACTTTTGTCAAAATGCAAATTTATGCATAAAAAAACAGCCGGATAATACCAGTAATGCATTGTTTAACCTAAACCAAAATCCATTTTTTTTTAGAAGAACTAAAACAATAGACTGAACCAATGTAGCTCATAAAATGTTTAAACAAAACAATAAAATCACGTTTAAAAATCAGTCTATGTAAAATTTAGTTGGCATGTCCCTTAAATGACGCGATCAATTTCAAAAATGGAATCTATATTTTTTAAAATCAAAACATATGCAAAAGTGTGTGTATTTTTAAAAAATGTATACAAATAAGATTAAGCAATACACAAGGGAAGAATATAAATTGGACATTCAATGAATCTTACATTAAAATTAAGACATCCAGAAGAGATGGGATATCTTAAATTCCAAACAAAATCAGAGTAGTCTTACAATGTAATCCTATATTTTTATTTTATTTATTCTTATTTGCAAATATTTTAAAAATCCATTTTGCAGATACATATAAATATTGAACAATGTGGATTTAGTATGTAATGTTCTGTCCATGTTTCTAAGACAAATGTCAATTAAAATGAGACATACCATACTGTGACAAGCCCTGGCTTGAGGATCCAGCACCAACATCCAGATCTGTAATATATTAAATGAGGATTGGATATCATTAATACAAATCATGCCATGTTTAAAATCTTTACATTATTAGCAAATCAATTAAAAACTATTAATCCTTTGGTAGTCCCATGAGTTAATTGTTTCCTCAATTAAATTCATGATAAATATATCCTGTACTCTTATTTTCAATCAGTTGTGTTGTTTACTGTAGCTTTAATTATTTTTTTGTGTTATTTCATTCTCATCAATTGATGGGCATATGTTATAATTTATTTGGATTCTGTTTTTTTTTTTTTTTTTATTATGTATAATATTGAAAATAAGAATACTGTATTCTTCACATATATAATAATTCACATTTCATTTTGACCAACATGTGTCAAGCAATGCCACTTACAGCAAACCCATGTTAACGTGTATGCGCAATTCCATTTTCGCGATCATTGCGCAATGATTCCAAGCGGAATTACGCATCCGTCATTTGACCAACATGTGTCAAGCAATGCCACTTACAGCAAACCCATGTTAATGTGTATGCGCAATTCCATTTTCGCGATCATTGCGCAATGATTCCAAGCGGAATTACGCATCCGTCATTTGACCAACATGTGTCAAGCAAAGCCACTTACAGCAAACCTATGTTAACATGTATGCGCAATTCCATTTTCGCGATCATTGCGCAATGATTCCAAGCGGAATTACGCATCCGTCATTTGACCAACATGTGTCAAGCAATGCCACTTACAGCAAACCCATGTTAACGTGTATGCGCAATTCCATTTTCGCGATCATTGCGCAATGATTCCAAGCGGAATTACGCATCCGTCATTTGACCAACATGTGTCAAGCAATGCCACTTACAGCAAACCCATGTTAACGTGTATGCGCAATTCCATTTTCGCGATCATTGCGCAATGATTCCAAGCGGAATTACGCATCCGTCATTTGACCAACATGTGTCAAGCAATGCGACTTACAGCAAACCCATGTTTACGTGTATGCGCAATTCCATTTTCACGATCATTGCGCAATGATTCCAAGCGGAATTACGCATCCGTCATTTGACCAACATGTGTCAAGCAATGCCACTTACAGCAAACCCATGTTAACGTGTATGCGCAATTCCATTTTCGCTCTGTGACGCATATTCTGTAGAGCGCAATAAACATCATTCCTATTTCATGTGTCACTAATCTAAAATCAGATATCTAAACATCATATGTAGTGTATGTTGTGAGATCTGTATAGGTTTAGTATCTGACTATATACACATTTTTAAAAAAAAAAATCAAATATTAAGATATTATATGAAGTTGGATAGTTACCTGGTTCAGATTCTCCATCAGCTCCTCCCAGGCCACCGGACGGAGAAGCAGCTGCCCTGGCCCCCGCGTCAGGACTTTCAAATCCCGCAGCTGGGAGGGAAGAAGAGGAGGCCGAGGATGGCGAGGATCTAAATCTTTTGGGGACCCGGAGATTGAGGAGCTTGCATAAAGTCACCTCATAAGGGAGTAGGTATAGTTTCCGCAGGGCCTTTCTTTGGCCCCCTCTTTTACGGGCTTGTACCCAGTCCCTTATGAGGTCGACTTTTTTTTCAAGCGCAACCTCATATCTCCGAATCTCCTCATGATTTGATCCTGGCTCCTCTGGACGCCACACACCAATTTAACCGCATTGGTGATAGACTCCCAGAGGGCCTTCTTAACAGGCGCATCTGTCGACCTCCTCTTGTTCCCAAACAGCTGGGGATAAAAGTCCTTGACGGTGTGGACCAGTGCAGCGCTCTCCTGCTTGATGAACCTGGGAGGTTTCATGCCTGCTGGGTTGTAGAATAATATAATAATTATAATAATAATAATATATATATACGCCTGCAGGCATTAGAGAACTGACAAAGATGGCAACGTGTAATGGACTTTTATATGGTGAAGTAAACATGAGATGCACCATGGGACAAGTTATCTGTACATCTGATTGGATAAAAGTTGGAAATATTGTTAGAATGTCTGTGAGACCATCCTGACTCAAGTTGTGTTTGTGTGATGAACTCTGATTGGCCGTTCCTTAATGTTTCATATCTTAGCAACTTCCATACACATACCTCCTGGTGGTGCTGTTACTTCATTTTTCATGTAGAAGTATTTGTAACTCATGGGCCTGTCATGCAGATATGTGTGACGCCGATTTAATATCCGTGATCCGTTAAATATTAATGTTTAAATTCTCTTTAAAATCTAATACTGTCACATTATTAAATGTTGTCGACATTTTTCGGTTTAATAACGGTCTGTTTCTTTAATACAAATACACATTTAATATTGTATGTCTTTATTGTTCATAAAATCAATTTGTTGACTTATTGTGAAGTATTGACATTGCTCTATTAAATGTATTTATAATGCACATTGATTGTGTGCTATTGCGTGACATTAGACTCTAATGTTTAAAGATGCAAATCTGGTGTTTCAAGATCCGTTTCCCACGCCACATTTCTGAATGTTCAAATTCAGGTTATAATGTCAGTAACTTGGATAATCTGTTTATAGATGTTAAACTACAGGTTTGTTTGTTATTAGTAAATAAACCTCGAGCTTGTATTTGTCTGAACTGCTCATATATGTTATTGTGCAATGGCGTCTTTATTTTTAAATAGACATTACAAACAAACAATTGTATCAAATGATCTGTAGAGATAGAAAATTGTTTAGACTTTAAAATGAAAAGCAATTTATCTTTGTATTTAGATATCCTCAACATAAGACATTTAAATGCACATGGTTGAGCCAATCACATAAGGCATCTCTGTGCATCCACCAATCTTCATCTACTGAGCCTATCTCGATATGCTTTTCAAGCAAAGTATGTCAAGATAAGAAGAGAAGTAAATACACTCTTTAAATCTCTTAAAGGGACACTGTCCAAACAAATGCAGCGTTCGTGATTCCGATTGAGCATGAAATGTTAAGCAACTTTATAATTTACTCCAATTCTCAAATGTTAAGAATTATCTTGTTATCTTTCTTTGCAAATCAATAATGATATTTTAGATTACGGACAATTTTTGCAAAAACCTGGGTTGTCCTTGATGATTGTTGGATAAATTAATCCACCCAAAACAAAATAAATTCTGTCCAGAGTACTGAAGCCAATAAATTATCAATTTAATGCCTTATTTTTAAAGTAATGATAGCAACATCACGAGGAACATTGATAATATGAGTCAATTTTTAAAGTTGCTTAAAATAGAATACTCGTTCTGAATGTATAAATCATTAATTTTTTAACTGTCTCCCTTTAAGTATATTTTGAGTTCATGTCCCTTTAAGGAGACATTTCACAATAATGCTTGAAAAATCATAAACCTAGGCACCTTCCTTTTTCAAAATTAGTATAACATATGAGTAAAGCATATTTAGATTAAATTCTGGATTGTTTTACACACTGACTGAAATATATATTGTAATGGATGTATTTCGCAGTCTTCTGCTTCGAGGGACATTAAGCTGTATGTTATTTATGCATTTTGGATAAGATTATAATATTTGAACAACTGAATGTTTTGTTATTCAATCATTAGATTGTAATTATATATAATCTTGGATTAAATACATATCTACATAGGCTATTTTGATGCTGATTGTTGGTTGCACATAGATGCCTTATGTAATTGACTAAGATATGTGCATTGATGTATCTTTTTCTAAGTATATTTCAAGACTGAATGTAATTCTATAGTACTTTATAAATATGTTTAAATTTTTTAATTATTTTTATAAATTCAAGACACAATATACTTTGTGAATGTCCCTTTAAGAACAAAAACATTCGGAATGTTGATTTAACATTGTCGAAAGAAACTAAAGGGGAATGAAAATTATACATAGATATGTGATGTCTAACCCAAGAGGTAAGATTTTAATAAATACATAATATTAATAACTATAATTAAATGTCCCTTTAAATGACTGCACTAGAAAATAAAATCTATTAACATGGCATCCAATAACTAGCTTGTGCAAAATATGAAGTTAAATGACCTACCATTTTTTAATTTAAAAATTATAAATTTAATTAAATAATGTTTTTAGATACCTAAGGAAGATACAAGATCTTATAAAATTAATTTTACATTCAACAACACTGTCACTTTAATGTAAGTGAACCACTTCCCTTCTTAAAAGTGAAACCAAAAACATTTTTGTCAAATTCTGACTACATATCCGAAATTATTTTAACATCGAAGAATTTCACAAGAAAAGCATCGATGGATCTCACTCCCCAATTATTTGAAAAAAAATAGTTTAATTTAATATTCTCTGAATCAGTGGATTTGCTAAAATGAATGCCTAATTTGATCTTATGCATGTGCTTGTCAAATAGACAACTACCAGTCACGGGAGTCAAATTGTTTTTTATTGACAGATTATATGGATATTTATTATAATCTGTTCAAAAGAGGGTATTTAATAATCAAATGTGGATTATTACCATTTAAAAATAATTTAATTTTTTAACAAAAAACAAACAAAAATATATTCCGTGAAGTCATCAGATGACAATCTGAAATGAAAAAACAAAATGTTAATAAGTTAATACACACGTTTTAAAATATTCATAAAATACATTTACAATCATCTTGTGTCTATGCTCTAACTTTGTGCATAATTTGATAAAGATATTTATGATTTGAATTTTTGTATTAAAAACCAAACAAACCATACACCATTATATTGTGTAATAAAAATTAAATTTAAATATCATATTTTCTAATTATACATAATGTATATCAAATTTCAATAATAAATATATATGTATGCTGAACATAAATGTAATATTTCATGTCCATTCAAATACCTCTATATCAACTATAATATGTATTCCTTTTTCTCATTGTGATCCCTAAATATCTAATTATGAACTAAGTATGACTAATGTATGTAAGCTACTAATATTCGACATTCTTGCTGTGATTCTTAACTAGCATGCATTGGTAAACCAACCTGGATAATGCATGGTCTTTGAAAGTCAATTCAGGGGTAAACAGTTGGGGCGCGATCCGATATAGATCGTAGTTTGCGGCGCAAGCGAGGTAACCCGCGTCGCCCGCAGTTTCAGCTCGCAACTCGAGCTATCCAATATTCAGCGCCGTCAGATGCTAAACTGGCGTAAGTCTGAAAAACCGACGAGAAGGCAAAATGTGCGCAAATACACCTTTTAGTCGTCGCAAGTACTTGCGCCTGTATTTTGTTCACGTAAAGTCTCAATAAAGTGCAGTTTTATGCAAATTAGCCTACGACTCGTAAAAAATAACGCCAGTTCTAAGAGATGCGCCACGTAATGACGATATTCAAAATTCATACTTAAACACCTGCGCAGCCGCCATTTCTTTAGTGTGTTTGGTTGGTTCTTGGAGCTACAGCACACTACAGTGAGTAGAGAGATTAGTGGTAAGAGTAGTGAGAAAGGAGCATTTCATTAAGTTAGTTAGGTCGGATTGTTGGATTGTTAAGCCTGTACATTTACTTACACTTTTTTTCATATTGCACACATTTTGCATACACTCATATACAAAATACACAACATTTTTTTTTTTATAACACCTTACACATTTTATTTATCTTTTACAGTTTGAAAGGCTGAGTGTCTGGTTGTGATTGTGTGTGATTGAAGTGGGAGTGAGTGTGAGTGTGTGAGTGTGTGTAGTGTGAGGATGTCAGGGAGAGCTAGGGCTGGGGGGAGGAGGGAAGGGGAGTTGCAGGGAGAGGATTATGGACAGGAGGAGCAGCAGGGTCCCCGTCAGGGAGTGAGCGGAGTGGGGAGAGGGAGAGCCAGAAGGGAGGATAGGAGTGGGGTTGCCCCAAGACCAGGCACACTTAGAAGAGGGATAGAGGGTGCACATGGGGATAGAAGGGGGGAGGAGGGAGAGGACTAAAAAAGGGGAGTGAACCAGGAGCGCTACAGCTAAAGGTGCTAAAAAATATAAGACAATATGTTTGATACTTGGAAATATGACAGGACAATAACGTATCTAAAATGAGACACAATTTAATTGACAAAAATAATAACAAGTAAAAACGGACGTCTCCGTAAATAAAAGTTCTTAAGTTGCCGCCATATAAATATTGCAATAGCAGAAAGAGTTCGTGGTGCAAATAGAAATAGTCCAGTGTACACTTACAATTGCTCTATTCCGTGTTGGTTTGCTAGCAAACAAGGGCTTACCCCAGACCTTCCACTCGATGTTCTCTGTGGGTAAGTTACAGCCGTTAGCGCGATGACGTCCCTTATGTGGGCGCTGTCCCAGACGGGCTCTCTGATTGGACCAAATTCGGAACCAGCCGACAGCGGTAATAGTGACTCTTTTAGCTATGGTATAGCAATCCTCCAGTGACAGATACCTGCTCTTAGTGCTAGATAGCACGCAAGGTACAAAATAAAAGCTGTGAGCGGACTTGATTAGGAGTTCAGAGAGTTAGTTGCAAGTCTTTCCAATAGCTAATTATATTAGCGAATTTGCACAATCCTCAGTGAACACTTTGGTAGCTCCAGCTACAAGTAGTAAATCTTAGTGGTTGTTGCAGTACATCAACGCGTTTCTCCCTTTACAGGGCTTTCTCAAGATGAATGATCTGCAACAGGTGTGTCTCCATTTAAAGGTATAGCTTGCTTCTCATTGGTTATAACACACCTGGGAGTATTACCTAAGGCGGTCTTTAATATTTAAGATGGTATTGGCAAGCAACTATATAGAGAAGAGTAGTCTCTATCACTAATTTTCACAGAGCTCCCTTAAAAATGATCCCTATAGTTAATATTGTGTCTATTTATACAATTATTTTTATTAAAGTTAAGTACTAAAACATTTATTAAAAACAATTAATTAAAAACAATTAATAAGAACATTTATAAAAAACAATAATTAAAAACAGTGAATACTTGGAGCATAGTAAAGATAGTCATATTGTGGGTCTAAATTAATACTATATGTGTAATATAATAAGGTGCAAAAACGTGCATTACATAGCTGCTATTAGTCAAATAAAAATGGGGAAATATCTAGTTCAGAATTTAGACCAGCCGGGAACAGAGTGTTATGTTTATAAATCAATTCAGCCTCTTTGATTTTCAAAAATTTTTCTAAATTCCCCCCCCTCCAATTCTGCTTAACTTGAAGTATACCCCAATACTTTAAATCCTTGGTATTGCCCTTATGTACAGATTTGAAGTGCCTATATAAATTAGTGTCTACTATTCCCTTCTCAATGCATAATAAGTGTTCTCTTATCCTATCTTTGATCATACGCTTAGTCTCCCCAAAATAAAACAAATTACATGTGCATTTAAGAATATAAATTACCCCCTTTGTAGTGCATCTAATGCATTGCTTAATAGTGATTTCTTCTCCTGAATTTGGAATGGTAATAACTTTCCTTTTATCACTATGTGTACATGCCTTGCATGAATAGCAAGGAAAGAAACCTGATATTTTTCCCCCTTGTAAATCTTTTTGTATGAAATTTGGTTTCTGATTTGTCTCACGTGAACTAGGCGCAAGTATTGTTTTAAAATTTTTTGTCTTTTTAAAAATTAATCTGGGTTTGTGAGGGAGTGCATCTCCTAATATTGGGTCAGCTTTTAGGATGGCCCAGTGTTTATTTAAAATTCTTCTCATAATGCCATGATCTACATTGTATTCCGTTATAAATGGGACGTCAATTAAATCTGAGTTCTCTTTGGTTGTCTTTTGTTTATATGTGAGGAGGCTCTTTCTATCAGTGTTCCTTGCTCTTGTTACAGCCCTATTGACAACTTCCTCATCGTATCCCTTATCTCTAAATTTTTCGATTAGGGACTCTATTTGGTATTCAAAGTCTGAAGGTCTAGAGCAATTTTTTCTTACTCTTAGACTTTGGCCTACGGGAATGTTGTCTTTCCACTGCTGGAGATGACAACTTTTAAAATGAATAAAACTGTTAGAGTTAACCTCTTTGAAATGTGTTCTTGTTTCTATGTTTTTGTTAATTGCCATAATTTCTAAATCTAGAAAGACAGCCTTATCTTTGCTGTGATTAAAGGTAAATACAAGACCTTTATCATTAGAGTTCATATCCGAGAACAATTTTAAAAGATTTAATTCAGACCCTCTCCATATCAGCAAGACGTCATCTATGTACCGTCTATAGAGCACGAGGTCCGCGCCATAGTTACCCGATTGGAAGAAAGACTCTTCCCAATTGCCAACAAATAAGTTGGCGTAACTTGGCGCGAACCTCGTGCCCATAGCCGTACCTTCTATTTGTAAGTAGAATTTGTTATTATACATGAAGTAATTATTCTTCAATATAAACAAGATACTTTTTAAATAAAAAATCTTTTTGTTCTGGTCTCATCTCTGAATCTTCATCTAAATATTTTTTAATAGCTACAATCCCTTTATCATGATCAATTACTGTATAAAGAGAAGTAATATCTCCAGTCACTAGAATAAAGTCATCCTCCCAAACAATTTGTTCCAAAATATTTAGGACCTGGGTGGAATCCCTCAAATATGAGTCCAAATTCCTTACATACTTTTGCAGGAAAGTGTCCACATATTGTGAGAGATTGGAGGATAATGCCCCTATGCCCGAAATAATCGGTCTCCCTGGTGGTTGAGTGAGGTTCTTATGTATTTTTGGAAGGAAGTAGAACACCGGGACCCTAGGATGGATAGGGTCCAGGTATTCCACCTCCCTCTCATTTAAAATTCCTGAGTCTCTACCTTCTCTTATAAGCCTTTTTAAAAGGGCAGCAAACTTGTTAGTAGGATTTAGATCAAGTTTTTTATAGGTTTTATTGTCATTCAATAATCTTAAAGATTCCATATCATAATAACTTGTGTCCATAATCACAATCCCGCCGCCCTTGTCGGCGGGCTTAATGGTTATATTATGGTTCTTTTTCAAATTATCCAAAATGATGGTCTCTTTTTTAGTCAAGTTAGTTTTCATAAATTTTGATGGTTTACTACTCTTTAGATCTTTTAAAACCATTTGTTCAAAAGTTTCAAGGTGAGTTCCCTTAGCGGAGACAGGATTAAATGTCGATTTGGATTTTAGGCTGGTATGGATAAACTTATCCTCTTTTATTTTATCTTTAGTCATGGACATTCTTTCAAGGGGACTTTTCATAAAAAATCTTTTAAGGGTGAGGTTCCTAACAAATTAAATTATTTAAACACTTTAAATAAGGATATTTTGAAAACCAAATGGAAGAAATTAGAGAGAGATACTAAAAAACCGGATCAAAATACTAATAGTGAAACTAATTTGAGGGAGTCTAATATCCCTATGGAGAATTGGACAATAGTCAACCATAATAAAAAGAAAGAAAAAAGGAATTACAATTCCTTTAGAACTAACACCTATGATTATAGAGAGAGAGACAATAGGGACTCAAATAGAGATCTTAATAGATCATGGAGACCGAATTACTCAAATCACAATAGAGTATATAATGATAGGTACTATAACTATAGGAACTATAATACATATGATAATAGAAATAATTATCACACTGAAGGCAGATATAATGATTATACTAATTATCCAGATAGAGAGGCACCTCCTCGTATAAATAAACCCATTTGGGACAAGAAAGAAAGATGGGAGACACCTACAAGAAATAGATACTCACCCCTTGTTCATGCAACAGAGAGAACCAGACATAGGGAAGCTGACACTCCTTTTTTAGTAAACAGCCCTCCAAGGGAGGGCACCTCAAAGGATCTTCTGGGAAACAACCAGATAAGTGTATGGGGACAATATCCACAACAACAAAAAAACAAAAAAAGACCTCTAGAGGAACAAGAGGGAGTGGGATCAGCACAAGAGGCAAAGAGAGGGAGATAAAGATAAATGGAGTTTTTAATATCAGTAATACTACACTACAAGATGAGGAAACAAAGATTTTGAGCTATGGTCTCTCTTTTGCCCCGAGTGTTAGATTAAACAAATTCAATACGCATATCCATATAAAGAAATTTGTTAGGAACCTCACCCTTAAAAGATTTTTTATGAAAAGTCCCCTTGAAAGAATGTCCATGACTAAAGATAAAATAAAAGAGGATAAGTTTATCCATACCAGCCTAAAATCCAAATCGACATTTAATCCTGTCTCCGCTAAGGGAACTCACCTTGAAACTTTTGAACAAATGGTTTTAAAAGATCTAAAGAGTAGTAAACCATCAAAATTTATGAAAACTAACTTGACTAAAAAAGAGACCATCATTTTGGATAATTTGAAAAAGAACCATAATATAACCATCAAGCCCGCCGACAAGGGCGGCGGGATTGTGATTATGGACACAAGTTATTATGATATGGAATCTTTAAGATTATTGAATGACAATAAAACCTATAAAAAACTTGATCTAAATCCTACTAACAAGTTTGCTGCCCTTTTAAAAAGGCTTATAAGAGAAGGTAGAGACTCAGGAATTTTAAATGAGAGGGAGGTGGAATACCTGGACCCTATCCATCCTAGGGTCCCGGTGTTCTACTTCCTTCCAAAAATACATAAGAACCTCACTCAACCACCAGGGAGACCGATTATTTCGGGCATAGGGGCATTATCCTCCAATCTCTCACAATATGTGGACACTTTCCTGCAAAAGTATGTAAGGAATTTGGACTCATATTTGAGGGATTCCACCCAGGTCCTAAATATTTTGGAACAAATTGTTTGGGAGGATGACTTTATTCTAGTGACTGGAGATATTACTTCTCTTTATACAGTAATTGATCATGATAAAGGGATTGTAGCTATTAAAAAATATTTAGATGAAGATTCAGAGATGAGACCAGAACAAAAAGATTTTTTATTAAAAAGTATCTTGTTTATATTGAAGAATAATTACTTCATGTATAATAACAAATTCTACTTACAAATAGAAGGTACGGCTATGGGCACGAGGTTCGCGCCAAGTTACGCCAACTTATTTGTTGGCAATTGGGAAGAGTCTTTCTTCCAATCGGGTAACTATGGCGCGGACCTCGTGCTCTATAGACGGTACATAGATGACGTCTTGCTGATATGGAGAGGGTCTGAATTAAATCTTTTAAAATTGTTCTCGGATATGAACTCTAATGATAAAGGTCTTGTATTTACCTTTAATCACAGCAAAGATAAGGCTGTCTTTCTAGATTTAGAAATTATGGCAATTAACAAAAACATAGAAACAAGAACACATTTCAAAGAGGTTAACTCTAACAGTTTTATTTATTTTAAAAGTTGTCATCTCCAGCAGTGGAAAGACAACATTCCCGTAGGCCAAAGTCTAAGAGTAAGAAAAAATTGCTCTAGACCTTCAGACTTTGAATACCAAATAGAGTCCCTAATCGAAAAATTTAGAGATAAGGGATACGATGAGGAAGTTGTCAATAGGGCTGTAACAAGAGCAAGGAACACTGATAGAAAGAGCCTCCTCACATATAAACAAAAGACAACCAAAGAGAACTCAGATTTAATTGACGTCCCATTTATAACGGAATACAATGTAGATCATGGCATTATGAGAAGAATTTTAAATAAACACTGGGCCATCCTAAAATCTGACCCAATATTAGGAGATGCACTCCCTCACAAACCCAGATTAATTTTTAAAAAGACAAAAAATTTTAAAACAATACTTGCACCTAGTTCACGTGAGACAAATCAGAAACCAAATTTCATACAAAAAGATTTACAAGGGGGAAAAATATCAGGTTTCTTTCCTTGCTATTCATGCAAGGCATGTACACATAGTGATAAAAGGAAAGTTATTACCATTCCAAATTCAGGAGAAGAAATCACTATTAAGCAATGCATTAGATGCACTACAAAGGGGGTAATTTATATTCTTAAATGCACATGTAATTTGTTTTATTTTGGGGAGACTAAGCGTATGATCAAAGATAGGATAAGAGAACACTTATTATGCATTGAGAAGGGAATAGTAGACACTAATTTATATAGGCACTTCAAATCTGTACATAAGGGCAATACCAAGGATTTAAAGTATTGGGGTATACTTCAAGTTAAGCAGAATTGGAGGGGGGGGGATTTAGAAAAATTTTTGAAAATCAAAGAGGCTGAATTGATTTATAAACATAACACTCTGTTCCCGGCTGGTCTAAATTCTGAACTAGATATTTCCCCATTTTTATTTGACTAATAGCAGCTATGTAATGCACGTTTTTGCACCTTATTATATTACACATATAGTATTAATTTAGACCCACAATATGACTATCTTTACTATGCTCCAAGTATTCACTGTTTTTAATTATTGTTTTTTATAAATGTTCTTATTAATTGTTTTTAATTAATTGTTTTTAATAAATGTTTTAGTACATAACTTTAATAAAAATAATTGTATAAATAGACACAATATTAACTATAGGGATCATTTTTAAGGGAGCTCTGTGAAAATTAGTGATAGAGACTACTCTTCTCTATATAGTTGCTTGCCAATACCATCTTAAATATTAAAGACCGCCTTAGGTAATACTCCCAGGTGTGTTATAACCAATGAGAAGCAAGCTATACCTTTAAATGGAGACACACCTGTTGCAGATCATTCATCTTGAGAAAGCCCTGTAAAGGGAGAAACGCGTTGATGTACTGCAACAACCACTAAGATTTACTACTTGTAGCTGGAGCTACCAAAGTGTTCACTGAGGATTGTGCAAATTCGCTAATATAATTAGCTATTGGAAAGACTTGCAACTAACTCTCTGAACTCCTAATCAAGTCCGCTCACAGCTTTTATTTTGTACCTTGCGTGCTATCTAGCACTAAGAGCAGGTATCTGTCACTGGAGGATTGCTATACCATAGCTAAAAGAGTCACTATTACCGCTGTCGGCTGGTTCCGAATTTGGTCCAATCAGAGAGCCCGTCTGGGAAAGCGCCCACATAAGGGACGTCATCGCGCTAACGGCTGTAACTTACCCACAGAGAACATCGAGTGGAAGGTCTGGGGTAAGCCCTTGTTTGCTAGCAAACCAACACGGAATAGAGCAATTGTAAGTGTACACTGGACTATTTCTATTTGCACCACAAACTCTTTCTGCTATTGCAATATTTATATGGCGGCAACTTAAGAACTTTTATTTACGGAGACGTCCGTTTTTACTTGTTATTATTTTTGTCAATTAAATTGTGTCTCATTTTAGATACGTTATTGTCCTGTCATATTTCCAAGTATCAAACATATTGTCTTATATTTTTTAGCACCTTTAGCTGTAGCGCTCCTGGTTCACTCCCCTTTTTTAGTCATTTCACTTACCTATTTTGGGAAAACATAGGTATTCTCAGGAGTTTGGTGTGTTCACCCTGCGCTCACTGGTTTTAATATCTTTTGGGAGGAGGGAGAGGATAGGGAGGAACCCACACCAGGGACATCCCAGGGAGGGAGCCAGGCGGCCCAGGACGAGGAGCGTATGAGGTGTCCTAATTTCAGTTTTGCAGAAAACCTCGCTCTAGTCCAGGCTGTCCTGGAGAACCATAATGCACTCTTTGGACAAGAGAAGGGCAAAGGAGTTGCCCGTAGGCGTAAAGATGCTTGGCAGAAGGTGGTGGAGGCCGTCAATGGTGTGTCCCAACAGAGGAGGAATGTGGATGGCCTAAAGAAGAGGTGGAATGATTGTAAGAGGAGAGTCAAGGAGAAGATGGGCCAGGAAGCAATGTCCCAGAGGGCAACAGGAGGTGGGCCTCACTATGAGGCGGAATACAATGAGTGGCAGGAGCTCATTCGTAGGTCCCTGAGCCTCACAGCAGTCCGTGGACTTCCAGGGGCTCGTGACTCAGGGGCTGCAACATCAGCACAGCATGCTGGTGAGTAACATCCCACACACCAGTATTATATGTATTTGAGTTATAACATCCTATATTGTCACACATTCATGTACACAATGAGGAGCATGGTATTTTGCTTACTAACAACAAAATATACAATGAGATTTAACATTAAAGGGACATGAAACACAAATAAGTTTATTTCATTATTCAGATAGAGAATACAGTTTTAAACAACATCCCAATTTACTTCTATTATCTATTTTTCATCATTATTTTCAGAATCTTAGTTTATTAAATATCAATGCACATGGGTGAGGCAATCACACGAGGCATTGATGTGCAGCCACCAATCAGCAGCTTATGAGCCTATCTAGAAATGCATTTCAGCTAAGAATATCAAGATAATGAAGCATATTAGCTAATGGAAGTAAATTACAAGTTTGTTTAAAATTCCATGCTTGGCTAGCTGAATCATGAAAGAATAAATATGGGTTGCATGTCCATTTAATGCTACTTAACACATTGAAAATCATGATATGAGGTGGAATAGTGAAATACTAACATGTCTCAGAGTAACACAGGCCACAAGCCACATGTAGACTTTTCAGTAAATGGACACCATAGTCATCACAACCATAGTGTCACTTAAAGAACACATTTTCTCCATCACTGACATGTACACAGAACTATTGTATGAAGCACATACATGTATACTTTGCATATTAAAACCCATCATATCACAAATCTCAATGTGCACATGCATATTATAGAGTTTGACATGAGAATGTGGATAGGCCCTAGCATGTACATTGTATGCCCACATGGATAGATATCTGACTGTACTAATCCCTCTCATCATTTGACTCCTCCACAGAACCTCCAGTCACCAGGGTGCCTACGCCCATGAATCCTCCAACACCGGATCAAAGTATATCTCCCCCTCAACCACCGGTCCAGAGAATCCAGCACGAGTATGCCAGGCATGACATGGGTTGGACTGCCTCAATTGAGAATCCCAATATTATGCCGCCTGCATTACAGGAGGATACCTGGCAGGAGCCCTGGCCGGAGGATTATTCCTTTGGCTTGGAGGGGGAGCCACGCCAGCCCCGAAGGGTAGATGTCTTTACCCCCCCACAAGAATATCATGCCACTCAAGGATTATACCAGCAGGCTGAGTGGATGCACACCAGCAGCCAATGGGACTATCAGTCCATCCGGACATCTGTACCATCGGCAGCAGTTGGAAGAGCTCCACCAACTGAAATCCATCGCCCTGCACCTCCAGCTCATATTTCTGGGCCTGCACCTCCAGCTGATATTCCTGGGCCTGCACCTCCAGCTGATATTCCTGGGCCTGCAACTCCAGCTGATATTCCTGGGCCTGCACCTCCAGCTGATATTCCGGTGGCTGCACCTCCAGCTGATATTCCGGTGGCTGCACCTCCAGCTGATATTCCGGTGGCTGCACCTCCAGCTGAGATTCCGGTGGCTGCACCTCCAGCTGAGATTCCGGTGGCTGCACCTCCAGCTGCGGATCAAGAAATGGAACCAGTGCCTATTGTCCCTGCTGGGGAAGAGCCCATGGATCCACTGAGTCCCGCCATGGGTGAGGAATACATATCCCTACAGAGGAGGCAAACATTGACGTGTGAGAGTCTAACGTCAACCTGTGAAAGAATGCAGAGGGACCAACGCAGGTTCCATAAGAGCCAACAGCGTTTACAACAGCGATCCATTGAGCTGCAAAGGGACATGGCAGCATCTGTAACAGCTATGGTACAAAACCAATCACAAATGCTGCGAGTCATTTCGGACATGCAAATACAGAGTGACCACAGATAGAGGGAACAGAACCAACTGTTGGGTGTGTTGGTGGAGCATTTCACCCACCAGCAGGACATCGCCTCAAGCATCTCGTCTGTGACCAGCACTCCTACTGGATCCATACAACCCAGGAGAGGCAGAAGACCCTCTCCAGGCACCTCATCTAAGAGGCCTAAAAGAAAATAAATATTATTCTATTTCATCAAAAATCTTGTCCTCTGTTATTTACCATATAATTGTCATCCACATCCATGTGAGGTGTGTTTTAGTACAGTAATATTGGTAAAACATATAATAATACCTGTGTTGACATGGACCAAAAAGGTATTATTATAATGTTTCTGACATATTCCTGCTCAATAAACCACATCACATGGTTGTGTCTCAACGGTACATATAGTAATATTCACTTCTAAGATGTACATCAAGGTTTCTCACATCCAATACAAATTTACACGTTGGTATATATAACTAATAATGTATTTAAAGAAGGTGTGAACATAAGGTATAAATATAGATTATCCTCATTCTTAATGATAGTGAACTAAACATGAATGAAACAAATGAGAAATATACAGTAATTAGGGTTGTTAAAGGGACATGAAAGCAAATTTTTTTCCTTCATGATTTTGAAAGAGAAGACAATTATAAAAAACTTAATAATTTTCTTCTATTATTTATGTTGCTTCATTCTATTGATATTCTTTGCTGAAAAGCATATCTAGATATGCTTGGTAGCTGCTGATTAGTAGCTGTATATAGATGCCTCCTGCGATTGTTTCACTGTGTGCATTGCTATGTCTTCATTAAAGTATATCTAAAGAATAAATGAAAATAGGTAATTGATTTAAATTTTAAGGTTTTTACAAATTATATTCTCTATCCTTAATCATGAAAGAATATGTTTGGGTATAGTGTCCCTTTAAGGGAAGGGGGTTGGGATGTAGTAGTTTCACTTACATGCAGTGGAAATCCAAAGTTTGAAATTCTGCAAGACATGATATATACACATGCAATGGTTGGTGAGGTACTGTCAAACATCATAATACATGTGAATGTTACGGTTTACTGTACTTATGAATAAGTAACTTACAGGTGAAGTATTCCCGGATGACATAATCCCTCACTTCATTCCCCCTCAGTGTCCCCCTGTCCACATCCTCAGGTACAGGAACCAGCTGCTGCTGCTGCTCTGGGTCAATGTCCCCCAACAAACGTGTGTCCACAGCAATGTTGTGTAGAATACAGCAAGCATTGACAATGGAACACACTTTGTTGGGGTTATACTGTAGTGCTCCGCCTGTAACATCCAGACACCTGAACCTGGTTTTTAATAGGCCAAAGCTCCTTTCAGTGACATTCCTTGTTCTTATGTGTGCCTCCTGGTACCTGAGTTGTGGCTCTGTAATGGGGTGCACCAAGGGGGTTAATAGCCATGGTCTGCAGCCGTACCCTGCGTCACCTGTCATGTAACATATGTGTTTGGATTACTACAGGTACATCATGTGCTTTAAAGGGACACAACATGAATCTCATATAAAAGATAGATTTAATAAAAAACATAATTTATGTAAGAACTTACCTGATAAATTCATTTCTTTCATATTAGCAAGAGTCCATGAGCTAGTGACGTATGGGATATACATTCCTACCAGGAGGGGCAAAGTTTCCCAAACCTTAAATGCCTATAAATACACCCCTCACCACACCCACAATTCAGTTTAATGAATAGCCAAGAAGTGGGGTGATAAGAAAAAAGTGCGAAAGCATATAAAATAAGGAATTGGAATAATTGTGCTTTATACAAAAAAATCATAACCACCACAAAAAAGGGTGGGCCTCATGGACTCTTGCTAATATGAAAGAAATGAATTTATCAGGTAAGTTCTTACATAAATTATGTTTTCTTTCATGTAATTAGCAAGAGTCCATGAGCTAGTGACGTATGGGATAATGACTACCCAAGATGTGGATCTTTCCACACAAGAGTCACTAGAGAGGGAGGGATAAAATAAAGACAGCCAATTCCTGCTGAAAATAATCCACACCCAAAATAAAGTTTAATGAAAAACATAAGCAGAAGATTCAAACTGAAACCGCTGCCTGAAGTACTTTTCTACCAAAAACTGCTTCAGAAGAAGAAAATACAACAAAATGGTAGAATTTGGTAAAAGTATGCAAAGAGGACCAAGTTGCCGCTTTGCAAATCTGATCAACCGAAGCTTCATTCCTAAACGCCCAGGAAGTAGAAACTGACCTAGTAGAATGAGCTGTAATCCTATGAGGCGGAGTCTTACCCGACTCAACATAGGCAAGATGAATCAAAGATTTCAACCAAGATGCCAAAGAAATGGCAGAAGTTTTCTGGCCTTTCTAAAACCGGAAAAGATAACAAATAAACTAGAAGTCTTTCGGAAAGACTTAGTAGCTTCAACATAATATTTCAAAGCTCTAATAACATCCAAAGAATGCAACGATTTCTCCTTAGAAATCTTAGGATTAGGACATAATGAAGGAACCACAATGTCTCTACTAATGTTGTTGGAATTCACAACTTAGGTAAAAATTCAAAAGAAGTTCGCAACACCGCCTTATCCTGATGAAAAATCAGAAAAGGAGACTCACAAGAAAGAGCAGATAATTCAGAAACTCTTCTGGCAGAAGAGATGGCCAAAAGGAACAAAACTTTCCAAGAAAGTAATTTAACATCCAATGAATGCATAGGTTCAAATGGAGGAGCTTGAAGAGCCCCCAGAACCAAATTCAAACTCCAAGGAGGAGAAATTGACTTAATGACAGGCTTTATACGAACCAAAGCTTGTACAAAACAATGAATATCAGGAAGAATAGCAATCTTTCTGTGAAAAAGAACAGAAAGAGCAGAGATTTGACCTTTCAAGGAACTTGCGGACAAACCCTTATCTAAACCATCCTGAAGAAACTGTAATATTCTCGGTATTCTAAAAGAATGCCAAGAAAAATGATGAGAAAGACACCAAGAAATATAAGTCTTCCAGACTCTATAATATATCTCTCTGGATACAGATTTACGAGCCTGTAACATAGTATTAATCACAGAGTCAGAGAAACCTCTTTGACCAAGAATCAAGCGTTCAATCTCCATACCTTTAAATTTAAGGATTTCAGATCCTGATGGAAAAAAGGACCTTGAGACAAAAGGTCTGGTCTTAACGGAAGAGTCCACGGTTGGCAAGAGGCCATCCGGACAAGATCCGCATACTAAAACCTGTGAGGCCATGCCGGAGCTACCAGCAGAACAAACGAGCATTCCTTCAGAATCTTGGAGATTACTCTTGGAAGAAGAACTAGAGGCGGAAAGATATAGGCAGGATGATACTTCCAAGGAAGTGATAATGCATCCACTGCCTCCGCCTGAGGATCCCGGGATCTGGACAGATACCTGGGAAGTTTCTTGTTTAGATGAGAAACCATCAGATCTATTTCTGGAAGTTCCCACATTTGAACAATCTGAAGAAATACCTCTGGGTGAAGAGACCATTCGCCCGGATGCAACGTTTGGCGACTGAGATAATCCGCTTTCCAATTGTCCATACCTGGGATATGAACCGCAGAGATTAGACAGGAGCTGGATTCCGCCCAAACCAAAATTCGAGATACTTCTTTCATAGCCAGAGGACTGTGAGTCCCTCCTTGATGATTGATGTATGCCACAGTTGTGACATTGTCTATCTGAAAACAAATGAACAACTCTCTCTTCAGAAGAGGCCAAGACTGAAGAGCTCTGAAAATTGCACGGAGTTCCAAAATATTGATCGGAAATCTCACCTCCTGAGATTCCCAAACCCCTTGTGCCGTCAGATACCGCCACACAGCTCCCCAACCTGTAAGACTTGCATCTATTGAGATTATAGTCCAGGTCGGAAGAACAAAGAAGCCCCCTGAACTAAACGATGGCGATCTGTCCACCATGTCAGAGAGTGTCATAAAATCGGTTTAAAGATATTAATTGAGATATCTTTGAGTAATCCCTGCACCATTGGTTCAGCATACAGAGCTGAAGAGGTCGCATGTGAAAACGAGCAAAGGAGATCGCATCTGATGCGGCAGTCCTAAGACCCAACATTTCCATGCATAAGGCTACCAAAGGGAATGATTGTGACTGAAGGTTTTGACAAGCTGATATCAATGTTAAACTTCTCTTGTCTGACAAGGACAGAGTCATAGACACTGAATTTATCTAGAAACCTAAAAAGGTTACCCTTGTCTGAGGAATCAATGAACTGATTGGTAAATTGATCCTCCAACCATGAACTTGAAGAAACAACACAAGTCGATACGTATGAGATTCTTCGAAAATGAGAAGACTGAGCAAGTACCAAGATATCGTCCAAATAAGGAAATACCAAAACCCTATTCTCTGACTACAGAAAGAAGGGCACCGAGAACCTTTGAAAAAAATTCTTGGAACTGAGGCTAGGCCAAACGGTAGAGCCACAAAACTGGTAATGCTTGTCTAAAAAGAGAATCTCAGACACTAAAAGTGATCTGGATGAATCGTAATATGCAGATACACATCCTGTAAATCTATTGTAGACATATAATGCCCTTGCTAAACAAAAGGCAGGATAGTCCTACAGTAACCATCTTGAATGTTGGTATCCTAACATAACGATTCAATAATGATAGATCCGGAACTGGTCTGAAGGAATTGACCTTCTTTGGTACAATGAAGAGATAAAATAAAACCCCAGCCCCTGTTCCAGAACTGGAACTGGCATAAATACTCCAGCCAACTCTAGATCTGAAACACATTTCAGAAATGCTGAGCCTTTGCTGTGTTAACTGGGACACGGGAAAGAAAAGAATCTCTTAGCAGGAGGCCTTAACTTGAAGCCAATTCTGTACCTTTCTGAAACAATGTTTCTGAAACCAGAGATTAAGAACGGAATTGATCCAAATTTCTTTGAAGAAAACGTAATCTGCCCCATACCAGCTGAGCTGGAATAAGGGCCGCACCTTCATAGGTATTTATGAGCTGGCTATAGGTTTCTATAAGGCTTGGACATATTCCAAACTGAAATAGTTTCTAAACTGATACCGCTCCTGAGGATGAAGGATCAGGCTTTTGTTCCTTGTTGTGAGGAAAGGAACGAAAATGATTATTTACCCTGGAAAGAAAGGGAAAGCAAAGTTGACTTAGAAGACATGTCAGTATTCCAAGTTTAATCCATAAAGCTTTTCTAGCTAAAATAGCTAGAGACATATACCTGACATCAACTCTAATGATATCAAAAGATGGTATCACCAATAAAATTATTAGCATGTTATAGAATAATAATAATGCTATAAAATTATGATCTGTTACTTGTTGCGCTAAAGCTTCTAACCAAAAAGTTGAAGCTGCAGCAACATCCGCTAAAAATATAGCAGGTCTAAGAAGATTACCTGAACATAAGTAAGCTTTTCTTAGAAAGGATTCAATTTTCCTATCTAAAGGATCCTTAAATGAAGTACTATCTGCCGTAGGAATAGTAGTACATTAGCAGGAGTAGAGACAGCCCCATAACCTTAGGGATTTTTGTCCCAAAAAACTCTAATCTGTCAGATGGCACAGGATATAATTTGCTTAAACGTCTAGAAGGAGTAAATAAATTACCCAAATTATTCCATTCCCTGGAAATTACTTCAGAAATAGCATCAGGGAGATAAAACACTTCTGGAATAACTACAGGAGATTTAAAAACCTTATTTAAACGTTTACATTTAGTATCAAGAGGACCAGAATCCTCTATATCTAATGCAAATAACACTTCTTTAAGTAAAGAACGAATAAATTCCATCTTGAACAAATACAAAGATTTATCAGCATCAACCTCTGAGACAGAAACCTCTGAACCAGAAGAACCATTATCAGTATCAGAATGATGATGTTCATTTAAAAATTCATCTGAAAAAAGAGAAGTTTTAAAAAGACTTTTATGTATACTAGAAGGAGAAATAACAGACATAGCCTTCTTAATGGATTTAAAAAATAAAATCTCTTATGTTATCAGGAACATTCTGAAAATTAGATGTTGACGGAACAGCAACAGGTAATGTAACAGTACTAAAGGAAATTTTATCTGCATTAATAAGTTTGACATGACATGCAATACAAACAACAGCTGGAGAAACAGATACCAAAAGTTTATAGCAGATACACTTAGCTTGGTAGCTCCAGCACTGTGCAGTGATTTTCCTGAAGTATCTTCTGACTCAGTTGCAACGTGGAACATCTTGCAATATGTAAAAGAAAAAAACAACATATAAAGCAAAATTGATCAAATTCCTTAAATGACAGTTTCAGGAATGGGAAAAAAATGCCAGTGAACAAGCTTCTAGCAACCAGAAGCAATAAATAATGAGACTTAAATAATGTGGAGACAAAAATGACGCCCATATTTTTTAGCGCCAAAAAAGACGCCCACATTATTTGGCGCCTAAATGCTTTTGGCGCCAAAAATGACGCCACATCCGGAACGCCGACATTTTTGACGCAAAAAAACGTCAAAAAATGACGCAACTTCCGGCGACACGTATGACGCCGGAAACAGAAAAATTTTTTTGCGCCAAAAAAGTCTGCGCCAAGAATGACGCAATAAAATGAAGCATTTTCTGCCCCCGCGAGCCTAACAGCCCAAAGGAAAAAAGTCAAATTTTTTAAGGTAAGAAAAAATGATTGAAACAAATGCATTTATCCCAAATATGAAACTGACTGTCTGAAAAATAAGGAATGTTGAACATTCTGAGTCAAGGCAAATAAATGTTTGAATACATATATTTAGAACTTTATAAATAAAGTGCCCAACCATAGCTTAGAGTGTCACAGAAAATAAGATTTACTTACCCCAGGACACTCATCTACATGTTTGTAGAAAGCCAAACCAGTACTGAAACGAGAATCAGCAGAGGTAATGGTATATATAAGAGTATATCGTCGATCTGAAAAGGGAGGTAAGAGATGAATCTCTACGACCGATAACAGAGAACCTATGAAATAGACCCCGTAGAAGGAGATCACTGCATTCAAATAGGCAATACTCTCCTCACATCCCTCTGACATTCACTGCACGCTGAGAGGAAAACCGGGCTCCAACTTGCTGCGGAGCGCATATCAACGTAGAATCTAGCACAAACTTACTTCACCACCTCCATCGGAGGCAAAGTTTGTAAAACTGAATTGTGGGTGTGGTGAGGGGTGTATTTATAGGCATTTAAGGTTTGGGAAACTTTGCCCCTCCTGGTAGGAATGTGTATCCCATACGTCACTAGCTCATGGACTCTTGCTAATTACATGAAAGAAACATTAAATTTGTGCATTATAAGCAATCTACTTTTATGCCAGTATTAGTCTAGACAAAAAAACTATTTTAAAGGACCAGTCAACACAGTAGATTTTCATTATCAAAAAATGCTAGGTAACAAGACAATGCAATAGCACTTAGTCTAATATCAAAGTTATTTTTTATTACAATTTAAAGTGTTATGTATTTTGAAAATCCACCTGTACCATGTGACATCCATCAGCCATTCACATATGCATACACACTTATTCTTGCACATGGTCAGTAGGAGCTGGTGACTCAAAAATATAAAGTATACAAATAAAGTGCACATTTTGTTAATGGAAGTTATTAGGATAGTTTATTAAAATTAAAAGGCCTATCTGAATAATGGAAGTGCAATTTATACTAGACTGTCCATTTAATAAGAACCTGCAATTGTTAGCAGCTTGATAATTTACTTAGATTAGATCATTTTCTCCATTCTATAGATAACTTTTGATGACAAGCATATTAGATATGCTCAATAGCTGCTGATTGGTGGCTGCACATAGAAGCCTCATATGATTGGCTCATATATGTGAATTTATATTTTTTTAAAATAAGATATATAAAGAATAAATACAGTGAGATAATAGAAGTGAATTGTAATGCTGTTTAACATTGTATTCTCTATCTGAAACATGAGATTAAAATATGTGTTTAGTGTCCCTTTATTAGAAATATACAGACAGAATGAAGGTACTCACCAAGCAGCCATCCTCCCGAAAGTGTTCCATTTTCAAACATATTGAATAAGGAGGTCTGGCGCAGGATGTAGGAATCATGTGCACTACCTGGAAAGCCTGCATACACATGTAAGAATTTCAGATTGGTATCGCAGACCATCTGGCAATTCAATGAGTGAAACCCTTTCCTGTTAATATAGAGGATTGTCTCCTCATGTGGGGCCACAATACGCACATGTGTGCAATCAATTGCCCCCATGACATTAGGAATACCCCCCAGTCGATAGAAGCCTTGTTTAAGACGGTTCCATTCCTGGGGGGTACGGGGGAAATGAATGTATCGTTGTGTCTGGTTATCTAGAGCAGTCAGAACCTCCCCTAGAATCCTGGAGAAGGTAGACTGCGCTAGGCCAGACACAAGCCCCTCTGTTGACTGGTATGAGCCAGTTGCCAGGAAGTGTACAACACACAACAGCTTCTGCATACCAGTCAGAGCTCGGTTCCTATACGCTTGAGGGTCAATATCATCCTTCAAGACCTCAAATAGGTTAATGAGGCTTGCAGATGTCAAGCGATATTTTTCCCTGACCTCCACTTCTGTCATCCCAAACAGGGTGACCCTAACCCTGTGTACCCTTGGTGCTCTTCCCCTCTGCTGATGCCTTCGTCTTATAGGCCCTGCTGGCCTATGGGCAGCTGCAGCAACAGCAGCATGGGGAGCACCAGGAACAGGGACAACAGCAGGAGGAGCAGGGAGGGCAGCAGCAGCAGCTGGAGCAGGGACAGCTACAGCACCATGACCAGGGACCTCAGCAGCAGGGATACCATCCAAAACAGGGGCTTGTAGGGGTTCCAGCACCCCTTGTGCCCCACGACGCTGTCTGACTCTAAATGCAATATACTGCAAGGGAAACATGGTGGCTAATGAGGGTGTGCATTTGCAGGTGTTTTAAGGCTGCAGGTGAGAGGTTGTGCTGTTTGTGATTGGTTTGACACACTTGCAGGGGCAGGAATAATAAATGCTTTTAAGAGGTTAACTATTTGTGAACAAGCTGCTGCTATGTATATTGTTAGGCATGCATTTGTTAGGCCTTCTGAGAGTTACGTTGGTTTCTAAGTCAGTGCAAGGGTTCCTGCGCCTTCAATTTGTGCCGAGCTGAGAATGGAGTAGATTTTGTGAAATCTGCGCGCGTAAGTCCTTACGCCGTATATTGGATAGCAAATTGCGCGTGTTTTGTATGTCAGTCTATGGTCCACAATACGCACATGTGTGCAATCAATTGCCCCCATGACATTAGGAATACCCCCCAGTCGGGCGACGATTTTTATCGGATGGACCCCCTGATCTTCAATAGGTGTCTTATTCATCATTTCCAAAATAGAGGACTGTGAAATACCATCTAAAAATTAGAAATTAATCTAAGTGTCTGATTGTGATCCCTAAATATCTAATTATGACTAATGTATGTAAGCTACTAAGATTCAACATTCTTGCTGTGATTCTTAACTAGCATGCATTGGTAAACCAACCTGGATAATGCATGGTCTTTGAAAGTCAATTCAGAGGTAAACAGTTGATCTTCAATAGGTGTCTTATTCATCATTTCAAAAATAGAGGACTGTGAAATACCATCTAAAAATTAGAAAATAATCTAAGTGTCTGATTGTGATCCCTAAATATCTAATTATGACTAATGTATGTAAGCTACTAAGATTCAACATTCTTGCTGTGATTCTTAACTAGCATGCATTGGTAAACCAACCTGGATAATGCATGGTCTTTGAAAGTCAATTCAGGGGTAAACAGTTGATCTTCAATAGGTGTCTTATTCATCATTTCAAAAATAGAGGACTGTGAAATACTATCTAAAAATTAGAAATTAATCTAAGTGTCTGATTTTCCTTAAATATCTAATTATGACTAATGTATGTAAGCTACTAAGATTCAACATTCTTGCTGTGATTCTTAACTAGCATGCATTGGTAAACCAACCTGGATAATGCATGGTCTTTGAAAGTCAATTCAGGGGTAAACAGTTGATCTTCAATAGGTGTCTTATTCATCATTTCAAAAATAGAGGACTGTGAAATACCATCTAAAAATTAGAAAATAATCTAAGTGTCTGATTGTGATCCCTAAATATCTAATTATGACTAATGTATGTAAGCTACTAAGATTCAACATTCTTGCTGTGATTCTTAACTAGCATGCATTGGTAAACCAACCTGGATAATGCATGGTCTTTGAAAGTCAATTCAGGGGTAAACAGTTGATCTTCAATAGGTGTCTTATTCATCATTTCAAAAATAGGGGACTGTGAAATACCATCTAAAAATTAGAAAATAATCTAAGTGTCTCCAATAGGATACCTCCACAGCCTTATTCTATCAAATAGTTGGCACTTACCATGTGAACATGTCTTTGTATGGTATTCAAGGTCAGCAGATTTGAAAGATAATGCCAGACATGATCCCATTGGTATTCTTCAATTTCAATCTTGTATTTTTCCACTGTCAGTCTGGGAATTCTTCACTGTCATTCTTCGAATTCTTCCCTTTCAGTCTTTACATGAAGTCATCTCCCTAATGGCATACATTTTTTAAAGAAAACTACTACTACAAGTGTGTGAATCAGTTCTGTAGCACTCTCCCACCCCCCCATTTCTGAATCAATTTCTGTCACTAGCTTACTAAGCGTGTGTATCATCTTGTGTTATGTTCTATCAAGTGTGAAGATGAGTCATATTGAGCAGAACGAACCTCTAATGTGTGACATTGAACCATAGTCATGCTAGAGGATAGTTATTCTAGAGGATCCCTTTCTGAGTATTTACATTTTAAGTAATGTGTAAACTAAATACTAGTTTAGAAAATGTATGCCATATGATGTATTTGTGTACAATTCATGCCAGCAACAGTCCATACATTTATACTTACCAGCTGATGTCCTCTTTAAAAACCAGGTGGCAAAGACTCGCTACAGGACCCAATGCACAGAGCATCACCTATATTAATAAATTAAACACATTTTTAGCATTTGATGAACAATCCTAACATGTTTGCACAATTCTCTACTTGTCATTTCCCTAGAGTTCACATCTATTGACAATACTCCAGTCTAACTTCTATTATTTACCGTCTAAAGTGGCGGTTGATGATGTCTGCTCTGACATCGAGCCCCTCGTCCCGGAATGGCCCCTCTAGAACAGGATCATCCTCCTCATCTCTGAGGAGGTTTTGGTGCGCCTGGACGCCCTGCAGCATCCCAGCCCGCTGTGCAATATTATGCAGGGCACTACAGGCTATAACGATCTTAGCCACCTTCTTTGGGTTATACTGGAGGGCTCCTCCCGACCTGTCCAGGCACCTGAACCTCATCTTCAGGAGCCCGAACATCCGTTCAACCACTGCCCTTGTTCTCTTATGAGCCCTATTGTAGCGCTCCTCAGACACATCAGTCGGGCTACGCAAGGGGGTAATAAGCCAAGGCCGGCTCATGTACCCAGAATCACCTATAAATTAAGAACAGAACATAATTCAAACTGAATCCTCAAAATTGTTTTTCGATTCTAAAAAAAGTTTGTGTACACGATAATCCACTAACAAATGTTTATTTTTTAAAAGAATAATCTAGTTCAATATTATTCTCTATCTTCCCATTTCAGCTAAGACATGCTACATATGCGTATTTCGCCTAAACCAGACCTTGTGTAAAATACCAACTAAATGGTTACATAGCATTCTCTATCTGAGCATTTAAGGTAAGACATGCTACATATCTGCATTGAACTAAAAGTAGACATTAGCGGAAAGAGACAATGACATGGTTAAATGGCATTTGCTAATATCTTCCCATTTCAGCTAAGACATGCTACATATGTGTATTTCGCCTAAACCAGACTTTGTGTAAAATACCAACTAAATGGTTATATAGCATTCTCTATCTGAGCATTTAAGGTAAGACATGCTACATATCTGCATTGAACTAAAAGTAGACATTAGCGGAAAGAGACAATGACATGGTTAAATTGCTTTTGCTAATATCTTCCCATTTCAGCTAAGACATGCTACATATGCATATTTCTCCTAAACCAGACCTTGTGTAAAATGGAAACGAAATGGTTACATTGCATTCTCTATCTGAGCATTTAAGGTAAGACATGCTACATATCTGCATTGAACTAAAACTAGACATTAGCGGAAAGAGACAATGACATGGTTAAATTGCATTAGCTAATATCTTCCCATTTCGGCTAAGACATGCTACATATGCGTATTTCTCCTAAACCAGACCTTGTGTAAAATGGAAACGAAATGGTTACATTGCATTCTCTATCTGAGCATTTAAGGTAAGACATGCTACATATCTGCATTGAACTAAAACTAGACATTAGCGGAAAGAGACAATGACATGGTTAAATTGCATTAGCTAATATCTTCCCATTTCAGCTAAGACATGCTACATATGCGTATTTCTCCTAAACTAGACCTTGTGTAAAATGGAAACATTGCATTCTCTATCTGAGCATTTAAGGTAAGACATGCTACATATCTGCATTGAACTAAAACTAGACATTAGCGGAAAGAGACAATGACATGGTTAAATTGCATCCTATAGATGAACATTACGCTAACATTTTAAAACTACAGTGGCAATTGTCTAACTAATTAACCATGTTGTGCACAAATACTCACCAACGAGATAACCAGGGGGCATTTGTCTTTCCTCAAACGGTCTCCACAGGGACGACTGAGCGAGGATGCGGGCATCATGACAAGCTCCTGCAAAATTCGCACACACATGCATAATCCTCATCTGTGCGTCACAAACATACTGCACGTTGAGGCTATGAAAATGTTTGCGATTTCTGAAGGGCAAGTCATCAATTGGAGCACGCAGCACAATGTGGGTACAATCTATGGCTCCCAAGACATTGGGCAATTGAGCAATATCAAAGAATTCCCGCTTCAGGCGCCTCCAATCACCATCATTTTGTGGGAATCCTATGTAATGCTTACTGATCCGTACCATGGCGTCCAGAAAGTTATCAAACACCACAGAGAATGTACCATGAGCCAGGCCATGCATGTACATTTCTCCGGATTGAAAACTCCCGGAGGCCAGGACGTAAAGACAACTTAGCATCTTACTCATGCCGGGAACAGCAGTCCTTATTCTTATACGTGGCTCCAAATGAGGTTTAAGAAGATCGTAAAGGCCAATGAGCTGTTCGCGATTGAGCCGATACTTATCATAAACCTCAAAGTCGCTCATGTTTTCCAAGGTGGGTCTCACCCTGTAGACACGAGGACCTCGAACCAGACGACCCCTTCGTCTCAGTCTGAGCTGCCGAGGCTGCCTGATTCGATCAACAGCTAGTTCGCCAATAGCAGCACCAGCAGCGTCTACCATGTCATCGTCATCCATCTTTCAAAACAGCGTAACAAGGTATGCACTTGATCTGATGTGGATCACAAGTGATGCATTGGCCATGTTGTTTGGGGGATTTATAGTACAATTAGTCCAATGGTAGTGAGTTTGTAATGATTGCTGATTGTATTCACTTGTTTGTATGTGAGCGGCGCGAATGCTTTCACAGTGGGCGTTTTTTTTTTTGTTTGCTGAAATGTTTTTTTCCCCCAATGAATCTCAATGTGAAAGTGTCAAATATCACACATACAGTGCATGTTTGTAATGTTTGTTCATATGCGTAATCAATATTTCTTAAACGCGATCTTATAGTAACAAGCACACGTCCAGGCTAACATGAATGAAAGTGCATAGTTGTGTATAATGTGCATCGAATGTGATCGATCAATGTTGCTGCAACATTGTTTGAAAACGATAAAGTAACATCTGTCATCTGTAGTATTGTATATATAAGTGATTGCCGAGCTGTCAATATTGTACGCTTCCCTTTCAAATCGCAATAATAATTCAGAACTTCCCGTCTGCCATCTGTAGTATTGTATATATAAGTGATTGCCGAGCAGTCAATATTGTATGCGTCCCTTTAAAATCGCAATAATAATTCTGAACTTCCCGTCTGCCATCTGTAGTATTGTATATATAAGTGATTGCCGAGCTGTCAATATTGTATGCGTCCCATTAAAATGGCACTAATACTGAAGAACTTCCGGCTGTCATCTGTAGTATTGTATATATAAGTGATTGCCGAGCTGTCAATATTGTACGCGTCCCTTTCAAATCGCAATAATAATTCAGAACTTCCCGTCTGCCATCTGTAGTATTGTATATATAAGTGATTGCCGAGCTGTCAATATTGTATGCGTCCCTTTAAAATCGCAATAATAATTCCGAACTTCCCGTCTGCCATCTGTAGTATTGTATATATAAGTGATTGCCGAGCTGTCAATATTGTATGCGCCCCATTAAAATCTCACTAATACTGAATAACTTCCGGCTGTCATCTGTAGTATTGTATATATAAGTGATTGCCGAGCTGTCAATATTGTATGCGTCCCATTAAAATGGCACTAATACTGAATAACTTCCGGCTGTCATCTGTAGTATTGTATATATAAGTGACTTGCGAGCTGACAATATTTATTAATTGTCCCATTCAAATCTCCCTAATAATGCTGTTATTTACGTATATGTTGTATTGTAGTATTGAGTGTTAAAGTTCAGAAAGGGGCGGTACAGTCGTGAATCTGTAATGTGTATGGTTGAATCTTCTAATGACGTCATCATATTATTAACCTGCCTATGTAGTTCTGAAATCCTCATTGTGTTGTTGTATTGCGCTACATTGTTATTGTGTGCTGAATAAAATATAAATGTGTGCTTTGTGGTTGCGTGATGGGTGATGCGTGTTATGTACATCTACGTATATATTGTGATTGTGTCCCACATATGCTGACTTCTATATAGCGGTCTGGCATTGTTGTTCCTTCCCATAAAGTGACATCTGTAATCTGGTGTAATGATGTTCTTCTTGTACGTAATTCCTAATGGTTTATTGTGATGGAATCATGATGTTAAAAGTACAGTAAAATCCATATGTTCTGTTTTGTGATTCCTAGAAAGAATGGAATGTGTTTTTCCCCCATCATTTGAATGCACATGTATGAGTGTATGGTAAAAGTAATGTATGTGCATCCATGACTGATCATGTGTTAAGCCTATGTAGATATGCAGTTGCTGCAAGCATATGAGTTGAATAAATGAAATGCAATAATAAAGGTAAATGAGAGGTGTTTCCCATTGAGTACTGTTTGTGAATCCTGAAATGTTTTAATGATTTTTTTTGTCCGTTTAAATGTGATTTTTTTTTGCTAAAAAAGTTTGTTACTAGTGATGTTGATTTTTAGTTGATGTAATGTAAAAGTATGAAACAATTTAATGCTGTTGTGAATATTCAATAAGTACAATCCATAAGTCCACCATAGGGAAATAGTCATTTCTTGATCTATTTATCATAGCTGGGTCTAACGCAGAAAAGCATGTTTTTTTTCCTATTTCTAGCGCTGGTATTTGGAGTTTTTAGGTCTACGCTATTTGCGTGCGTTATGGAAATCTGTGTTTCGCGTGCACGAGCACGTCTTCCCCATAGAAGTCAATGGAGGCTCTAAATTTTGTTATTTTTTTTTTCAAAGACTGGTTTTCCTCGTAAAGTGAGTGACGTCATGAGCTTTTGTGAAAAAGTAGCTAAATCGTGTTCATTTTGTAATAAATAACTTTTTTGTGTATGTAATGTGGTGTATATTGTTTGTATGCATCGATGAGTGTATGTTTGTGATAATCTTATTAGTTAGATGTAGCTATATGAGGGTCTTTTCCCGTGTGTCAATGTAAGTCAATGGCAAAATGGATTTGTGTTGTTTTTTTTCTAACACCCGAGATCTCGCAACTTTGATCCTTTGTATTTAGATGAAAATTATTAAATCATAAAAATAAATATAGTGTAGTGTTTGTATGAGTGTAAGTGTAGTTTGTGTAATATTTGTTTTGTGATTCGTGGATGTTTATTTTGTCGGTATATGTTAACTACTGGGTTTGAGCTGTCGGTAGAGATTTGAGCGTTGGGAGATTTTTGAGTGTCGGTAACTGAACTCTAAATACCGGAGTCTGTAAAAAACAAGCGTTAGGAGCCTCTAACGCTGGTTTTTATGGCTAACGCCCAACTCTAAATCTAGGCCAGAGTTTCCTGCATTATCCACTAAAAGTATAGGGTGTGCTAAATAAAAGTTTGGCCATTTTAAGATGCTTTGAATAAAATATTTAGGGCTAGATAACAAGTGGTGCAGTATTTTGCATTTTCACTATAGCGAAAGCTCCACTAGGATTTTCATTTTTGTGTTAGTCGGGTTGCGCAGGTATTACAAGTTGTTTTTTATCCAGCGGTAACCTGACTTGCGCAAAAAGTGGAAATTTGAAAATCGCGACCGCTTTCAAGCTTTCCCCCATAGAAGTCAATGGAGAAAAAAAGTTTAAAAAAACCCTACTCTCTTGCACAAACACCACATATATAACCCGCCATGAAATTATAAATATTTCATTTTCCAATGTTTTTTACGTAATGGAATATGTTCACTTTATTCATAAAGAAATATTTCTACACATATACATACATTAATATATGTAAGAACTTACCTGATAAATTCATTTATTTCATGGTGGCGAGAGTCCACCAACTTGCTACTGCTGGAATATACATTCCTACCAGGTGGGGGCAAAGTTTCCTAAACCTCAAATGCCTATAAATACACCTCCCACCTCACTCATATCTCAGTTTAACGTATAGTCAAGTTGGTGAGGTGTATAAGGAGTAAAAGCACAAAAAAGAGCAATAGGATAAATAATGTGCATTATACAAAAAAATGGGTGGGCCTCGTGGACTCTCGCCACCATGAAAGAAATGAATTTATCAAATAAGTTCTTACATAAATTATGTTTTCTTTCATATAGGTGGCGAGAGTCCACAAGTTTGTTACTTATGGGATATAATACCCAAGATGTGGAAGTCCACGAGTAACAATAAAGAGAGGGATAAAATGAAAAACAACTATTTTCGCTGAGAAATTAAATCCAAAAAATAATTAAGTTTTTTTTTAAATTAAAAAAACTTAAATTATAGGCAATAGAATCAAACTGAGACAGCTGCCTGAAGAACCGTTCTACCAAAAGCTGCTTCTGAAGAAGCAAAAATATAAACATTGGAAAATTTAGCAAAGGTGTGCAAAGAAGACCAAGTGGCTGCTTTGCAGATTCGATCAACTGAAGTTTCATTCTTGAAAGCCCAAGATGTGGCAACTGATCTTGTAGAATGCGCTGTAATTCTCTGAGGTGGAGACTGGCCCGCCTCCAAATAAGCTTTGTAAATTAGAAGTTTCAGATGCTAAAGAAATGGCAGAGGTTTTCTGATCTTTTCTAGAACCACAAAAAATAACAAATATACTAGCAGTCTGTCTGAAATCCTTAGTAGCATCAACATAATATTTCAAAGTTCTTACCACATCCAAAGAATGCAAAGATCTTTCAAGAGTATTCTTAGGATTAGGACACAAGGAAGGAACAATAATTTCCCTATTAATGTTGTTAGAATTCACAATGTTAGGCAATAATTTGAAAGAAGTCCACAAAACTGCTTTATCTTGATGAAAAATCAGATAAGGAGACTTATAAGAGACAGCAGACAATTCAGAAACTCTTCTAGCAGAAGAAATTTCCAATAGAAATAACACTTTCCAAGAAAGTAATTTAATGTCCAAAGAATGCATAGGCTAAAAAGAAGGAGCCTACAAAGTCTTTAAAACCAAATTAAGACTCCAAGGAGGAGAAATATATTTAATAAGATGCTTAATTTGAATCAAAGCCTGGACAAAACAGTGAATATCAGGAAGATTAGCAAGAGAGCAGAGATTTGTCCTTTCAAAGTATTGGCAGACAAACCCTTATCCAAACCATCCTGAAGGAACTGGAGAATCCTAGGAATTCGAAAGGAATGCCAGGAAAAATCATGTGTAGAACACCAAGAAATATAGGTTTTCTAAACCTTGTGGTAAATTTTCCTTGAAACCGGCTTAAGGGCCTGAATCATAGTTTTAATCACGGAGTCAGAGTAAACATTTAAATTCTATACCATCAAATTTAGAGATTTGAGATCTGGATGGAAGAACGGGCCTGGAGACAGAAGGTTTCGTCTTAGAGGAAGAGGCCAAGGCTGGCAACTGGACATTCAGACAAGGTCCACATACCAAATCCTGTGAGGCCATGCTGGTGCTATTAGAAACACACAAGATTGTTCAATTATGATCTTTAAGATCACTCTTGGAAAAAGAACCAGAGGGGGAACAATGTAAGCAGGCTGGTAAGACCAGGGAACTGCTATAGCATCCATCATTTCCGCCTGAGGATCCCTGGACCTGGAAAGGTACCTGTGAAGTTTTTTGTTCAGACGAGAGGCCATCAGCTCTATCTCTGGAGAACCCTACATCTGTACAATTCAAAATAATACATCTGGATGGAGAGACCACTCCCCTGTATGTAGAGATTGCCAGCTAACATATGAGGATATGAATCACAGTGATTAGACAGGAATTGGATTCCGGAATGTCTGCGAGATTCTTCTTTCATAGCTAGGGAACTGTGAGTTCCCCCTTGATGATTGACATATGCAGCTTTAGTGATATTGTCTGTCTGAAAATGAATATAAGGTTCCCTATTCAATAGAGGCTGAACCTGAAGAGCTCTGAAGAAAGCACAGAGGTCCAAAATATTAATAAGTAACCTTGCCACTCGAGGATTCCAAACTCCTTGTGCTGTTAGAGACCCACATACAGCTCCCCAACCTGTAAGACTTGCATTTGTGGTGATCACAAACCAGGTAGGGCGAACAAAGGAGGCCCCTTGAATAATAAAGTGGTGGTTTAGCCACCAAGTCAGAAAGAGTTGAGTGTTGGGATTTAAGGATATCAATTGTGATATCCGAGTGTAATCCCTGCACCAGTGGTGCAACATGCAAAACTGAAGAGGTCTCATGTGAAAACAAGCAAAGGGGATTTTGTCTGATGCTGCAATTATGAGACCTAAAACTTTCATGCACATAGCCTCTGAAGGGAATGATAGAGACTGAAGGTTGAGACAAGCTGAAACCAATCTCAATCGTCTCTTTTCTGTTAGGGATAGAGTCATGGACACTGAATCTATCTGGAAACCTAAAAAGGTGACCTTTGTCTGAGGAATCAAGAAACACTTTGGTAAATTGATGCTCCAACCATGTCTTCGAAGAAACGACAATAGCTGTGTCGTGAGAGATTCTGCTAAATGAAAAGATTGCGCTAGTACCATGATACCATGCAAATTAGGAAACACTGCAATACCCTGCTTTCTGATAACAGATAGAAGGGCACCGAGAACCTTTGAGAATATTCTTGGAGCTGTTGAAAGGCCAAATGGAAGAGCGATGAATTGGTAATGCTTTTCTAGAAATGAGAATCTCAGAAATTGATAATGATCTGGGTGGATTGCGATTTGAAGATAAGCATCTTGTATATCTATTGTGGACATAAATTAAACTTGCTGAACAAAAGGCAGAATAGTCCTTATAGTCACCATCTTGAAAGTTGGGACTCTTAGAAATCGATTTAAAGTTTTCAGATCCAAAATTGGTCTGAACAAATTTTCCTTCTTTGGGACAATGAAAAGATTTGAATAAAAATCCAACCACTGTTCCTGAAGAGGAACTGAAACAAGAGTTTCTGAAACATTTCAGAAATGCTTGGGCTTTTACTGTTTTTTTGGTACAGAGAGAAAAGAATCTTCCCATTGGAGACCTTATTTTATATCCAATTCAATACCCCTGAGAAATTATATTCTGAATTCACTGATTTTGGACATATTCTGCCCAAAATTCTTAAAATAGGTTTAGTCTGCCCCCCACCAGAAGAACTGGATTGGGGGCCACACCTTCATGCAGGCTTAGGGGCTGGATTCAGTTTCTTATATGGCTTGGATTTATTCCAATTTGGAGATGGTCTCCAATTAGAGCCAGAGGCTTTAGGGGAGGGAGGAGTTTTCTGTTCTCTATTCTGATGAAAGGAACCAAAATGATTAGTAGCTTTACATTTTCCCTTAGATTTTTTTGTTTTGGGGAAGAAAAACTCCCTTTCCCCCGTAATAGTGGAAATTAAAGAATCCAATTGAGAACCAAAAAGGTTTTTACCTTGAAAATAGAGAAACAGTAATCTTGTTTTAGACACCATTTTAGCATTCCAAGTTTTAAGCCATAATAATAGAATCTAGTCATAATAGCTAAAGACATAGATTTGACGTAGATTTTCATAACATCAAAAATAGCATCACAAAGAAAATAATTCGCGTGTTGAAGTAAAAGAATAATGTTAGACAATTTAGGGTCTGAAGACAACTGCTGAGCTAAACTGTCTAACCAAAAAGTAGAAGCAGCAGCAACATCAGCTATATATATATATATATATATATATATACTGATTCCCAAAGTTCAAAATCAGCAACAGGCAAAGGATACAATGTTTTAAACCAAGATGAAGGGTTAAAAGAGCTACCAGGTTTAGACAATTCTTTAGCAACCACATTAGAGATAGCATCTGGAATAGGAAAATCTTCAGGTGTAATAACAGTAGTCTTAAACACAGAATTTAAACAATTTAAACCCCTCAATACAAAAAGTAAATAAAATGTATGTCTCTGATATAGGATCTTATATGCAAATAGTGAAAGACAGCACCTCTCTTTTCCTTTCTGGGGCACAGGAAAGGGTTAGCCAAACCCCAATATGTATTCAAAAGAAGTAGTTTTCCAGCCTCCAGTTAAATTTAAAAGACCTTTATTAATTTCTTACAGGGTCCATCATATCAACCAACAACATTTCAAACCTATTCCAGGTTCTTAATCATGTCTATTGAATAGTGTACAGGTGTGTCTTTTATACCTGTCCAATCTTCTATCAGTTTGCACAATAGTGCCATCTTGTGGTTAAAATTTAAAATTACATGTGATAAATAAGTTTTTAGATTTATTGGTTTTTATTCTTTTCTTTGTGATTAGAATATAATTTTCTAAGTCCTTATATTTATCACATGAAATGTTAAAACCAAATTACTATATATACAATTAAAACCTATACACATAATAATATCAGAATCAATATGCTACTACAGATATGTGCTACAATTTTTAGAAAAATAATGACCATTCAAAATCTTTGTTCAGACCTTCAGGTATCATTGTGTTTAATTTATTTATCCAATACATCTCCCTTCTTTTAAGCATTTGGTCCCTGTCACCTCCCCTCCTGGGTCTGTCAACTTGTTCAATTACTTGAAATCTAAGTTGACTGATGTTATGACCCATGGAGAGGAAGTGACAGGAAACAGGAGCTTCCAGATTTTTGTTCCTAATGTTGGATTTATGTTCAGTGATTCTAGTTCTTACTTCCCTGCTTGTTTCTCCTATATAAATTCTGGCACACGGACATTTGATGAGATATATAGCGTATGTGCTTCTGCATGTCAAATATTTCTTTATTGGGAATTTAGTTCCCTTAGTGGGATGAAAAAATTCCTTCCCTTTTATTATTGAACTGCAGTGGCTACAATGTAAGCAAGGGTAACAACCTCTATTGTCTGATCCTATTGTTGTTTGTGAATTTTTCTTTTTGCTACCTATATCTGCCCTTACCAATAAGTCTCTCAAGTTCTTCGTTTTTTTGTAAGCTACCATAGGTATATTTTTAAATTCTTCAACCTGGGGATTACAGTCTTTCAATATGTGCCAGTGTTTATTTATAATGTGTGATATCTTTGTTCCTAAAGAATTGTATTGAGTAATAAGTATCATTCTGTTTTCTTGTGTCTTCTTTTTTATATTGTCTTTTTGATTTTTACAGTATTCTAATTGTTTTGTGACTAATTCTTCTGGATACCCTCTTCTTTTGAATTTTTCTGCCATTTCTGTTAGTCTGTTACTATTCTTTTTACTCTTTTAAATTGGCCTTGGGGTATTGCTTCTATTGTCTTTTTTGAATGAAAACTGTCATATTGTAATACTTTATTTTTGTCTGTTGGTTTTACATATAGATCGGTTTTCAAAAAACCTTGTTCTTTATACACAAAAGTGTCTAAAAAAGCTACTCCTGTTTCCTCCATGTTGAGTGTGAATTTGAGACCAGCGACAGATGTGTTGAGATGTTGTACAAATTGCAATAGGCTACCAGTGTCACCCCACCATATGCCAAATATGTCATCCACAAATCTCCACCATGCTGCACCATTTTGTAAAAATAATGGATGTGAATATACAAATTTCTCTTCTATGTGGGACATAAAAATGTTGGCATATGTTGGGGCAACACTGGAGCCCATTGCAGTACCTTGCTTCTGCAGATAAAAGGTGTCTTGAAATAAAAAGTAATTTTGATATAATACTTTCAAATTGAATGAGATACAAACCAATTCTAAAGCCAATACTATAGTTAATAGCAATACTGAGTTGCACTGCAATATAGAAAATACAGAGGATGATTTGGTTCACAATATTTCGAATTACACCTTGCCAGAAATAGAAAATGCAATTTTAAATAAAGGTTTATCATACTGTTTACCAAACACACATGATGAATTCATCATAGAACAAGATTTAGAGAGGTTTTTCAGGAAATTGAAACTTAAAGTACATTTTTCCACGCTTAAAAATATGATAGAAACACCTATAACAATTAAGATTGATGATAAAAAAAGGACATAAAATTCAATGATCCTAAAACATTTGGTATTAAAGGAAAGAGTAAATTTAATCCACCCTTACAACACAGTGTAGCTACATTTGCAAAATTAGTTCAAAAAGAAGTACAAAACTTATTCAAAAGAAATAAAAAGAGAGGACTAGTACAAATAGATAAGAAACAACAAGAAGCCATTAACAAGTTAAAAAATAACAACGAAATCACAATAAAGGAAGCAGATAAGGGCGGAGCAGTAGTTATACTAAATAAAATTGATTATGTGAAAGAGATACAAAGACAACTAAATGACACCTCAGTATATGAAGCCTTGACCAGAGATCCTACAATCCAAATAGGGAAAGAAATAGAACACATCACAAATATAGCGGTTAAGAATGGTATCATCACAAATGAATTCAAAGAATGTCTAATTGAAAAAAAACCAGTAAGACCTGTAATATACATCTCACCTAAAATACATAAAGATAAATTTCAACCACCAGGACGCCCAATAGTGGCAGGGGTGAACTCTATTTTTTAAAAAATTGCAGTTTTTTTAGATAAAGTATTACAACCCTACTTATTAGATACATCATCATATCTAAAAGACACTAATGATTTTCTTGCTAAATTAAAAGATATTGGACAGATTGGAGACAAATGCATTCTATACTCATTAGATGTTACTAGCTTATATACATCAATCAAGCATACAAGCGGAATTGAGGCAGTAACCAACACATTGAAAACTAATAACAAATATAATGAGCAAGAAATACAATTTCTAACAGATCTGTTATCTATTATATTATATCAAAATTACTTTTTATTTCAAGACACCTTTTATCTGCAGAAGCAAGGTACTGCAATGGGCTCCAGTGTTGCCCCAACATATGCCAACATTTTTATGTCCCAATGTTTAAGTTTAATGTGATTGTGTATTCACATCCATTATTTTTACAAAATGGTGCAGCATGGTGGAGATTTGTGGATGACATATTTGGCATATGGTGGGGTGACACTGGTAGCCTATTGCAATTTGTACAACATCTCAACACATCTGTCGCTGGTCTCAAATTCACACTCAACATTTTAGACACTTTTGTGTATAAAGAACAAGGTTTTTTGAAAACCGATCTATATGTAAAACCAACAGACAAAAATAAAGTATTACAATATGACAGTTTTCATTCAAAAAAGACAATAGAAGCAATACCCCAAGGCCAATTTAAAAGAGTAAAAAGAATAGTAACTGACGAAAAGAAATGTAACATCAGACTAACAGAAATGGCAGAAAAATTCAAAAGAAGAGGGTATCCAGAAGAATTAGTCACAAAACAATTAGAATACTGTAAAAATCAAAAAGACAATATAAAAAAGAAGACACAAGAAAACAGAATGATATTTATTACTCAATACAATTCTTTAGGAACAAAGATATCACACATTATAAATAAACACTGGCACATATTGAAAGACTGTAATCCCCAGGTTGAAGAATTTAAAAATATACCAATGGTAGCTTACAAAAAAATGAAGAACTTGAGAGACTTATTGGTAAGGGCAGATATAGGTAGCAAAAAGAAAAATTCACAAACAACAATAGGATCAGACAATAGAGGTTGTTACCCTTACTTACATTGTAGCCACTGCAGTTCAATAATAAAAGGGAAGGAATTTTTTCATCCCACTAAGGGAACTAAATATCCAATAAAGAAATATTTGACATGCAGAAGCACATACGCTATATATCTCATCAAATGTCCGTGTGCCAGAATTTATATAGGAGAAACAAGCAGGGAAGTAAGAACTAGAATCACTGAACATAAATCCAACATTAGGAACAAAAATCTGGAAGCTCCTGTTTCCTGTCACTTCCTCTCCATGGGTCATAACATCAGTCAACTTAGATTTCAAGTAATTGAACAAGTTGACAGACCCAGGAGGGGAGGTGACAGGGACCAAATGCTTAAAAGAAGGGAGATGTATTGGATAAATAAATTAAACACAATGATACCTGAAGGTCTGAACAAAGATTTTGAATGGTCATTATTTTTCTAAAAATTGTAGCACATATCTGTAGTAGCATATTGATTCTGATATTATTATGTGTATAGGTTTTAATTGTATATATAGTAATTTGGTTTTAACATTTCATGTGATAAATATAAGGACTTAGAAAATTATATTCTAATCACAAAGAAAAGAATAAAAAACAATAAATCTAAAAACTTATTTATCACATGTAATTTTAAATGTTAACCACAAGATGGCACTATTGTGCAAACTGATAGAAGATTGGACAGGTATAAAAGACACACGTGTACACTATTCAATAGACATGATTAAGAACCTGGAATAGGTTTGAAACGTTGTTGGTTGATATGATGGACCCTGTAAGAAATTAATAAAGGTCTTTTAAATTTTACTGGAGGCTGGAAAACTACTTCTTCTGATATAGGATCTTCTGAATCAGAGGAACCCCCATCAGTAGAAGATACGTCAGTATGCTGTCGTTCAGTACAGAATTCACTAGACTAGAAGTTTGTAAAGTCCTTTTACGTTTATTTGAAGGTCAGAATAGGAGTCATAGCCTTCTCTGTGGTTGAAGCAATAATGCCTTTTGCACGAATGCCTTTTGCATTAGACTGAGATGGAATAACAGTGGATGCATTTGTATTCATAGAAATATTATCAGCATGTAATAATTTATCAAAACAGACGCCACATAATTGAGCTGAAGAATTTAAATCAGCTTTTTTACAACAAACACACTTAGCTTTGGTAGAAATATGTTCCGTAGCTCAGTTTGAGAGAGGTTCAGTTTGAGACATCATGGCAAAAAAAATGTAACAAACAAAAATGAAAAGTAACATTGGTTGCAAAATATCACATTCTCTTTAAATACAGAAGATTTCAGGAATGGGTAACAATCACCTAGATTACGAGTTTTTGTCAGTAAGGCTGTGCGGGTCTAACGAGCCTTTTTTTCTTACCACTCACTTAAGCCAACGCTGGTATTACGAGTTTTCTTCAAGCCGGTGTTAGCCTCAGAAAAGTGAGCGTTGAGCAAAATTTAGCTCCACATCTCACTGTAATACCAGCTTTGCTTACGGTAGCGGTAAGCTGCCAAAACGTGCTCGTGCACGATTTTCCCAAAGGAAACAATGGGGCTGAGCTGGCCGAAAAAAAACCTAACACCTGGAAAAAAGCAGCGTTCAGCTCCTAACGCAGCCCCATTGTTTCCTATGGGGAAATTAATTTTATGTCTGCACCTAACACCCTAACATGAACCCTGAGTCTAAACACCCCTAATCTTACACTTATTAACCCCTAATCTGCCACCCCCGCTATCGCTGACACCTACATTATATTATTAACCCCTAATCTGCCGCTCCGGACACCACCGCCACCTACATTATACTTATGAACCCCTTATCTACTGCCCCCAATATCGCCGACACCTACATTATAGTTATTAACCCCTAATCTGCCCCCCCCAATGTCACAGCAACTATATTAAATTTATTAACCCCTAATCTGCCGCCGCCAACGTCGCAGCCACTATAATAAATGTATTAACCCCTAAACCTAAGTCTAACCCTAACCCTAACACCCCCCTAACTTAAATATAATTTAAAATAATCAAAATAAATTTACTACAATTAAATAATTTATTCCTATTTAAAACTAAATACTTACCTATAAAATAAACCCTAAGCTAGCTACAATATAACTAATAGTTACATTGTAGCTATCTTAGGATTTATATTTATTTTACAGGCAACTTTGTATTTATTTTAACTATTTACAATATTTATTAAATAGTTATTAATTATTTAATAACTTCCTAGTTAAAATAAATACAAATTTACCTGTAAAATAAACCCTAACCTAAGTTACAATTACGCCTAACACTACACTATAATTAAACTAATTACCTAAACTACCTACAATTAATTACAATTAAATTAAATAAACTAAATTACGAAAAAAAAACACTAAATTACAGAAAAGAAAAAAAGAATTACAAGAATTTTAAACTAATTACACCTAATCTAATCCCCCTAATAAAATAAAAAAGCCACCCAAAATAATAAAATTCCCTACCCTATACTAAATTACAAATAGCCCTTAAAAGGGCCTTTTGCGGGGCATTGCCCCAAAGTAATCAGCTCTTTCACCTGTAAAAAAAAATACAATACCCCCCAACATTAAAACCCACCACCCACACACCCAACTCTACTCTAAAACCCACCCAATCCCCCATTAAAAAAACCTAACACTACCCCCTTGAAGATCACCCTACCTTGAGACGTCTTCACCCAGCCGGGCACAAGTGGTCTTCCAGAGGGTCCAATCAGCCAATAGGATTGAGCTTGCATTCTATTGGCTGTTCCAATCAGCAAATAGAATGTGAGGTCAATCCTTTTGGCTGATTGCATCAGCCAATAGGATTTTTCCTACCTTAATTCCGATTGGCTGATAGGATTCTATCAGCCAATCGGAATTCAAGGGACACCATCTTGGATGACGTCACTTAAAGGACCAGTCATTCAGTCGTCGGCCGTCGGAAGAAGAGGATGCTCCGTGTTGGATATCTTGAAGATGGACCCGCTACGCTCCGGAAGGATGAAGATAGAAGATGCCGCCTGGATGAAGACTTCTGCCGGTCTGGAGGTCCTCTTCTGGCCGGATAGGATGAAGACTTCGGACCCTCTGGAGGACCACTTGTGCCCGGCTGGGTGAAGACGTCTCAAGGTAGGGTGATCTTCAAGGGGGTGGTGTTAGGTTTTTTTAAGGGGGGATTGGGTGGGTTTTAGAGTAGGGTTGGGTGTGTGGGTAGTGGGTTTTAATGTTGGGGGGGTATTGTATTTTTTTACAGGTGAAAGAGCTGATTACTTTGGGGCAATGCCCCGCAAAAGGCCCTTTTAAGGGCTATTTGTAATTTAGTATAGGGTAGGGATTTTATAAATGATTATATTGGTGAGTATATTTGTGTAAACAAGATTATGAGCTCAAATCAGCATGGTTTTATGAGAAATAGATCATGTCAAACTAATTTAATTAGATTCTATGAGGAAGTAAAAATATAGATAAAGGGGAATCAGTTAATGGGATATACTTGGATTTTGCAAAGGTGTTTGATACAGTGGCACATGAGAGATTAATGTAGAAAATTAAGGGACTGGGAATATCTGAAAATGTTAGCTCATGGATAAATAACTGGATAAGACAGGCAGCAATGAGTAGTAGTAAATGGATCATACTAAGATTGGACAAAGGTGGGGTCCCCCTTACTAAGATTGGACAAAGGTGGAGTCCCCCAGGGATTAGCAATGGGCCTTGTTCTTTTTAATATTTTTTTATTAAAAGATTAAATAGCAATATATCTATTTTTGCAGATTCAAAGTTGTGTAAGGTCATAAAGTCAGGGCAGGATGAACTTGCTTTACAAGTAGATCTACAAAAATTAGAAGAATGGGCAGGTAAATGGAAAATAAGATTTAATACTGGAAAATGCAAGGTTCTATATTTTGGAAGTAAAAATAAGCAGGCAATCTTTTATTTAAATGAGACTAGATTTACCCAAACAGAGGAGGAAAGGTATTTGGGAGTAGTAATAGATAACAAGCTAAAGATGGGCGCACAATGCAGGGCAATAAAATACTAGCATGTATTAAAAGAGGCATTGATGCAAGGGAGGAAAGCATAATTCTGTCACTATATAAACTCCTGGTAAGACCTCACCTTAAAGGGACACTGAACACAATTTTTTTCTTTCAAGATTCAGATAGAGCATGATATTTTAATCAACTTTCTAATTTACTCATATTATCAAATTTTCTTCACTCTCTTGGTATATTTATTTGAAATACAAGAATGTAAGTTTAGATGCCGGCCCATTTTTGGTGAACAACCTGGGTTGACCTTGCTGATTGGTGGATAAATTCATCCACCAATAAAAAAGTGCTGTCCAGAGTTCTGAAACCCAAAAAAGCTTAGATGCCTTCTTTTCAAATAAAGATAGCAAGAGAACAAAGAAAAAGTTATAATAGAAGTAAATTAGAAAGTTGCTTAAAATTGCATGTCCTATCTGATTTGCGAAATACAAAATTTGGGTTCAGTGTCCCTTTAATTATGGAGTTCAGTTCTGGGGACCAATCTCATAAAAAGACATTGCAGACTTAACTTAACTTAAAGGGACATTAAAAGTAAAGATAATGACCACAAAGCTAATAAGTGGAATGGAGAATTTAAGCTATGGAAGAGGTTAGCAAAATTGATCTGTTTTCCAACTGGGTGTTTGAGAGGTGACATGATTACTTTATAAAAATATTTTCAATGCCCATATACAGAGATGGCAGAAGCTCTGTTTATTCCAAGAACATTGTTTGTGACAAGATCACAATTTAAGGCTAGAGGAAAGGAGATTTAGCACATTAACGACCACAACGTACTCTGTACGTCACTGGTCATTATGGGTTTTCTTGGGTATAATAGTGCGGGTCCCGCCGCGAGCGTAGCTAATAAAAATCCAATCCCCATAAGAGGTTTATCTCCTGCAACATAAACGTTTTTTCACTGTAAAAGCAATCAAATTGTGGAATTTATTACCTAAGGAGGTAGTAAATGCCAATACCGTAGCTACATTTAAAAATGGTTTAGATACATTTCTAGCTAGAAACAGAATTCAGGGACATGATTGCTTGTGTTAAATGGGTCACCTTTTTAATGGGATTAATTTAAGCTCAACTGGAGCTTTTTTGTAAGTATATTAGGAATTGTATAGGTTGAACTCAATGGACTTTTTTTTTTCAACCACATCTACTATGTAAGGTGTTAATAAACTCCAGCAGGTAAAATTAATTATCAAAAACAAATAAAATAGGAGAAATATTTACAGTACAATAGCCATTTAATGAATATAAATACAATAGGCCCCATAAACTGTGGCCTCTCCTGTGTGTCACATGCACAAATGAGGTAGACAGAGGCTTAGAATATTCATAGTACTTTATCTATTTTCGTTCCCTAAGAACTAAAAAGAGGGTTAACTTAAGGCCGTTAATCATTCCAAGCTAAATCAAATTGAATCTGGCTACTGTAGAAGCATAAACTATTTTAAGCCTTAGCTACCACACTGAGGAAAGTACCAGCAACAATTGGCAGCTACACAACATTCTGCAAGTTGTGCCAAGTCTTTATTTGAGTTTTTTTTTTAAATACATTAAGGAAACACATAACTCAAATATAAGGCAGTGAAAGGAAAATATATATTAATTATTTTTGAGATTAGAACATCAGAACATTTATAACAATACAGTTTAATAGTTGGGAAATAGTAAATCATAAAAAAATATTGGGCTAGATTACAAGTGGAGAGCTTAATTGTCGCATCCCCGGAAATGGGCATATTTGACTGTTTGCGAGCGCGCAATAATTAACCAGCCATTACAAGTATCTGGGTATTGCTACCACGAGCTTGAGGTAGCAATTAGCGCTTATAAAATTAACCAGAAATCAGATCTCTGGTTATTTTTAAAAATCTTCCTCAAATGCCCCCAAAATACTGTGTAGTGTATTTTATAAAAAAATAAAGATAGCAGTATGTGCAGTGTGTTAGGGGGAAAAAAAACGGCACTGAAAAGTGCCTTTACATTGCAGTCTATAGGAACTGTCTGTTCCCAGTAAATATATACAGTATGTGTATGAGTATACACATATATATTTATGTGTTAAAATGTATATATAATATACATATTGACACAAATATATATATAGAGACATAATCATATACATATATATTTGTTTGCTGCCATCTTTGCGCTTCTTACCCCCTTCGCTGCGCTAGGTTCTGAGGCCGTCCCATAGTAGCCTAGGGAAGCGCGCTCTTGTGAATGCAATGCTTCCCAGCAATGCGAATGTGAGCTCTCGTGAGCATTGCTGAAAACTTGTAAAACCAGCGCTCATCAATGTGCGTTGGTATTACACAGTGGAGCACTAATATCGCTTTCATTAAAGCGATATTTAGTGCTCCACTTGTAATCTGGCCCATTGTATATCATGTACTTAAATATTCCTTGTTACATTTTTTATGGAAGACAGTTAATGGGCCCATATTTTCATCCAGGAAAATAAATCTTCCTGAAGCCTCTTCTAAATATATAAACATACATGTAAATTAAAAATTCATTAAAAAAATCACAAAGATGTCTTGTAATTACTATAGAAAAACAAATATCTAAAACAGAAGATAACATCCAAGATTATCTGTTCTTTTTCTTGTACTGGCAAAAAGTTGGAATTTTTGAAATATGTCTACTCGTTCCATATCATTATGAAATACAAAACTTAACTTTATATGGAGTCCGATATATTAATCATTAAAACATATCTACAAGAAGCCACCAAGATCTAAAAAACATACAAGTACATGCTATAATAATAATAATAAAAAAAAAACTAATATATGTTTGATTGAATTCTTAGATTTTTCCTCCTTGCTGTGATTAGTATCTCAGACTTGACTCCCTCCATCAAGTAACAAATCCCCCCTTGCAAGTGATCCACCAATTTACTCCTGGAAAAAGGGTTTCACGTATGGACAAACATTGTGCACTTTTTCTTGCAATAATTAACAAGACATAAAAGTGCATAAAGAAAATGCTCTAATGTATTGGAGCATTATATTATTGTACTGTTACTTGTACTGTATGTAACTATGTGTTTAACCACTGCAAATTAATTTAATATATAATAAAAACCAGCGCAAGAGCAGCAGTGGAATAAGCTGAACACACTTAGGGTTAGATTACACTTGGAGCACAACGCTCCATGCTCTCGTGTTAGGGCAAAAATACGCAACCGTAATTCTACTCATATTACAAGTGGAAAGTAAATGCGACCGTGCAGTCACGATCGCGATTTGCACTTTGGTTAATACCACATTTGAAAAGCTTTTTGAAAAATACATTTAGCTAGATAACCAGTTTTGAGCGCTATAGAGAAATTAACGACCACCACAAAAGTGGCGGTATTTCTCCTCCCTATAGCGCTGCTATTACAAGTTTACAAAACGCAGCTTTGTGCGGGAGATATGGTGGCGTTGAGCTCCATACCTCACCCAAATGCAAGCGCTGCTTTGACGTGCTCGTGCACGATTTCCCCATAGACATCAAAGGGGAGAGCCGGCAAAAAAAAAAAGCCTAACGCCTGCAATCACGGTATGAAAAGCTCCGTAAGGCAGCCCCATTGATGTCTATGGGGAAAGAAAATATTATGTTTAAACCTAACACCCTAACATAAAAAACACATCTAAACACCCCTAATCTGCCGTCCCCAACATTGCCACAACGTACATAATGTTATTAGCCCCTAATTTGCCGTCCCCAACATAATGTTATTAACCCCTAATCTGCCGCCCCTAACATCGCCGCCACCTACATTACAGTTATTAAAGGGACAGTCTACTATAAATTAAACTTTCATTATTCAGATAGGACTTTTAATTTTAATCAACTTTCCAATTTACTTTTATCATCAAATTTGTTTTTTTCTCTTGGTATTCTTAGTTTAAACTAAACATTGGTAGGCTTATATGCTAATTTCAAAACCTTTGAGGGCTGCCTCTTATCACATACTTTTTAAATCTCTTTTCAACACAAAGAGACAGAAAGTACACGTGGGCCATATAGATAACACTGTGTTCAGGCACAGGGGGTTATTTAAGATTTAGCACAAAACAATGCATACTGCAAGATAATAGATAATAAACAGTCACAGTCATGTGATCAGGGGGCTGGAAGAAGGTTCCTAGATACAAGGTAATCACAGAGGTAAAAAGTGTATTAATATAACTGTGTTGGTTATGCAAAACTGGGGAATGGGTAATAAAAGGGATTATCTATCTTTTAAAACAATAACAATTCTATGGTAGACTGTCCCTTTAACCCCTAATCTGCCACTCCCAACATCACCGCCACCTACATAATGTTATTAACCCCTAATATGCCGCCCATAACATTGCTGCCACCTACATTACAGTTATTAACCCCTAGTCTGCCGCCCCTAACATTGTCGCCACCTACATAAATTTATTAACCCCTAATCTGCTGGCCCTAACATCGCTGCCACCTACCTACACTTATTAGCCCTAATCTGCCGCCCCCAATGTTGCCGCCACTATACTAAAGTTATTAACCCCTAAACCTCTAGCCTCCCACATCACTAACACTACATAAATATATTAACCCCTAAACCTAACCCTAATCCTAACGTAACCCTAACACCCCCTACCTTAAATATAATTAAAATAAATCTAAATAAAACTTACAATTATTAACTAAATAATTCCTATTTAAAACTAAATGCATACTTACCTGTAAAATAAAACCTAAGCTAGCTACAAAATAACTGATACTTTTATTGTATCTATCTTAGGTTTTATTTTTATTTCACAGGTAAGTTTGTATTTATTTTAACTAGGTAGACTATATATATTAAATAGTTATTAACTATTTACTAGCTACCTATTTAAAATAAATACAAAGTTACCTGTAAAATAAACCTAACCTGCCTTACACTAAAACCTAACATTACAATAAAATAAATTAAATTAATAAAATACAATGATCTAAATTACAAAAAAAATAAACACTAAATTACACAAAATAAAAAACGAAATTATCAAAAATAAAACTGAATTATTCCTAATCTAATAGCCCTTTTAAAATAAAAAAGCCCCCCAAAATAAAAAACCCTAGCCTACACTAAACTGCCAATAGCCCTTAAAAGGGCCTTTTGCAGGGCATTGCCCCAAAGATAACAGCTCTTTTGCCTGTAAAAAAAAAATACAAACACCCCCCAACAGTAAAACCCACCACCCACACAACCAAACCCCCCAAATAAAATTATATCTAAATAAATCTAAGCTAACCATTGCCCTGAAAAGGGCATTTGGATGGGCATTGCCCTTAAAAGAGCATTTAGATCTTTTATGGTGCCCAAACCCTAAGCTAAAAATAAAAACCACCCAATAAACCCTTAAAAACACCTAACACTAACCCCCGACGATCCACTTACAGTTTTCGAAGACCGGACATCCATCCTCATCCAGGCGGCAGAAGTCTTCATCCAAGCGGGCAGAAGTCCTCATCCAAGCGGGCAGAAGTCCTCATCGAAGCCGGCAGAAGTATTCATCCAAGCGGGCAGTAGTCTTCATCAAGACGGCATCTTCTATCTTCAAGACATCAGGTGCGGAGCATCCTCTTCTCCCGATCGTCGGCGTCAACTGAAGGTTCCCTTTAAGTGATGTCATCCAAGATGGCGTCCCTTACATTCCGATTGGCTAATAAAATCCTATTTGCTGTTGCAATCAGCCAATAGGATTGAGCTTTAATCCTATTGGCTGATCAAATCAGCCAATAGGATTGAGTTTGCATTCTATTGGCTAATTGGATAGCCAAAATAATGTGAGCTCAATCCTATTGGCTGATTGGATCAGCCAATAGAATGAAAGATCAAGCCTATTGTCTGATTACAACAGCCAATATGATTTTTTCTCCTTTAATTCCTATTGGCTGATAGAATTCTATCAGCCAATCGGATTGTAAGGGACGCATCTTAGATGACGTCACTTAAAGGGAATTCAGTTGACGCAGACGATCAGAAGAAGAGGATGCTCCGTGCCAGATGTCTTGAAGATGGACCCGCTCCATGCCGGATGGATGAAGATAGAAGATGCCATCAGGATGAAGACTTCTGCCTGCTTGGATGAGAACTTCTGCCAGCTTGGATGAAGACTTCTGCCGGCTTTGATGAGGACTTCTGCCCGCTTGGATAAAGACTTCTGCCGGCTTCGATGAGGATGCCTGCTTGGATGAAGACTTCTGCCGCCTGGATGAGGATGGATGTCCGGTCTTTAAAAACTGTAAGTGGATCGTGGGGGGTTAGTGTTAGGTTTTTTTAAGGGTTTATTGGGTGGGTTTTATTTTTAGCTTAGGGTTTGGGCACCGTAAAAAAGCTAAATGCCCTTTTAAGGGCAATGCCCATCCAAATGCCCTTTTCAGGGCAATGGTTAGCTTAGGTTTATTTAGATAGAATTTAATTTGGGGGGTTTGGTTGTGTGGGTGGTGGGTTTTACTGTTTGGGGGTGTTTGTATATTTTTTTACAGGTAAAAGAGCTGATTTCTTTGGGGCAATGCCCAAGAAAAGGCCATTTGAAGGGCTATTGACAGTTTAGTGTAGGCTAGGGTTTTTTTTTTATTTTGGGCGGGCTTTTTTATTTTGATAGGGCTATTAGATTAGGAGTAATTTGTTTATATTTTTGATAATTTCATTTTTTATTTTGTGTTATTTAGTGTTTATTTTTTTGTAATTTAGATAATTGTATTTTAGTAATTTAAGTTATTTTATTGTAATGTTAGGTTTTAGTGTAAGGCAGGTTAGGTTTTATTTTACAGGTAACTTTGCATTAATTTTAAATAGGTAGCTAGTAAATAGTTAATAACTACTACTACTTACCTGTGAAGTAAAAATAAAACCTAAGGTAGCTACAATATAAATATTAATTATTTTGTAGCTAGCGTAGGTTTTATTTTATAGGTAAGTATGTGTTTAGTTTTAAATAGGATTTATTAAGGAAATATTTGTAAGGTTTATTTAGATTTATTTTAATTATATTTAAGTTACGGGGTGTTAGGGTTATGTTAGGGTTAGAGTTAGGTTTAGGGGTTAATATATTTATGTATTGATGTGGGAGACCAGAGGTTTAGGGGTTAATAGTTTAATTTTGTATATTTCGTTGTGGGGGGCTTGTGGTTTAGTGGTTAATAGGTTTATTATAGCGGCGGTGTGGGCGGACAACATATTAGGGTTTAATAATATTTAAATAGTGTTTGTGATGTGGGAGGGTGGCGGTTTAGGGGTTAATAGCGTTATTATAGTGGCGACGATGTAGAGGCGCAGCAGAATATGGGTTAATACATTTTAATAGTGGCGGCGATGTCCGGAGTGGCAGATTAGGGGTTAATTAATTTATTATAGTGGCGGCGATGCAGGAGGGCCTTGGTTTAGAGGTTAATAGGTAGTTTATGGGTGTTTAGTGTACTTTGTAGCAGTTTAGTTATGAGTTTTATGTTACAGATTTGAAATGTAAAACCCATAACTACTGACTTTAGATGGCGGTACGGATCATGTCAGTATAGGGTGTACCGCTCACTTTTTGGCCTCCCAGGCAAACTCGTAATTCTGGTGCTATGGAAGTCCCATTGAAAAAGGACATTTTTAAAAGTGCAGTACTGACGTTGTGTGATGACCAAAAAGGTGTGCGGTACACCTATACCTACAAGTATGAGCTTTGCGTGATACAAAGCAAATACCTTGCTTAATGATGCCTGCCAGACTGTCGTCAGTAGCCAAAATTGGAAGAGCCTTACGTATAATGTTGCAAATTTGACCATATTCAACACTATAAGAAGTGATGAATTTTGGTTTATTAAATTTATCAACATCCTTGTTTCCACTAGACAAAAAGAGATCCTTTCTATCTAAAAGATCAACTTCACTCTTAATAGTATCAAGAGCTTGCCTTGAATACCCTCTATGGACCAATCTGTCAGTTAAATCATTACAATGTTTTGAGTAACTCTGATTAGTGGTACAGTTACGTTTTACCCTAATGTATTGACTTTTAGGGATAGATGAAAAGGTATGTCTGGGATGACATGATCTAGCATTTAAGATAGTGTTTCCAGCAGTCACTTTGCGAAACAATTCAATCTCTATACATGAACTTTCTCTATTGGGATGTAACTCAATATCCAAAAATGGAATTGAGGTTTTACTGTACTCCATGGTAAATTTGAGATTTAAAGAATTGTCTTGTAAATAATTTTAATAAACCAAAATTCATCACTTCTTATAGTGTTGAATATGGTCAAATTTGCAACATTATACGTAAGGCTCTTCCAATTTTGGCTACTGACGACAGTCTGGCAGGCATCATTAAGCAAGGTATTTGCTTTGTATCACGCAAAGCTCATACTTTGGGCAACTTACTGTCACCCTCTATGCTGCCACGGACACAGTCTAACAAAAATTGGCTTTCTATTAAGCCAGGATTCTTTAAGTGTGGGAGCAGAAAATGTAAATCCTGCTCCTATGCTTCTTTTGGTACAAATTTTGTATCTACCAAGAATCAAAAACACTTTGAAATTCGGGAGCATATGACTTGCAACTCTTGCTACGTCATATATCTTTTGACCTGCAGGGGCTGTTTCAGGCAGTATGTAGGACAAACGACACGTGCTCTTAAAGATCGTTTTCTTGAGCACTTACGTTCAATTGAAGATCCTGAGTCCACAACTCCCATCTCCCTGAATTTCAAACAACATCACAATTCTGACAGCTCCCTGCTGACATTCCAAGCGATCCAACTGATTCCAAGGCACCCAAGGGGTGGTAATAGAGGTATAACTCTCAGTAAAAGAGAAGTTTATTGGATTTTTCAGTTGGATACTAGAATGCAAGATGGGTTAAATTCAGAATGGGATGTGAAGTTATATGTAGATCAATAAGTCATTATTTCTTTCCTCTTTTTGCATTGTTTTTTTAAAACAATGTCTCTTTACATCCACAGCATTATTGCATATATTCGATATATTTCTAATTAAATATATTTTTTTCACTGGTCAAGTATAATTGAATTAGTACATTGTGATGTCAGTTTACTTATGTGTTTACTTATGTGTTTAACTTGGTCAGTTAATGTATATTAAATATCTTGTTTTTTTAATTTCTCTTTTTTTCTTTTCCTTTTCCCCCTTCACTTTGCCCTCTGCACACTGCTTTTGTAACAGATTGGCTTTTGATTGGACAGCCATTTATTGGGAGTGTCCGGCTAAAGGGTTTATAAAGCAGTGTATTGTGGGTATTAAGTATGGTCACTGAGGAAAAATATGCTTATGACATAGGAAACGCGTCTGACCTATTTTTTCCTGCCTTATTTTGCCTGTCACTTACCACTTAAGCCTTTTCTACCTGTTTTGGCAATGTATGGACATTTACCTATCATATTGAGCATTTGTTTGAGCTAAACAATAAACAGGTATTTCACTGCTTACCATCGTTTGCTTTTCTCAGCTTTACTGGGTGCGCTGATTGTTGGTGTTGTTCTATTAATTGAGCGTGGATGGAAGCGCTCTTTTCTCCGCACCAGGACAGCTGAGTATTCTGAGAATACGTCACCACTACGTCACGGGGGTGTGTCTGACTACGTGAAGTGCACTGATCGTCGGGGACTTTACTCACAGCCAGTGTTTGAATGTTTGAGCGCTTCCCGGTTGTTGCATACATTTGGATATACCTACAAGACTTGTAATAGCGGCGTTAGGGAAAAAGCAGCGTTATGAAGCATTACGGTGCTTTTTCACTCATAAAGCAAAACTTGTAATCTAGCTGATTGTGCAGTACAGTAATACATATTAATACTGTCTGATAAAAATTATTATGAAATTTGATTGCTCAGTCAAGTACTTTTACATAGGCATACATTGGGACACATTTATGAATATTTGCATCTCTTTTAATAAAAATATGTATATTCATACATATAGTAATTTAGGAAAATCAGAAGAGGAGTATGGTTGTATATATTGCTATCATATATTCAGCAAGGAGATATACTCCGTTAGGATTGGTTATACAGTTAATATTTACTGACACTTCACAACCAGACCCCTTTATTCTTCAAAAACTAGTAATTATTCTTCCAGGATAACTTGCAGAGACATTGATTACTTAGACGTTTGTCTCTTTTAGGTATTCTATCGTTAAGGATAAAATAAAGGTAAAAGACCAAAATGATGGTACTACACTACTTCCAGTAGTTAATTCAATCATATCTGGAGTTTAGGCCTTCTGGATGTCTGGTCCTAAGCCTAAAAATCCAGTAAGCCTCCCTTTTGGCCAGAAGTTTATCCAAATCCCCCCTTTTTTCTGGAGTTTAACTTTTTCTATGACACACCACCTCAAGGTACGTAATTCTCACTGATGTTTTTCCACAAAGTGGCGTACCAGTGGGGTGGTGGATTTGCCTCGTGAGATTGTGGATAAAAGTTCTCTGTTGTGTGATTTTATGTCCCTCGAGGTAAGTCCTACATATTGGACCCCACATATTTGGCATCTCAACAAATAGATGACCTCAGTGGACATACAATTCATGCATGACTTTATCATGAATTCTTCACCTGTGATATGTGATGTAAAATTTTTCATTTTTTCAACAAATTCACATGGCCTACACTTTCTGTGTTCACAGTTGTACATTTCCGTACTACTCATTCATGCAGAGGCCCTAGTCTTTTCTGTTTTTAGTAGGGTCTGGGAGAGCAAGGACCCTAATGTGGGACATTTCTTGGAACAACATCTCATACCATGTTTGACTAGATCAATTCATTTGTCATCCACTGCTAGAATGTGAAAATGTTTTCGTATTATTTGTGAGATCTGTGGAAACTGAGCGCTGTAACTAGTGACAAAATTCACTCCCTTAAATGGTTCTGGTTTATATTTCCTATCTCCTAAAAGGGATGATCTGTGTATTTTATCCACCATGTTTCTAGTGATGCTGATAGTTTTTTTGGGATATCCTCTCTCCCTCAGCCTAATCTCCAATTCCTTTGCTTCTCAACTGTAGTCTCCATATTCTGAGCATTTACGTTTTAAAACTATGTACTCTCCTTTAGCCACTGCTGCTGCAGTGTGGTTAGGATGACAGCTTCTGCTGTGAAGCAAGGAATTGCCCGAAATGGGTTTTCTGTATATCTTTGTTCTTATCTTGCCCTCTTTGGAGCCAATTAAGGTGATGTCAAGATAGTTAATACTCTCAGAGTGAAGTTCAAATGTGAAACTAAGGCCAACATCATTCTCATTGAGCATTTTCACAAAGGTCCCAACTTCTGATCTCTCCCCCTTCCATATAAAGAGGAGGTCATTGATGTACCTGCCCTACATGTGAATCTCCTGCTTGTATATGTTTCTATCTCCAAAGATGTGGAAAAACTCCCACCAACCTAGAAAAAGGTTGGCGTACAAGGGTGCAAACTTGGCCCCCATCTTTGGAGATAAAAAACCTCCTGAAACTGAAAGAAATTATGGGTAAGAAGAAATATTGTTACCTCCACTACATAGTCCTGAAACTCTGGTGTATGTTCTGAATAATTCTTTAGATAGAATTTTATTACTTTGATACCCTCCTCATGAGGTATAAATGAGTATAACGATACAGCATCTACTGTAATCCAACAAAAGGTATCTTCACATTTTTGGGATTCCATCATGTTAAGCACATGCTTCGTATCCTTAATGTATGAGGGCATTGAAATGACAAATGATTGAAGTATAGAATCGAGCCACTGAGACAAATGCTTCAATAATGACCTGATCCCACTAACTATCGGGCGACCTTGTATATTAGTGAGGGATTTGTTTACTTTGGGGAGATGGTGGAACAGGGGTATCCTTGGGTTCTGTAAAAGTAAATAATCCACTGTTTTCCCATCAAGGAACCCCTGTTCCTTCCCATCATACAAAAGGTGACATAACTCCCATTGGAATTAAGGTTGAAAAAATCCTATTGGCTGATGCAATCAGCCAATAGGATTGAACTTCAATCCTATTGGCTGATCCAATCCGCCAATAGGATTGAGCTCGCATTCTATTGGCTATTCCAATCAGCCAATAGATTTTTTTCAACCTTAATTCCGATTGGCTGACAGAATTTTATCAGCCAATCGGAATCTAAGGGACGCCATCTTGGATGATGTCACTTAAAGGTACCTTCATTTAGCAAGAAGACGTCGGAAGAAGAGGATGCTCCACGCCGGATGGCTTGAAGATAGAGCCGCTCCGTGTCGGAAGGATGAAGATAGAAGATGCCGTCTGGATGAAGACTTCTGCCTGTCTGGAGGACCACTTCTGCCGGCTTTATTGAGGACATCTTGCCGCTTGGATGAAGACTTCTCCTGGTAAGTGAATCTTCTGGGGTTAGTGTTAGGATTTTTTAAGGGTGTATTGGGTGGGTTTTATTTTTAGGTTAGGGTTTGGGCAGCAATAGAGCTAAATGTCCTTTTAAGGGCAATGCCCATCCATTAGGGTTTATTTTGGGGGGGTTGGTTGTGTGGGTGGTGGGTTTTACTGTTGGGGGGGTTGTTTGTATTTTCTTTTTCAGGTAAAAGAGATGATTTATTTGGGGCAATGCCCCGCAAAAGGTCCTTTTAAGGGCTATTGATAGTTTAGTTTAGGCTAGGGGTTTTTTTTTTATTTTGGGGGGGCTTTTTATGTTGATATGGCTCTTAGATTATATGTAATTAGTTTAAATATCTTGTAATTTGTTTTTTATTTTCTGTAATTTAGTGGTGGGTTTTGTAATTTAGCTAATTGTATTTAATTTATTTAATTGTATTTAATTTATGTAAGTTATTTAATTGTAGTATAGTGTAAGTGTTAGTGTAACTTAGGTTAGGTTTTATTTTACAGGTCAATTTTTATTTATTTTAGCTAGGTAGTTATTAAATAGTTAATAACTATTTAGTAACTATTCTACCTAGCTAAAATAAATAAAAACTTGCCTGTAAAATAAAAATAAACCCTAAGCTAGATACAATGTAACTATTAGTAATAGTGTAGCTAGCTTAGGGTTTATTTTACAGGTAAGTATTTAGTTTTAAATAAGAATAATTTAGGTGATTATAGGAATGTTATTTAGATTTATTTTAATTATATTTAAGTTAGGGGTGTTAGGATTAGATTTAGGTTTAGGGGTTAATAAATATAGTATAGTGGCGGCGACATTGGAGGCGGCAGATTAGGGGTTAATAAGTATAATGTAGGTGGCGGCGATGTTAGGGGCCGCAGATTAGGGGTTAATAATATTTAACTAGTGTTTGCAAGGCGGGAGTGCGGCGGTTTAGGGGTTAATATGTTTATTCTAGTGGTGGCGATGTCCAGAGCAGCAGATTAGGGGTTAATAATTTTCTTTTAGTGTTTACGATGCGTAAGGGCCTCGGTTTAGGGGTTAATAGGTAGATTATGGGTGTTAGTGTACTTTTTAGCACTTTAGTTATGAGTTTTATGCTACAGCTTTGTAGCGTAACACTCATAACTACTGACTTTAAAATGCGTTAGGAATCTTGGTGGTAGAGGGTGTACCGCTGACTTTTTGGCCTCCCAGGCAGACTCGTAATACCAGCGCTATGGAAGTCCCATAGAAAAAAGCCTTTATGAAATTTACTTAAGTTGGTTTGCGGTAAGGCCAAAAAAGTGTGCGGTACACCTATACCTGCGAGACTCGTAATACCAGCGGGCGTAAAAAAGCAGTGTTAGGACCTTTTTACGCTGCTTTTTCACCTTACTGCAAAATACGTAGTCTAGGTGAATGGTAGTATCTTCCTGCAATTATTTAAGAGCTGTTCTCTCATTCTTAGTTATATTGTCGGTAATTTGACTCCTAGAAGCTTTTAAATTGATCAGATCTTGTTCAACCCTTTTTTTAAAGGTCTCTATTATATCTCCTTTGGAATGGATAGGATAAAACTTCGATTTAGATCTCATGGAAATACTTTTGGTGATATTACCCTCATTGTTGACAGTTTTAAACTGTAATTCTTGAAGAACCACAGCATCACATTTATCCGGAAAGGTTAGTTTGCCTAGCTCATGATTGATGTATTTGTCAGCATTGCCCACTGGTGTTTGTTCAGTGTCTTCCTGACCCGAGAAATGTTTCTTTAAAGTTATGTTTCTAATCAAAAGATTAATGTCAATCATAGTCTGAAAGACATCAAACTCATCAGTGGGGGCAAACGTGACACCATATCCCAGTACTTTCAGTTGGTCTTTGGTCAAGTTTTTTTGTGATAAATTTATCACGTTTCCTATTTGTACTTGCTTTGAGCTTGTGGTCTCCGCAATTTGCACCTGTCCTGTGTCTTGTGTGGCTCTATGGGAACTGCGGACAGGGCAGGATCCAAGGGAAAAACCTGATCTATATCTGACATATGAGGTCCCTGTGTACTTTGTGCTGTAGGTGTGTATTTTGACCCTGCGTGTCTGTTATTAGGTGTTCTCTGTTCCTTGGGCCTGACCACTGCCTGCTGTTCTATTACTGCTACTACATTGGTATTCTTAAGTATCCTTTTTGTAATAGTATTAATTTCTTCATTTCCTGATGACCTTTCATCTGAGGAGTATTCTGGTTCACTTCCTGAGAACGAGACTGACTTCCCTCCTGATTTATTTCCTTGTTTGTGTTTATTATTCTTTTTTTTATTTTTATTAGGATTATATGTTTTTTGTCTGTTTAATGCCCTCTGTTTCCTGTTCCATATGAAAACTGTTTTTGTGTCATAGTCAGTTTTATCTCTTAGCTACTTGATATGCTTATTTTCCATAACTGCCCTTTAATTAGTGGCTAATGTATCTCTGAGGAGACTATCAAACCTTGCAAAATCTGTATCATTCCTCCTTTTGTTCATTTCTAATTGCATCATATCTATATCTCCCCTGATCTCTGTAAGCTGTTTTTTTTTTATATTCAATGAGCATCAACATTAGTCTCGAAGAACACTCTGAGAGGACCTCAATTCAGGCCTCTATAAATTCCGTGTCATTTACATCTACTTCAAAGGTGGGAAATTTGAAAATCCTTAAACCTCTGGGTATCATTTGAGCTTTAATATACCGGTCAAATGTCCACAAGTCCCATTGTACTCTGGTCTCTTTGAGCAAAAGATGTTCCATTGAATCAAACAGGTTACTTAGAGTTAATATTCCTTTATTGTCAGAAAAGATCTTGTCACAGTCCATAGGGTTAGCATTTATATCCATAGCTGGCATAAGTAAATAAAACTAGGGGTTGCTGTTGTCCATATTGTCTGTCAGTAAGCCGCAAATACAACCATACACTAGGTGTTAACCGTTACACCAAAAATAGTAATTTAGGAAAATCAGAAGAGGAGTATGGTTGTATATATTGCTATCATATATTCAGCAAGGAGATATACTCCGTTAGGATTGGTTATACAGTTAATATTTACTGACACTTCACAACCAGACCCCTTTATTATTCAAAGACTAGTAATTTTTCCTCCAGGATAACTTGCGGAGATACTGATTACTTAGACGTTCGCCTCTTTTAGGTAATATCTACCCCCAAATTGCAGTTTTAGCTTGCTTGGCGATGAATGTAAAGTACAAACAGTCTCCCACGTATCAAGTAATTTTCTTCCAAACATATGTCATGCCTCAATCGGCCAAAACATACCTCCGTTAGCCTTTGGAATCACTGCAGAAGCGGGATACTCGCATCCGAGGTTTCAGTGTCTGTTCACTCTGGAACTGGAATGCACTTGTCAGTGTCCCCATTGTCCACTTCCTCTGCCTGTCTTGCAGGTCCGATGCTCCCAATATCCTCACCGCGTGAGATGATGACATTGTCCTTAGGGGGGGTGTCAGATAACCAATCCTAATGTGGCAAAACTGGAAAACAAACTGTGAGTGTGGTCAGTCGGTTCAATAATATTATGTAGCACAAAAAAGAAAAGTGTAACCACAGCTCAATGTATAAAAAATAAAACATTTTATTCAAAACCTTTTAAAAATATAGAACAACAAGCAAACCTATACAAAGCATAGCGTTAGAGGAGAGCAGCAAAAAGGGCTTACGCGTTTTGGCAAACTGCCATAATCATAGCCTGATTTGATGCTATCACCCCTGTGTTTAAAAATCTTAAGAGGTAAAATGATTGGATAATCAAATAGCTCCTCCCCTCACTAGCACCAATGTGGTATGGATAGCCAAACCTGTTATAATGTGAACCTATTATGTATCCATATGCAACTAATTCTGTATATATTTGTACATATGTTGCAAAAATGAGCACAAAATTAATGTGAAAGCATAGCATTCTGTGCCTTACAGAATTAAAAATTTGATACTAAGGGGATAAGATCTTAACCTGGTTAATATAATTGTACATTTAACAGTATCTGTAAGGATATTAAATATGCAAAAGATACAGAATCCATTGTAACATATGTGTTAGCATTAAATACATATAAACATTCATGAATATATGTATATACCCTTCAGTGGAGAAAAAAAAAAGCCAATAATGGAAAATGTATATCAACATATGGAATATAATTTAATATACTATGGATTGTAACCTACAAGGACTAGATAGCTAAATGAAGAATATAGTATGTTCTAGCATGTGAAAACTTACTCAAACTTTGGTTGGGAAAATATTCTATTGTTAAGGATATATTAAAGGGAAAGGACCAAAATGATGGTACTACACTACTCCCAGTAGTTAATTAAATGGTATCTGGAGTTTAGGCCTTCTGGATGTCTGGTCCTAAGCCTAAAAATCCAGTAAGCCTCCCTTTTGGCCTGATGTTTATCCAAATCCCCCCCTCTTTTCGGGAGTTTAACTTTTTCTATGGCACACCACCTCAAGGTACGTAATTCTCCCTGATGTTTTTCCACAAAGTGGCGTATGGTGGATTTGCCTCGTGAGATTATGGATAAATGTTCTCTGATGCGTTATTTTATGTCCCTCGAGGTAAGTCCTACATATTGGACCCCACATATTTGGCATCTCAACATATAGATGACCTCAGTGGACATACAATTCATGCATGACTTTATTATGAATTCTTCACCTGTAATATGTGATGTAAAATATTTCTTTATTTCAATAAATTTACATGGCCTACACTTTCTGTGTCCACAGATAAACATTCCTGTACTACTCATTCATGCAGAGGCCCTAGTCTTTTCTGTTTTTAGTAGGGTCAGGAAGAGCAAGGACCATAATGTGGGATATTTCTTGGATCTACATCTCACACCATGTTTGACTAGATCAATTAATTTGTCATCCGCTGCTAGAATGTGAAAATGTTTTCATATTATTTGTGAGATCTGTGGAAACTGAGCACTGTAACTAGTCACAAAATTCACTCCCTTAAATGGTTCTGGTTCATCTTTCCTATCTCCTAAAAGGGATGATCTGTGTATTTTATCCACCATGTTTCTAGCGATGCTGATAGTTTTTTTGGGATATCCTCTCTCCCTCAGCCTAATCTCCAATTCCTTTGCTTCTCGACTGTAGTCTCCATATTCTGAGCAGTTACGTTTTAAACGTATGAACTCTCCTTTAGCCACTGCTACTGCAGTGTGGTTAGGATGGCAGCTTCTGCCGTGAAGCAAGAAATTGCCGAAATGGGTTTTCTGTATATCTTTGTTCTTACCTTGCCCTCTTTGAAGCCAATTAAGGTGATGTCAAGATAGTTAATACTCTCAGAGTGAAGTTCAAATGTGAAACTGAGGCCAACATCTTTCTCATTGAGCATTTTCACAAAGGTCCCAACTTCTGATCTCTCCCTCTTCCAAATAAAAAGGAGGTCATTGATGTACCTGCCGTACATGTGAATCTCCTGCTTGTATATGTTTCTATTTCCAAAGATGTGGAAAAACTCCCACCAACCTAGAAAAAGGTTGGCGTACGAGGGGGCAAACTTGGCCCCATCGCTGTTCCACATCTTTGGAGATAAAAAACCTCCTGAAACTGAAAGAAATTGTGGGTAAGAAGAAATTTTGTTACCTCCACTACATAGTCCTTAAACTCTGGTGTATATTCTGAATAATTCTTTAGATAGAATTTTATTGCTTTGATACCTTCCTCGTGAGGTATAGATGAGTATAACGATACAGCATCTACTGTAACCCAACAAAAGGTATCTTCCCATTTTTGGGATTCCATCATGTTAAGCACATGTTTCAGATCCTTAATGTATGAGGGCATTGAAATGAGAAATGGTTGAAGTATAGAATCGAGCCACTGAGACAAATGCTCAAATAATGACTCGATCCCACTAACTATCGGGTGACCTTGTATATTAGTGAGGGATTTGTGGTTTTTGGGGAGATGGTGAAACAGGGGTATCCTTGGGTTCTGTACAAGTAAATAATCCACTGAGTTCCCATCAAGGAACTCCTGTTCCTTCCCATCATCTAAAAGGTGACATAACTCCCATCTGTATCTGGAAGTGGGATCCCCCAGGAGCACACAATAATTGTCCTTATTGCCTAGCTCTCTGAGAGCTTCTTCTATATAAGTCATCTTATTCATTGCTACAACAGTGCCCCCTTTGTCATATATCGGGAGCATCAGACCTGCCAGACAGGTGGAGGAAGTGGACGACGGGGAGGACTGACAAGTGCATTCCAGTTCCAGAGTGAACAGACACCGAAACCTCGGATGCGAGAATCCCACTCTTGCAGTGATTCCAAAGGCTAACGGAGATATGTTTTGGCCAATTGAGGCATGACATATGTTTGGAAGAAAATTACTTGATACGTGGGAGACTGTTTGTATTTTACATTCATCGTCAAGCAAGCTAAGGCTGCAATTTGGGGGTAGATATTACCTAAAAGAGGCGAACGTATAAGTAATCAGTGTCTACGCAAGTTATCCTAGAAGAATAATTACTAGTCTTTGAATAATAAAGGGGTCTGATTATGAAGTGTCAGTAAATATTAACTGTATAACAAATCCTAACGGACTATATCTCCTTGCTGAATATATGATAGCAATATATACAACCATACTCCTCTTCTGATTTTCCTAAATTACTATTTTTGGTGTAACGGTTAACACCTAGTGTATGGTTGTATTTGTGGCTTACTGACAGACAATATGGACAACAGCAACCCCCAGTTTTATTCACTTATGCCAGCTATGGATATAAATGCCAACCCTATGGACTGTGACAAGATCTTTTCTGATGATAAAGGAATATTAACTCTAAGTAATCTGTTTGAATCAATGGAACATCTTTTGCTCAAAGAGACCAGAGTACAATGGGACTTGTGGACATTTGACTGGTATATTAAAGCTCAAATGGTACCCAGAGGTTTAAGGATTTTAAAATTTCCCACCTTTGAAGTAGATGTAAATGACATTGAATTTCTAGAGGACTGGAACAAGGTCCTCTCAGAGTGTTCCTTGAGACTAATATTGATGCTCATTGAATATAAAAAGAAACAGCTTACAGAGATCAAGGGGGATATAAATATGATGCAATTAGAAATGAACAAAAGGTGGAATGATACTGATTTTGAAAGGTTTGATAGTCTCCTCAGAGATACATTAGCCACTTATAAAAGGGCAGTGATGGAAAATAAGCATATCAAGTATCTAAGAGATAAAACTGACTATGACACAAAAACAGTTTAAATATGGAACATGAAACAGAGGGCATTAAACAGACAAAGAACATATAATCCTAATAAAAATAAAAATAAGAATAATAAACACAAATAAGGAAATAAGACAGCAGGGAAGTCAGTCTCGTTCTCGGGAAGTGAACCAGAATACTCCTCAGATGAAAGGTCATCAGGAAATGAGGAAATGAATACTATTACAACAGGGATACTTAAGAATACCAATGTAGTAGCAGTAATAGAACAGCAGGCAGTGGTCAGGCCCAAGGAACAGAGAACACCTAATAACAGACACGCAGGGTCGAAATACACACCTACAGCACAAAGTACACAGGGACCTCATATGTCAGATATAGATCAGGTTTTTCCCTTGGATCCTGCCCTGTCCACAGTTCCCATAGAGCCACACAAGATGCAGGACAGTTACACATTGCAGGGGCCACAAGCTCAAACAAGTACAAATAGGAAACGTGATAAATTTGTCAAAAAAAAAACTTGACCAAAGACCAATTGAAAGTACTGGGATATGTTCTCACGTTTGCCCCCACTGATGAGTTTGATGTCTTTCAGACTATGATTGTCATTAATTGTTTGATTAGAAACATAACTTTAAAGAAACATTTATCGGGTCAGGAAGACACTGAACAAACACCAGTGGGTATGGCTGACAAATGCATCAATTATGAGTTTGGCAAACTATCCTTTCAGGATAAATGTGATGCTGTGGTTCTTCAAGAATAACAGTTTGAAACTGTCAACAATGAGGATAATATAACTAAAGTATTTCCATGAGATCTAAATCAAAGTTTTATCCTATCCATTCTAGAGGAGATATAATAGAGACCTTTTATAACAGGGTTGAACGAGATCTGATCAATTTAAAAGCTTCTGGGAGTCAAATTAACCACAATATAACAAAGAATGAGAGAACAGATCTTAAACAATTGCAGGAAGATACTACCATTATTATTAAGTATGCTGACATAGGGGGTACTTTTGTGGTAATGAATAAGATGACTTATATAGAAGAAGCTCTCAGACAGCTAGGCAATGAGGACAATTATTGTGTGCTCCCTGGGGATCCCACTTCCAGATACAGATGGGAGTTTTGTCACCTTTTGGATGATGAGAAGGAACAGGGGTTCCTTTATGGGAACACAGTGGATTATTTACATGTAAAGAACCCAAGGATACCCCTGTTCCACCATCTCCCCAAAGTACACAAATCCCTCATTAATATACAAGGTTGCCCGATAGTTAGTGGTATCGGGTCATTATTGGAGCATTTGTCTCAGTGGCTCAATTCTATACTTCAACCATTTCTCATTTCAATGCCCTCATACATTAAAGATAAGAAACATGTGCTTAACATGATGGAATCACAAAAATGGGATGATACCTTTTGTTGGGTTACAGTAGATGCTGTATCGTTATACTCATCTATACCTCACGAGGAGAGTATCAAAGCAATACAATTATATCTAAAGAATTATTCAGAATATACACCAGAGTTTCAGGACTATGTAGTGGAGGTAACAATATTTCTTCTTACTCATAATTTCTTTCAGTTTCAGGAGGATTTTTTATCTCCAAAGATGTGGAACAGCGATGGGGGCCAAGTTTGCCCCCTCATACGCCAACCTTTTTCTAGGTTGGTGGGAGTTTTTCTACATCTTTGGAGATAGAAACATATACAAGCAGGAGATTCACATGTAGGGCAGGTACATCGATGACCTCCTCGTTATATGGAAGGGGGAGAGATCATAAGTTGGGACCTTTGTGAAAATGCTCAATGAGAATGATGTTGGCCTCAGTTTCACATATGAACTTCACTCTGAGAGTATTAACTTTCTTGACATCACCTTAATTGGCTCCAAAGAGGTCAGAACAAAGATATGCAGAAAACCCATTTCGGGCAATTCCTTGCTTCACGGCAGAAACTGCCATCCTAACCACACGGAAGCAGCAGTGGCTAAAGGAGAGTTCATACGTTTAAAACGTAACTGCTCAGAATATGGAGACTACAGCCGAGAAGCAAAGGAATTGGAGATTAGGCTGAGAGAGAGAGGATATCCCAAAAAAACTATCAGCATCACTAGAGACATGGTGGATAAAATACACAGATCATCCCTTTTAGGAGATAGGAAATATAAACCAGAACCATTTAAGGGAGTGATTTTTGTCACTAGTTACAGTGCTCAGTTTCCACAGAGCTCACAAATAATATGAAAACATTTTCACATTCTAGCAGCGGATAACAAATTAATTGATCTAGTCAAACATGGTGTGAGATGTAGTTCCAAGAAATGTCCCACATTATGGTCCTTGCTCTCCCTGACCCTACTAAAACAGAAAAGACTAGGGCCTCTGCATGGATGAGTAATACAGGAATGTACAACTGTGGACACAGAAAGTGTAGGTTATGTGAATTTATTGAAAAAATGAAAACTTTTACATCACATATCACAGGTGAAGAATTCATGATAAAGTCATGCATGAATTGTATGTCCACTGAGGCCATCTATATGTTGAGATGCCAAAAATGTAAGGTCCAATATGTAGGACTTACCACGAGGGACATAAAATCACACATAAGAGAACATTTATCCACAATCTCACGAGGCAAATCCACCACCCCACTGGTACGCCACTTTGTGGAAAAACATCAGGGAGAATTACGTACCTTGAGGTGGTGTGCCATAGAAAAGGTTCCGAAAAGAGGGGGGGATTTGGATAAACTTCTGGCCAAAAGGGAGGCTTACTGGACTTTTAGGCTTAGGACCAGACATCCAGAAGGCCTAAACTCCAGATACAATTTATTTAACTACTGGGAGTAGTGTAGTACCATCATTTTGGTCTTTTCCCTTTATTATATCCTTAACAATAGAATTTTTTTTTTCACATGCTAGAAAATACTATATTCTTCATTTAGCTATCTAGTCCTTGTAGGTTACAATCCTTAGTATTATAAATTCTATTTCATACACATATGTTACAATGGATTCTGTATCTTTTGCATATTTAATATCCTTACAGATACCTGTTAAATGTACAATTATATTAACCAGGTTAAGATCTTATCCCCTTAGTATAACATTTTTAATTCTGTAAGGCACAGAATGTTTTGCTTCACATTAATTTTGTGCTCATTTTTGCAACATATGTACAAATATATACAGAATAAGTTGCATATGGATACATAATAGGTTCACATTATAACAGGTTTGGCTATCCATACCACATTGGTGCTAGTTAGGGGAGGCGCTATTTGATTATCCAATCATTTTACCTCTTAAGATTTTTAAACACAGGGGTGATAGCATCAAATCAGACTATGATTATGGCAGTTTGTCAAAATGCGTAAGCCCTTTTTGCTGCACTCCTCTAACGCTATGCTTTGTATAGGTTGCTTGTTGTCCTATATTTTTAAAAGGTTTTGAATAAAGTTTTTTATTTTTTATACATTGAGTGGTGGTTCCACTTTTCTTTTTTGTGCTACATAATATTCATACACATATACACATAAATATATATGTATACATTCATATACCTATATATTAATATGTAGTTGCAATAAGGGTTACGTGAGCTGTGACTGTTAGACTGTCGGCATGAAAACGAGGCTACATTGAAGTCTATTAGGGAAAACTGCAATTGAGCGCACTTTTAAGTGCAAGGATGCGATTGCGAAGAAGCAATATTTGCACTTCCCAACCGTAATCTCATGCTCAGTAGCAAGCATGGTAATAACAAAACTGAGCGGAGATTACAATTTCGCAGAAGCCCAAATATGCGCTCAACTCATAATCTAGCTTTAATGAGCCACTGGCAAGAGGCCACCAATCACTGACTAGCTCCCATTATTGCATAGCTGCTCCTGATCATACCTAGGTATGCTTTTCAACAAAGCATACCAGCAGAATAAAGAACAATTTGATAAAATAAGTAAATTACATTTTTTTTGGGCCTTGAAAGTTTATATTTTATTTTAACGCGATCGCTTCCAGATGCTTTCAGGGTATTGTAGTGATGCCTCGATATTGAGGCATTCTGCAATATCCTTTTTTTTATCCTCTGATGTAGAGAGAGCCACTTTGCATCGGTCAGCGATGGTGCCGATCGTTGGTGGTTGGGACCTGTAGTAGGGCGGTGGGTGGCCTATCGTTGGAGGGACTTCCGGATCCTGTCCCTGCAGTGTGCGCAAGTCAGCAGGAGCATTTGGGGGGGCGGGGACGGTGCGCAATCGTGTACGCACGCAAGCTACATTAAGTTGGTTGAGGAAGAGGGAGAGGGAAATAAATGTTTGTAAAGGGATCTGGGAGGGGGAGGGGGGAGGGTATTGAGGGGGCAGATACACTACAGAAAATTGGTTGTTTTTTTTTTATTATAAAAAAAACATAATTTATGTAAGAACTTACCGGATAAATTGATTTATTTAGTGGCAAGAGTCCATGAGCTAGTGACGTATGGAATATACATTCCCACCAGGAGGGGGCAAAGTTTCCCAAACCCCAAAATGCCTATAAATACACCTTCCATCTCACTCATACCTCAGTTTAACGTATAGCCAAGTAGTGAGGTGTAAAAAAAGGAGTAAAAAGCATACAAAAAGAGGAACTGGAAAAATAATGTGATTTATACAAAAAAAATCATAACCACAAAAAAATAGGGTGGGTCTCATGGACTCTTGCCAATATGAAAAAAAATGAATTTATCAGGTAAGTTCTTATATAAAATTTATGTTTTCTTTCATGTAAGTGGCAAGAGTCCATGAGCTAGTGACGATGAATGGGATATAATACCCAAGATGTAGAAGTCCACGAGTCACTAAAGAGGGAGGGATAAAATAAAAACAGCTAAATCCGCGGAGAAATTAAATTTAAAAAAAATTGTTTTCTTAAAAATTTCAAAAAACTCAAATCAAAGGCACTAGAATCAAACTGAGACAGCTGCCTGAAGAACCTTTTTACCAAAGGCTGCTTCCGAAGAAGCAAACACATCAAAATGATAAAATTTTATAAATGTATGCAAAGAAGACCAAGTTGCTGCTTTGCAAATTTGATTAACTGAAGCTTCTTTCTTGAAATCCCAAGAAGTGGCAACTGATCTAGTAGAATGAGCTGTAATTCTCTGAGGCGGAGACTGCCCCGCCTCCAAATAAGCTTTGTGAATTAAAAGTTTCAACCAAGATGCCAGAAAAATGGCAGAGGCTTTCTGACCTTTCCTGGAACCAGAAAAAATAACAAATAGACTAGAAGTCTTTCTGAAATTTCTCTCAACATAATATTTCAAAGCTCTTACCACTTCCAAAGAATGTAAAGACCTTTCAGGAGTATTAGGATTAGGACACAAGGAAGGAACAACAATTTCCATATTAATGTTGTTAGAATTCACAACTTTAGGCAAAAATGTAAACGAAGTCCGCAAAACAGCTTTATCTTGATGGAAATTCAGATAAGGAGACTCACAAGAGAGAGCAAACAATTCAGAAACCCTTCTAACAGAAGAGATAGCCAAAAGAAATAACACTTTCAAAGAAAGTAATTTAATATCCAGAAAATGCATAGGCTCAAAATAAAGAGCCTGTAAAATGTCCAATACCAATTTGAGACTCCAAGAAGGAGAAATAGATTTAATAACAGGTTTGATATGAATCAAAGCCTGAAAAAAACAGTAAATATTAGGAAGCTTAGCAATCAGAAAGAGCAGAGATTTGTCCTATCAACGTATTTGCAGACAACCCTTTATCCAAACCATCCTGAAGAAACTGCAAAATCCTAGAAATTTTGAAAGATTGTCAAAAATAATCATGAGTAGAACACCATGAAATATAGGTTTTCCAAGCCTGATGATAAATCTTCCTTGAAACAGACTTATGAGCCTGTATCATAGTGCTAATTACTGAGTTAGAGAAACCGCTATGACTAAGCACTAAGCGTTCAATTTCCATGCCATCAAATTTAGAGATTTGAGATCCTGATGAAAAAACGACCATTGAGACAGAAGATCTGGCCTTAAAGGAAGTGGCCAAGGCTGGCAACTAGACATCTGGACAAGATCTGTATACCAAAACCTGTGAGGCCATGCTGGTGCTATCAAACACATAAGATTGTTCTATTGTAATCTTGGAGATTACCCTTGGAAGAAGAACCAGAGGCGGAAAAGTGTAAGCAGGTTGGTAAAACCAAAGAACTGCTAAAGCATCCACCATCTACGCCTGACGATCCTTGGACCTGGAAAGGTATCTGGGAAGCTTCTTGTTCAGATGAGAGGCTCTCAGATCTATTTATGGAGGACCTCACATCTGTACAAGATGAAAAAACACATCTGGATGGAGAGACCACTCCCCCAGATTTAAAGTCTGACGGCTGAGATAATCCGCTTCCCAATTGTCTACACCTGGGATATGAATCGCTGAAATTTGACAAGAGTTGGATTCCGCCCAAGAAAGTATCCGAGATACTTCTTTCATTGCTGAAGGACTGCGAGTCCCCCATTGATGATTGACATTTGCCACAGTTGTTATATTGTCTGTCTGAAAACAAATTAAAAGTTCTCTCTTCAATAGAGGCCAAGCCTGAAGAGCTCTGGAAATAGCACGGAGTTCTAAAATATTGATTGGTAACCTCGCCTCTTGAAGATTCCAAACCCCTTGCGCTGTCAGAGACCCCCAGACAGCTCCCCAATCTGTAAGACTTGCATCTGTTAAGATCACAGTCCAGGAAGGACGAACAAAAGAGACCCCTTGAACAATGAGGTGATGGTTTAACCACCAAGTCAGAGAGAGTTGAGTTTTGGGATTTAAGTATATCAACTGTGATATCTGAGTATAATCCCTGCCCTTTTGGTGTAACATGCAAAGCTGTAGAGGTCTCATATGAAAACAAGCAAAGGGGATTGCGTCCAATGCTGCAGTCATGAGAACTAAAATTTTCATGCACATAGCCACTGAAGGGAATGATAGAGACAAGCTAAAACCAACTTAATTTGTTTCTTGTCAATTAGAGACAGAGTCATGGACACTGAATCTATCTGGAAACCTAAAAAGGTAACCCTTGTCTGAGGAATCAAGAAACTCTTTTGTAAATTGATCCTCCAACCATGTCTTTGAAGAAACCACACTAGTTGTTTTGTGTGAGATTCTACTAATTGAAAAGATTGAGCTAGTACCAAGATATCGTCCAAATAAGGAAATACTGCAATACCCTGCTCTCTGATTACAGATAGAAGGGCACCGAGAACCTTCGAGAAAATTCTTGGAGCTGTCGCTAGGCCAAATGGAAGAGCTACAAATTGGTAATGCTTGTCTAGAAAAGAGAATCTCAGAAAACGATAGTGGTCTGGATGAATCGGAATGTGAAGATAAGTGTCCTGTAAGTCTATTTTGGACATTAAATGACCTTGCTTAACAAAAGGCAGAATAGTCCTTATAATCACCATCTTGAAAGTTGAGACTCTTACAAAACGATTTAAAGTTTCAGGCTCCAGAATTGGTCTAAACAAATCTTCTTTCTTTGGGACAATGAACAGATTTGAATAAAAGCTCAAACCCTGTTCCTGCTGAGGAACTGGGACAATCACCCCTGAAAGCTCTAGGTCTGAAACACACTTCCGAAAAGCCTGAGCCTTCACAGGGTTTGTTGGAACATGAGAAAGAAAGAATATTCCCATGGGAGGTTTTATTCTGAAACCTATTCGATACCCTTGAGAAACAATATCCTGAATCCACTGATTTTAAACAGAATCTGTCCAAATGTCTGTCCAAATGTCTTGAAATAATTTCTATCTGCCCCCCAGCAGTTGAGCTGGTTTGAGGGCTGCACCTTCATGCAGACATAGGGGCTGGATTTGGTTTCTTATAAGGCTTGAATTTATTCCAATTCGGAGATGGTCTCCAATTAGAGCCAGAGGCCTTAGGGGAAGGAGAGATTTTTTGTTCTCTATGCTGACAAAAGGAATGAAAACGATTGGGCGTTTTTAAACTTACCCCTAGATTTCTTATCAGAAAAACTCCATTTACCCCAGTGATAGTGGAGATAATAGAAATCAATTGAGAACCAAATAAATTATTACCCTAAAACAATAAAGATAGTAATCTAGATTTAGACACCATGTCAGCATTCCAAGATTTAAGCCATAAAGCTCTTCTAGTTAGAATAGCTAAAGACATAGATTTAATATCAATTTTAATGACATCAAATATAGCATCACAAATAAAATGATTAGCATGTTGAAGTAAAAGAACAATGCTAGACAGTTCAGGAACTGATAAGTGCTGTGCTAAACTGTCCAACCAAAAAGTTGAAGCAGCAGCAGCCATATAAATAGCAGGTCTAATTATATAGCCAGTATGTAATTATGCTCTTCTACGATAAGATTTAATCTTTCTATCTAAAGGATTCTTAAAAGAAGTACTATCTTCCATAGGAATAGTAGTACGTTTTGCAAGAGTGAAAATAGCCCCATCAACCTTAGAGACTTTTTCCCAAAACTCTAAATTGACCACAGGTAAAGTATACAACTTCTTAAACCTAGAAGAAGGGTTAAAAGAAGTACCAGGTTTAGACCATTCTTTAGTAATTATATTAGAGATAGCATCTGGAATAGAAGTTGTAATAAGTATAATTTTGGATTACAATTTCTTGCTGAATTAAGACTTAATATCTAAACCAGTTTCTTGGGATAAGTGAAACTAACTGGAGAAGTTATAAACCAGTTTCTTGTGACAAGTGAAACTAACAACAGATAGTATCTCTATACAGAACTTCCAAGTATGTCCTTATTACAGAGTCATCACAGAGCTTAAGGCTTATGAAGTCCTTGGGAGGAACAGTTCCATAACTTCATATCATTCCTGGAACTTCAAAGGACGTATATAGCCCATGTTCTTATAAAAGGGTCATAAACAGCATTGTCCAACAGGAGGCTAACAGCTTATGTCCTGGAGTCCTGTCAAATGTGTTGTCCAACATCAAAGGAGGCTAAATGCTTATGCCCTGGAGTCCTGTCAAATGTAATTTCTTGGACAAGGGTGACACCTACAGGTAACTAGATACTTTTGCTGGGATTTATCAACTGGACATTTAAGCATTTATCAACTGGAAATAAATTAAGCATTTGATTCTTAAAGGTGGTACTATATTGCTTTAAATATGCTGTTTAAAGAACAGACAGGTAGGAAGGACAAAATAACACCAAAGGTAATAGAGACAGGCTTCATATTTATTTGCATGCACACACCCACCGGTATTAGTCTATAGTGTAGATAGACTAGAAGAATAGAGCCTTGTATGTTAGACGCTTCTCTCACCACTCATGTATAGATTTGTCATTTAATAAATGTATCCTTTTTTTATAAGACTGGTGTAAGTATCATTCTTTAAATAAGGTAAATTGATTATAAGGAAAAGCCTGACACTGATTTTAGTCACTGACCCAATATTAGAAAAGGGGCTTTTTCGCAGAAGTAACTTCAGAAGTTTTAAAAACAGAATTCAAACGATTACTAGTTTTGTTATCAAGAGGGTTAGACTCCTCAATACCCAAAGTAAACAATACTTCCTTAATAAAGAACAAATATATTCAATCTTAAATAGAAAAGAAAATTTGTCAATTTCAGTCTCTGATGCAGGATCTTCTGAGCCAGAGAGATCCTCATTAGTAGAGGATACTTCAGTATGCTGTTGGTCGATACAAATTTCATCAGATTTATGAAAAGTTTGTAAAGACCTTTAACGTTTATTTGAAGGCGGAATAGCAGTCATAGCCTTCTCTATGGCTGCAGCAATATATTTTTTCATATCTGCAGGAATATCATGTACATTAATATGTGAAGGAATAACAGTAGATTTATTTGTACTTATAGAAACATTATCAGCATGTAATAATTTGTCATAACAAGTGCCAAATATTTGAGCTGAAGAAATAAGATCAGCTACATTACAAACACACTTAGCTTTGGTAGAATTGTGTTCAGGCAGCTTAGTTCCTACAGTAACATCAGAGGCAGGATCAGTTTGAGACATCTTGCAAAATGTAACAAAAAAGAAAAGATAACATTTAAACAAAATATCCAATTTCTTCAAAATAGCAGTTTCAGGAATAGAAAAATGCTTATGATAAAATTCTTATACAAAAGTAAAATAAAAAGCAAACATCATAGCCCTCTATAAACAAATGAGAGCAGCAAGCAAAAGAGGGAGAGACAAAATATAACAAATTTTGGCACCAAAAAACAAATATGACGCAAATGCAGAGGAAAAAACTTTTGGCGCCAAATCTAACACAATGAAATGACTCAACTCGTCATAAATTTTCGCGCCAAAAATGACCCAATAATAAGTAGCATTTTGCGTCATCGCGAGCCTAATTTGCCCAAGAAAATTTTGAGAAACAGACTCCAAGTTATAACTAACAGGAACCCCAGGTAAGAAAAAAATACCTAAATTATTACAAAAAAATAATTTCCATGCTGAAACTCTTTGGGGGGTAGTTATCAACGTGTCTATTTTACCTGCCTTCGCCGGTTCAATACGCCCGCCTAAGCTCGCCTCACATTGCCGCTGCGGACCTGCAAAAATTCGCCTAAGTTATCAAAAAAGCTGTCAAAAATCCGTGCACCAAGTACGGGGCGATGAGCAGCGGACTGTGAGAGTTATCACTCATCCGATCTCGCTGCTCTTCGGCTTTTTTACAGCTTTCTTGCTAGCCTGTCACTAAGCACCCACACTAACTACACTGTTCTACCCCCTATACCGGTGCCCCCGGAGCCCCCCGCACCTAAATAAAGTTACTAACCCCTAAACCGCCATTTTAGATTGAGCTGTTCCGATCAGCCAATAGAATGCGAGCTCAATCTGATTGGCTGATTGGATCAGCCAATCGGATTGAACTTGAATCTGATTGGCTGATTCAATCAGCCAATCAGATTTTTCCTACCTTAATTCCGATTGGCTGATAGAATCCTATCAGCCAATCGGAATTGAAGGGACGCCATCTTGGATGACGTCCCTTAAAGGAGCCTTCATTCGTCGGTAGTCTGTCGGTAAAGAAGGATGTTCCGCGTCGGCGGGATGAAGATTGAAGACCCCGCTTGGAAGATGACATCGCCCGGATAGAAGACTTCTTCAGCGCTGCTTGGAAGATGACATCGCCCGGAAGGAAGACTTCTTCAGCGCCGCTTGAAGGATCACTTCATCGGATGGAAGATTTCTTCAGCGCCGCTTGGAGGATAACTTCTGCCGCTCCGGGTCTCCTCTTCGGTTCCATCGCTGCTCGGCTGAGTGAAGACAACTTAAGGTAGGATGATCTTCAGGGGATTAGTGTTAGGTTATTTTAAGGGGGGTTTGGGTTAGATTAGGGGTATGTGGGTGGTGGGTTTTAATGTTGGGGGGGGGATTGTATTTTTCTTTTACAGGCCAAAGAGCTGAATTCTTTGGGGCATGCCCCCACAAAAGGCCCTTTTAAGGGCTGGTAAGGTAAAAGAGCTTTGCACTTTTTTAATGTAGAATAGGGTAGGGCATTTTTTTATTTTGGGGGGTTTGTTATTTTATTAGGGGGCTTAGATTAGGTGTAAGTATCTTAAAATTGTTGTAATATTTTTAAAATGTTTGTAACTTATTTTTTTTATTTTTTGTAACTTAGCTTTTATTATTTTTTGTACTTTAGTTAGTCTATGTAATTGTATTTAATTGTAGTTATTTGAAGGTAATTTATTTAATTAATGTAATGATAGTGTAGTGTTAGGTTTAATTGTAACTTAGGTTAGGATTTATTTTACAGGTAATTTTGTATTTCTTTTAGCTAGGTAGTTATTAAATAGTTAATAACTATTTAATAACTATTCTAACTAGCTAAAATAAATACAAAGTTACCTGTAAAATAAATATAAATCCTAAGATAGCTACAATGTAACTAATAGTTATATTGTAGCTATCTTAGGGTTTATTTTACAGGTAAGTATTTAGTTTTAAATAGGAATAATTTATTAAAGTATAGTGTAGTGTTAGGTGTAATTGTATTGTTAGTTTTTATTTTACAGGTTAATTTCTCTTTATTTTAGCTAGGTAGCTATTAAATAGTTAATAACTATTTAATAGCTATTGTACCTAGTTAAAATAAATTGAAAGATGCCTGTAAAATAAAAATAAATCCTAAGATAGCTACAATATAATTATTATTTATATTGTAGCTATATTAGGGTTTATTTTAAAGGTAAGTATTTAGTTTTAAATAGGATTAACTTAGGCCTAGATTTGGAGTTTGGCGTTAGCCGTGAAAACCAGCGTTAGAGGCTCCTAACGCTGGTCCAGGATGCTGCCGCTCCGCTCCAGATGGATGTCGATAGAAGATGCCGCCTGGATGAAGACTTCAATCGGATGGAAGACCTCTTCTGCCCCGCTTGGATGAAGACTTCAATCGGATGGAAGACCTCTTCTGCCCCGCTTGGATGAAGACTTCTACCGGATCATGGACATCTTCAGCCCCCCGCTTGGGCTTGGATCTGGACATCGGAGGAGCTCTTCTGGACCGATCGGTGAACCTGGCATGGTGAAGACAAGGTAGGAAGATCTTCAGGGGCTTAGTGTTAGGTTTATTTAAGGGGGGTTTGGGTTAGATTAGGGGTATGTGGGTAATTACAAAGTTGCCTGTAAAATAAATATTAATCCTAAAATAGCTACAATGTAATTATAATTTATATTGTAGCTATATTAGGGTTTATTTTACAGGTAAGTATTTAGCTTTAAATAGGAATAATTTATTTAATAAGAGTTAATTTATTTCGTTAGATTAAAATTATATTTAATTTAGGGGGGTGTTAGTGTTAGGGTTAGACTTAGCTTTAGGGGTTAATACATTTATTAGAATAGCGGTGAGCTCCGGTCGGCAGATTAGGGGTTAATGTTTGAAGTTAGGTGTCAGCGATGTTAGGGAGGGCAGATTAGGGGTTAATACTATTTATTATAGGGTTAGTGAGGCGGATTAGGGGTTAATAACTTTATTATAGTAGCGGTGCGGTCCGCTCGGGAGATTAGGGGTTAATAAGTGTAGGCAGGTGGAGGCGATGTTGTGGGAGGCAGATTAGGGGTTAATAAATATAATATAGGGGTCGGCGGTGTTAGGGGCAGCAGATTAGGGGTACATAAGGATAATGTAAGTAGCAGCGGTTTATGGAGCGGCAGATTAGGGGTTAAAAATAATATGCAGGGGTCAGCGATAGCGGGGCGGCAGATTAGGGGTTAATAAGTGTAAGGTTAGGGGTGTTTAGACTTGGGGTACATGTTAGGGTGTTAGGTGCAGACTTAGGAAGTGTTTACGCATAGCAAACAATGGGGCTGCGTTAGGAGCTGAACGCGGCTTTTTTGCAGGTGTCAGGTTTTTTTTCAGCTCAAACAGCCCCATTGTTTCCTATGGGGGAATCGTGCACAAGCACGTTTTTGAGGCTGGCCGCGTCCGTAAGCAACTCTGGTATCGAGAGTTGGAGTGGCGTTAAAAATGCTCTACGCTCCTTTTTTGGAGCCTAACGCAGCGATTCTGTGGACTTTCAATACCAGAGTTATTTTTATGGTGCGGCCAGAAAAAAGCCGGCGTTAGCTACGCGGGTCCTTACCGACAAAACTCTAAATCTAGCCGTTAGTTAATAATAGAAATATTATTTAGATTTATTTAATTAATATTTAAGTTGGGGGGGTGTTAGGGTTAGTGTTAGACTTAGGTTTAGGGGTTAATAATTTTATTACAGTGGCGGCGGTGTAGTGGGGGGCAGGATAGGGGTTAATAAACTTATTATAGGTGGGGACGGTGTAGGGGGGGCAGATTAGGGGTTAATAAATGTAATATAGGTTGCGGCAGGGTCCGGGAGCGGCGGTTTAGGGATTAAACTATTTATTTAGTTGCGGCGAGGTGTGGTATCGTCAGGATAGGGGTTAATAACTTTATTATAGAGGGTGGCGGTATAGGGGGGGGCAGGATAGGGGTTACTAGGTATAATGTAGGTGGCGGTGGGCTCCGGGAGCGGTAGTTTAGGGGTTAATACATTTATTATAGTTGCGGCGGGGTCAGGGAGCGGCGGTTTAGGGGTTATATGTATAGAGTAGCTTGAGGTGGGCTCCGGGAGCGGCGGTTTAGGGGGTAATAAATGTTTTTAGTTGCGGCAGTGTAGGGGGGGCAGATTAGGGGTGTTTAGACTCGGGGTACATGTTAGGGTGTTAGGTGTAGACAGCTCCCATAGGAATCAATGGGATGTCGGGCAGCAGCGAACATGAACTTTCGCTATGGTCAGACTCCCATTGATTCCTATGGGATCCGCCGCCTCCAGGGCGGCGGATTGAAAACCAGGTACGCTGGGCCGGAAAAGTGCCGAGCGTACCTGCTAGTTTTTTGATAACTAGCAAAAGTAGTCAGATAGTGCCGCACTTGTGTGCGGAACATCTGGAGTGACGTAAGAATCGATCTGTGTCGGACTGAGTCTGGCGGATCGATGTTTATGTCACAAAATTCTACTTTTGCCGGTCTCTAGCCTTTGATAACTAAGGCGAATCAGCCTCGCCACAAATACTCTGCGGAATTCCAGCATATTTGAGGTTGACAGCTTGATAACTAGGCCCCATAGACTGCAAAGGGAAATATACACAGACTCATGGCAAATATATGCAATATATATTAAAATCTTTATAATATAAAGTGGCAAACATAGCTGAGAGTGTCTTAAAAAATGATATATACTTAACAGAAGACACCCATCCACATATAACAGACAGCCAAACCAGTACTGAAACTTATCAGCAGAGGTAATGGTAGAGGAGTATAATGTCGATCTGTAAAGGGAGGCAGCAAATGAATCCCTGCGACCGATTTACAGAGAGCCTTAGAATAGATTTCCCATAGGTGAAAACATGACATCATCAGGCAATACTCCCTTCACATCCCTCAGACAAACACTGTACCTTAAGAGGAATCGGGCTTCAAAATGCTTAGAAGCGCCTTTCACAGAAGAAATCAAGCACAACTTGCTTCACCACCTCCAAAAGAGGCAAAGTTTGTAAAACTGAGGTATGAGTGAGGTGGGTGGTGTATTTATATGCATTTTGGGGTTTGGGAAACTTTGCCCCCTTCTGGTGGGAATATATATCCCATACGTCACTAGCTCATGGACTCTTGCCACCATTGTTTTTGAGCAAACTGGGTACTGCAGACAGGGTTAGAGAGCTGTATGGGGGGATCAGGTAGGTTGGGGGCTAAGGGGGATCCATCACTGAAAAATAAATATATATATTAAAAAAAAGGGGGGCGGAGCTAGCAACTGAGTGGAGCGGTCTCATAGGCACTGAGCTCCTGTACATTATATCATGAAAGTATTATAAAAAATTTATTTTTCCAAACCTACTCTAGCACAATCGATATTTAAACGAGTCTAGGTGACTATACATAGCTGGGACGAGAACGGAGCTGTCACAGACCTGAAATCGGGTACTAAAGGAGCTAAGGCTGAAAGCGTGAAGGCTTCAACATACCCTACTTACACCAAGAACTAGCAGACACCGCTCGACCAGATTGACTTGAACCAGACACCGGAGGGTCGGGGCTCCGCTCCGGGTCTGGCTGCATCTGTTTACAAGCAACGGATCCTCTCCAGAGACGGAAATGCCAAGCAGGCGGCTGCACACAGTGCGGAGATAGAGTTAACGAAGAGGAGGACGACAAGCTGCCTCTCTACACATCATTCAGGGGATTGGCACACTTAAATCCTGACAGCACCACAGCTTAGAAGGAGAAAGAGAGCAGTAAGGCTTAGCTTACCTGTACCGGATCATCTTTGGCGCGAAACTCCCCCATATTGGCCGCGGCGCTCCTAAAGGCCCTCAGAGGCAGATCGAAGTGAGGAGGTGAGGTGGCTACGGAGGAGCAACCCTGATATACCAGTGATTCAGCAAGTGGGTAAGAAACCACAGCATAACATTCACCCCGAACACCTCCCTCCTCATATCTAGCACAATTGTCAATTTAGACCACACGTGGCAATAGAGGCCCTGTCATTTGCGGTACTGCCCCTTGTTTCTGCCCTGTTCAGTTGCACAGCGACTACCGCAGCCCACTAAGAGAAAAGCAGCTGCAAGAAAGACGAAGACCCATATTGCTGTAAATAACCCCCTGAATAGAGGATAAGAGAGACACCCAACCGTACCTCTTGCTATAAGCCACACTTCACTAGAGCTCCTGTGAGAAATAGATAGGAGCGTTTCAAGCTAGTAGCCCACATTAGAGCCTGCTGCTTCTCAGGCTTTCAAGGCGGTCAAGTCGGAGCACAATATAAGTGGGGTGACAGAGACTATACTTGTGATTTTTTGCTGTAGGCACAGTAGAAAATTTGGGCAGTAGTTGGTGCTTATAAAGTATAAGATAAAGGCACATATTGAGAGGGTGTCTGCTTTAAAACAACAAGACCACAACAAGTACTTGCAAGTTTTGGGAGAGTTCTACAAGGCCTAGGGGGGCAGTAACTTTCAAAGATATTTAGCTCATCTGTACCTCTTGTCCCCTGAACATTATCATTTGTTCTCTACACACAGGCCTCTATAGCACCTGTCACACAACGCAGCCAGTGTCATGACAAGGGCCCTGGAAGTGTAGGGCAATATAATCTGAACTCTTTACATCTAATGCTAGGAAGGATCCCACTACTATAAACAGGGACACATTAGTCTATTTCACTTTGCTAAAGGACAGTTGCCATATCTTCTAGAGGAGTGCAGCAAGTCCTAGCTGGCATAAGCCGGTTTCTTGGTATCTTAGTTGGTCACACCCGCAGAAATTCTGCTGTACTTTGGACATTTTCTCATATTCCACCATTAACAGTTATTATCCATGCAAATACCGCCTTCTATTACCAACTAGGTTACTGTATTTCTATGGCCAAAATTAAACTAGCTTTTCTACACTAGGCCAACCTTAGGCAGTACATCCTAGGTAAAACTTAGCTGCTGTGTCAGCTTACGTATCTTTGAGCTCTCAGCTCAAAGTGGAGTGTTATATTGTTTTACTGTCTGCCTAACCATTTTTATTCTTTACCGGTAGCAGTTATTGAATTGCCTAATGTACACCTAAGTGTTAGCCCCTCAAGACTCCTCCTTTCCGGCCTAGCTAGTCTAGGCTGGTCACTACCACCTCCCCTTTCCCCTTCCTTTGGGTCGTACCCCCCTTTACCTGAGTCGAGAGGAGGTTGCTCAGTTCTTCCCCCTGCTTACCTATAACTATTCAGACATTTGATTTGATATCTGCTACATGCTTGTTCTCGCTTATACCCGCCACTATCATATTTGTACCATCTCAGCGAGACTAACTATTATAACCCCAGCTTAAGCCCCATCCAAGATTTCTCCTCCAGCGTCCCTTGCTGGCTGAGACTTACCTTTTCACTTGACAACTATAGAAGCCCCTCTGGCAAACTAGAAAAGGCTCCCATTTCCTGCCATTTCTTCTTTACACTCCATAGACCTTTTAAAATTATAGTTACTGCGCCTATCTCTTGCACTTAGCTTAATCACCCTAGGTGTAGTATTGACCAGTTTCCTCATTTTCACTTTTCTATTATACAAGTGTTACACCCGGAATATTGTGTGCTATTGGTCCCCATAAATTTGCTTAAGTAAACCTTGCAGACTGAAGACACACCTTGTTGGTTTTTGCTATTGTGGGACTCCTAGCCAGTTCCCCCCTTTCCGACTCAGCTTGTCTGAGTTGGTCACTTCCCCTCTCCTTTTTCCCTTCCTTTGGGTCGTATCCACTGCTCCTGGACCGGCTGGGGGTGCATGGGTGCTAGAAATTTCCTTGCTCAACCTGTGTCGGGGGGTTCTGACTGGCCCCTGCCCCTGAGTGGTGATTTTCTCTGCCTCCTTTTCTGCAGATAGAGTTTTGGTCTGGTCTTGACCGACAAAATGGAGGGGTAGGAGCCGGATGGAACTTCTAGGCCTCACTCCTTAGGTACATGTTTACCCTCACTTGTAAGTGTAACCAATGTGTTTTAATGTAATGTAACTAGACTTGACAATCTAACTTAGCCATAAACTTCCTGGTCTGCTTATTATTTTGCTCCTGGAACTACTCCTTAGGTGACCGGAAGGTCGAACAGTCACAACGAGAATGCCTCACACTGCTAGGCGCCAATCTAAAACCCCTGGTCCAACTAAGAAAACAGTCTTAGACCACTTTACACAGTCAACCAGGAGACTTGAGGATGATTCACACGATGATTTTAGTGAACCGGAATCAGTTGAAGAGAGGTCCCAACCTGATGCTGCTCCACTTTCCAGATCTCAACACTACATCACAGAGGAAACCCTTAAAAAAATGTTTGCGCAGCAAACGCGCTCCATTACAAAGGAAATCCAGAGGAGCCATGCTGAGCTCAAGAAGGACATTGGAGAAATTGGAGACAGGGTGGACTCTCTAGAGAGAAGGCAAGACGATATTGTTACAGACCAGACAAATCTACTCGCCTACTCTGAGTCGCTGGCTGATCAGTTGAGCCAACTTGAATTCAAACTGGCGGATGTCGAAGATCGTGCCCGACGGAATAACATCAGATTCCGGGGCATCCCAGAAGAGGTTTCATCCGCGGACCTGCAGACCTACTTATCAGAGCTCTTCAACAATTTATTGGATTCTACCGTTGGTATGACCACCACAATGGAGAGGGCTCACAGGGCCTTACGTCCAAGATCTGTCTCGCAAGACAAGCCTAGAGACGTTATTGTTTGCTTTCACAGCTTCCTCTTTAAAGATAAACTCATGCAGGCCGCCTTCCATAAACCACCGTTGGCAGAAAAATTCCAAAATCTTCAACTATTACCAGACCTATCAGCTCACACCTTGCAGAGCCGCAGACTATACCAACCAGTCACTTCTGAGCTTAGAAAGGCGGGCCTTAAATATCGATGGGGCTATCCAGCCAAACTGTTCATCACTAAGGAAAACCAGACTCATATTGTATCATCATTGGCTCAAGGTTCCACCCTACTTGCACAATGGGGCCTTATAAAAGGTAGTACAACAGAGCCTGTTCCTGTTAAGGCAAGACTGAGAGCCACAGCACCCGATTGGCCTCCTAAGGATCAGCAGGCCAAGAGGCTGAAAACCCAAACAACACAGGACTCTCAAGGACCTTCTGTGGCTCTACCTTGACCATCGGAAAACACCAGATGGTAACGTTGCTCTTTACTTAAATAACTGTTCTTTTGTTCTATCTCCCCAGCATAGCTAAAGGGGGACCCCTGACATAAGAAATGCCTATTTAGGCCTAATGAAAACTAGGTCTCTATCTCCTGTTATAACCTAACTAAAAATAGGCTGCTGTTGATGTCTATTTCTTGTTAATACCTTCTCTGCTACAGGTTTATGTTACATCTCCACCTCCTCTTACAATTTAGTTAATAATAGGTTGTGGTTAATGTTTACAGACATCCTATTTCTTGTTGATAACTTTTTAATAGCAGGTTATGTTATATTGAAATGTCACATTGGGTCACCCTTGCACAGGTTGAGCACTTGTATCCCGCTGGGGAGATAATGTTGATGCTGTTACTAAAACTGTTGATATTACAAAATTCGTTGGCTAATGTTTTATTGTTGTTGTCTATATTTACAAGTTGTTTGTTCAGGGCACTTTTTAGGGGACGCTGTTACATCATAGTTACATACAATTCACATGTTCCCTCAACTTGACACAACTGACTAGACGCCCGCACACTATAATCACAAGCGAGATTTATCTTACTTACAGACGGAGTGGGGCCCATCCACATATAGCTCCCCCCCAATTAGGTAGCCCACACCAGGGTTCCATCTAGGTGGACTATTTCCACCTCATAATCTCAGCACAGCACTTAACGACATAGTACTTATTCTGAATCTTTTTCATAAACCACTTCTCCAGTATCCCTTTCCCCCCTCTCCTCCCACACCAAAACAATGGCAAACCGACTTAGACTCCTCACTCATAATGCGAGAGGCCTCAACTCCCCTCACAAACGAAGCCTCTTGGCTAGGGAACTCCAATTCCACAATCCCGATGTTGTCTTCATACAAGAAACTCACTGGAAGTTAGACTCCCCACAACGATTTTCTTCCCGCTCCTATTGGATACCTTACCACTCCCCTTTTACTAAGAAAGCTAGGGGCACGGCCATACTCCTACATCGCAGAGTAGCATATGAGCCCATCCAAGCTTTCAGAGACCCGCAAGCCAGGTACACCATTTTAATCTGTAAGTTGAATCACGTACTACACACACTGGTATCCCTTTATCTCCCTAATTCCCACCAACCCGCATGCCTCCGTAGAATTCTACAACTAGTGGACCAATACAGACAAGGACGAGTTATCTTAGCAGGTGACTTTAACATGATCTGGGACCCCGCTTTGGACCGCAAAACTAAAACTTCAGACAATACCAACCCCCAAGCAAGCAGTATTTCTGCTAAGTTCCGGAATGTGATGTCTCTCTATGGCTATTTTGACATTTGGAGGTCTTTGCACACTCGTGACAGAGATTATACTCACTACTCACACCCCCACAAGACCTACTCTCGATTAGACCACATGTTCTGTCAAGCAGAGACCTTGGACTCTGTTACACGGTCAGAGATAGCTGTAAGCTCCTGGTCAGACCATGACTTAATATTAACCGACTTCCTCCCCATGGACAAGCCTTTTCCTCAGACAGGTTGGAGACTCCCACGTCACATCCTCACAGACATAGCCTTTAGGGAGGAAATGAGACGCGACTTGACCGAACTACTTAGACAAGATGACAATGGACAGACTCCAGATGATACCCTGTGGGGCGCCATCAAGGCAATGGCCCGAGGGCTTATAATCCGTAAACAGGGCCACATGAGAAAGCTGGCTGGCTTAACACTTGAAATCAAGCACACCATTAAGCGCATGAAACCATTTAAGGCTCCTGGGCCAGATGGGTTCCCTGTTCAGTTCTATAAGCAATATATTCATGAACTGGCTCCTTACCTACTCAGGTTCTTTGGCTTGGCGAGCAGCAACGGGTCTTTTAAAGAAGAATTTCTTCAAGCCGCTATCGTCACCATACCCAAACCAGACAAAGACCCCTCTCTCTGTTTAAATTACAGACCGATTTCCCTGATCAACATTGATGTTAAGATCTATTCCAAGATTTTGGCCACCCGTATTGGTAAAATGCTACCAGACCTAATTAATCCCGATCAAGTCGGGTTCATTTACAATAGAGAGGGCCCAGATAACACCAGACGTCTCATTAACATCATGAGTGAGTCAACTAGGATGAAAAAACCCTTCTCAATCATCTCCTTGGATGCTGAGAAGGCTTTCGACCGAGTTCGGTGGGATTACCTATGGGAAACACTCCAAGCCTTCCACTTCCCCCCTGAAATCTGTGTGGCAATCAAAGCTCTGTATTCGGCCCCAAAAGCGTTTGTCAGAGGTCTGGGATTCCAGACCTCACCGTTTAGTATATCAAATGGCACTAGACAGGGATTAGCGATTGAACCTCTTGTCACGAAAATTCGGTCGGACACGTCTCTGCCAGGAGTTAGACTCTCGGGCACATTACATAAAATTGCACTATTTGCAGACAACGTCACCGTTATCACCACAGACCCCGCCAAAGCCATCCCTCGATTACTGGATACCCTGAGGGTATTTGGTGATCTCTCCTACTATAAACTCAACACAAACAAAACTGAAATCTACTGGTGGGGATACCCACAATTCTACATCCGCGAGTTACAAGACAAATACCACTTCAAGTGGTTGACAGAACGGATAACCCACTTGGGAGTTAAGTTGTCTCCTAGTGCCCAACAAATGATAAAAGATAATTACTCCCCCTATTAGCAGAGCTACGACAGTTGAAAAACACGTGGGATCATAAGTCCATATCATGGATAGGGAGAATTACATCACTCAAAATGTCATTCCTCCCTAAGTTAACATATCTATTTCGCTGCTTGCCAATTAGAGTTCCAATGCCCCTTCTTCTCCAATACCAGAGCGAGTTCACGAAGTTCATTTGGCAAGGCAAGATCCCCCGAATCGCTCACAAGACCTTGCAATTCCCCGTTCCCTCAGGTGGACTTGCATCTCCGTCGGTGGTGAAATACTACGAGGGAGCCATGCTAACACATATCTCCCAATGGGGTGTACTCCGGTCCCATGACAGGTGGAGAGAACTCGAGCAGGCATCGTTGCCGCCCAACGTTCTCCTCCGAGATGTTATTTGGATTCCACACCATAGTCGTAGAATGTTGTGTATAAATAATCTGGTTATCCTGGAGTGTCTATCAGTCTGGGATAGACTTCGACACCGTCAACTTATTGCTCCCCATCCCTCCCCCTTAACTTCGGTAGCCGGCCTACTCACGAACCTACCTGATACCCACCCGAACACGTGGGCTCGATTAGGGGTTATTAAAGTCTCAGATTTCTGGTCCACCACAAAACCAGACGAGTTCATAACCCTATCACAACTGAACCAGCAGGTAACCATTACTCAGTTCCTCAATTTTGAACTTTGCAGGATCCAGAGTTTCCTAAGAAGCTGGAACTTTCTTCCAACTGCTTCCCGCCCCCTTACTCCATGGGAGTCTACATGGCAAAGCGGGCACAAGCTTATCCAACCATTATCAAGGCACTATGTCCTTCTGGACGGCACCTCACCGCCGACTGTGGCTCCTCATCTCTTGAGATGGGATACTCTCCTGGGTATTCACACCCCTATTGAAACATGGCAACGGGCCATTCAGTTAACTAAGAAGACTCTTCATTGTGTAACAATGTTTGAGACGTATTACAAGGTACTCTCTCACTGGTACTTTGTCCCAACACGACTGTCTAAGATGTTTCCTGGATCATCTCCTCTGTGCTGGAGAGGCTGCGGTCTACACGGTAACTTGCTACAATCTGGTGGGAATGCCCCATTATTAAACCATTATGGGAAAGAGGAATACGTACCCTCTTAGATTATGGCATTGGAGTCTCTGCTGATCCGGCGCTTGCCCTCCTTCATTTAAATTTGCACACCCTACCCAGACACCAGAGTCTCTTTGGTGTCTACCTCCTGGCCTCAATCAAGACCAACATAGCCAAGGCTTGGAAAAGAGATGTTCCTCCTAGCTGGCAGGATATTATCCATACAATGGCCTATCTGTACACCATGGAAAAGTCAATATACTTTGACCTTAATAAGTCTGACTTGTTTGAGATGGCATGGGCCGATTGGAAGAATGACCATGACACTTTTTGGCACCCACAGGTTCTGGCGAACGACGTCTAATCTGACGGTTAGCAACCTGACTACTCTAGCTAATAGGTACCGTATGCAGGTATCTAGAAACACTGACGATAATACATTCCCCCCTCCCCCTCCCCCCAAACATATGAGCCCCCAACCCCCCCCCCCTCATCTTTAGTTTTCTATACTCAAAACATACCAGTCAAAGTGCCCTGCTGTATCCTTATTTATTTATTTATTTATTTTTTCTTTCTCAAATGTGCAGACATTTTTGTGATGGGTTCTATGACCCAATAATTTGATTATTACCATTACTGAAAAAGGGGTCCTGCGAGTCCCCAATTGTTATGTTATATATTTACAAAACCTTTAATAAAAACATTAAAAAAAAAAGCCTTTTAGTTTAGTACTAGCAGACTTTCTGCCAGTACTTTAGATGGCGTTGACAATTGTGAGGTGGGATAGGGAAGAGAGTTGTTTGAGGGGGGTTAGAGAGGGATCAGGGGGTGGAATGTGTCAGGTGGGAGGCTGATCTCTACACTAAAGCTAAAATTAACCCTACAAGCTACCTAATTAACTTCGTAACTGCTGGGCATAATACAAGTGTGGTGCGCAGCTGCATTTAGCGGCCTTCTAATTACCATTTTAGCGGCCTTCTAATTACCATTTAGCGGCCTTCCTATTGGCTGATGCAATCTGTCAATAGAATTGAAGTTCAATCCTATTGACTGATCCAATCAGCCAATAGGATTGAGCTTGCATTCTATTGGCTGTTCCAATCAGCCAATAGAATGCAAGCTCAATTCTATTGGCTGATTGCATCAGCCAATAGGATTTTTCCTACCTTAATTCCGATTGGCGGATAGGATTCTATCAGCCAATCGGAATTGAAGGGACGCCATCTTGGATGACCTCACTTAAAGGAACCTTCATTCTTCAGTTGCCGTCGGATGGAAGAGGATGCTCCGCGTCGGATGTCTTCAAGATGGACCCGCTCCACTCCGGATGGAAGAATATAGAAGATGCTGTCTGGATGAAGACTTCTGCCCCTCTGGAGGTCCTCTTCTGGCCGGATCTGATGAAGAATTCTGCCCGTCTGGAGGTTAACTTGTGCCCGGCTGGGTGAAGACGTCTCGAGGTAGGGTGATCTTCAAGGGGTTAGTGTTAGGTTTTATTAAGGGAGGATTGGGTGGGTTTTAGAGTAGGGTTGGGTGTGTGGGTGGTGGGTTTTAATGTTGGGGGGTATTGTATTTCTTTTTTACAGGTAAAAGAGCTGATTACTTTGGGGAAATGCCCCGCAAAAGGCCCTTTTAAGGGCTATTTGTAATTTAGTGTAGGTAGGGAATTTTTTTATTTTGGGGGGCTTTTTTATTTTATTAGGGAGATTAGTTAGGTGTAATTAGTTTAAAAAAAATTGTAATTTTTTTTCTGTAATTTAGTTTTTTTTCGTAATTTAGTTTATATAATTTAATTGTATTTAATTTTAGTTAGTTTAGGTAATTAATTTAATTATAGTGTAGTCTTAGGTGTAATTGTAACTTATGTTAGGGTTTATTTTACAGGTAAATTTGTCTTTATTTTAGCTAGGTAGCTATTAAATAGTTAATAACTATTTAATAACTATTGTACCTAGTTTAAATAAATACAAAGTTGCCTGTAAAATAAAAATAAACCCTAAGATGGCTACAATGTAATTATTAGTTATATTGTAGCTATCTTATGGTTTAATTTACAGGTAAGTATTTAGTTTTAAATAGGATTAATTTATTTAATTGTAGTAATTTTATTTCGTTTTATTTAAATTATTTTTAAGTTGGGGAGGTTAGGGTTAGGTTTAGAGGTTAATACATTTAATATAGTAGCGGCGACGTTGGGGGCAGCAGATTAGGGGTTAATAAATGTAGTTAGGTGTTGGCGATGTTAGGGACGGCAGATTAGGAGTTAATAAAATTTAACTAGTGTTTGCGAGGCGGGAGTGCGGCGGTTTAGGGGTTAATACATTTATTACAGTAGTGTCAATGTCCGGTCGGCAGATTAGGGGTTAAATAATTTTATTATAGTGTTTGCGATGTGGGGGGGGCCTCGGTTTAGGGGTTAATAGGTAGTTTATGGGTGTTAGTGTACTTTGTAGCACTTTAGTTAAGAGTTTTATGTTACAGCGTTAGCCCATAAAACTCTTAACTACTGACTTTAAAATGCGGTAGGAGTCTTGGAGGTAGAGGGTGTACCGCTCACTTTTTCAAGCGATCGTAATACCGGCATTAGGCAAATCCCATTAAAAAGATAGGATACGCAATTGACGTAAGGGGATTTGCGGTATGCTAAAATCGCGGAAAAAAGTGAGCGGTACACCTGTACCTGCCTGATTCGTAATACCAGCGGGCGTTAAAAATCAGCGTTGGGACCCCTCAACGCTGCTTTTTAAGGCTAATGCAAGACTCGTAATCTAGGCGTAAGGGATTAATGCTAACAGTTTATTCTAGTGTACCATAAGAGCTAAATTATGTTTACCCTGTTAGGTACAATCTATGCATGTAACCATTTCTATAAAAAGCTCAGAGACTGCCAGGCAAGTTTGGGTATGTTCAGGGCTGGACTGGGAATAAAAAGCAGTCGTGGAAAATTTTGAAGACCAACCCATATATTTGACATGCCACAATTTTCTAAAGGAGATTACTGGCATACTCATTCCCCCATATTTTGGGTGAGGGGATTTAAAAAAAAAAGATTTGCATTAAAAATCAATGATTATCCAGGGTGTGATCTGGAGAAGACACTTAAAAAAGTGTGTCACTCTGCCATACAGTGTGATTTAACTTGACACTAGAAACCACTCAAAGGAGGGATACTAAATGGTACATGGTCTAGTACAGTGTTTTTCCACCACGGCCCTCAATTACCCCCAACAGGCCATGTTTTTCAGTATAGCTGAACTAGAGCACAGGTGAAATAATCAGCTGATTAGTAACCATGGTTGCGTGAGGACCACAGTTGAGAAACACTGGTCTAGTAAATAAAACTTACTTAAAGGGACAGGAAACCCAACATTTCTCTTTCATGATTCAGGTAGAGAATACAATTTTAAACAACATTCCAATTTACTTCTATTATCTAGCTTCATTCTTTATATATCCTTTGTTGAATAAATGGCAAAGCACATGGGTGAGCCAATCACAAAGCATCTCTGTGCACCCTCCAATCAGCAGCTACTGAGCACATTTAGATATTCTTTTCAACAAAGGGTTTCAAGAGGATTAAGCAAATTAGATAATAGAAGTAAATTGGAACGTTGCTTAAAATTGCATTCTCTATATAAATCATGAAAGTAAAATATTGGGTTGCATGCCCCTATAATATGTAAATCTCAGAGGAATAAGAGAGGTGATACAGTTGCATTACCTCACCAGCAGCACTACTCCCTTAAATTGAAGCTGGCCAGCCCCAGATACTGCAGTCCATGGGGCTATCTCCTTGTGTCCTGGTAGCCCAATCCAGCCTTGTGTATCGCTTATATTAAGACTGGGAATCATACAACTAGAATTAGACATTAAACTATTCACAGTTTCACAGTATAGCTATTCTTATTAAACAACTCAATAAACCATCAGCAAAAATAATGCTATACATAGATTTACATATTTTGTTTTATTTTTGGAGACCCACAGACATTGGCCTGGTAATGGGCAAAATCTGTTAGAGTCTTCTCTAATTGATCTGATCTCTTGAGCATAGACATTTATTGGATCATATTTTTCCTCCTAATGACCACACTGCCTTTTCTAAGTTAGTTTTCATTGTCTGTTGATTACTTTGGGGTCAAAATCCAAAAATGTATCAAGTAATTTATCTACCAAAATCCCCATAAATTTTAATTCCAGTTGATAATCATTATATGTGTGTAATAAAACATAATTTATGCTTACCTTATAAATTCATTTCTTTCATGATGGTGAAAGTCCATGATCCATTACTCCTGTGAATTATTCTTCCTTACCACTAGGAAGTGGCAAACCCAAAGAGCTCTATAAAACCCAACCTACCTCACATGTATCTCAGTCTAATGTATAGCCAAGCAAAATAAGGTAAGAAAAAGGAATACGAGCCATAAAAGGAGCATGGAAAAATACTAAACCCCAAAAACTAAAGGGTGGGGTCTCGTGGACTCTCACCACCATGAAAGAAATTAATTTATCAGGTAAGAATTAAATATGATTTCTTTCATACAGGTGGTGATAGTCCACAATCCATTACTCCTGGGAACTAATACCCAAGCTGTCGAGTCCACGAGTAATAACATAAAGGGAGGGATTTTAAAAAAAAGGGCAATTTTTTTTTTATTTTTTTCTAATGCACTTAAAAAAAAAATCAATCAGGCAAGAGAAAATCAAGCTGAGACAACTGCCTGAAAAACCTTCCTACCAAAGGCTGCCTCAAAAGAAGAAAAAAAATAAAAATGGTAGAATTTAGTAAAAGTATGCAAAGAAGACCAAGTAGCTGCTTGCAAATTTGAACAACTGAAGCCTTATTCTTGAAAGTCCAAGAACTGGTGACTGACCTAGTAGAATGAGCAGAAATCCATTGCGGTGGAGGCTGACCTGCCTTCAAGTAAGCCTTGTGAATCAAAAGTTTTTTTCTAGCACCAGAAAAGTGAATGTACAAACTAGAAGTCTTTTTAAAGTCCTCAGTAGCATCAATAATATTTCAATATCTAACAACGTAAAAAAGGAGAGTAGAAACCTAAAATACAGGTAACTAAAAGTCTAGGCAAAAGAGAGCACAACTGTATGAAATAAATAAGAGACTAGGGCGAATTCTTGAAATACAAATAGATTTAATAAGGTTACACTAAATAAGTGCATACATCCAAACATACAATCACATACATACAGGGATATAGAAGATGCATAAAAATGTCGAATTGGCCGTGCAGGGGACTGGTGCACCAGTATACAAAAATAGGCAAATGTTCATCACTTTGCATGTATAGGTAATATATAATTGTAATCCAAAGTATAGTGCGTGTCCTTAAAGATGCATCTTCTATATCCCTGTATGTATGTGATTGTATGTTTGGATGTATGCACTTATTTAGTGTAACCTTATTAAATCTATTTGTATTTCAAGAATTCGCCCTAGTCTCTTATTTATTTCATACAGTTGTGCTCTCTTTTGCCTAGACTTTTAGTTACCTGTATTTTAGGTTTCTACTCTCCTTTTTTACGTTGTTAGATATTCACTTTTCTAGGATGCACCTGTATTTTTTATTGACTAATTAAGAGTGCTACTCACCCTGTTTTTCTTGTGAATAATATTTCAATGCTCTAACAACATTAAAATTATCCAAAGATCTTTCTGAACCAGTCTTAGCATCAGGACACAAAGAAGGGACAACAATTTCTCTACCACTGTTGACTGAAGAAACAACTTTAGGCAAAAAGTAAAAAATAGCCTGTAAAACTGCTATATCCTGATGGAAAAAAATGAGGATCAAAAGAAAGAGTAGATATCTTTAAATCTCTTCTAGCAGAAAAGATAGCAAAAATGAATAAAACCTTCCAAGGTAGCAGCTTAATATCTACCTTATGTATAGACGGAGAACCCTTCCCTCTGAAGAATCAAATACAATTCTTCGAACACCTCCAACAGAGAGACAAAGTAATGACTGAGGTACATGTAATGTGGGAGGGGTTTTATAGAGCTCTTGGGGTTTTGGAATCTTTGTCTACTCCTAGCTGTAAGGAAGAGTAATTCCCAGGAGTAATGGATTGTGGACTCTCAGCAACTGTATGAAAGAACAATTGTTAATTTATTTTGTAAAGACTGGATGTCTTTATATATTGAATGGCCCCTTATCTTGTGGAATTCTCTGCTTCGCTCCACAATACTCTTCCCTAACTTTCAAAGTTTCAAGACTCTACTGTTCAGAAATGCATACAGTGTAAATTAACATTTTCTTACCTTAATTCCTCACCTTCTTTATCATCCCCTTGAACCCCCTTTTGCATGTAAGCCCACAAGCCCAGCTGTCCTGTAGATCACCTTCACTACAGTGCAAGCCTTGGGGGCCCTTGCGGAATCTGTTAGTGCTCTACAAGTAAATGAAAATAATAAAACAATCATAAAATTGACAATGTCAAATTACTAGTTTTTTTCTTCAGTATACACAAGAGAGGAACCATTTGATGATACTTTGGAACAAAATAGAACATGCCAGCCCATACCATTAACTGGGTTATGTATAGAGGATATCAGGAACAAATTGGATAATATTAAGGTAAATAAAACTCCAGGAGCAGATGGAATACACCCAAGGGTGTTAAGGGAACTTAGCACTGTTATAGACAAACCTCTACTCTTAATTTTACAAGACTCATTATCCTCAGGCATGGTACCTAAGGACTGGCGTAAAGCTGATGTGGTGCCTCGCTTCAAAAAGGGAAGTAGGGATGATCCAGGAAGCTATAAACCAGTTAGTCTGACATCAATAGTGGGGAAGATATTTGAAGGGATTTTAAAGGATTATATTGAGCATATTCGTGAAAACAAGATTATGAGTTCTAATCAGCATGGTTTTATGAGAAATAGATCACGTCAAACTAATCTAATTAGATTCTATGAGGAAGTAAGTAAAAATATAGATAAAGGGGAATCAGTTGATGTGATATACATAGATTTTGCTAAGGTGTTTGATACAGTGCCACATGAGAGATTAATGCACTAAATTAAGGGACTGGGAATAGCTGAAAATGTTAGTTTATGGATAAATAACTGGATAAAAGATAGGGAGCAACAAGTAGTAGTAAATGGATCATACTCAGATTGGACAAAGGTAATCAGTGGAGTCCCCCAGAGATCAGTTCTGGGCCCTATTCTTTTTAATATTTTTATAAATGACTTGGAGCTAGGATTAAATAGCGACATCTCTATTTTTGCAGATGATACTAAGTTAAGTAAGGTCATTAGGTCAGCGCAGGATGAACTTTCATTACAAAGGGACCTGCAAAAATTAGAAGTATGGGCAGGTAAAGGAAAATGAGATTTAATACGAGAAAATGTAAGGTTCTACATTTTGGAAGTAAAAATAAGCAGGCAACGTATTTAAATGGGACAAGAGTTAACCAAACACAGGAGGAAAGGGATTTGGGGGTAATAATAGATAACAAGCTAAAGATGGGTGCACAATGCAGGGCAGTGGCTTCAAATGCTAATAAGATACTAGCATGTATTAAAAGAGGCATTGACTCAAGGGAGGAAAGCATAATTCTGTCACTATATAAAGCCCTGGTAAGACCTCACCTTGAGTATGGAGTGCAGTTCTGGGGACCAATCACAAAAAAAGATAATAAGGGGATTGGAGAATTTAACCTATGAGGAGAGGCTAGCCAAATTGGGTCTGTTTTCTTTAGAAAAAAGGCGCTTAAGAGGTGACATGATTACTTTATATGAATATATTCAAGGCCCATATATAGAAATGGCAGAAGCTCTGTTAATTGTTTGTGACCAGAGGTCACAATTTAAGGTTGGAGGAAAGGAGAGTTAATCTCCTGCAACGGAAATGTTTTTTCACGGTAAGAGCAATAAAATTGTGGAACTCATTACCAAAGGAGGTAGTGAATGCCAATACCCTATATACATTTAAAAATTATTTGGATACATTTATGTCTATAAACAAAATTCATGGATATGATTGCTAGTATTAAATGGGTCACCTTTTAGTGGGATTATTTAAGCTTAACTGGAGCTTTTTGTATATATTTTAGATTTGTATAGGTTGAACTCAATGGACTTCGGTCTTTTTTCAACCTCATCTACTATGTTACTATGTTACTATGTTACAGTATCCTCTCGCTTAATATAGGTTGTTTGCATTGTTTTGATATGCCCTATCTTTAACTAAAAGACTGATTCAAATCTTTTAAAAGTATAACAAAACAAAAGTTAGTTTTTGAAAATATGTGATTTAGAAATGCAATTCCTATGAGGGAGACTGTCGTTCTCTAATTGTTCTCTGTCATTCACTCCTGTTTCTAGTTTACAGAGTTTGCTGCCATATAAATTACCACATAACAAGGTTAATTGCTTATTCAGCAAGAGAATAAAGATCCTCCCTGGACACACAGAAGACTCTTTGAGGAGCACAGACAGTTCCCCTGGTCGACCCTGTTACAGAAAACTACAACGAACAAGAGAGCATTATAAATATCATATGTACTGAACATGTGACCTTTCATATTTCAGCAATATAGAAAGGTTAAACAGCAATGTTCTAGTGATAGAGAAATCTAAATATGTTGCTACAGGGAATAGATTTGCAGGCAATCTGTAATCACAAGCTTTATGTGTAATAAAGATAGCAAATTCATCCTAAAAATGGAACTGACCATAAGGAAAGGTAGTCTAGCTATAAAGAAAAATGTTCAGTTGGCATAAATACCGGAGTTCGATGACACATTGCTAAGGTGGTAGCAGAATTAGAGCTCTGTGGGAGTGTTGGCTTCAGGAATTGGAAATTGTAATCAGCATCCAAAAAACTGATGACGCATATTGTATATCAAAATCATCCAATACACGACTCCTGTCTTCTGTAGGAGGAAAGTACAACCTAATACATAAATTTATGGAAAGGCTAGAACAGAAGGTGTTGACAGAGTTGACTCATTTACAGCTTAAAGAACAAAATGGAAATATAGGGGCCTATTTATCAAAGCATCAACTATGTTGCATTTGCCGGCGTCAATACGCTCGCCAGACATCGCTGACGCGGACCTAAATATGATCTCCTTATTTATCAAAAAAGCAGTCAAAAACATGCGCGTCAAGTACGGTGAGAAGAGCATCGGACTGGTGTTAACTAACAGTCAATGATGTCACGGTTATTCAGGTTTTTCCTAACTTTATTTATACCATTTCATTACTGTCCATGAAGTTGCACATTTGTCTAAAGCTAATCTTTTATTTTCATCTGTTACTTTCACAGGAATTAATGTTTAATTGTATTTTTTATTTACTTTTTAAATTATTAATAATGCTAGAGTTTGTACATATATCCTTGCACATACTTGTATATACAAAATATATATATACTTTTTTTTATAGGATTTTATTTGGGGGGTTTGGTTGTGTGGGTGGTGGGTTTTACTGTTGGGGGTTGTTTGCATTTTTTTACAGGTAAAAGAGCTGCAATGCCCCGCAAAAGGCCCTTTTAAGGGCTATTGGTAGTTTAGTTTAGGCTAGGGGTTTTTTATTTTAAGGGGACTTTTTATTTTGATAGGGATATTAGATTAGGTGGAATTAGTTTAAATATTTGATAATTTCTTTTTTATTTTGTGTAATTTAGTGTTTACTTTTTTGTGTAATTTAGTTAATTGTATTTAATTAAAGGGACACTGTAGTCATAAATGAAATTCCAATTACATAGGAGTATACGTATACATCTTTTTTTTTTTCTAGTGTATGTTCTGTATTAAATTTGTAGCCTTTTGAAAATATTTATGTTTGAAATAATTATTTTTTTCAAACCTACTTCTATGTCAGCCGTTACGGATTCCCAATCCGTGCTGACAACTGCAGTTGTAAGATGGCGTGTTTTTGAAGTATTGCGCATGCGCGAGTTAGTGCAGCGTCACATGAAACGTCACCATCTGCAGTTGAATAAGACAAGGAGAATCTATACAGCTGCGCACATAACGTAAGTACTTATCTTGTAAACACTTCCAGAATCGCCCTAGAATAAACGAGCAAACGATAATTACTTTGAAACATTATGCAATACTTTTATTTTGCTATCTTATAATTTGCAGTATTTTACACAAAATAGAATCTCCCTTGAAACAAACGAGCTAAATTTACAAACTCTTAAAAGGATTGCAATACATTATGATCCCAAAACAATAATGTTAATAAAATAAGATACTATTGTATACAATTAATAAATATTTATAAAAATCACAATACTTATTGAATACATATTTAAAACACATAATATATACTATTATTCTTATAGTTATTACGATATACTAAAAATACATATGCAATACTATAGGCCACTAAATAGTTGGCAAGAGATAAGACGTTGAAACAGAATAGTTTCTATAGTATGCAGAAAGTCTGGATAACCTATTGCATAGATTTTTTTCTCTAATGCGCAAGCGTCAAAAGTAACTAGATATGGGTAACTTCGGCTTCAGTTATTATAAATGCACATGCGCGATTTAGCCGAATTTATGCGCATGCTTATCGCAATTTCATAGGTTAGTGATTTTCTACACATAATGCCGAAATATGAAATATAAAACGTTTGGATGCTTCGTTTTTATGAAAATATAGGTAAGTAAGTTTTAATATGATAATGAAATATAATATGTTCGTATTTTGTATGGAAAAATGGAAAAGAAAGTAATCCTTTAATGTAATTTATTTAATTTTAGTGTAATGTTAGGTGTTAGTGTAACTCAGGTTAGGTTTTATTTTACAGGTAACTTTGTATTTATTTTAACTAGGTAGTTAGTAAATAGTTAATAACTATTTACTAACTAGTCTACCGAGTTAAAATAAATACAAACTTACCTGTGAAATAAAAATAAAACCTAAGATAGATACAATATAACTATTAGTTATATTGTAGCTGGCTTAGGGTTTATTTTAAAGGTAAGTATTTAGTTTTAAATAGGAATTATTTAGTTATTAATTGTAATTTTTATTTAGATTTATTTTAATAATGTTAAAGTTAGTGGGTGTTAGGGTTAGGGTTAGACTTTGGGTTAGGTTTAGGGGTTAATAACTTTAGTATAGTGGCTGTGATTTTGGGGCAGCAGATTAGGGGTTAATAACAGTAATGTAGTTTGCAGCAATGTTAGGGACAGCAGATTAGGGGTTAATAATATTTAACTAGTGTTTGCAATGCGGGAGTGCGGCAGTTTAGGGGTTAATATGTTTATTATAGTGGCGGCGTTGTCTGGACCAGCAAATTAGGGGTTAATTATTTTAGTGTTTGCGATGCGGGAGGTCCTCGGTTTAGGGGTTAATAGGTAGTTTATGGGTGTTAGTGTACTTTTTAGCACTTTAGTTATGTGTTTTATGTTACAGCTTTGTAGCGTAAGACCCATAACTACTGACATTTTATGGTATGAATCTTGACGGTATAGGCTGTACCGCTCACTTTTTGGACGGACAGGCAAACTCGTAATACCGGCAATATGGAAGTCCCATTGAAAAAGGACTTTTTGAAAGATGCGGTAGTTACGTTGCGTTACGGACAAAAAAGTGCGCGGTACAGCTAAACCTGCCAGACTCGTAATACCAGCGGTTGTGAAAAAGAGCCATAACACTGCTTTTTCACCCATACCGCAAAACTCGTAATCTAGCCAAATGTAAATGAATGTGCATATCCCTTTTTTTATTCCTTTCTTTTATACTTCTTTTGACAATTCTTCTGGTTCCCCCTTCAATTTCTTAGAATGTTTTCTTCCTAATGAACTTATTTTTCGGGTTACATTTGCCGTCATGGTGCTCTCTCCTAGCTTGCAATTAGTGATGTCGCGAACCTAAAATTTCGAACGCGAACTTCCGCAAAAGTTGACGAACAATAGGCAGGCGAATTTTAAAACCCACAGTGACTCTTTCTGGCCACAAAAGTGATGGAAAAGTTGTTTTAAGGGGACTAACACCTGGACTGTGGCATGCCGGAGGGGGATCCATGGCAAAACTCCCATGGAAAATTACATAGTTGATGCAGAGTCTGGTTTTAATCCATAACGGGCATAAATCACCTAAAATTCCTAAATTGTTTGGAATAACGTGCTTTAAAACATCAGGTATGATGTTGTATCGTTCATCTAGTGTAAGGGTTATGCACGCTTCACAGTGACAGACCAAACTCCCTGTTTAACGCACAGCAGACAACCGCAAATAGTCCATTTGCACAACCGCAAACTCCCAATAGATCAATAGATGCAATAGATACATTTGATGATAGATACGATAGATAGATAGATAGATTTGATAGATAAATAGATAGATTTGATAGATAGATAATTTCCCAGACAGAGAATTACAAGACGGGCGGTCTGGGACCCATGGTAAGGTTCCCAGAGGCAGTTGTGGAGTCCGAGGCTCTGATTAGAACAGAGCACTCTGTGTATCTGCCCTCGGCCAAAATCGGAACATTCTTTAGCTTTCTGCCTGTCGGCCAAATGTCCGTCTGCCAAATGTCCGTCTGCCAAATGTCTGTCTGCCAAATGTCCATCTGCCAAATGTCCTTCTGCATTTTGTCAGAGCACTGAGTGCAATCTACTGTGCCACCAGATAGGAGTGGTGTGTTAACTAGTACTATTCTTATCAGTTTAATCCCTGTTACGTCCCCTATCAGGGGACGTGTATATGGCATGGATTTTAGGAACCGGGAGATGGAAAAAGATGCTTGGACACCCAGTACAGGTCGTTCTCCTTCAGCCTTTTTATACGAGGGTCCCCGACCCTCAACAGGCACGACAGCATGAAAGACCCCATATGCCATGACTTCCTTTTGCACAATCGAGTACAGGTATGGCATCGTTTTTAGGAACCCGGAGATAATTTTTAGGAACCGGGAGATGGAAAAAGGTGCTTGGTCAGTCCTCCTACTTCAAATTTGGGGCACTGCGCGTGCAATCTACTGTGCCACCAGATATGAGTGGTGTGTTAAGTAGTACTATTCTTAGCAGTTTAATCTGTCATGCTCGGCTGAGTAGGTTCAGGAGTTTGGAGCATGTGCAAGGTGATGGCTGAGTTAAGTTGAGAGGATGTGAAGAGGTGAGTAGGACTCAGTATACCAGAATGGAAACACAGAACAAAGAAGATCTTTTCTTAAAGAAACTTTACTAAGGTAATGCAAGGAAAACAAGAGGTAAAGCACATCGAGGTTACATTCCAAACTGATAATAAACAAATGAAAGTCTTGTAAAAGAACAGTTCAAGCAGAAGTCCTTCAACAGACACAGATGACCCTTACGAGTACTTGATATTAGGATCAAAGTGGGCATACACGGGTATTAGAGCCAGGGTACTTGGTATCATATACCAGTATCTCGGTAAGGCAACTTGGTTTCAGGAACTGGCCGAGCGGCGAGCATACGCCTGTATCTCGGTAAGACAACTTGGTTTCAGGAACGGGCCGAGCATACGCCAGTATCTCGGTAAGGCAACTTGGTTTCAGGAAGTGGCCGAGCATACACGAGTATCTCGGTATAGCAACTTGGGTTCAGGAAGGGGCCGAGCATATGCCAGTATCTCGGTAAGGCAACTTGGGTTCAGGAACGGGCCGAGCGGCGAGCATACGCCTGTATCTCGGTAAGGCAACTTGATTTCAGGAACGGGCCGAGCATACGCCAGTATCTCAGTAAGGCAACTTGGTTTCAGGAAGGGGCCGAGCATACGCCAGTATCTCGGTATAGCAACTTGGGTTCAGGAAGGGGCCGAGCATACGCCAGTATCTCGGTAAGGCAACTTGGGTTCAGGAAGGGGCCGAGCATACACCATTATCTAGTATCTCGGTAAGGCAATTTGGGTTCAGGAAGGGGCCAAGCATACACCATTATCTAGTTTCTCGGTAAGGCAACTTGGTTTCAGGAAGGAGTCGAGCATACGCCAGTATCTCGGTAAGGCAACTTGGGTTTAGGAACAGGCCAAGCATACGCCAGTATCTCGGTAAGGCAACTTGGGTTCAGGAACAGGCCAGGCATACGCCAGTATCTCGGTAAGGCAACTTGGGTTCAGGAACAGGCCGAGCATACACCAGTATCTCGGTAAGGCAACTTAGTATCAGGAAGACAAATGTCACAGTAGAGTAGACTCAGCAAGCAGATAAACAAACAGTTCTTACAGCAGTGGAGTTTAGTACCAACAGCCAAGGAAGTATACAGGTACTCACAGCAGAGGTACTTGGCTTCAGGATAAACAGATGTCACAGTATAGTTGCTTAGACTCAGCAAGCAGATTAACATACAGTTCTTACAGCAGTGGAGTTTAGTACCAACAGCCAAGGAAGTATACAGGTACTCACAGCAGAGGTACTTGGCTTCAGGATAAACAGATGTCACAGTATAGTTGCTTAGACTCAGCAAGCAGATTATAACATACAGTTCTTACAGCAGTGGAGTTTAGTACCAACAGCCAAGGAAGTATACAGGTACTCACAGCAGAGGTACTTGGCTTCAGGATAAACAGATGTCACAGTATAGTTGCTTAGACTCAGCAAGCAGATTAACATACAGTTCTTACAGCAGTGGAGTTTAGTACCAACAGCCAAGGAAGTATACAGGTACTCACAGCAGAGGTACTTGGCTTCAGGATAAACCGATGTCACAGTAAAGTTGCTTAGACTCAGCAAGCAGATTAACATACAGTTCTTACAGCAGTGGAGTTTAGTACCAACAGCCAAGGAAGTATACAGGTACTCACAGCAGAGGTATTTGGCTTCAAGATAAACAGATGTCACAGTATAGTTGCTTAGACTCAGCAGGCAGATTAACATACAGTTCTTACAGCAGTGGAGTTTAGTACCAACAGCCAAGGAAGTATAACGGTACTCACAGCAGAGGTACTTGGCTTCAGGATAAACATATGTCACAGTATAGTTGCTTAGACTAAGCAGCCAGTTAAGCTTACAGTTCTCACAGCATGGTGATAGACACAGTAGCCAAAGCCAAGTAAGCATACAGGATACAAAAGAATTGTCAGAATACAAGCCAAGGGTCAGTAGCCAGGAAAGCAGTCCAATCTTTCATAAAGCAAAAAGGGGAATCCAGAAGAATGGACAATCAGCAAGCCAAGTTAGATGCCAGGGATCCAACAACAAAACAGGAATTCAGGAAACAGAAGCAGCTCATCTCATCAGGACTTTTTTACTCGAATGTATCGCCCAATGTCAGTCCCTTCGGGATCCATCCCTCATTCATTTTAATAAAGGTGAGATAATCAAGACTTTTTTGACCTAGGCGACTTCTCTTCTCAGTGACAATACCTCCTGCTGCACTGAAGGTCCTTTCTGACAGGACACTTGAAGCGGGGCAGGCCAGAAGTTTGATTGCAAATTGGGATAGCTCAGGCCACAGGTCAAGCCTGCACACCCAGTAGTCAAGGGGTTCATCGCTCCTCAGAGTGTCGAGATCTGCAGTTAATGCGAGGTAGTCTGCTACCTGTCGGTTGAGTCGTTCTCTGAGGCTGTATCCCGAAGGGCTGTGGCGATGCATAGGAGTTAAAAAGGTCTGCATGTCCTCCATCAACAACACGTCTGGAAAGCGTCCTGTCCTTGCCGGCGTGGTCGTGGGAGGAGGAGTATTACTTTCATCTCTTCCCCATTTAGATTCCCGTTGTGCTGTGACATCACCCTTATAAGCTGTGTAACTGCTCCATCCTTTCCGACTTGCAGGAATTCGGTAACATTTCAGTCACTTTATGCTTATACCGGGGGTCTAGTAGCGTGGACACCCAGTACAGTTCGTTCTCCTTCAGCTTTTTTATACGAGTTTCCCTCAACAGGCACGACAGCATGAAAGACCCCTTTTGCCATGTCCCGTTCCTCGTCCTCACTGATCTCACTAAAGGTATCTTCTTCCCCCCAGCCACGTACAACACCACGGGTACCAGATAGGTGACAACAACGAGCACCCTGGGATGCCTGTTGTGCTTGGTCTTCCTCCTCCTCCTCAAAGCCACATTCCTCCTCTGACTCCTCTTTCTCACAATCCTCTTCCTGCGTTGTCGCTGGTCCAGCAAGCGATGCGGATAAGGCTGTTTCTGGTGGTGATGGAGACCACAACTCTTCCTCTTCACGCTCATCTATGGCCTGATCCAGCACTCTTCGCAGGGCACGCTCCAGGAAGAAAACAAATGGTATGATGTCACTGATGGTGCCTTCAGTGCGACTGACTAGGTTTGTCACCTCCTCAAAAGGACGCATGAGCCTACAGGCATTGCGCATGAGCGTCCAGTAACGTGGCAAAAAAATCCCCAGCTCCCCAGAGGCTGTCCTAGCACCCCGGTCATACAAATACTCGTTAACAGCTTTTTCTTGTTGGAGCAAGCGGTCGAACATTAGGAGTGTTGAATTCCAACGTGTCGGGCTGACGCAAATCAAGCGCCTCACTGGCATGTTGTTTCGCCGCTGGATATCTGACAAGTGTGCCATGGCCATGTAGGAACGCCTGAAATGGCCACACACCTTCCTGGCCTGCTTCAGGACGTCTTGTAAGCCTGGGTACTTATGCATAAAGCGTTGTACAATCAGATTACACACATGTGCCATGCACAGCACGTGTGTCAGCTTGCCCAATTTCAATGCCGCCACCAAATTACTTCCATTGTCAGAAACCACTTTGCCAATCTCCAGTTGGTGCAGAGTCAGCCACTGATCCACCTGTGCGTTCAGGGCGGACAGGAGTGCTGCTGCGGTGTGACTCTCTGCTTTCAGGCAAGTAAACCCCAAGACGGCGTGACACTGCCGTATCCGGGATGTTGAATAGTACCTGGGGAGCTGGGGGGGGGGGTGCCGTTGATGTGGAGCAAGACGCAGCAGCAGAAGAGGACTCAGCTGAGGAAGAGGTTATGGAAGAGGATGGAGTAGGAGGAGTAGAGGAGGTGGCAGCAGGCCTGCCTGCAAGCCGTGGCGGTGTCACCAACTCCTCTGCAGAGCCAGGCATTCCATGCTTGGCAGCCGTCAGCAGATTTACCCAATGCGCAGTGTAGGTGATATACCTGCCCTGACCATGCTTTGCAGACCAGCTATCAGTGGTCAGATGGCCCCTTGCCCCAACACTGTGTGCCAGACATGCCATTACTTCCTTTCGCACAATCGAGTACAGGTTGGGGATTGCCTTTTGTGCAAAAAAATTTCGCCCGGGTACCTTCCACTGCAGTGTCCCAATAGCTACAAATTTTTTGAATGCCTCAGACTCCACCAGCTTGTATGGTAAAAGCTGACAGGCTAACAGTTCTGACAAGCCAGCAGTCAGACGCCGGGCAAGGGGGTGACTTGGTGACATTGGCTTCTTATGCTCAAACATGTCCTTGACAGACACCTGACTGTGGGCAGATGAGCAGGATTTTTTTTTTAAATGTACACTGACACTACTATTAAACAAGATAATATGAGTGGTGGCACTGGGCAAGTGGGCACAGTATACGCTGTGAGCCTGACACAAAAAAGCAGACATGTTTCACAGTCAAAATAGTTTTTTTATTTTTAAAATGTACACTTACACTACTATTAAACAAGATAATGTGAGTGGTGGCACTGGGCAAGTGGGCACAGTATACGCTGTGAGCCTGACACAAAAAAGCAGACTTATGTTTCACAGTCAAAATAGTTTTTTTATTTTTAAAATGTACACTTACACTACTATTAAACAAGATAATGTGAGTGGTGGCACTGGGCAAGTGGGCACAGTATACGCTGTGAGCCTGACACAAAAAAGCAGACTTATGTTTCACAGACAAAATAGTTGTTTTATTTTTAAAATGTACACTTACACTACTATTAAACAAGATAATGTGAGTGGTGGCACTGGACAAGTGGGCACAGTATACGCTGTGAGCCTGACACAAAAAAGCAGACTGATGATTCACAGTCAAAATAGTTTTTTTATTTTTAAAATGTTCACTTACACTACTATTAAACAAGATAATATGAGTGGTGGCACTGGGCAAGTGGGCACAGTATACGCTGTGAGCCTGACACAAAAAAGTAGACTGATGTTTCACAGTCAAAATAGTTTTTTTATTTTTTAAATGTACACTTACACTACTATAAAACAAGATAATATGAGTGGTGGCACTGGAGCAGTGGGCACAGTATACGCTGTGAGTCTGACACAAAAAAAGCAGACTGATGTTTCACAGTCAAAATAGTTTTTTTATTTTTAAAATGTACACTTACAATACTATAAAACAAGATAATATGAGTGGTGGCACTGGACCAGTGGGCACAGTATACGCTGTGAGCCTGACACAAAAAAGCAGACTGATGTTTCACAGTCAAAATAGTTTTTTATTTTTAAATGTACACTTACACTACTATTAAACAAGATAATATGAGTGGTGGCACTGGGCAAGTAGGCACAGTATATGCTGTGAGACTGACACACAGGCTGACAGTGGCAGGCTGGCCTGGCAACTGAAATTAGATTACACTAGCAGACTGATGTAAAAGTTTTTTTTTTTTAAATTTACACTACTGTTACACCAGATATGAGTGGTGGCACTGGGCAAGTAGGCACAGTATATGCTGTGAGCCTGACACACAGGCTGGCACTGGCAGTGGCAGGCTGGCCTGGCAAATGAAATTAGATTACACTAGCAGATTGATGTAAAAGTTTTTTTTTTAAATTTACACTAATGTTACACCAGATATGACTGGTGGTGACACTGCGCAAGTAGGCACAGTATATGCTGGCAGTGGCAGGCAGCCAACTGCTATTAGATTACACTAGCAGACTGATGTAAAAGTTTTTTTTTAAATTTACATTACTGTTACACCAGATATGAGTAGTGTGGCACTGGGCAAGTGGGTCTGGTACACACGCTGGCAGGCAGGCAACTGCAATTAGATTACACTAGCAGACGGATGTTTCACAGTCAAAAAAGTTTTTTTTTTAAATTTACACAAATGTTACACCAGATATGACAGGTGGTGGCACTGAGCAAGTAGGCACAGTATATGCTGTGAGCCTGACACACAGGCTGGCAGTGGCAGGCAGGCAACTGCTATTAGATTACACTAGCAGACTGATGTAAAAGTTTTTTTTTTTTAAATGTACACTACTGTTACACCAGCCAGATATGAGTGGTGGCAATGAGCAAGTAGGCACAGTATATGCTGTGAGACTGACACACAGGCTGGCAGTGGCAGGCTGGCCTGGCTACTGAAATTAGATTACACTAGCAGACTGATGTAAAAGTTGTTTTTTTTAATTTACACTAATGTATAAACCAGATATTAGTGGTAGCACTGAGCAAGTAGGCACAGTATATGCTGTGAGCCTGACACACAGGCTGGCAGTGACAGGCTGGCCTGGCAACTGCTATTAGATTACACTAGCAGACTGATGTAAAAGTTTTTTTTTTTTTTAAATTTACACTAATGTTACACCAGATATAAGTGGTGGCACTGAGCAAATAGGCACAGTATATGCTGTGAGCCTGACACACAGGCTGGCAGTGGCAGGCAGGCAACTGCTATTAGATTACAAAGAAGAAGAAAAAAAAACGACTGATGTAGCCCTAAAAAGGGCTTTTTGGGGTGCTGTCCTTACAGCAGAGATCAGATGAGTCCTTCAGGACTGTAGTGGACACTGAATACACTAGCCTAGCTATTCCCTATTAAATTAGCAGCAGCTACACTATCCCTCCTCTCACTAAGAATGCAGGATCAGAATGAATCTAAAATGGCTGCTGCCCAGGAGCTGGGAGGGTCTGGGAGGGAGGGTCTGCTGCTGATTGGCTGTAATGTGTCTGCAGACTGTGAGATACAGGGTCAAAGTTTACTCAATGATGACGAATAGGGGGCGGATCGCTGCGAACAAGCTATGTTCACCGGGAACTGTTCTCCGGCGAACTGTTCGCAACATCACTACTTGCAATTCTATTTTTAAATCCATTGCACCATATTATCTCTTCTGCTGGTTTCATCCCATATTTAGTCTTCAGCCTCAGCCATCAGTGGTTCTAGACTATAACATTTTTGAGGTGTTAACAAATGAGACCACAACACTAAGGGGCCAATTTATCAAAGATCTTGCGGACCTGATCCGACAGTGCGGATCAGGTCCGCAAGACCTCGCTGAATGCGGAGAGCAATACGCTCTCCGTATTCAGCATTACACCAGCAGCTCACAAGAGCTGCTGGTGCAATGCCGCCCCCTGCTGACTCGCCAGCAGGGAGATGTCAATCAACCCGATCGTATTCGATTGGGTTGAATTCCAGCGATTCCTGTCCGCCTGCTCAGAGCAGGCGGACAGGGTTATGGAGCAGCTGTGTTTAGACAGTTGCTTCATAACTGCTGTTTATGGTGAGTCTGTTGGAGCTTGATAAATGGGCCCCTAAATATAAAAAATGCAGGAGGGTGCTGGTGGTGATGAGCATTTTCTTCATCTTATTAATCCTTGTCCTGGGTAGGGTACTGGGTAGATTAAAAAGTGACCACGTTGCAAGTTCTGGGCATTCAGCCGCCCCTAGCATTTGGGATTTAGTTGGAAAAGTCTAGGGGCCTCTCTGGTCTGGCAAGCTTCAATAACATGCCACACCCATATCATGAGGCCCCTACTGGAGTTGTTTTAAAGAGAATTTTTACCTTAGGAACTGTGTATCTCATTAAGGGGAGTTCACTAATATGTTTTATAATAAGGAGAGACACTTACATTACAATATAATGCTCAGTAAAATTAGCTGTTTGTGCAATGTTTTTGAAAATCAAACCACTGTAATGCTATATACGGATAAAAAGGTTAGTTTTTACAGTGTGATTGTACCATTGTTTGTGACGGATAATATCAGTGTGGTTACGCAATTAACAAACTGTCCGCAACTTCAGTGGTGGTGGTTGACTTGCTGTGTTACCTGGTGTTGCGCTGTCTGGAGCTCAATATTCAATTTAAAGCTAGACACATCCGGGGGTCAACAATGAAGTGGCTGACACGTTGTCCAGATTTGAGTGGGAGACTGTCAGACATTTAGTTCCCAATGCAGCTACAGTAGGGTTACAATGTCCTGATTTCCTTTTGTAGCTTATTGGTCCTGGATAGCTATACTTCCCTTAGTGCGTTCCTCCTTAGCCCCATCCACTTGGCACTCCTATGTGAGGCTCTAGAACTAATGGGACCAATTTTGCAGTGCCAAGGGTATTGAAACTACTGAGAGATCTCAGGTTACTTTATGTGACGGGCTGGTGAGTTTGCATGATGCTGGCGCTCATCAGGGTGCTATTCAGGCCCGTTTTGCTGCATTATCCTACCGGTCATTGGCCTTACCTAACCCAGCAAATTCCTTCTTTATTCACCAAGCTGTGAATGGTTGGGGAGATCTCAGCCCTGTCACAAAGATGTACGGGAGCCTATTACATGGGACCGGCTTGAGCGGTTGGTCGCCGTGTTGGAGCACATCTACTCCTCCCAATTTGAAGTATTATTGTTCAAGACAGCCTTTGTTTTAGTCTTATAAGCAGCCCTTAGAGTGAGTTTGTAGCCCCTACCAAGCAGACAGTAGGTGTAGGAGTCCAATTAGATCATGTTAAGGCTTCTCAAGACTCCCTTCTCTTGTTTATCCCATGTTCAAAAACTGACCAAACAGGGAAAGGTGCATGGCTCACCATTACTCCTGTTGCAGGAAGCCCCTGCTGTGCAGTGCACTTAGTTAATGCCTATGTAGCTCTGAGGCCTAAAAGTCAGTTTCTAATACACGCAGATGTGAGGTCCCTTTCTAAATTTAAATTCAGATGTGCCTTGAATAGAGCTTCAGCTGAGGCAGGTTTTGACATAGAAAAATTGTACCGCACACTTTAAGCATTAGTGCAGCCACCAGTGCCGCACTAATGGGTTCCTCATCCGAGGCTATTATACGCATGTTGGTGCTCTAATCGTTTTAAGGGGTATGTCCATCCAATTGTTTAAATGTGTCCCAAGTTTTTTCCTGTGTTCTACTCTTCTCTTTTTTCACAGGAGTTACATCTGAAGCTAAACTAATTTGGATAATGGATCATTCCTACGTCCACTGTGCATCTATCCAATGCATCTCACTTTTGAGTGGTCAGAATTTGGGTTTCCCCTCCTATAAAGCATCCATCATGTGGTTAGGGAATAGGGGCATGTGTTGGCCACAGTTAGAAGAAGTCATCTCCGAGGCCCTGTTAAGATGGGTATAAATCTCACATTCTCATTCTCTACCTAGGGGGTAACGATCTAAGTGCGTTCCCTGTTCTGGAACTAATAAAGATTATGCAGGCAGATGTTAGTTGGCTCAAGGCCCGCATACCTGGGATCACCATATGTTGGTCCAATATTATCCCCCGCTTGCATTGGAAGCACAATGCTGCAAGGTGCAGCACATAGAGTAAGGAAAAAAAGTAACTCCACCCTAGCTAGGACCGGTGGTTTTATGGTACAACATGAAACCATCACGGACGACAGATCTGAATTTTATAGGAGGGATAGGGTTCACTTAAGAGATGTAGGTCTATATATTTTTATTAGAAACCTGCAAAAAACTATTTCCTTCTTCCTGTAAGTCAGGTATGGTTGGTGGCGGCAAGAGTATCATTAAAATGCTACCTTGTGGTGGGAGGTCATGGCCCTGTTTCACTGGATAAGGTGACTAGTGGGAATGAAGGACAAACTGTTGGGGAGGGGTGGTAGGCCTAAGGTGCACATGAGGTAACCCCTCTCCCTCAAAAAGTTGTCACTGTTTTATTTCCTGTTATTTATAATGTTAAGTTATTTATATTGTTAAGTTCCTCTTTTGCTGGAAATGGCCCGATAGGCCTTTAATCCCTTAAGATAGTGTAGGGCCCAGCATGGGTCTGGAGCATGCTAAGGGCTAAGGCTGTAGGAAAGTGAGATAAGAGAAGAGGGTTGACATAGTTGTAGCAACAACAATGTTGCAGAGTAAGGGAAGGCCCCTCCTTACCTTATAAGCTGAAACCAGGCATGCTGCTTCCTCTTCTCCATCTGGATGCAAAAGGCTGAGACGTTTCCCTTCCATCCATTTTTTCAGATGGCAGCAGTATCACCAACAGCCAATGGCAGACATATGATTAATCAATCTAAGCCTGAGTTAGACCATAGCGGTAATTTATGACTCTCCTTCCTCTGTCCATTGGGTTTGAGTGGTTTGGGGCAGAGGAACCTTACATTACAGGTGGAGAATCCCTTGCACTCTGACTGTAGGAGGTCACAGCCCTGCTGCGCTGGAGAAGGTGACTAGGGGGAGTGATGGCCAAACTGTCGGGGAGGGGCGGTAGGCCTCAGGTGCACATGAGGTAACCCCCCTCTCCCTCCCCCGTGTGGGGTGGTCACGTGACCTCAGCAACCCCTCAGTTACATCTCCTGTGTGCAGAGTCCAATCTGCTGCTGATTCCTTTTTGGGCCGTTGATTTCCTGTAGTACTGGGTTAGTTGATATCTGTTGCCGCCATCATCGTTATATCTGTTGGTTCATATTTATTAAAGTTTATAATTAATAAAAACTTGACCTGTGACGGTCAAATTTTTCCCAACAAGAAGTTGTCTGTGTTTTATTTCCTGTTATTTATAAGTTATTTATTATGATAAGTTATTTATAGTGTTAAGTTCCTCTTTTGCTGGAAATGATCCGATAGGCCTTTAATCCCTTATGGCAATTACCCATTAATTACAAAGGTAAGAGACCCAACATTAGAAAGAGGGGCTTGCTTCTTTCCCACTGGGGTCTCATACACCTCTACAGGGAGTGCAGAATTATTAGGCAAGTTGTATTTTTGAGGATTAATTTTATTATTGAACAACAACCATGTTCTCAATGAACCCAAAAAACTCATTAATATCAAAGCTGAATAGTTTTGGAAGTAGTTTTTAGTTTGTTTTTAGTTATAGCTATTTTAGGGGGATATCTGTGTGTGCAGGTGACTATTACTGTACATAATTATTAGGCAACTTAACAAAAAACAAATATATACCCATTTCAATTATTTATTTTTACCAGTGAAACCAATATAACATCTCAACATTCACAAATATACATTTCTGACATTCAAAAACAAAACAAAAACAAATCAGTGACCAATATAGCCACCTTTCTTTGCAAGGACTCTCAAAAGCCTGCCATCCATGGATTCTGTCAGTGTTTTGATCTGTTCACCATCAACATTGAGTGCAGCAGCAACCACAGCCTCCCAGACACTATTCAGAGAGGTGTACTGTTTTCCCTCCTTGTAAATCTCACATTTGATGATGGATCACAGGTTCTCAATGGGGTTCAGATCAGGTGAACAAGGAGGCCATGTCATTAGATTTTCTTCTTTTATACCCTTTCTTGCCAGCCACGCTGTGGAGTACTTGGACGCGTGTGATGGAGCATTGTCCTGCATGAAAATCATGTTTTTCTTGAAGGATGCAGACTTCTTCCTGTACCACTGCTTGAAGAAGGTGTCTTCCAGAAACTGGCAGTAGGACTGGGAGTTGAGCTTGACTCCATCCTCAACCCGAAAAGGCCCCACAAGCTCATCTTTGATGATACCAGCCCAAACCAGTACTCCACCTCCACCTTGCTGGCGTCTGAGTCGGACTGGAGCTCTCTGCCCTTTACCAATCCAGCCACGGGCCCATCCATCTGGCCCATCAAGACTCACTCTCATTTCATCAGTCCATAAAACCTTAGAAAAATCAGTCTTGAGATATTTCTTGGCCCAGTCTTGACGTTTCAGCTTGTGTGTCTTGTTCAGTGGTGGTCGTCTTTCAGCCTTTCTTACCTTGGCCATGTCTCTGAGTATTGCACACCTTGTGCTTTTGGGCACTCCAGTAATGTTGCAGCTCTGAAATATGGCCAAACTGGTGGCAAGTGGCATCTTGGCAGCTGCACGCTTGACTTTTCTCAGTTCATGGGCAGTTATTTTGCGCCTTGGTTTTTCCACACGCTTCTTGCGACCCTGTTGACTATTTTGAATGAAACGCTTGATTGTTCGATGATCACGCTTCAAAAGCTTTGCAATTTTAAGAGTGATGCATCCCTCTGCAAGATATCTCACTATTTTTTACTTTTCTGAGCCTGTCAAGTCCTTCTTTTGACCCATTTTGCCAAAGGAAAGGAAGTTGCCTAATAATTATGCACACCTGATATAGGGTGTTGATGTCATTAGACCACACCCTTTCTCATTACAGAGATGCACATCACCCGATATGCTTAATTGATAGTAGGCTTTCGAGCCTATACAGCTTGGAGTAAGACAACATGCATAAAGAGGATGATGTGGTCAAAATACTAATTTGCCTAATAATTCTGCACTCCCTGTATATTTTGAATGGGCATATGGGCTCTAAAAATGCCAATTTTCCTCATTAGATACTGCACAGTGCTTAATTGGAGCAGGTGCCAATCCATGTTTCACCATTAAGATTTCTTCAGCTTATCGTTTGCATAGTCTGTAGTCCATTTTTGGACTGTGTCATTTAACATCTTTTTAGCTGGAACTAGTATAGTTGTCTATGCAGTAGCAGGGATTTATGTTACTTAAACAGAGTATTATAGTTATTACTCAATTAAAGTATATATTGTAGATCTGATTTCATGTGTCAATAGTCCTAACCAGAAATTTGATTCTATTTATTCACAAGATCTTAAAGAGATGGAGGTTTCTGTTAAAATGCTGTTTATTTAACAATATTATTATAGTTAAAATTGCAACAGAAAATAAATAAGATTTCACCTATGAAAATACTAAGTAATTATTTTTATTAGTGATTTTAGATCCTGGCAGTGGTGCATTTAGTTGCTGTCCTGTCTAAGGCACTGGGAAATCTGAGCACAGGCAGGCCTAGGTTAAAATATCCCACCAGATATAAATTATGTGTTCTGATAGTGCAGGGCTTTTGGTCTGCATGAAAGAATTAAGGGCCTTACCGCCTGCCTAACATGGAATCTAGTTGTGTGAGTGTGTATATTGCAATTTTGTTGCAGTGCAGTGGGTGGGTGCTTGGTACTCACTATTTAAGAGTTTGCAGGCCTGTATTCATCCTCTTTTGGTTCCAGTTTGTTGCACTGTGGTGTTTTCTGCAGCTGTGTAATTGAGATAAAACATGCCAGGACATCAGCAGTGGTGCATAAACGATTCAGGGAGTCCTCATCCTCTCCCTTCCATCATGGGACACCTGCAGAAAAACAGATGAGTACTTAGGATGTGGTGGAGCCGGTTCCTCACCCACCTGCCACATCACCTTCCTCTTCCCTTGTCCTTTTCTTCTCCTCTCCTGCTACTGACCCTGTGTCACCTTCACTGGAGTCTGGTGCAGTCCCTGCTTTGCATGGGCTAGTCCCTGTTTCAGGCTGCCCCCTCCTTAGCACCCCTTCCCTATCTGCCTCTCCTTCCCTGTCAGGGTCCATAGCTCCCATGGATCCCCCTCCCTCATCCGGTTCCATGTTTTCTCCCAATGCGGCGGATGCCACTAATTTTCCCCTTACCGCACCGGCAGGCCTGTCAGCAGAGGCCATGTCGGCGGTCCGTTCCCTGGTGAGGGTTTTCACGGTAGCGGTAACCTCCGGGGCACCTCCGCCAACAATTCCCCCTTCCGGATCCTCCATACCCTCCTTCCAAGTCCCCACGGGTCATCCTGTCCCATACGGAAGTGAAGGCTTGAGCAGCATGGCGGCCGGGCCCTTCACATCTGGTTTAGCAGTCCTCCAGGCTCGAGTGAATGATGTCTCTTCCGGTGGCATCACCACACCGAGAAAGGCCCTTCAGCGTGGCAGGCAGGCCACGAGGAGCAAGTGGAGTTCCTCTTCAACACCCATCAGTAAGATGGGAGTATCCACGGTGACCGCTCTAGGTGGGGGCGGGTCCAAGCATGGAGCACAGAATTCTGCTCAGGTGGTTAAGGGTGCAGTGGCTATATTGCAAGGCAAAGCTAGGATGCCAGCGAAGGCCCTTAGGCCTCAGTTTCAGGTGGCTTCAAGTGAGGGTGTGAATGTTAGACCTGTTCACAATCAGATAGCTCATTCAGCTGCAGGGGTGAGAGCTACATTAATGCCTTTGCATAGTACTTTGTCTGGAAGTGTGCATGGGGGTATGCATGGTGAGAATGTCATGGCAGCTGAGAGCACTAGGGGCGCACACCACAAGCCTGGGTACTCCCATCTCCTTTTTCTCTCCTTCTCAGGTGGTGGTTTCCGGATTTGGTTCTATGTTAACTGTTGCAGGACCATCTTATGTGGTGGACACCTTGCTCACAGTAAACTCGCAGGGATCCAGGCCCATGGATGCTACACACACTGCTGGCAGCGGACTCATCATCTTGGAACTGCAAGGTAGGATGGTTTCCCAGGGGAATTGGGTAGAAGGGGATCCAGTAGTGATTCAGACTCAGACTGTGGTTGTTCACTTTGGCTGACTAACAAGATGTTAGCAGATGTTAGCAGATATAACACATGCTTAGAACCTTAGTGTCCATGCAGGGAGCATCCTCTGTTGTGACTAGCCTAGAAGCGGGTCCCTCAGATGTTCCTCAGCATGCGTAATAGACCGGTGCACCTGGTCCCTGTCTTGGTTGGCTTTTGGCGGGGGTACTGTTGTTTCCCAAAGGGGAGTCGCCATGCAAGGGGATACCTACTGCTGTTTTGTGCACTCACTTCACGCCCAATTTAAATTCAGAGTGGTTAATAAGATCAGGGATGATCGGTACGTAAATGTATTCGAGCTCTCAATTAAAGCGCATGGGGACAGGGAACACAGTGAGGATGGTACAGTGCCCAAGAAGATGAAGCTTCATGATACTTATCTCTAGTGGCTGTGCTGCTTCCACATCTTGGCATCATGTTACATGAAGCACCATCCAGACAGAGTGATAGATATTATCAAATAGATGGACACTCACGATTGATTATGTGTATGCTAGGCACGGGGAGGGCCTCTGGTGAAGTTATGACATGGAATTCCGTTGCAAGTTTACTGGGAACCCATTATTAACTTTTGTGTAGATGGATATGCAGCTTTGGTCATGGTTGGGACCAGAACAACTGGTATCTCAATCCAAGCCCCAGCGTTTAGCAGTAGCATGTAACCCGCAGGGCGTCCGGTATAGAGGGAGAGAATTCTGGAAGTTTAACGACAAGTAGTGCAAGCAAGGGAACAACTGTTCCTTTTGGCACATCTACCTCTACAGCATCGCTCCACACCAGGGTTGGATTGTAGCCAGAGAAAGGATAGTTCAGGGACTAGGGGGCCTGTCAGGGACCTAATCCCCCTGAACCTGGCCGTAATTGAGCCATGGTTGGATGCCTATCCTGATAGAGAGGAGGCCTAGATGCTACTTTGGGGCATCTGGGGCGGGTTCATCATACCGTACTCTTCAACGGGCAAAATGGCACCTAAACCTACGGTCTGCCAGTGAGTTTCCCAGGGTTGTCAGGGAAAATTCAGGTAAAGAAGTTGCGCTGGGGTGCATTGCGGGTCCATTTACAGTGTTACCGATACCTGATTTGGTGGTATCCCCACTGGGTTTGTTCCTAAAAAAGGAACAGGGTAAATTTCGTCTCATTCAACACCTGTCCTATCCAAATGGTCAGTCAGTGAATGCACCATAGATCCGGCGATTAGTTCTGTACACTATTAGTCATTCGATTAGGTGCTCAACCTGGTGAAGCAGGAAGGAATGGGGTGTTTGATGTCAAAACTCGACATTGAATCCGCCTTTTGCTTACTTCCCATTCATCCATCTTCATTTCGGTTGATGGGTATCGAATTTGAGGATTTATTCTATGTTGACAGATGTTTGTCAATAAACTGTCCAGTCTCTTGTACTACTTTGAGACATTTAGTTTGTTCTTGCATTGGGCAGTTGAGGTAGCAGCTTAAAGGGGTGCTATCGCACAATACCTAGGCGACTTCTTGTTGGTTGGGGCTCCTTGGTCGGATACTTGTGGACAGTTAATGGAGGTAATGAGGTAGCTAATGCAAAAGTTCAGGGTTCCTCTTGCCGAGGACAAAACACAGGGCCCTTGCACAAAGCTTTCCTTTTTGGGCATAGAAATAGACACAATGCCGATGCTTTGACGTTTGCTGGAGGTTAAAGTCTGGTTAATGCTCAAAGCAGTTTCTATGGCTGCTGCAGCATGTTGGTTGCCTTTGAGAGAGTTGCAAACTATGTTAGGGCTTCTGAATTTTGCCTGCAAGGTGATCCCCATGGGCCGTGTCTTTTAACCACCACCTGGAAGACCCGCTGAAAGGTGGAGGTAGGAAGGGTAGGCAGATTAGGATCACGTTGGAATTGAGGGAGGACTTGAATATCTGGCAACTGTTTCTGGTAGAATTTACCGAGGTTCTTTTGTGGAGGGAGGGCTCAGTGTCTAGCCGGGTACTGCACCTGTACACTGACGCTGCTGGCCCTTACTTCTATGGGGCTTATTTAGAGGGTGAATGGAGTGTGGAACTGTGGCTTGTCTGCTGGTCAGAGCAAAGTCTCACCAAAAATATTACCATGTTAGAATTGTTTCCTATTGTTGTGGCAGTTGAATTTTGGAGTGAGAGCTGCAGGAATCGTTCATAATCTTCTGATCCAACAATCTTAGCGTTGTCTATGCTATTAACAAGTTGTCTGCCTCCTCTCAGATAGTGGTGAGGTATCTGCATCACCTATTCCTAAAATGCTTGCAGCTAAATATTAATATTAGTGCCAGGAGTTGAAAATGTAGTTGCAGATGCATTATCGAGGTTTCAGTGGGCACAGTTCAGGAGGCTGGTGCCAGCGGCTGCGGTTAATGACCTCCCATGTCCTCCATTTCTCTGGCAGATCGCAGGAGGTGGAACAAGGTCTTCCCTTTAGTGCGACCTTCCTTGGCCCCATCAACCTGGAAGGCTTATTTACATCATTGGGAGGAGTGAATATGTTTCTGTGGAGAATGAGTCTCAGGTATTGCTGTTAGACTGGTTGTTGCATCTGCGTAATGAGGGGGTTACTAAGGGTGGCGTGCATGGTAGGCTGTCAGCTGTGGCATTTTTTAATAGGTCTGTCTGATTTCTCTAGTACATTCCTAGTGTGCCAAGTGGTGAAATGTTGGGGTCATCTTGATTTATGTCAGCAGGATTTAAGAGAGCCTATTACAGTGCAGTATTTACACAATCTGATCCAATGCCTTCCTCAAATCTGTTTGGTCGAATTTGAGAGCCATTTATTTAGTCTAGCGTTTGCCTTAGCTTTCTTTGGAGCCATGCAGGTTGGAGAGCTGGTGTCCCCTTCTAAGTTGGCTTGATGGAAAGGGGTCTAAGACAAGGCCCTACTGGTCTTTGTGCCTCAGTCCAAGATTGACCAAGAGGCCAGGGCTGACCCTGCCTGGTTAATTATCTGAAGGGATTTGCCCAGTGGCTTTTGCCAAATTCTATTTAGAGATCCGGCCGACGGGTCAAAGTCAGTTCCTGATTCACAAAGATGGTACGTGCTTGTCCAAGTATCAGTTCCATTGTGTTTTAGCTAGAGTGTTGGTTTGGACTCTAAGAAAATTGCTCCGCACTCATTTTGCATTGGAGCTGCTACTAATGCTGCTGCCCAAGGCTGGCCAGTTGAATCAATTAAGAGATTAGGGCGCTGGAAGTCCCAGCAATATAAAGTGTATATATTAGGCCATCTGTTCAGAGTTAATGGTTTGCATGCTTCTTTTTCTGTTCTTATCCAGGATTTCCTCCCCCTTTCTTACATGGTTTGTTTAATTTCAGAGAATAAGGCTCTAAGTTGTTTATATTTGTTTTATGTGTTTCCAGCCGGTCCCTTAGGGTATGGATAGTTGGCCACTCTTTTATTTACTGGGCCTCCATCAGAGCCCTAGTCCTACCGGATGGACAGCAGCTTGGATTTACTCCTGCTCAGGCTTCTTTCAGAAGGTTGGGTTGCAGGGGACTGCGGTGGAACAAAATTCCCCCATATGCTTCAGGAAGCTTAGCGTAGGTGTGGGAGACCCCACATAATCATCCTGCACCTTGGGGACAATGACTTGGGCTCAGCCCCCGCTTTAGATCTTATTTCAGCGATGAAGTCGTATATCCGTTGGATATCAACGGTTTTTCAAGGGGTTAGGATTGGCTGGTCCAATATCATAGCTAGGTTGCAGTTGAGGAATTTCTCACCTAGGGCAGCGTATAGGGCAAGAAAGAAGGTGAATAGGGAGTTGGGGAAGGCAGTAATGGCCACTGGGGGTTTTGTTGTCTGGCAAGAATCTGTTGGCATACATGAGACATTTGTATAGCCCGGATGGCATGCATTTGTCCAACAAGGTCTTGGGATTTTTTTATTGCCAACATAAAACAGGCCTTGTATACCCAAATTTTTTTATTTTTTATTTTTTTTTATTAAATCAAGCTTTATTAGAGTTATTCCGAAACATTTCAAAAACAGAGTTCCATTTATACAGAGTGATTGTATTTGTGTACATAAAGGATATAGATGAGGTTTCATGTTTTCTTATAATGCTGATAAAACGAACTCTTAGAAGCAAAGCTTTGCTTTTTAACATAAAGTATTTTTGACAAACAGTTATATGAACCTTTATAAACAGAAGATTCAAATTAAAAGTGACCCGTACACACCGGGTGAAAGGAATAGGAAAAACGTGTTTTCTAGGAGGGAGAGGGTATTTAAGGGGGGAGACCAGGGGTATAGGGGAAAAAAAAAAAAAAAAAAGGTTTACCTAATTATGTAGAAGTTATATTTATGCCTAGAGGTCGGTGGTTATATGGTCTGCTGAAGGGGGGGGTTCCAGATGGACATGATTGTATCGTATGTGACCATCTGGTTGCTCTTAATATAGTGCAACTTTTCTAGAGATAGTAGTTCATCTACAGCAGATCGCCACTCTGAAAGGGTAGGCGCCTCCCTCGACTTCCAAAGTCTGGGAATAAGCCTCTTTGCTCCTGTAAGCATGATCAAGAGAAGGGCCCGTTTCTGTCTATCCTTGACCTCAGGAAGATGCAGGAATAGGATAGTTTCAGGTGTAACAGGGATCTGTATGTTTAGTTTGTCTGACATTTCTCCAAGGACAGTCGTCCAATAGTTCAAGAGTCTAGGGCAATCCCACCAAATGTGAATGAGAGTGCCTATTTCTCCGCATCCCCTCCAACATGTGGCAGAAGCCGTTGGGAAGAATCAGTGTAATCTAGAGGGTGTGTAATACCATCTGGTAAGTAATTTGAGTTGTATTTCTTGAACCGTTGCTGATACAGAGGAGCGCTTAATCAATCGGAAGGCTTTGAGCCATTCCTCCTCCGCTATCGCATTATTGAGGTCCCTGTTCCATGCCCTGGTGTATGTTGGTAAGTCTATGTCAGGTGGTATGAGTAGCAGTTTGTATATTTTGGAAATTAGTCTCCTTTGAGGGGTGAGACCCACGCATAGGGTTTCAAATGGGGTAAGTTCTCTAATAAAGTCACATTTGTTTGTGTGATGCGTTAGGAAATGGGATAGTTGGTGGTATCTCAGCCAAGAAGAGAAAATGTCCCCAAATTGTTCTACCATCTCTTGTTGTGGACGCAATCTACCCCCGATAAGTGCAGAGTGCAAAGTGCCCAGCCTCAAACTGTAAGAGCTACCTGTTCGTTTGTACATTTCATAATAAGGTAGTGCGGGGTTCTCTAGGATTGGGATCAATGGTGAGGTGATTTTAGAGATATGCGTACTGGTGGAGATTGTTCTGTCCCACTCCGAAAGAGTTTCAGTTATTAAATGGTATTTGTGCAGTATTTTGGGGCGTTTAGTAGAAGGGATCCAGGCCAGGGAAGCCACGTTATTAAGATGAAGTATCTGACCGTCGATCCTGACCCATTGCTTTTGTGTAGTGTTATGTGACCATTCAGATAGTCTCTGTAGGATTATGGCCCTCCTGTATAGTGCTAGTTCAGGGAAGCCCAGGCCCCCCATGCCTCTGGGTAGATAAAGCGTTTTTTTGGGTATTCTAGGTTTCATGCCCGTCCAGACAAACCTTTCCAAGGTTCCCTGGAGGGCGGGAAGGAAGTCTGCAGGAAGGTGAATGGGGACAGTTTGCATTACATATAGTATGCGTGGCAGAATATTCATTTTAATTAGTCCTATTTTTCCCAACCAAGATAAGGACTTATTCCCCCACGAGGAGAGATCATTAACTATCTCCTTCCGTAGAGAGAGATAGTTATTTTTATAAAGTTCAGATGAGTTTGCGGATAGGTAAATACCCAGGTATTTCAATCTGGTGGGTGCTATAGGGACTTTGTAGTGAGATGTTAAGAAATGAATATGTTCAGGGGAGGAATTGATGTTAAGGAGTTCAGATTTGGATAAATTTAAATGATAATTAGAAAGTTGTCCATATTCCCTAAGTTCTGTGAGAAGCTCTGGGACCGATGACTCAATACTGGATAGGGTGTATAGAACGTCATCAGCGTATAACGCCTGTTTATGCTCTACATCCCCAATTTTGACTCCCTTGATGTTAGGATTAAGGCGTATCTTTTGTGCAAGCGCTTCGATTGAGAGGGCAAAAAGTAATGGGGACAACGGGCATCCCTGTCGGGTCCCGTTTGATATAGAGAAGGAGTTTGATAGGGTTCCATTTATTCTAATCCGCGCGTTTGGGGCCGAGTAAAGAGCGAAAACCATATTAAGAAAGGGATCTCCAAAATTCATGGCTTTCATGACCTGACGCAGAAAAAGCCAATCGACCCGGTCGAAGGCCTTCTCCGCGTCGGTCGAGAAAAGTGCCATTGGCACTCCCTCTGCTTGCGCGAAATTTAATATCTGGATCACTTTGGTGGTGTTGTCGCGTGCCTCCCTGCCCGGCACAAAGCCTACTTGATCAGAGGAGACTAGACTTGGGAGATATTTGTTAAGGCGGTTTGCTAATATTTTGGCTAGAATTTTAATGTCCAGATTTAGTAGGGAGATGGGTCTGAAGTTTGCGGGGGAGTTGGGGGGCTTTCCCGGCTTGGGCAGAACTGTGATATGCGCCTCTAGCATTGTGCCAGAGAGCGCTGGATGTTCTATCAAGGAGTTGAAGAGTTGGAGCATCAGAGGCCCCAGTGAGTCCTGAAATGACTTATAGTACTTTAGGGAGAACCCGTCAGGGCCCGGGCTCTTCCCACTAGGAAAATCCTTAATGGCCTGCTTCAGTTCCACTGCAGTTATGTGTGCATCCAGACTGTCTCTCTGTGTTGAGTCTAATTGTGGTAATGCTAGTGCTGCTAGATATTGGTCTATCTGTGGCTTCCTAACAGGTGTACCTACATGGTGGGTCAGTAAGTCAGATGTTTGGCCTATATTATATAGTGTCTGATAGTAGGAATGGAATGAATTAGCTATTTGTTTGCTACTTTTGCACTCAGAGCCATCTGGGTTTTGTATTATGTGTATATGCGTTTTTAACTGTTTTCTGCATACAGCCCTGGACAGCAATTTTCCAGGTTTGTTGCCTCCTTCATAATATTGCTGTTTTATATTTAAAGTTTTACGATGGTAGGCTTCTGTGAGGTGTATGTTAAGGTCCCTTCTAGCTGTGTCCAATAGTTTCTTAGTATCTATGTCTAATGGGTTTCCTTTGTGCTTCTCTTCTAATTGTGTGATACTGTTCAGTAGATTGGTATGCTTTAATCTGTTTTGTTTGGTGAGACGTGCTTTATGTTTGAGGAACTCACCCCGTATGACACATTTGTGTGCTTCCCAGACTTTATGCATGAAGTATGTAATGGGCTATTATGCGTTAAATAATCGTCCAATGATTTTTGGATTTCTAGTTTTATGATAGGGTCATTCAGCAGAAAGTCGTCAAGTCTCCAGGTATATGTCGTGAGGGGAAGGTCAGGCCATTGGACAGAGCAAGTGACCGGTGCGTGATCCGACCAGGTAATAGATCCGATAGAGCAGTCAGTGATCATGTCCAGTCCGTTTGAATCTGTATAGAAGTAGTCTATGCGGGAATATTTGTTGTGTGGTGGGGAGAAATATGTGTAATCCCTCTGTGTCGGGTGCAATGTGCGCCAAATGTCATGTAGTTGGAGGTTAAGAATTGTATTTTTAACTGATTTAATTACTTTGGTTGAAGTGCTAGCAGTGCCGTTTGACGTATCTAATTGGGCGTCCATAGCTAGATTAAAGTCGCCAGAGAGGAAAACTGGGCCCTTCGCAAGATCCAAAAGAAGCTTTGAGATTTTAGACATAAATGTATGTTGGTCAGTGTTTGGACTATATAAGGTTGCTAGCGTGATTGGGTGTTCATAAAGAAGACCTGTTACAATCAAGTATCTGCCTTCCGGATCCCTCTCAATGTGAGAGATCTTTAGGGGTACTGAGTGATGGATTAAAATGCCTACGCCTCCTTTTTTAACTTTCCCAGAGGCGAATATGGCCGTGGGGTATTGTGAGTTGAACCATTTCGGTTCTCTTCCCTTTCGGAAATGTGTTTCTTGAAAGAACAATACGTGGCTGTGCAAACCTTTTAGTGCCCTAAAGGCTATTGACCTCTTACCTGGGTTATTCAGACCATTGGCATTAATAGTGGTCAATTTCAAGGCGTGAGAGCCAAATTTGCTCGTTCGACGATTCATCCAAAAAAAAAAAAAGGGGAAAGGGAAAGAGGGGTGGAGGGGGAAAAGGGGACTTTAAGAGGCGGGTTTTGAAGTTTTGAGAGGTGAGGTTAGTTTAGAGAAGAGTGGGGGGGGGAAAGAGGGGAATAAGAATAGAGTAGAACCCGGTGTGTACACGTATTCAGGATAGTATACTAAATATGAAAAGATCAGTCTTCAGTATACGGATAGATAACAATTAGTGAAATACAATGTAGTATAGAAGTAGGTCTTAAACGGGGTAGTAACCCTCAAGCTAGTGCATATATGAGTAATACATTTTTAAACTCCTAGTGGTAAGAATATAAATGGAGTGGGGGGCATTTTACGTTAGCCAAACTATATTGCCTGACCAGGGTGAAAGGCCAGAGGAGGTTGGAGGAGAGGGTATGAGGGGGGGGGGAGAGAAGGGGGTGAAGTGGGAGAGGGGAGGAGAGGATAAGAAAAAAGTGGGAGTAGGAATAGAAAGGGGTGGAGAAGATAGGTTATAGAAGGGGAGATAGACAGAGGAGGAAGGAAGGGAATAGACAGAGAGGGGAGGGGGGGAAGGAGTGGAGGGTGTGAAGGGAATGGGGGGGAGAGGGAGAAAAAAGGAAGGGGGAGGAGTGAAGAGGGGAAGATAAGTGGAAAGAGGGGGAAGAGAAATTGGATATAAGGTAGGGGGTAAAGAGGGGGGGAAAGGGGGGTTGGAGAGTGGGTGGGGGGGGAGTGGGGGAGGAGGAGTGGGGGGGGAGAGGGGAGAAGAGGGTAAAGAGGGAAAAAAAAGGAAAATGTGTGACAGTGGAGGGGGGAATGATTAGTGAAATGGGGGGTGGGTATAGACAGGGATTTGTCTAAGGAAAATATGGGACCTCAGACCCTTGTGTAAAAACCTGCGGAGAAAACATTATCAGAGCAGCCATGTGGAAAGTATAACTGACAAAACATGAAAAACATTTTATAACAATAAAACTGAGGTTACTTAATAGTTCGTGCTAACTGTTATAAGTGTCTTAAGGTGAAACTGCATTGCCCCGGCCAGGCCGAGGCATATGCTATGACTGGGAATTAACACATTTGAACAGTCAATTAAATTAAAACAGATGCAGTTTACTGAGGGCCAGTATATATGCCCTGGCACGCAGCTGAAAGTCCCTAGGAAGGTTCTCAGGCACAATTCGGTAGCAAAAGAAAAAAGGATACAATGGTGGCCTTTACCGGTTGGAGTTCTTAATGTCTTCCATGGTGAGTTAGATTCTAATGTCAAGTGTCTGCCCGTGAGGTTGAAGGGGGATTGTCAGGAGCAGTGTTCCGACGAGGGCGATCTTCATCAATGGAAAGTCCTGAGTAGAAGGCACGTTCATCTGAGCCTGGGTGATAAACTGCGGATTTGTTCTGATGAGTGGCCACTATTGATACAGGGAAGCCCCATCGGTACTGTATCTTATGAGCTCTTAGTTTGGCCGTGATGTGGCCCAGCTCCCTTCTTTTTTGTAGGGTAGTAGGTGATAAATATAAAGAGAATATTTGTATCTCTTCTCCTGCATGATGTACTGGATGTTTGAGGCGTGCTTGTCTGAGGATCTCTTCCTTATCTTTGTAGTTCAAAAAACGAACGATGATGTCTCTGGGGGGGGCTTTAGATGGGGGTTTAGCTCTAAGCGCTCTGTGTGCACGTTCCAGGATTATATCTGGGGAAAAGGGAGAGTCTTTCAGAGTACGAAACAGGCTTTGTAGGTATCCGTCTATAGCAGGAGGGTGGACGGATTCTGGTACCCCTCTGAAGCGGAGATTATTTCTTCTGCCCCTATTGTCTAGGTCTTCGATTTTGTCAGTTAGTTGTTGTATTATTTCTGTGTGGTTTTGGACCTCTGTGGCTAATGCTTTTTCTGCAACCGAGTGCTCCTGTTGTTTAGCTTCCACCTGCGTGACTCTCGTGTCTAGGGCTGATATATCCCTCCTAAGTTCGTTGAATAGGTTGCGCATTTCTTGGACTGCGTCCCTGATGTCTTCTTTAGAGGACAGAAGTCTTAGGTCCTCTTTTGTAATTAACTGTTGGGCTTGTGTGTCTGCGCCTTTTTGATGCGTATTATCAGCATTTGGGTTGATTTCCATGTTGTCTGGTGTCGCAGGAGGGTTAGAGTCTGTCTGCTTCAGGTATTTGTTAATCGTGCCTGCAGGAGTGTTTTTTTCTGCTTTTTGTTGCCTTTTACAAGGCATCCCTTAGCTCTCTCCCCAGTAGGTTGGTAGAAGTGTCAAAGAATGTGGCTTTGTTGAAAGTACATCACTTCTCAGCTGGGGCTTTATGTGTGTGTCAATAGGGTGTACAGGGGTGGCTGCACCAGAGTGATTTTTTATTCCAGGTAATGAGGGAGGTATGAGGTACAAGGCTGCAGTATATTATATATTGTGTCCCCCAGCAGAGTTGCCAGTTCAGTCCCAAGTTGGGTATGGTCTTTATATGTTTATTTATCTATGTGGGTGCTTAAATGTGAGGCCGTGCTTCCCTGTATGCCTCTGTATATGTTTGGCAGAGGTTGCAATAAAGATTGGAAATAGTTCGCAGTTGAAGATGTGAAGGGATCTTTCAGTTTAAACCCAGGGGCCAAGCTGGTTATTAAGGATTGTGGGGTCGTTGTATTTCTCCTCTCTTCCTGCAGGACACAATCCTGAGTGTAGCCCCCTCCCTGTTTAATGTCGGTTGCGGTGCTGCTTGTTTTTATCGTGTTATTTATTTATTTTTTGCCCCTGGTGACCGAGTGGGACTAGTTGAGCTCACACGCCTGACACCTCTGCAGATGAAGTCGCACTAAGTTATTGCGACCCGGCGTGTATTAAGGGATTGAGCCTGAGCGAAATGGTGCGTGGCGCACTTAGGCCTGGCCGCCGGTGTAGTGTCGCGTGATTCTGTGCTGGCGATGTGCTTACCCTGCCCGTCACTGATGTCTCCTCGGGCTCGCAGCTGGATCTGATGGCGGGTGTGTAGCGGTCTTCTGCTTCTGTAAGGCGGCGGATTAGGATGGTTTAGAGGAGGCTGCCGCTTTATGGGTACAGGATCTCTGCTTCTGTGCCGTTAGCCATTATGGCGGAACTGCCGCATCTGCTTTTATGTCCCAGTTAGTACTCTTACGGATAATGTCCCAGCTCAGCTCAATGAAATGGGGTGCTTCAATGCTCCATTTAGTAGATGAAGTTGTTTAAAAAGAATAAGGAGTGTTATTTTGGCTTTTAAATATAACGCACAACTTGAGGGTTTGGGAGCTTTAGTGAAACACAGCCATCTGCCTGCGTGGCTTGGCTCCGCCCCCCTGTATACCCAAATTTAGTGGCAGAAAGAGCTTTCCTTATTTAATAAGATTTAGTCTCTTGTGGCGGGGGATAAAGACTTTTTGGAAGTCTAAAGTTAAAGGTATTTAAAAGTTATTAATAAAGTGACCATCGCCGGTCTTTACTCTAATTTGTGGTCAGAGTTTTTTGTTGGGGTGGTTATTAATTAGATAGGAATGTCCAATGGGGGTTCAAGCCCTTATGATAGTGCAGGGCTGCTTATCTGTATGAAACGAATTAAGGGCCTTACCCCCTGCCTGACATGGAATCTAGTTTTGTGAGTGTGTATATTGCAACTTTGTTGCAGTCCAGTGGGTGGGTGCTTGGTACTCTATTTAAGAGTTTTCAGGCCTCCTCTTTTGTTTCCAGTGTGTTGCGCTGTGGGTTTTTCCCATCCCTCCCTCCTCTTTTTGCTGTGCTGTTGATTTCTTTGCAGATGCTGAAGAGTGGTGGCACTAAGGATGTGCTTTAGTTTAAAGTAGTTTCTGAGGCGGGAATCTGCTTAGTTAATTTTTCACTTGTAAGACCTCAGACTTAATTCCCATTCCCTAATTGTAATCAGTCTGCTGTATGGCTTTCATTGTCGTTACCCTTAAAGAGCTAGGTTATGTAGTTATCTCCTGGTAGCGGGAGGTCAAGGGCTAATCTGAAGGCGTAACTCTTAGGGGGGATGGTCAAGCTAATGGGTGGAGTGATGTCCCTATCTGCCTGCCTAGGGGTGCTTCACCCTGCGGGCCTGCTGGCCATGCTGGCCATGCTCCTCCAGGGCATTTGCTACTCCTAGGTTCAAGCCCTTATGATGAAAAGGGTAGAAATAAAAAAAAAATCTGAATGCAGTCATGAGATTCAAAAAACATCCCATGTGAAAATCATTAATAACCCTTGTCTATGCTTATTTTGCATTGTACGATGCCAGAAAGCCAAAAGAAAGATATATCCAGTCTTCATGGTTTCTGCTGATAAAAACATATCTGTAACCAGCTTGCAAAACTTTGTTGCATATTCATGATAATTAAGCAATAGACAAATCTATTCTTGGAAATAAAATTTCTTGAGTCTTTCTTTTTCTATTTATATGAAAAATACTAAGCAAAGTATTTAAAGCATTTAGGTTTTTTTTTTATACAACAATCCGGCCAAGATAAAGCAGTTCCAACTTTAACTGGCTTGCATGAGCTATCTTCTGTATATTCCAATCCATTAACTAACAATTTACCAGCATCATTTTTGCATGATATTTGGGCTTTTTAAATTCTATAGCCTTAAATACTAGAAAGCCCAATTTGGACTTTTTGGAGTAGGATTTTTTTTTTATTATTTTTGAGCGTTTACACCCTTTTTGTTTGGGTTAGTGTTTTGCACAAGCTCAGTTTTGCATATAGTGCAAATTAGACTTTTAAACTATGAAACACATATGGCTAGATTACAAGTGGTGCGCTAAAGTTAGCATGTGTGCTGTATTGAAATATAGCGTGTGCATTAACTTGTGCACATAATACAAGATGAAAGTAAACGCAACAGCATGAGCGCAAACTAAATTTGCGTTTGTCGGGTTAGCTTGAATACCTTGCTTAAAAGGTTAGAGCAAAAAGTTGAACCAAACACAACATAAATACATTTAAATAAATGATACACTCATATTTACACTATCTAATAAACATTATTTATATAAATATTACATGTTTTATAATGGATAAAAGGTATATGTTAAATGACAAGGTATTTAAATGGAATGGGCTATAATTTGTGTGTGTGTGTGTATATTTATATATATATATCTATATATATATATAGAGAGAGAGAGAGAGAGAGAAACAGAGGGAAGCGCACTCCAAAGGTCTTCAATAATCAAAGGTCATTTTAATTATGAACGTTTTCGAGACAAAACAGACTCGTCCTCAGACAAACAGTGTACAATTGCACTTACCACCACCTGAAATATAACAGTGTCATGGCAGGACGTTGTGTTCTCCTTAGTTGACACCCCCCCAAACATGTGCGTCATCTAAAGCAGCATGAGACTGCATATATAACACCTATAAGTGAAAAAGACATTAAAGTACTTAAAGGGCCACTAAACCCAAAATCTTTCTTTCATGATTCAGATAGAGAATAGAAATTTAAACAACATTATAATTTACTTCTATTATTTAATTTGCTTCATTTTTTAGATATCCTTAGTTGAAGAAAAAGCAATGCACATGGTGAGCCAATCACACGAGGCTTCTATGTGCAGCAACCAATCAGCAACTACTGAGCATATCTAGATATGCTTTTCAGCAAAGAATATCAAGAGAATAAAACAAATTAGATAATAGAATTAAATTAGAAAGATGTTTAAAATTGCATTATCTTTCTAAATCATGAAAGAAAAAATGTGGGTCTCATGTCCCTTTAAAGTATCATAACAAAAATAACAGCAAGTAGTCGACATTAGAACAGAACAATTGTGAAAATACTTAAGCAAACAATGCCTGTGCGTTTGTTCTCACTGTCCATATCCAGACTTAAGGTGGTTACCATAGTAACAGATGCTGTAGGACCCCAATGTCATATCGGCAAATATAGGGATTGTGTGATCATACGATCGGACATCGTTGCTAAGACTATTCAATTAGCACAAGATAAGACTGCAAGGAGGATATAATGTGCCCCATGTCTGTGTCGCATATTCTCAATAGTAAATTCAGAGCGGTAACTATAGTAGCTAACGCTCACAATCACACGGCAGGAACTGTAAGTCCCGGAGATATGAGAGTAGACGGCCAGTCATGTTGACACAGCCCAATCATATGGTATACGTTTCAAATCACATACAATCGGGACAGTGTCCCTAGTCAAAGGGATAGATAACCACAGGGATGTGCATGGAAGAAAGAGACATTACCTCTGAGTACAGGGAATTAATAATAGGAGACCCGGGAAAAGGAGATATATAATCAGAGTAGAGGCTACACCTAAGAATAAGAGATATCTATTAAGTGATGGAAATCCAATGGATTTAATCAAAGAACCCAGATATTATAATAATAGGGAGACTATTTGAGGCAATGTCAAATGGATCATAGATCTCAAATAGATCAATATGAACTATTACAAAAAGACCTGCCAGTCTAAATGGGTATTAAGACCCTTTGGCACGATTGTTTCCAGATGAAAAGCCCATTTGGCCTCTCTTTGTAGTATTTTCACAATTTGTTATGATACTTTAAGTACTTTAATGTCTTTTTCCCTTATACGTTTTATAGATGCAGACTCACGCTGCTTTAGATGATGACACCCAAGTTGGGGGCGTGTCAACTAAAGAGAAAGTGACGTCCTGCCATGACACTGTTATATTTCGGGTTGTAGTAAGTGCAATTGTACATTGTTTTTCTGAGGACGAGTCTGTTTGGACTCGAAAACGTTCACAATTAAAGTGACCTTTGATTATTGAAGACCTTTGGAGTGCGCTTCCCTCTGTTTCTTTAATCATCTGTTTGGCTGCACCCAAGGCTGTTGTGCTAAAATTCTGGAGTACACTATGTCTGGGATATATATATATATATATATATATATATATATATATATATATATATATATATATATATAGCAGCCAAAAGGAAGTGCACTCTCAGGTCTTTCACAGCAAAAGTTACTTTATTGATGTAACGTTTTCGGAGGACTTGCCTCCTTCATCACTATGCTGATGAAGGAGGCAAGTCCTCCGAAAACGTTACATCAATAAAGTAACTTTTGCTGTGAAAGACCTGAGAGTACACTTCCTTTTGGCTGCTATTTGTTGTTTAAAGTTGCACCCAGGCAGTTTTCCACTTGTGGGTAAGATCTGGAATTTTGGATATCTATATATATATATATATATAAAAAAAATCAGCATCCATAGAGGATAAGCACAGACCTCCAATATCCACAGCTGCCAGGGTGCACATTCAAATGTAGTTGCATGCCAAAGTGAAAAACGGCACTCACTGGACTTTGCATAAAAAATATCTTTCTTCAAAATAACGTTATGCCATCTTTTAACTTGTTTTGAATAAAAATATTTTTTATGCAAATTCCAGTGAGTGCCGTTTTTCACTTTGGTATATATATATATATACATACATATATAACACACAGAAAACCTGGCATTCACATGCAGATTCACAGCAATGTTTAAAAGCAAAACTGGGGGACGTCAGTTACATTTGGTGCCAAAGGATCAAGCCCAGGACCACGACAAGGTCTCCCCTTTCCTGGAACCCTAAACCTGCACCCACACAATGCATACTTTAAAAAAAAACACAGGAATGGACCGCACTCACAGACTGAACTGGGTATACATCCTAAGCCACTGCAATCTCCACAGCCCTGAACACTGACAGACAGCTGCAAAGCTCCCAGCAACCCAGGCAGTTAACCCCTGAGCAGCCTGGGTGACAGGCCCGCAGGGAAGCATTACAAACATTATTAACACACAAAAAACCTGGCACTCGCCAGCAGATTCACAGTAATGTTTAAAAGCAAAACTGGGGGAAGTCAGTTACATTTGCCGCAAAGGATCAAGCCCAGGACCATGACAAGGTCTCCCCCTTCCTGGGACGCTAAACCAGCAGCCACACAATGCATACTTCTAAACAAACCAACTGGGAACCTCCCAGGGTGACAAATATATGTAAATACAAAACACAGGAATGGACAGCACACACAGACTGAACTGGGTACACATCTTAAGCCATTTACATAGGGGAGAGTATTTACATAGGAGAGATTACAAAAGACTGTGTCACCCTGGGAGGTTCCCAGTTGGTTTGTTTGAAAGTATGCATTGTGTGTTGTGTTGATAATGTTTGTAATGCTTCCCTGCGGGATCAAAAGTGGCGAGTAACATTATTGGCTGTCTAATAGCTTAGGGCTTGAAATGTTGAGCCCTGTATATATGTGTGTGTGTGTGTATGTATATATATAAAGTAAGAGAAAAGGTTTGCTGGATTTGTGAAAAAGTGCTTTAATTAGCACAAAAAGTATGTGACGTTTCGGGGATCAATCACCCCTTTATCAGACCAGATAAATATAAAGCACAGGAATGGACCGCACTCACAGACTGGACTGGGTACACACCCTAAGGCACTGCAAACTCCACAGCCCTGAACACTGACAGACAGCTGAGCAGCCTGGGTGACAGGCCCGCAGGGAAGCATTACAAACATTATCAACACAACACACAATGCATACTTTCCCACAAACCAACTGGGAACCTCCCAGGGTGACACAGTCTTTTGTAATCTCTCCTATGTAAATACTCTCCCCTATGTAAATGGCTTAGGATGTGTACCCAGTTCAGTCTGTGTGTGCTGTCCATTCCTGTGTTTTGTATTTACATATCTTTGTCACCCTGGGAGGTTCCCAGTTGGTTTGTTTAGAAGTATGCATTGTGTGGGTGCTGGTGCTGGGAGACCTTGTCGTGGTCCTGGGCTTGATCCTTTGGGGCAAATGTAACTGACTTCCCCCAGTTTTGCTTTTAAACATTACTGTGAATCTGCTGGCGAGTGCCAGGTTTTCTGTGTGTTGATAATGTTTGTAATGCTTCCCTGCGGGCCTGTCACCCAGGCTGCTCAGCTGTCTGTCAGTATTCAGGGCTGTGGAGTTTGCAGTGCCTTAGGCTGTGTACCCAGTCCAGTCTGTGAGTGCGGTCCATTCCTGTGCTTTATATTTATCTGGTCTGATAAAGGGGTGATTGATCCCCAAAACGTCACATACTTTTTGTGCTAATTAAAGCACTTTTTCACAAATCCAGCAAGTGCAAGCCTTTTCTCTTACTTTATATATATACACACATATATATATATATATATATATATATATATATATATATATATATACTGTATATATATATATATATATATATATATATACACACACACACACATATATACAGGGCTCAAAATTTCAAGCCCTAAGCTATTAGACAGCCAATAATGTTACTCGCCACTTTTGATCCCACCCACACAAGACCCACTAACCTTCCCATTCTTTGCATATGTTTAGAGAATGTGAAACACCTTATTGTGCAGTCATTAAATAGTTTTTTTTTAAAACCATACATTAAAAAATGCTTCATACAGTGATAAATTAACAAAAAAAAGTGAATAGCAGTTAGCTCACATTAATGAGATGTCATAGCAGACCTGGAAAACATTCTTTTTAGCTATCATCTCTCATCTATCTTTCTCCACTGCATCCTCTCTTCAATCTCTCTTTTTACCCCCTCCCTTCTCTCTCAGGCCATAACTTACACTAGACATGTGCAATTAGTTTCGGCTGAATTTAGTTTTCGGACGAATTTTGGCTGATTTGGAGATTCGAATGAGTCTGAATTTCCAAATCAGCACCATAATTAAGTTCCCAAAAAATTCAGAAAATAATTCAATCAATTTTCGAATTTTCGGATCCATTCTTTATTCATATTCAGAATTTTTCATTGTTCTAATCTAAACCGCAGTTCCCCACCACTAAATAAAGCAATTAACCCATAAACCGCAGTTCCCCAACGTCACCGACACTAATTAAACCTATTAACCCCTAAACCGCCGTTCCCAAACATCGCCAACACTAACTAAACCTATTAATCCCTAAACCGCCATTACCAAACATCGCCAACACTAACTAAACCTATTAACCCCCAACATCACCGGCACTAACTAAAACACTAAACAAACCTATTAACCCCTAAACCGCCATTCCCAACCATCGCCAACACTAACTAAGCCTATTAACCCCTACCCCGTAGTTCCACGACATCACCAACACTAACTAAACCTATTAACCCCTAAACCACAGTTCCCCGACATTAACTAAACCTATTAACCCCTAAACCGCCGAAAACCCACATTGCCAACACTAACTAAACCCATTAAACCCTAAACCGTGGTGCCCCACATCGCGACACCCTAAATTAAACTATATTAACCCCTAAACCTAACACCCCCTAACTTTAACATAATTAAAATAGATCTAAATTAAAGTTGCAATTATTAACTAACTAAATAAAAATAAAACCTAATCTAGTTACAATATTACTATTTACTAACTACCTAGTTAAAATAAATACAAACTTACCTGTGAAATAAAAATAAAACCTAAGCTTAAACTAAAAAAACCTAACATTGCCCTAAAGTTAACAGCTCTTTTGCTAAAAATTTACAACAAACACCCCCTAACATTATAAACCCCCACCCCCCAACCCACAAAATAAAATAAATCCTAATCTACCCTTTGCCCTGAAAAGGGCATTTGTATAGGCATTGCCCTTAAAAGGGCATTCAGCTCTTTTACTGCCCTTAAAAAGGCATTCAGCTCTTTTACTGCCCATTAAAATAAAAAAAGCTCTATTCCAAAAAAAAACAACACTCCAAAAAAAGCAAAAAAAAATACCTAACACTAATCCCAAAATCAGTACTCACAGTTGCTGAAGTCCGGCAAAAGATCTTCCCAGCGAAGCATCTTTATCTAGGCGGCTCCATCTGTATCTATTGTGGGACCGGCATCTTCTATCTTCATCCCAGCAGAGCGGTCTGTGGATGCACTGAGTCGGAGGTCCAGGCATGTGTATCAGAGACCTGGCTTGATACTGGTTACCCCTAGTAAACATTTTCGCGATCTATTTGTACTTGTTAGTAGGCTTGTGCAAAATTGAATAATATATTGTTTATTTATACTTAGTTAATGTTTAATAAAGCTTTTTAAAAATTTGGAAGATCCCACCGCATATAGGCAAATATCTGTGCTTAATGTAGACTATAAGCTATGAACTTCTATTTTAGCGTCCAGATTTATGATCTGCCTCGAAAAGATCATTCATCCTGATCAGACGGGATTTATGGCCACTAGGAATTTATCTAAAAACATGCGAAAAATTACAACTTTCTTAGATTACATGTGGAACATAAATAAGAGTAATGGTAAACAACTTAAACATGATACAGCTTTGTTGACCCTTGATGCCGAAAAGGCGTTCGATTCTATTGAATTGATATAATTAAAATAAATCTAAATAAAACCTACTATTAATGACTAAATAATTCCTATTTAAAACTAAATACTAACCTGTAAAATAAACCCTAAGCTAGCTACCATATAACTAATAGTTACATTGTATCTAGCTTAGGGTTTATTTTTATTTTACAGGCAAATTTGTATTTATTTTAACTAGGTAGAATAGTTAGTAAATAGTTATTAACTATTTACTAACTACCTAGCAAAAATAAATACAAATTTACTAATAACTAATTACACCTAATCTAATAGCCCTATCAAAATAAAAAAGCCCCCCCAAAATAAAAAACCCTAGCCTAAACTAAACTACCAATAGCCCTTAAAAGGGCCTTATGTGGGGCCTTGCCCCAAAGAAATCAGCTCTTTTACCTGCAAAAAAATACAAACAACCCCCAACAGTAAAACCCACCACCCACACAACCAACCCCCAAAATAAAACCCTAACTAAAAAACCTAAGCTCCCCATTGCCCTGAAAAGGGCATTTGGATGGGCATTGCCCTTAAAAGGGCATTTAGCTCTATTGCAGCCCAAAGCCCTAACCTAAAAATAAAACCCACCCAATAAACCCTTAAAAAAACCTAACACTAACCCCTGAAGATCCACTTACAGTTTTGAAGAGCCGACATCCATCCTCAATGAAGCTGGGAGAAGTCCTCAGTGAAGCGGCAAGAAGTCCTCAATGAAGCCTGTAGAAGTCTTCATTCAAGCCGGGAGAAGTGGTCCTTCAGACAGGCAGAAGTCTTCATCCAGACGTCATCTTCTATCTTCATCCATCCGGTGCAGAACGGGTCCATCTTCAAGACATCCGACGCGGAGCATCCTATTCTTCCGACGACTACCCGACGAATGAAGGTTCCTTTTAGTGACGTCATCCAAGATGGCATCCCTTAGATTCTGATTGGCTGATAGCATCAGTCAATCAGAATTAAGGTTGAAAAAAATCCTATTGACTGATTTTTAATTTAGGTAATTGTATTTAATTTAGGTAATGTATTTAATTGCAGTGTAAGGTTAGGTTTTATTGTAAGACAGGTTAGGTTTTATTTTACAGGTAAATTTGTATTTATTTTAGCTAGGTAGTTATTTAATAGTTAATAACTATTTAGTAACTATTCTACCTAGTTAAAATAAATACAAACCTGCCAGTGAAATAAAAATAAACCCTAAGCTAGCTACAATGTAACTATTAGTTATATTGTAGCTAGCTTAGGGTTTATTTTGCAGGTAAGTATTTAGTTTTAAATAGGAATTATTTAGTTATTAATAGTAGGTTTTATTTAGATTTATTTTAATTATATTTAAGCAGTGATGTCGCAAACATAAAAATTTGGGTTCGCGAACAGCGAACGCGAACGCGAACTTCCTGCGAACCGCCATAGACTTCAATAGGCAGGAGAATTTTAAAACCCACAGGGACTCTTTCTGGCCACAATAGAGATGGAAAAGTTGTTTCAAGGGGACTAACACCTGGACTGTGGCATGCCGGAGGGGGATCCATGGCAAAACTCCCATGGAAAATTACATAGTTGATTCAGAGCCTGGTTTTAATCTATAAAGGGCATAAATCACCTAACATTATAAAATATGAGGAAAAAATGAAAAAAACCCACACTTTTTCTAAATTTGACCCCCAAAATCTGTTACACATCTACAACCACCAAAAAACAACCATGCTAAATAGTTTCTAAATTTTGTCCTGAGTTTAGAAATACCCAATGTTAACATGTTCTTTGCTTTTTTTGCAAGTTATAGGGAAATAAATACAAGAAGCACTTTGCTATTTCAAAACCACTTTTTTTCAAAATGAGCGCTAGTTACATTGGAACCCTGATACCTGAATATCCATTGACATGTATATATTTTTTTTTAGAAGACATCCCAAAGTATTGACCTAGGCCCATTTTGGTATATTTCATGCCACCATTTCACCGCCAAATGCGATCGAATAAAAAAAAATTGTTCACTTTTTCACAAACTTTAGGTTTCTCACAGAAATTATTTACAAACAACTTATGCAATTATGGCATAAATGGTTGTCAATGCTTCTTTGGGGATCCCCTTTGTTCAGAAATAGCAGACTTATATGGCTTTGGCGTTGCTTTTTGGTAATTAGAAGGCTACTAAATGCCACTGCGCACCACACGTGTTTTATGCCCAGCAGTGAAGGGGTTAATTAGGGAGCATGTAGGGAGCTTGTAGAGTTAATTTTAGCTTAAGTGTAGTGTAGTAGACAACCCAAAGTATTGATCTAGGCCCATTTTGGTATATTTAATGCCACCATTTCACCGCCAAATGCCATCAAATTTAAAAAAAAAAAAAAAATTCCACAATTTTAGGTTTCTCACTGAAATTATTTACAAACAGCTTGTGCAATTATGGCACAAATGGTTGTAAATGCTTCTCTGGGATCCCCTTTGTTCAGAAATAGCAGACATATATGACTTTGGCGTTGCTTTCTGGTAATTAGAAGGCCGCTAAATGCTACTGCGCATCACACGTGTATTACGGCTAGCAGTGAAGGGGTTAATTAGGTAGTTTGTAGGGTAGTTTGTAGGACAGAAAGTCTGCCAGTACTAAAATAAAAGGTTTTTAAAATGTTTTAATTTTTTTTAGCATATTTACATATGCTGTGGTGTAGCATACCCCCTTAGCCCCCAACCTCCCTGATCCCCCCCATCTGCCTTATTGGCAGCCATCTTGGGTACTGGCAGCTGTCTGCTATTATTTCACAGTCAAAAAAGTGTTTTTTTTTTTTAAATGTACACTACTGTTACACCAGATATGAGTGGTGGCACTGGGCAAGTGGGCACAGTATACGCTGTGAGCCTGACACACATGCTGGCAGGCAGGCAACTGCAATTAGATTACACAGGAAAAAAAAAAAAAAAAAGCAGACTGATGTTCTAGCCCTAAAAAGGGCTTTTTGGGGTGCTGTCCTTACCGCAGAGATCAGATGAGTCCTTCAGGACTGTAGTGGACACTGAATGCACTAGCCTAGCTATCGATTTCCCTATTAAATCAGCAGCAGCTACACTGTCCCTCCTCTCACTAAGAATGCAGCTTCCGACTGAATCTAAAATGGATGCTGTCCAGGAGGTGGGAGAGTCTGGGAGGGAGGGTCTGCTGCTGATTGACTGGAATGTGTCTTCTGAGTGTGAGGTACAGGGTCAAAGTTTACTCAATGATAACGAATAGGGGGCGGACCGAACATCGCATATGTTCGCCCGCCGCGGCGAACTCGTACATGCTATGTTCGCCGGGAGCTATTCGCCGGCGTACTATTCGCGACATCACTATATTTAAGTTTGTGGGTATTAGGGTTAGGGTTAGACTTAGGTTTAGGGGTTAATAACTTTAGTATAGTGGAGGCGACATTGGGGGCGGAAGATTAGGGGTTAATAAATGTAGATAGGTGGCGGCGATGTTAGGGGCAGCAGATTAGGGGTTAATAATATTTAACAAGTGTTTGCGAGGCAGGAGTGCAGCGGTTTAGGGGTTAATATGTTTATTCTAGTGGTGGCGATGTCCAGAGCGGCAGATTAGGGGTTAATAATTTTATTTTAGTGTTTGCAATGCGAGAGGGCCTCAGTTTAGGGGTTAATAGGTAGTTTATGGGTGTTAGTGTACTTTTTAGCACTTTAGTTATGAGTTTTATGCTACAGCTTTGTAGTGTAAAACTCATAACTACTGACTTTAGAATGCGTTACGAATCTTGCGGGATAGGCTGTACCGCTCACTTTTTGGCCTAAAAAAAAAAGCGATGGATACAGATGGAGCTGCCTGGATGAAGATGCTTCACCCCTGGGATGAAGATCTTTCACCGGACTTCAGCAACTGTGAGTACCGATTTTGAGGTTAGTGTTTTTTAGATTAGGGTTTATTTTATTTTAATAGGCCGAAAAAAAGCTGAATGACCCTTTATGGGCAGTAAAAGAGCTAAATTCCCTTTTAAGGGCAATGCCCATACAAATGCCCTTTTCAGGACAATGGGTAGATAAGGTTTTTTTTTGTTAGGTTTTTATTTTTTATTTTGTGGGTTTGTGGGGTGGGGGTTTGTAATGTTAGGGGGTGTTTGTTGTAATTTTTTAGCAAAAGAGCTGTTAACTTTAGAGCAATGCCCTACAAAAGCCCTATTGGTAGTTTATTATAGATTAGGGCTTTTCTTTTATTTTGGGGTTTGTTTTTTTTTAAACGGTTATTAGAATAGGAATAATTTTTATTATTTTGGATAATTTTATTTGTTATCTTTTTGTAATGGGATTTTTTTTATTTTTTGTGGGTTTTTTTTTTTTTTTTGATTAGGCAAAAAAAAAATTAATGGGCCGAAAAAGAGCTGAATGTCCTATTAAGGGCAATGCCCATACAAATGCCATTTTCGAGGCAATGGGTAGATTAGGTTTATTTTTATTTTGTGGGTTTGGGGGGTGAGGGTTTGTAATGTTAGGGGGTCTTTATTTTTATTTTTTTGCAAAAAAAATTAACTTTAGGGCAATACCCTACAAAAGGCTTTTTTAAGGGCCCTTGGTAGTTTTTTGTAGATTAGGTTTTTTTTTATTTTGGGGTGTTTTTTTTTAAACGGGGTAATGGAATAGGAATAATATTTATTGTTTTGGATCATTTCGTTTGCTTTTTTTGTAATGGTAGTTTTTTTTTATTTTTTTTAAATTTTAGTGTTTATTATTTTTTGTAATTGTAGTTTTCATTTTTTAGTAATCTTAGTTTTTTTTATTTTTAGTTATGTTAGGTTTTATTATTTTTAGTCATGTTAGGTTTTATTAGTGTAAGCTTAGCTTTAATTTTTATTTCACAGGTAAGTTTGTATTTATTTTAACTAGGTAGTTAGTAAATAGTTATATTGTATCTAGCTTAGGTTTTATTTTTATTTCATAGGTAAGTTTGTATTTATTTTTAAATAGGTAGCTAGTTAATAATTGTAACTTTAATTTAGGTCTATTTTAATTATGATAAAGATAGGGGGTGTTAGGTTTAGGGGTTAATATAGTTTAATTTAGGTTGTCCCTATGTGGGAGGTGGTGGTTTACGGGTTAATAGGTTTAGTTAGTGTTGGCGATGTGGGTGTATGGCGGTTTAGGGGTTAATAGGTTTAGTTAGTGTTGGCGATGTCAAGAACTGCGGTTTAGGGGTTAATAGGTTTAGTTAGTGTCGGTGATGTCGAGGAACTGCGGCTTAGGGGCTAATAGGTTTAGTTAGTGTCAGCGATGTCGAACTGCGGTTTAGTGGTTAATAGGTTTAGTAAGTGTTGGTGATGTCAGGGAACGGCGGTTTAGAGGTTAATAGGTTTAGTTAGTGTCGGCTATGTGGGGACCCATTCTTTATTCATATGCATTATTCTATTCTAAACTTTAGAATAGAATAATGAATATGAATAAAGATTGGATCCGAAATAACGAATGGATCTGAAAAAACAATTTAACTTAACATAACTAATTTGTCGAAACAAATTTCTTTTTTAAACTTAACTAAACTAATTTGCTGAAACAAAATTATTTATTTAACTAATGAAAACGAAACAAATTTTTAGCGTTGCACATGTCTAATTTACACTCTCTCTTCACTCTTGTTTATTTCTTCTCCACTCTTTCTTAACACTATCTTTTTCTCCACTTTCACTTTTCCTCTCCAATCTCTCTCTACCCCTGTTTAACCTCTCAGAAGTAACAGTCTAAGCCCTATTTGGGTCCCTATAGCCCTAGAGGAATAACAGTAACATATGCTCTATGTATTTTAACCTTTTACCACCGTTATGGCGTTGTATTCCATCCAAACGGCACTGGGCTTTAGCGCCGTTAGGACGAAATACAACGTCATAGCCGTTTGGCTGTCCTAAAGCCAACGGTGCTTCCTAGATGTGATCACAGTCTGAAGGGCGTGCCTAGCATCATAGGGATGACCCCCTGACCTGATCCCATAATTGAAATCTCACAATTAAGTGCACGATCGTGGGATTTTAATTTGTTTTCATCAGAACTTTGTTCCGATGTAGACATTATGACCCTGTCATGAAAGGGTTTAGGTCCGGTTGTCTGTGTCACAGTTAGTTAGTGAAATCAACCTGACTAGATGTATGTTTCTATGCTCTGTAATAAAATAGAGTTGTACCATCATTGCTGTGTCCTGCATATGTCCTGCATCTCATGACATGGCGTCAGAAGTTCTTTCCTGTGCTTCTATTCCTGATCGATGACAATGTCAAAGTTTACCCCACCTGAGCCTTTTGACTTCTCTCAGCCTGCAGCTTGGCCCACATGGCGTCAACGGTTTCAGCGCTTCAGGATTGCTTCCAAACTGAACAAGGAGAGTGGTGAAGTACAAGTTAATTCTCTTTTATACTCTATGGGGAAGGATGTGGAGCCAGTGTTCAATGCTTTTACTTTCCAAGAAGAGAAAGAATTTAACTTTGATATAGTTATGGATAAACTCAGTGCCCACTTTGTGCCCAAAAGAAATGTGATTCATGAGAGAGCTTCTTTTCACAAACGTAATCAGCATGTGGGAGAATCTGTGGAGTCATTTGCGTGCAGCCTGTATGAACTAGCTGAATTCTTTGAGTTGGTGTTGCTAAAGAAGAGCAAATCAGAGACATAATAGTTATTGGAAATGCAGATGCTGAAGTCTCACTGAAGCTGAGGTTAGAGCCTGATTTAACATTAGATGGGGCTATTAGGATGGCCCGTCAGAGTGAACTGGTGAAAAAGCAAAGTGCTGATTTGAGATCTGAGAGTATTGTGGATGAAGTGCAACAGTTCAGGAAAACTGCTAGTGAAAGGCACAGTGTGAGCGGTAGATCTAAAATAACGGATAGACCTAGAAGTGGATGGGCGCAGTATGCCCGATGCACACGGTGCAACCGTGCCCATGATCAGAGTGCTATATACCCGGCCAGAGATAAAAGATGCAAAAAATGTAACAGAATGGGCCACTTTGAAGTGGTGTGTAAAACTGAATACATTAAGGAGATGCAGGTGGATGGTGACCAAGAGGGTCAGGAAGTGTCTTTTGTGGGGTCTGTTGTGGAGCGGCCAAGCTCAGAGGAAGATTGGAAGGTTACTTTTACTGTAATGGGAGCCAAAGTTGATTTTAAGATTGACACAGGAGCAGATATCATTGTAATGTCTTTTGCTGCATTTATGAAACTGACTCGACAGCCCCAGATGGCAAAGGTTACTACAAATCTCCATAGTCCCAGTGGCCGCATTGATTGTGCAGGGAAGTTTCTTGCCAGCTGTGAGTACAAGCAAAGGAAATTCACTATGTGGGTGCATGTGATTCAAGGTCAGTGTGTTAGCAATTTATTGAGCAGAAAAGCAGCCAGTGACTTGGGCTTAGTGGCCAGAGTGAATGAGATCTCCGAAGATATGTTTGGCGAATTGGGCCTACTGAATTGCAAGCCAGTACGTATAGCACTTAAAAGTGACGCAGTCCCATACAGTATTTCTACTCCCCGTAGAATTCCATTCCCACTCATGCCTCAAGTGGAGAAGGAACTTATGCGCATGAAGTCTATGGGGGTTATTGAAGAGGTTGTTGAAGCAACTGATTGGTGTGCCCCCATTGTTCCTATTGCAAAGAAAAACTGAAAGGTGTGCACCTGTGTGGACCTGAAAAGGTTGAATGAGGCAGTGAAGAGAGAGAGATTTGTGCTGTCGACATTAGAAGATATAGCTCCAAAGTTGGCTGGGGCGAAGTTCTTTTCTACATTGGACGCTTCTAGCGGCTTTTGGCAGATCCCCCTAGATCCAAAGTGCCGCAAACTGACTACCTTTATCACAACGGTAGGTCGGTTTTGCTTCTGCAGACTCCCCTTTGGGATATCCTCTGCTCCTGAAATCTTTCAAAGGGAAATGAGTTCTCTCCTAAGTGACCACATGGGCACGGCAGTCGTCATGAATGACATTCTAGTGTATGGGTCTACAGTGGAGGAGCATGATCAGCGTTTAAGTTGTGTGCTGCAGGCTATCAAAGAGTCTGGGCTGAAGTTAAATAAAGTAAAATGTCATTTTAGGAAAACTGAATTATGTTACTTTGGGCATATTATCAATGGGGATGGCATCAAACCAGACCCCGAGAAAATTTGTGCTATTGAACAGATGAAAAGTCCTTCTGATGTACATGAGCTAAGACAAATATTGGGCCTTGTAAATTATGTGGGCAAGTTTCTGCCAGATTTATCCACAGTTCTACACCCTATCACAGAGTTGCTAAAGAAAGACGTTGCCTGGGTCTGGGGGCCTTCACAAGAAAAATCCTTTATGCAGGCCAAATCCCTGCTGGGGTCTGCCCCAGTGCTGGGGTTCTACGACCCTTCCAAAAAGACTGTGGTTAGTGCTGATGCAAGCAGTTATGGGTTGGGGGCTGCTCTCCTGCAGTTAAATGAAAATAAACTACAGCCCATCGCTTACTGTTCCCGCACACTGACGGCTGCTGAGTCAAAATATGCTCAAATTGAGCAAGAGTGCCTGGCTGCGGTTTTGGCCTGTGAGCGCTTCCAGCGTTACCTTGTAGGTTTGGAGAAATTTAGTCTAGAGACTGATCATAAACCGCTTGTCCCTCTAATCAACTCCTACGATATTGACAAAACACCCTTAAGATGCCAAAGAATTTTAATGAGACTACTCAGGTTCAATGTTCAGGTAGTGCATGTGCCGGGGAAGCAACTATCCAGGCTCCCGCTGGCTGCTGCTGAAGAGTCTTCAACCAAATCGGACGTGAAAGTGAATGTTGATTCGGTTCTGGCCTCAAAGTCCATTTCTTCAAGGAAACTGGAAGAAATAAAGAAAGAGACATATTTGGACACAGATCTGCAAGAGGTTATAAAGTACATAAAAGAAGGCTGGCCCGAGAGCCGGGCAGCCTGGTTGTCTTTAAGTTCTTACCAGTCAGAGAGGTCGGAGCTCACGGAACTGGAGGGGTTGGTGCTGTTCCAAGACTGCATCGTTATTCCTGTCAGCATGAGGAAGGAAATGTTAAACAAGATTCATGATGGCCACTTAGGTATTACAAAGTGCAGAGAAAGGGCAGCTACAGCTGTGTGGTGGCCTGGGATCAGCTCCGACATTGCAAATCACGTGTCTAAATGTGCCTTTTGCCAGGAACGCCGGCCTACTCAGAGAAGGGAGCCCTTGATTTCTACTCCGCTGCCTGCATGGCCGTGGCAGAAAATAGCTGCTGATTTGTGTGAACTGCACAGGAAAAAGTTCCTTGTTGTGATCGATTACTATTCCAGGTATTTGGAAATGGCACCTTTGAATGATATCACAAGTCAAGCCATTATCATTCGTCTGAAGAGCTTGTTCGCCCGGTGGGGCATTCCGATGGAGCTGGTGAGTGATAATGGCATGCAGTTCGCTTTTACAGAGTTCAGTGTTTTCAGCAGGGAATATGACTTTGTACATTCCACGTCAACTCCACATTACCCTCAGGCCAGCGGAATGGCTGAAAGGGCAGTTCAAACAACAAAGACGCCCATCCAAGCTACTTGGTTTAGCCCGGCACAGCTGATGCTAGGATGCCAGATTAGCACCACCTTACCCTCAGTGGGTGTCTTCAAGCCGACTGGCTTTATTCCTCGGGACGAGGGAGGGATGAAGAGTCCAAAAAGGGCTATCGTTTCTTCTACGCCCGGAGACATTCTGTCAGGCCCTTACAGGAACTAAATGCGGGGCAAAGTGTCAGAATTAAACTGGACGATGAGAAGAAATGGAAGACGCCTGCTCTCCAGAACCAAGGTCTTATGTAGTCCTTACTGATGGAGGGATGGTTACACGCCGTAACCGAAAATATCTTCAGCCTGTACCTGAGAGTTTGGAACTGGATGCCTCAGTACCACTGCCGGTGGGATCACCTGTTCTAAAAGGGGTGCCTTCCCCTCTGCAAGATCACAGTGGGGATACGTCTTTGCCTCCAGCGGACTCTCATTCACCTTCTTCTGTATCAGGGGACAGTTCATGCAAAGTTACATCAAGCGGAAGAGTGGTGAAACTTCCGGCCCAATATCGGGTCTAACTTTAGTTAGAACAGTGACCGGAAGTATGGGCAGAATAATCCCATGGTCACTGTGGACTAGGTTAGTCTACCACGATGTTCAAGTCAGGATGTAATTTATGTTATTTATTTTTAATGTAACCTATTTGTTATATACTGTTCAAAAATATTGTTGTATACTCTGTTTGTATAACATGTTATTTGTTATATTCAAATGTATGCTTCTCCCTTTGAAAAGGGGGAAGATGTGATGAGAGCAGGAAGTGACGTCACTGTTTGTGGGCGGAGCTTAGGTCCGGTTGTCTGTGTCGCAGTTAGTTAGTGAAATCAACCTGACTAGATGTATGTTTCTATGCTCTGTAATAAAAGTTGTACCATCATTGCTGTGTCCTGCATATGTCCTGCATCTCATGACAGGGTTAAACAGATAATATTATATATTCCTATATATATATATGTAAGTCAAATTTGTATGGAATATATATGTGAATATACACTAATATAACGTCACCTTTGATTGACATATCTTCACAACTATTCATGGGCTGTAGAGTGAATTTAGCTATGTTAATGCTAACGACACTAGGCTAAATATATATGAGCAGCAATTTTTTATATATACAGTGCACATTACAAATTTTTCTTTCCTTGTCACCAAATTTTGAGAACATCTAATAATATACAATATGGGAGAGAGTGGAGAGGAGTCATATGTTCTCACTGACTTTGGGGAGGAACTTACACTGTATGATACCAATGAGGAAATTTTACATACTATTGACAGTTTATTCTTTAACATAGATTCTCTTAAAGGGACAGTCTACACCAGAATTTGTATTGTTTTAAAAGATAGATAATCCCTTTATTACCCATTCCCCAGTTTTGCATAACCAACACAGTTATAATAATATACTTTTAACCTCTGTGATTATCTTGTATCTAAGCCTCTGCAAACTGCCCTTTTTTTCAGTTCTTTTGACAGACTTGCAGTCTAGCCAATCAGTGCCTGCTCCCAGATAACTTCACGTGCCTGAGCACAGTGTTATCTATAGGAAATACGTGAACTAACACCCTCTAGTGGTGAAAATCTGTTAAAATGCATTCTGAAAAGAGGTGGGCTTCAAGGTCTAAGAAATTAGCATATGAACCTCCTAGGTTAAGCTTTCAACTAAGAATACCAAGAGAACAAAGCAAAATTGGTGATAAAAGTAAATTGGAAAATTGTTAAAAATTACATGCTCTATCTGAATCATGAAAGTTTATTTTGGCCTAGACTGTTCCTTTAAAAAGAAGAATATAAAGTTAGAACTAGATATTAAAACCTTTCTAATTTATAAGCACAAAAAAAGGATCCCAAGAGGATTACGTATTTGCAAGTTCCCATCATTTAGAGTATTGGAAGCTGAATTTATTGCCAAATGGAATATATCTCTGGACACCTGTTCTTTTGCCTTAATTGACCTCTTAATTGAATATAAACAAAAGCAGAGGGGTGATTTATTACAGGAAATGAAAATAATACAAGAAAGATTAAAGGCAGTACAAAAAGATCCTGAATTTAGACCCTATGATAAACAGTTTGAGAGAAATATGACAGCATTTCGTCAGGAACTTTGGCAGTTTTAATCAAGAAAAATGCTGCGGGACAAGTATGATTATGAACATCAAACTGTTTATAGGTGGGATAACAATGATAGCTTTGTTGGAGACTTCAAAAAAGGAAGGTGATGGTTTAAGAACAGAAATAGAAAAGGTAAGCAGGTCACCTTCTCCGATACTGAATACGAGGTGGAATCCTCAGAGGGGGAAACTAACATTGAGGAACTAGAGCCTACAGTATTACAATCTACTTCTGAAGTACCCAAAGACAGTATTTAAAAAAACAAACAACAAAAGACTCTACCATTGGGAAGACGAAAAAAGTACACAGAGGTAAAAGGGGTAAAAGACATCAGAGAAGGAGGAGAGAATACACATCAAGACAAGAAGAAGATACAACAGAAATCATATGCGACGAGATGAGGGGCACATCAAAAGAAATATGCATGAATCCTAATGTATTAAATTTGTCAGATATTGTGCTGACTGATGTAGAAATTAAAGTTTTGTCTAAAGGACTCAGTTTTGTTCCATCACAGCATTTTAACCTATTCAATACAATCTTGGATGTTAATAGGTTTGTAAGGAAGTTGATACTTTGTAAACATTTTGTTAATGCAGCGGTGGAACAAGACGAGGCTTGTATTGATAGCCATAGACCTATAGAGATGAATTTGGCCTTTTCTGAGGCATGTGCTGTATTTGATTTACAGGGTTTATTAGAGGAAAATATTGATGATACAGAACATCTAGTCACGAAGAGCGATATCAATTTAACTTAATTTAGGAAAAAGAGTAACTTCTACCCTGTGAGCTCTAGAACACACCCAGTTGACATTTTTCAAAAGGTGATAGAAGATAAATTGAGAGAGCTAGATCAAAAACCCAAGAAATCAAAACACAATATGTCACTGGAAGATAAGGAGGCACTCAATAAAATTGCTATGGATAATAGAATTATAGTGAGGCCTTCAGACAAGGGGGGAAATGTAGTCATACTAAACAGAACATCATATATTTTGGAAGCTCATAGGCAACTACATGATGTAGAGGTGTATACCAAACTTAAAAATAATCCCACAAAACAATATAGGGAAGTACTTAATAGTATTGTTAAAATAGCAAGACTTAACAATATAATTTCACAGACTACAGAAGAAATGTTAGTACCACATAATCCAGTTACACCGGTATATCACTATCTCCCGAAAGTCCATAAAGACATACGTAACCCCCCTGGCCACCCGATTATTGCGGGCATTAACTCCTTAAATGAACCGTTTTCAGATCTTATTGACGCATTTCTACAACCTCTTGTCTGTAAACTGCCCAGTTTTATACAAGATACTACAGATTTAATTGTGAAATTGCAGAAAGTAAAATGGAAATCCAGTTACAGACTTTTGGTTGTAGATGTTACTTCTCTCTAAACCTCTATAACACATCAAGTTGGACTTAAGGCAATAGAGTACTTTTAGGAGAGCAATTATGATGAAATGACCAAACACTTTATTCTTACATCCATAGAGTACTTACTGACACATAATTTTTTATGTTTGAGGGGGGTTTCTATCTCCAGGGACATGGAACCGCTATGAGGGCTGTTTGCTCCCTGCTATGCCAATCTCTTTATGGGATGATGGGAGCAGTTCCACGTCTATGGAGATAGGAATCCCCTCAAAAGTGACATCATATTGTATGTACGATACATCGATGACTTGATATTCATCATTGATAGTGACAAACGGAATGTGGATAGATTTTGTGATTATCTAAATGCTAACAATGTTGGCATTAGATTTGTAGGAGAACAAAATACAGACAAGATCTGTTTTTTGGATTTAACAATAACAGGAAACAGTAAGGAGGAGTGTATAGAAACTGATCTTTACAGAAAACCCACTTCTGGTAATACAATATTGGAATTTAGTTCTAATCATTAAAGACATACCATACAAGGTATCCCTAAGGGTCAATACATTAGGGCTAAGAGAAATTGTAGCAATGAGGAGGATTACAACAAACAAGCAGACATCATCACTGAAAGGCTATCAGATAGAGGGTACAATTCTAAAATCTTAGGTAAGGCACGTTATGAAGTTGGTAAATTATCTAGAGATGATTTCTTGAGGTACAAAGTGAAACACAGCACACGAAGTAATGAAATCACACAGAAACCTAAGTTCATAACAACATACAGTCTAGAGTATAACAGTATTTGTAATATTGTGAAACAGAGTATTCCCATACTACACACAGATCCCGTGCTAAAGAAAATTGTAAAAGGGGGCTGTGATTTCATATCTAGAAGAGGAAAGACTATAGGAAACCATGTCTCACCCTCTGATTGCACAAAAAAGACAAGTAGCGCCTGTTAGAAAAGGATTCTTTAAGTGCAGAAAGAATATCTGTAAAACTTGTGAATATGTGACTGAGGGTGAGACATTTGTTTCAACTAGCACTGATAATGTACACAAAATTAATTTTTATTACAACTGTGACACCACACATGTGATATATTTGATAATCTGTAGGGTGTGCTCTAAGCAGTACACAGGGAAAATAAAGTGCTCCCTCAAAGATAGATTTCTTGCCCATGTGAGATCCATTGAGGACCCCCATTCTGATACTCCCATAGCAAGGCATTTTAGGGAATATCACAATTCAGATGTAAAGCTATTAAATGTTCGGGCTATTGACCATGTCCCCTTATGGAGAAGGGGAGGTGATAGAGAGGAAGAATTGGGTCTCAGAGAAGTATTCTGGATTTTTACCCTGAATACTTCAATACCATTTGGTTTAAATTTTAGAAGGGGTATAGATTTATGTGTATAGACTCTGAGACAAATTTGAGATGTAGTTCTTCCAAATAATATAATTTATATACAGTATTTAACCTAATTTAGCGAATTTAGTATTATAGTTATTATTTAATATTTCTATTGTGGATCAACTCTGTGTGCACTGTATGTATATATTCTTTAATTGCTGAAGTTAAATGAGGACTTTTTATATGGTGAGCATATGCCTTTAAGAATTAAGTATTTAAGGAATAGAGGAGGCAAGAATACTGTGGGCAGTGAACAAGTGCTGCTTGAGCACGAAACATGTCTGTTGCACAGATTCTTGCAGTCCTCATTTACTTTGCCTAGTGTCTGGATTTTCAGTTGTGGAAGATTGGATTCAACTTTATATGTTTTTAACTTTATATGAAATAAAGACTTGTGACTTTTTACCTAAAGGAGAGCCTGGATATTCTTTTGTGTTTCTATTTATGTATATACCTATACCTGGTTTTCATGTTCCTTTAACCCCTTAGTGACCAGACCATTTTTCAATTTTCTTACCGTTAGGGACCAGGGCTAATTTTTACATTTCTGCGGTGTTTACTGTACCCACACATATTTTCTCGACATTAAATTGACTTTCTAAAGATACCATTAATCTCATCATATCTTATAATTTACTATAAAAAAAAATATAAAATATTATGAAAAAATTGTACAAACACACTTTTTTTTAACTTTGACCCCCAAAATCTGTTACACATCTACAACCACCAAAAAACACCAATGCTAAATAGTTTCTAAATTTTGTCCTGAGTTTAGAAATACCCAATGTTTACATGTTCTTTGCTTTTTTTGCAAGTTATAGGGCCATAAATACAAGTTTCACTTTGCTATTTCCAAACCATTTTGTTTTTAAAATTTGCATGTTACATTTTAACACTGATATCTGTCAGGAATCCCTGAATAACTCTTCACATGTATATATTTTGTTTTTAGTAGACAACCCAAAGTATTGATCTAGGCCCATTTTGGTATATTTCATGCCACTATTTCACCACCAAATGAGATCAAATAAAAATTTTTTTTTAACTTTTTTACTTCATTTTTCACAAATGTTAGGTTTCTCACTGAAATTATTTACAAACAGCTTGTGCAATTATGGCACAAATGGTTGGAAATGCTTCTCTGTGATCCCCTTTGTTCAGAAATAGCAGACATTTATGGCTTTGGCATTCATTTTGGTAATTAGAAGGCCGCTAAATGCCGCATCGCACCACACTTGTATTATGCCCAGCAGTGAAGGGGTTAATTAGGTAGCTTGAAGGGTTAATTTTATCGAGATCAGCCTCCCATCTGACACATCCCACCCCCTGATCCCTCCCTGACCCCTCTCAAACAGATCTCTTCCCTCCCCCACATTACTATTGTCACCGCCATCTTTAGTACTGGCAGAAAGTCTGCCAGTATAAAAATAAAGTTGTTTTTTTAATTATATATTTTCTGCAGTGTAGGATCCCCCTATACCACCCAACCTCTCTGTGCACCCCAAACAGCTCTCTAACCCCCCCCCCCTCTAATTATCTGCCACCATTTTGGGTACTGGCAGCTGTCGGCCAGTACCCACTTTGCAATAAACTTTGCCTTTTTTTTATCAATCCTAAATTTTTCTGTAGTGTAGCTGCCCCCCCCCCAATACCCTACCCCCCTCCCAGATCCCTCTCCCACCCTCCTTTCCCATGACTTCTTGCTTAGTGATCGCACACGCACGACCCCCGCGCTCCTGCGCGCACCCGTAAGTGAATTCCGACACCGGCCGGAAGTTCTCCAGCAATGGGCCGCCCACCCACCTCCTTGCAATGGCTCCCACCCTCCAACAATCGGCACCATCACTGGCCGATGCAGAGAAGGCCACAGAGTAGCTCTCTCTGCATTAGATGCTTTAAAAAGGGTATTGTATGATGCCTCAATATCGAGGCATCACTGCAATACCCTAAAAGTGGCTGGAAACGATCATGATCGCTTTCAGCGCTTTAAAACCCTGAGGATGTACAGGGTACGTCCTTGGTCATTAAGTGATAGCTTTTGTAGGACGTACCCTGTACGTCCTTGATCCTTAAGGGGTTAAAATTAAAATTAAAGGGTCATTATTCTGATAGAACATGTTATTTTAAACAACTTAATTCTAACAATGCTCCAATTTAATTATGTTATCAAATTTGCTTTGTTGCTCTTGGTATACTTTGCTGAAGAGTAAACCTAGGAGCAGCAATACACTACTAGAACCTAGATAGGGTAGCCATATTGTAGCTTTAAAACAGGACACATATGAAAATAACATATGTCAGGGAACCATTATTGAAAACATTTCTTTAAACAGCCCTGACATATGTATTTTTCATATGTGTACTGTTTTAAAGCAATAATATGGCCACCCTAGACCTAGCTAAACACATCTGGTGACCCAATGACAAGAACCATATACTTTAGATGGCCAAAAGTATGTGGACCATGACAACCCTACTAATTATTGAGTTCAGGTGTTTCAGTCACAACCATTAATAAGAGGTGTATAAAAGCCATGAAATCCCCATAGACAAACATGGTGATTTTAAAGGGACAGTTTACTTGAAAAAAATGTATTGTGTAAAAAGATAGATAATCGCTTTATTATCCATTTCCCAGCAACATTGATATATTAATAGACTTTTTACCTCTGTGATTTCCTTGTATTTAAGCCTTTGCAGACTGCCCCCTTATCTCATTTCTCAGTGCTGACTCATAAATAACTCCATGGGAGTGAGCACAATATTATCTATGTGACACACATAAGAGGTGGCCTTCAAGGGATTAGAAATTAGCATATGACGCTACCTAGGTTTAGCTTTTGACAAAGAATACCAAGAGAACAAAGCAAATTTGAGGATAAAAGTAAATTAGAAAGCAGTTTAAAATGTCATGCCCTATCAGAATCATGAAAGTTTAATTTTGGCTAACTGTCCCTTTAAGCATGGCACTGTGGTAGGATGCTACCTTTACCACAAGTCAGTCTGTGTAGATTCCACCCTGCAAGAACTGAAAACATCTAAAAGCAAAAACAGCCATTCACGGAGTGGTAGACCATGCAAACTCAGAGTGGGGTTGCCAAGTGCTGAAGCATGTAGAGCGCAGAAATTGCCTATCATCTGTTGTTTTGCTCATGAAAGAGTTAACTGCATGGAGAGCTTCAGGAAATGGGTTTCCATGGCCAAGCAGCTGTACACAAGTCTCACATCCACAATGTCAAGTGTTGGCTGGAGTGGTCTAACGCACTCAGGACCGGATTGACCTACCAGGATACCAGGAGATTTCCTGGTGGGCTGCAGCAGCTGGGGCTGGAAATCTACAATTTAAAGTGGTGATTAATTGATGCAATTAAGTTGTAGGGTTTATATATAACATCAATCTGAAATTTGTATTTAGTACAAAGTAATATAATTTAATTCTGGAAAATAATATTGGGGAAGGAGTGTCCTAGTAATCCCCTTTTATAAAAATGGGACATGTGCATTCTACCGACTTAAAAGAAAAAGGGGCTGGTCTTCATATTTTTTCCAGGGCTGCTTTTTATTTCCTATCCTGCCCTGAAAGTACCCCATCTCTGGAGCTGTGGAAACACATTCTCTGGAGTAATAAATAACTGTCACATCTGACAGAAGAATCTAGGTGTAGTGGATACCAGGAGAACACTACTTACAGTATGTATAGTGCCTACTGTAAAGTTTGGTGGACTAGGGATAATGGTCTGGAGAGGATTTGCAGGGTTTGAGCTAGGTCCCTTAGTTCCAGTGAAGGGTCATCTTAATGCAACAGGATACAAAGGCTTCCAAGTTTGTGGCAATAGTTTTGGGGAGGCCCTTTCCTGTTACAGCATGTGCCACTGTGCACAAAGCAAGGTCCATGAAAACATGGTTTTAAAAGACTGGTGCGGAGGAACTCAAGTGGATTGTTCAGAACCCTGACCTCAGACCATTAAACTTCTTTTGGATGAATTGTCATACCAATTACAAGCCAGACCATCTCATCCAACATCAGTGTCTGAGCTCACAAATGCTCTTTTGGCTGCATGGGCAAAAATTCCCACATACACACTCCAAAATCTTGTAGAAAGCCGTGTGCAAATATTTAATCTGTGTACTCATGTAATTATAAAATATATACATTTTGGTATCAATGTAATAAGTATAAATGGAATATTCCTACTCTGGTATAAGTGTGGTAAGAAAGTTTGGGCTAGATTACGAGTTGTGCGTTAAGGTAAAAAAACTGCTTTAAGATTAAGAGGCCCTAACGTTGCTTTTTTACGCCTGCTGCTATTATGAGTCTTGCATGTTTAGGGGCACCGCACACTTCTTTGGCCTTACCGCAAAACGACTTACGTAAACTTCGTAAAGTCCTTTTTCTATGGGACTTCCATAGCGACGGTATTACGAGTCTGTCCTGGGAGGCCAAAAAGTGAGCGGTACACCCTACCCTGTCAAGAGTCCTAACGCATTTAAAAGTCCGTAGTTAAGAGTTTTTTGGTACAACGCTGTAACATAAAACGTGCTAAAAAGTACACTAACACCCATAAACTACCTATTAACCCCTAAACTGAGGCCCTCCCGCATCGAAAACACTAAATTAAATTTTTAACCCCTAATCTGCCGCTCTGGACACCGCCGCCACCTACATTATATTTATGAACCCCTAATCTGCTGCCCCCAACATCGCCGCCACCTACATTATATTTATTAACCCCTAATCTGCCGCCCCCAATGTCGCCGCAACCTACCCACACTTATTAACCCCTAATCTGCTGCCCCCAACGTCGCTGCCACTATACTAAATTTATTAACCCCTAAACCTAAGTCTAACCCTAACCCTAGCACCCCCTAACCTAAATATAATTACAATAAATCTAAATAAAAATTCCTATCATTACCTAAATTATTCCTATTTAAAACTAAATACTTACCTATAAATAAACCCTAAGCTAGCTACAATATAACTAATAGTTCCATTGTAGCTAGCTTAGGGTTTATTTTTATTTTACAGGCAAGTTTGTATTTATTTCAACTAGGTAGAATAGTTATTAAATAGTTATTAACTATTTAATAACTATCTAGCTAAAATAAATACAAATTTACCTGTAAAATAAAACCTAACCTAAGTTACAATAACACCTAACACTATACTATAATTAAATAAATGTACTAAATTAAATACAATTACCTAAATTAAATTAAATTAGCTAAAGTACAAAAAAAACCCCACTAAATTACAGAAAATAATAAACAAATTACAGATATTTAAACTAATTACACCTAATGTAATAGCCCTATCAAAATAAAAAAGCCCCCCAAAATAAAAAAAAACCCTAGCCTAAACTAAACTACCAATAGCCCTTAAAAGGGCCTTTTGCAGGGCATTGCCCCAAAGTATTCAGCTCTTTTACCTGTAAAAAAAAAAATACAAACAACCCCCCCAACAGTAAAACCCACCACCCACACAAACAACCCCCCAAATAAAATCCTATCTAAAAAAACCTAAGCTCCCCATTGCCCTGAAAAGGGCATTTGGATGGGCATTGCCCTTAAAAGGGCAGTTAGCTCTTTTACAAGCCCAAACCCTAACCTAAAAATAAAACCCACCCAATACACCCTTAAAAAAAACTAAACTAACTCCCTGAAGATCGACTTACAGTTCTGAAGACCGGACATCCATCCTCAAGGAAGCAGCAGAAGTCTTCATCTAAGCCGGGCCGAAAAACTCAACAAAGCCGGAAGAAGTTTTCATCCAAGCCGGGCAAGTGGTCCTCCAGACTGGCAGAAGTCTTCATCCAGACGGCATCTTCTATCTTCATCCATCCGACGCGGAGCGGTTCCATCTTCATGATATCCGATGCGGAGCATCCTCTTCTTCCGACGACTACCCGACGAATGAAGGTTCCTTTAAGTGACGTCATCCAAGATGGCGTTCCTTTGATTCCGACTGGCTGATAGAATTCTATCAGCCAATCGGAATTAAGGTAGCAAAAATCCTATTGCCTGATGCACTCAGCCAATAGGATTGAGCTTACATTCTATTGGCTGTTCCAATCAGCCAATATAATGCGAGCTCAATCCTATTGGCTGATTGTATCAGCCAATAGGATTGAACTTCAATCCTATTGGCTGATTGCATCAGCCAATAGGATTTTTTCTACCTTAATTCCGATTGGCTTATTGAATTCTATCAGTCAATCGGAATCTAAGGAGCGCCATCTTGGATGATGTCACTTAAAAGAACCTTCATTTGTCGGGTAGTCGTCGGATGAAGCGGATGCTCTGCGTCGGATGTCTTGAAGATGGACCCGCTCCGCGTCGGATGGATGAAGATAGAAGATGCCGTCTGGATGAAGACTTCTGCCCGTCTGGAGGACCACTTTGCCCAGCTTGGATGAAGACTTCTGCCGCTTCCTTGAAGATGGATGTCCGGTCTTCAGAACTGTAAGTCGATCTTCAGGGGGTTAGTGTTAGGTTTTTTTAAGGGTGTATTGGGTGGGTTTTATTTTTAGGTTAGGGTTTGGGCCTGCAAAAGAGCTAACTGCCCTTTTAAGGGCAATGCCCATCCAAATGCCCTTTTCAGGGCAATGGGGAGCTTAGGTTTTTTTAGATAATATTTTATTTGGGGGGTTGTTTGTGTGGGTGGTGGGTTTTACTGTTGGGGGGTTGTTTGTATTTTTTTTTACAGGTAAAAGAGCTGATTACTTTGGGTCAATGCCCCGCAAAAGGCCCTTTTAAGGGCTATTGGTAGTTTAGTTTAGGCTAGGGCTTTTTTATTTTAATAGGGATATTAGATTAGGTGTAATTAGTTTAAATATCTGTAATTTGTTCATTATTTTCTGTAATTTAGTCGGGGTGTTTTTGTACTTTAGCTAATTTAATTTAAGTTAGGTAATTGTATTTAATTTAGTAAATTTATTTAATTATAGTGTAGTGTTAGGTGTTATTGTAACAGGTTAGGTTTTATTTTACAGCTAAATTTGTATTTATTTTAGCTAGGTAGTTATTAAATAGTTAATAACTATTTAATAACTATTCTACCTAGTTAAAATAAATACAAACTTGCCTGTAAAATAAAAATAAACCCTAAGCTAGCTACAATGTAACTATTAGTTATATTGTATCTAGCTTAGGGTTTATATTATAGGTAAGTATTTAGTTTTAAAAAGGAATAATGTAGTTAATTATAGTATTTTTATTTAGATTTATTTAAATTATATTTAAGTTAGGGGGTGTTAGAGTTAGGGTTAGACTTAGGTTTAGGGGTTAATACATTTAGTATAGTGGCGGCGGGGGCGGCAGATTAGGGGTTAATAAGTGTAGGTAGGTGGCGGCGACATTGGGGGTGGCAGATTAGGGGTTAATAAATATAATGTAGGTGGCGGCGATGTAGGGGGGCAGCAGATTAGGGGTTCATAAGTATAATGTAGGTGGGGGCGGTGTCCGGAGCGGCAGATTAGGGGTTAATAAATATAATGAAGGTGTCGGCGATGTCGGGGGCGGCAGATTAGGGTTAATAAGTGTAAGATTAGGGGTGTTTAGACTCGGGGTTCATGTGAGGGTGTTAGGTGTAGACATAAATTTTATTTCCCCATAGGAATCAATGGGGCTGCGTTAGTGAGTTTTACACTGCTTTTTTGCAGGTGTTAGACGTTTTCTCAGCCGGCTCTCCCCGTTAAATCCTATGGGGAAATCGTGCACGAGCACGTACAACCAGCTCACCGCTGACTTAAGCAGCGCTGGTATTGAAGTGCGGTAATGAGCAAGATTTTGCTCAACGCTCGCTTCTTGTCTTTAACGACGGGTTTGTAAAAACCCGTAATACCAGCGCTGTAGGTTAGTGAGCGGTGAGAGAAAACTGCTCGTTAGCACCGCATAGCCTCTAACGCAAAACTCGTAATCTAGCCGTGAGTATGTGCTATATCTGCATATTCATTTGTGATTGGTTACCTAGGATCCTTTTGTTCAAGGGGACAGGGAACATATAAAACAATATGCTCATTTGACAAAATAAAGCTGCATTATTCACTGCAAATTTCTTCTCAGATATGAAAGTACATTGTTATACAGCTTTCAATTTGCGTTTGTCTCTTTTAAGAGCCTAGTTCTATGAAGAGCGAATGTACTTACATCGCCATCTAGTGGTATCCAACTTGATTTCAGAAAGAAAATGCAGCAAAAATGTTGCACATCTTCCTAAACACGTCAGACTGCACCTTGTTTTCAATATAATACAGAAGCACAGCCACCGGCACTGTGATATAAGTGGGGGATTTTTAAGTGAATTCATCAATAACCCCTTTGGTCTTTTCTTGACCTACAGTATGGATGTTAGCAAGGACTTAATGATTGGTAAAGCAGAAAACAAATTGATTATTGAGATTTATAGAATAACAACCTCAACCAATAGCATCCTAAATGCATCAAGTCATCATCATCTATCTTCAATAAGGGGATTACCTGTTGGTCAATATCTCAGTTTAAAGGGATATGAAACCCCCCAAAAATATTTTGTGAATCAGACAGATCATACCATTTAAAAAATGTTTCCAATTTACGTCTGCTCTTGCAAATAGACAACATTCTTGCAAAACTGTTACCATATAGTGCTCCAGACACGTGCACGCTCCTGAGCTTACGGCCCTGCTTTTTTTAACATTTATTTATGTTGCTAACTATTTCTATAACTTACCTCTAAGATTTGTGTTCTTATAACAGCCCCTGGATGGTAGAGTGGATCCTGAGGAATTGAGATATCTAACCTGGCAAAATACTGCAATGTGATAGATCAGTGCAGGAGATAATTTATTATTATCACAACATAAGCAAAACAGAGTGAACAGTTTATCTTCTTTCTATTACGTTATGTCTCAGTTTGTCTGTTTCTTTAGTGGGTTATAGCAGTGTTAAAGGAACATTAAACACTTTCGGCTAGATTTAGAGTTTTGTCGGTAACGACCCGCGTAGCTAACGCTGGCTTTTTTCTGGCCGCACCTTTAAAATAACTCTGGTATTGAGAGTCCACAGAATGGTTGCGTTAGGCTCCAAAAAAGGAGCGTAGAGCATATTTAACGCAACTGCAACTCTCGATACCAGAGTTGCTTACGAACGCGGCCAGCCTCAAAAACGTGCTCATGCACGATTCCCCCATAGAAAACAATGAGGCTGTTTGAGCTGAAAAAAAAACCTAACACCTGCAAAAAAGCCGCGTTCAGCTCCTAACGCAGCACCATTGTTTCCTATGGGGAAACACTTCCTACGTCTGCACCTAACACTCTAACATGTACCCCGAGTCTAAACACCCCTAACCTTAAACTTATTAATCCCTAATTCTGCCGCCCCCGCTATCGCTGACCCCTGTATATTATTTTTAACCCCTAATCTGCCGCTCCGTAAACCGCCGCTACTTACATTATCCCTATGTACCCCTAATCTGCTGCCCCTAACACCGCCGACCCCTATATTATATTTATTAACCCCTAATCTGCCCCCCACAACGTCGCCTCCACCTGCCTACACTTATTAACCCCTAATCTGCCGAGCGGACCGCACCGCTATTATTATAAAGTTATTAACCCCTAATGTGCCTCACTAACCCTATAATAAATAGTATTAACCCCTATTCTGCCCTCCCTAACATCGCCGACACCTAACTTCAATTATTAACCCCTAATCTGCCGACTGGAGCTCACCGCTATTCTAATAAATGTATTAACCCCTAAAGCTAAGTCTAACCCTAACACTAACACCCCCCTAAGTTAAATATAATTTTAATCTAACGAAATTAATTAACTCTTATTAAATAAATTATTCCTATTTAAAGCTAAATACTTACCTGTAAAATAAATCCTAATATAGCTACAATATAAATTATAATTATATTATTGCTATTTTAGGATTTATATTTATTTTACAGGTAACTTTGTATTTATTTTAACCAGGTACAATAGCTATTAAATAGTTAAGAACTATTTAATAGCTAAAATAGTTAAAATAATTACAAATTTACCTGTAAAATAAATCCTAACCTAAGTTACAATTAAACCTAACACTAAATTATCAATAAATTAATTAAATAAAATAACTATAATTATCTACAATTAAACCTAACACTACACTATCAATAAATAAATTAAATACAATTCCTACAAATAAATACAATGAAATAAACTAACTAAAGTACAAAAAATAAAAAAGAACTAAGTTACAAAAAATAAAAAAATATTTACAAACATTAGAAATATATTACAACAATTTTAAACTAATTACACCTACTCTAAGCCCCCTAATAAAATAACAAAGCCCCCCAAAATAAAAAATGCCCTACCCTATTCTAAAATACTAAAGTTCAAAGCTCTTTTACCTTACCAGCCCTGAACAGGGCCCTTTGCGGGGCATGCCCCAAGAAGTTCAGCTCTTTTGCCTGTAAAAAAAAACATACAATACCCCCCCCAACATTACAACCCACCACCCACATACCCCTAATCTAACCCAAATCCCCCTTAAATAAACCTAACACTAAGCCCCTGAAGATCTCCCTACCTTGAGTCGTCTTCACCCAGCCGAGCCAAATTCTTCATCCAAGCGGAGCAAGAAGAGGTCTTCCATCCGATTGAAGTCTTCATCCAAGAGGCATCTTCTATCGTCATCCATCCGGAGCGGAGCGGCAGCATCCTGAAGACCTCCGACGCGGAACATCCATCCTGGCCGACGACTGAACGACGAATGACGGTTCCTTTAAATGACGTCATCCAAGATGGCGTCCCTCGAATTCCGATTGGCTGATAGGATTCTATCAGCCAATCGGAATTAAGGTAGGAATATTCTGATTGGCTGATGGAATCAGCCAATCAGAATCAAGTTCAATCCGATTGGCTGATTGGATCAGCCAATCGGATTGAACTTGATTCTGATTGGCTGACACCTGCAAAAAAGCCGCGTTCAGCTCCTAACGCAGCACCATTGTTTCCTATGGGGAAACACTTCCTACGTCTGCACCTAACACTCTAACATGTACCCCGAGTCTAAACACCCCTAACCTTACACTTATTAATCCCTAATTCTGCCGCCCCCGCTATCGCTGACCCCTGTATATTATTTTTAACCCCTAATCTGCCGCTCCGTAAACCACCGCTACTTACATTATCCCTATGTACCCCTAATCTGCTGCCCCTAACACCGCCGACCCCTATATTATATTTATTAACCCCTAATCTGCCCCCCACAACGTCGCCTCCACCTGCCTACACTTATTAACCCCTAATCTGCCGAGCGGACCGCACCGCTATTATTATAAAGTTATTAACCCCTAATGTGCCTCACTAACCCTATAATAAATAGTATTAACCCCTATTCTGCCCTCCCTAACATCGCCGACACCTAACTTCAATTATTAACCCCTAATCTGCCGACTGGAGCTCACCGCTATTCTAATAAATGTATTAACCCCTAAAGCTAAGTCTAACCCTAACACTAACACCCCCCTAAGTTAAATATAATTTTAATCTAACGAAATTAATTAACTCTTATTAAATAAATTATTCCTATTTAAAGCTAAATACTTACCTGTAAAATAAATCCTAATATAGCTACAATATAAATTATAATTATATTATTGCTATTTTAGGATTTATATTTATTTTACAGGTAACTTTGTATTTATTTTAACCAGGTACAATAGCTATTAAATAGTTAAGAACTATTTAATAGCTAAAATAGTTAAAATAATTACAAATTTACCTGTAAAATAAATCCTAACCTAAGTTACAATTAAACCTAACACTAAATTATCAATAAATTAATTAAATAAAATAACTATAATTATCTACAATTAAACCTAACACTACACTATCAATAAATAAATTAAATACAATTCCTACAAATAAATACAATGAAATAAACTAACTAAAGTACAAAAAATAAAAAAGAACTAAGTTACAAAAAATAAAAAAATATTTACAAACATTAGAAATATATTACAACAATTTTAAACTAATTACACCTACTCTAAGCCCCCTAATAAAATAACAAAGCCCCCCAAAATAAAAAATGCCCTACCCTATTCTAAATTACTAAAGTTCAAAGCTCTTTTACCTTACCAGCCCTGAACAGGGCCCTTTGCGGGGCATGCCCCAAGAAGTTCACCTCTTTTGCCTGTAAAAAAAAACATACAATACCCCCCCCAACATTACAACCCACCACCCACATACCCCTAATCTAACCCAAACCCCCCTTAAATAAACCTAACACTAAGCCCCTGAAGATCTCCCTACCTTGAGTCATCTTCACCCAGCCGAGCCAAATTCTTCATCCAAGCGGAGCAAGAAGAGGTCTTCCATCCGATTGAAGTCTTCATCCAAGAGGCATCTTCTATCGTCATCCATCCGGAGCGGAGCGGCAGCATCCTGAAGACCTCCGACGCGGAACATCCATCCTGGCCGACGACTGAACGACGAATGACGGTTCCTTTAAATGACGTCATCCAAGATGGCGTCCCTCGAATTCCGATTGGCTGATAGGATTCTATCAGCCAATCGGAATTAAGGTAGGAATATTCTGATTGGCTGATGGAATCAGCCAATCAGAATCAAGTTCAATCCGATTGGCTGATTGGATCAGCCAATCGGATTGAACTTGATTCTGATTGGCTGACACCTGCAAAAAAGCCTCGTTCAGCTCCTAACGCAGCACCATTGTTTCCTATGGGGAAACACTTCCTACGTCTGCACCTAACACTCTAACATGTACCCCGAGTCTAAACACCCCTAACCTTACACTTATTAATCCCTAATTCTGCCGCCCCCGCTATCGCTGACCCCTGTATATTATTTTTAACCCCTAATCTGCCGCTCCTTAAACCGCTGCTACTTACATAATCCCTATGTACCCCTAATCTGCTGCCCCTAACACCGCCGACCCCTATATTATATTTATTAACCCCTAATCTGCCCCCCACAACGTCGCCTCCACCTGCCTACACTTATTAACCCCTAATCTGCCGAGCGGACCGCACCGCTATTATTATAAAGTTATTAACCCCTAATGTGCCTCACTAACCCTATAATAAATAGTATTAACCCCTATTCTGCCCTCCCTAACATCGCCGACACCTAACTTCAATTATTAACCCCTAATCTGCCGACTGGAGCTCACCGCTATTCTAATAAATGTATTAACCCCTAAAGCTAAGTCTAACACTAACACCCCCCTAAGTTAAATATAATTTTAATCTAACGAAATTAATTAACTCTTATTAAATAAATTATTCCTATTTAAAGCTAAATACTTACCTGTAAAATAAATCCTAATATAGCTACAATATAAATTATAATTATATTATTGCTATTTTAGGATTTATATTTATTTTACAGGTAACTTTGTATTTATTTTAACCAGGTACAATAGCTATTAAATAGTTAAGAACTATTTAATAGCTAAAATAGTTAAAATAATTACAAATTTACCTGTAAAATAAATCCTAACCTAAGTTACAATTAAACCTAACACTAAATTATCAATAAATTAATTAAATAAAATAACTATATTAATCTACAATTAAACCTAACACTACACTATCAATAAATAAATTAAATACAATTCCTACAAATAAATACAATGAAATAAACTAACTAAAGTACAAAAAATAAAAAAGAACTAAGTTACAAAAAATAAAAAAATATTTACAAACATTAGAAATATATTACATCAATTTTAAACTAATTACACCTACTCTAAGCCCCCTAATAAAATAACAAAGCCCCCCAAAATAAAAAAAAATGCCCTACCCTATTCTAAATTACTAAAGTTCAAAGCTCTTTTACCTTACCAGCCCTGAACAGGGCCCTTTGCGGGGCATGCCCCAAGAAGTTCAGCTCTTTTGCCTGTAAAAAAAAACATACAATACCCCCCCCAACATTACAACCCACCACCCACATACCCCTAATCTAACCCAAACCCCCCTTAAATAAACCTAACACTAAGCCCCTGTAGATCTCCCTACCTTGAGTCGTCTTCACCCAGCCGAGCCAAATTCTTCATCCAAGCGGAGCAAGAAGAGGTCTTCCATCCGATTGAAGTCTTCATCCAAGAGGCATCTTCTATCGTCATCCATCCGGAGCGGAGCGGCAGCATCCTGAAGACCTCCGACGCGGAACATCCATCCTGGCCGACAACTGAACGACGAATGACGGTTCCTTTAAATGACGTCATCCAAGATGGCGTCCCTCGAATTCCGATTGGCTGATAGGATTCTATCAGCCAATCGGAATTAAGGTAGGAATATTCTGATTGGCTGATGGAATCAGCCAATCAGAATCAAGTTCAATCCGATTGGCTGATTGGATCAGTCAATCGGATTGAACTTGATTCTGATTGGCTGATTCCATCAGCCAATCAGAATATTCCTACCTTAATTCCGATTGGCTGATAGAATCCTATCAGCCAATCGGAATTCGAGGGACGCCATCTTGGATGACGTCATTTAAAGGAACCGTCATTCGTCGTTCAGTCGTCGGCCAGGATGGATGTTCCGCGTCGGAGGTCTTCAGGATGCTGCCGCTCCGCTCCGGATGGATGACGATAGAAGATGCCTCTTGGATGAAGACTTCAATCGGATGGAAGACCTCTTCTTGCTCCGCTTGGATGAAGAATTTGGCTCGGCTGGGTGAAGACGACTCAAGGTAGGGAGATCTTCAGGGGCTTAGTGTTAGGTTTATTTAAGGGGGGTTTGGGTTAGATTAGGGGTATGTGGGTGGTGGGTTGTAATGTTGGGGGGGGTATTATATGTTTTTTTTTACAGGCAAAAGAGCTGAACTTCTTGTGGCATGCCCCGCAAAGGGCCCTGTTCAGGGCTGGTAAGGTAAAAGAGCTTTGAACTTTAGTAATTTAGAATAGGGTAGGGCATTTTTTATTTTGGGGGGCTTTGTTATTTTATTAGGGGGCTTAGAGTAGGTGTAATTAGTTTAAAATTGTTGTAATATATCTCTAATGTTTGTAAATATTTTTTTATTTTTTGTAACTTAGCTCTTTTTTATTTTTTGTACTTTAGTTAGTTTATTTCATTGTATTTATTTTTTAGGAATTGTATTTAATTTATTTATTGATAGTGTAGTGTTAAGTTTAATTGTAGATAATTATAGGTATTTTATTTAATTAATTTATTGATAGTGTAGTGTTAGGTTTAATTGTAACTTAGGTTAGGATTTATTTTACAGGTAAATTTGTAATTATTTTAACTATTTTAGCTATTAAATAGTTCTTAACTATTTAATAGCTATTGTACCTGGTTAAAATAAATACAAAGTTACCTGTAAAATAAATATAAATCCTAAAATAGCTATAATATAATTATAATTTATATTGTAGCTATATTAGGATTTATTTTACAGGTAAGTATTTAGCTTTAAATAGGAATAATTTATTTAATAAGAGTTAATTAATTTCGTTAGATTAAAATTATATTTAATTTAGGGGGGTGTTAGTGTTAGGGTTAGACTTAGCTTTAGGGGTTAATACATTTATTAGAATAGCGGTGAGCTCCAGTCGGCAGATTAGGGGTTAATAATTGAAGTTAGGTGTCGGCGATGTTAGGGAGGGCAGATTAGGGGTTAATACTATTTATTATAGGGTTATTGAGGCGGGAGTGAGGCGGATTAGGGGTTAATAACTTTATTATAGTAGCGGTGAGATCCGCTCGGCAGATTAGGGGTTAATAAGTGTAGGCAGGTGGAGGCGACGTTGAGGGGGGCAGATTAGGGGTTAATAAATATAATATAGGGGTTGGCGGTGCTAGGGGCAGCAGATTAGGGGTACATAGCTATAATGTAGGTGGCGGCGCTTTGCGGTCGGCAGATTAGGGGTTAATTATTGTAGGTAGCTGGCTGCAACGTTGTGGGGGGCAGGTTAGGGGTTAATAAATATAATATAGGGGTCGGCGGTGTTAGGGGCAGCAGATTAGGGGTACATAAGTATAACGTAGGTAGCGGTCGGCAGATTAGGGGTTAAAAAAATTTAATCGAGTGGCGGCGATGTGGGGGGACCTCGGTTTAGGGGTACATAGGTAGTTTATGGGTGTTAGTGTACTTTAGAGTACAGTAGTTAAGAGCTTTATGAACCGGCGTTAGCCCAGAAAGCTCTTAACTACTGACTTTTTTCTGCGGCTGGAGTTTTGTCGTTAGATTTCTAACGCTCACTTCAGACACGACTCTAAATACCGGAGTTAGAAAGATCCCATTGAAAAGATAGGATACGCAATTGACGTAAGGGGATATGCGGTATGGAAAAGTCGCGGCTGAAAAGTGAGCATTAGACCCTTTTTTGACTGACTCCAAATACCGGCGGTAGCCTAAAACCAGCATTAGGAGCCTCTAACGCTGGTTTTCACAGCTACCGCCAAACTCCAAATCTAGGCCTTTGAGATGGTAATACAAAATGATAAATCGTATATATAAAAAAAATCTATGTAGTATACTTTCATTATTTATTTTGACCCCTTTTCCTGTAATTGCTTTCTGAAATTGTGAGCTTTTCAGTTCCTGTTCCAAATGGAAGTGCAGAACACTGTTATATTCCACACAGCCATTGGCTGCACACTCTAGTGAGCTATTTATAACTGTTCCTAATTGCCCACAGTAGAGAAGGTAACCTAAGTTACAACATGGCAGCCCTCATTGTTTTATATTTTGTCAGTATTTAAACAGTTAATGAAAATACATCTACATGTTATTCTAAGGCTAATCTTTTCTTTGAATGCTTCATTCTGTCTAGCATTTATTTATTTTTTAAAGTTCCTTTAAGAGCAATAAAACAAAATGTGCCCCTTATCCGTACTTTTAGTTACAATGATTGTTCAATGCGTGGCAGTGCTCCTCCTTATTCTCTGCTATGCATGCAGTGCCCTTGGCATCCCTGTCACACCCTCGGTTAGTTATGATCCAAGCACAAGAGCGAATGCTCCAACGCTACTTGGTCACTTTTTGACATGTGGTGCTACTCAGTATTACAATAAAGCTCTTCTGGAAACTGCACGCCAACACAAGGGTTCCCTCTTCATACAGGATTCCTCTCTCCACCTTAACTAAGTGTATTATAAAATAATAAAGTAGAGGGTACAACTCAGTTGTATCAAGTTGTTTATTATGCATAAGGCAGCATTGCTTTGTTCATCAGTACACATTTCACACACTAGGCGCTGCGACAGAGAGTAAAGTATCAGTGTTTAAAGCACACAAAAAAAATGGTTGTTTCAAAGTGACATTAAAGGGATATTAAACAATGCAACTTTCTTGTTTTCTTGCAAAATGATTACTTAGATCATGATGTTCCCAGTGTAGCCGCTGCCTGCAGCTAGATAAGAGAGCAGACATGTTGGCAACTTTGGTTTCAATTTGCCTGTTCTGAGCATGGGAAAAGCTAATTCCCAATGTATCTAATATTCATTTAACACTAAACCAGCTCATGTTACTCTAAAAGTTTTATGACATCAAGCTACAAACGGCTTTCTGCAGAGGCCTCAACCTCCTAGAAATAGACACTTCACAAGTGAAGTTTAAAAAAAAAAAAAAAGGCAAACTGAGGAATAACAATTTATGTAAGAACTTACCTGATAAATAAATGTATTTCATGGTGGCGAGAGTCCATGAGCTAGCTACTGATGAGATATACATTCCTACCAGGAGGGGGAAAGGTTTCCCAAACCGCAAATGCCTATAAATAAACCTCCCACCTCACTCATACCTCTAAAGTATAGCCAAGTTAGGGAGGTGTATAAGGATTAAAAGCATAAAAAAGAGGAACAAGATAAATAATGTGATTTTTACAGAAAAATCATAACCCCCAAAAAATTGGTTTGGTCTCGTGGACTCTCGCAACCATAAAATAAATTAATTTACCAGGAAAGTTCTTCCATAAATTATGTTTTCTTTCATATAGGTGGCGAGAGTCCACAAACTAGTTACTGATGGGATATAAAGATGTGGAAGTCCACATGTAAAAATAGAGGGAGGGATTAAAAAAAAAGCTATTTATGCTGCGAAATTAAATTAAAAAAAATAAGTACGTTTTCTTAAAAATTCAAAAACTTAAATCATAGGCACTAGAATCAAACTGAGACAGCTGCCTGAAGAACCTTTCTACCATAAGCTTCTTCTACAGAAGCAAATACACCATAGAAAATGTATGCAAAGAAGACCAAGTAGCTGCTTTGCAGATTTGATCAACTGAAGCTTCATTCTTGAAAGCCCAAGATGTGGCATCTTGTAGAATGAGCTGTCCTTTCAAGAGTATTCTTAGGATTATGACACAAGGAAGGAACAATAATTTCCCTATTGATGTTGTTAAATTCACAACTCTAGGCAAACATTTAAACGAAGTCTGCAAAAAAGCTTTTTCTTGATGGGAAATCAGATAAGGAGACTCGCAAGAGAGAGCAGACAATTCAGAAACTTTTCTAGCAGAAGAGATAGCCAAGAGAAATAACACTTTCCAAGAAAGTAGTTTAATCTCCTGAGAATGCATAGGCTCAAAAGGAAGAGCCTGCAAAGTCTTTAATACCAAATTTAGACTCCAAGGAGGAGAGATAGATTTAATAACAATTTTGATATGAGTCAAAGCATGTACGAAACAGTGAACATCAGGAAGATTAGCAATCTTTCTGTGAAATAAAACAGAAAGAGCAGAGATTTGTCCTTTCAAAGTATTGGCAGACAAACCTTTATCCAAACCATTCTGAAGAAACTGTAGAATCCTAGGAATTCTAAAGGAATGCCAAGTATAATCATGAGTGGAACACCATGAAATATAGGTTTTCTAAACCTTGTGATATGTTTTTCTTGAAATAGGCTTACAAGCCTGTATCATAGTGTTAATCACAGAGTCAGAAAAACCTCTATGACCAAAGACCAAGCATTCAATTTCAATGCCTTCAAATTTAGAGATATGAGATCCGGATGGAAAAACAGGCCTTGAGACAGAAAGTCTGGTCTTAGAGGAAGTGACCAAGGTTGGCAACTGGACATTTGGACAAGATCCACATACCAGAACCTGTGAGTCCATGCTGGTGCTATCAGAAACACATAAGATTATTTCATTATGATCTTTGAGATCACTCTTGGAAGAAGAACCAGAGGTGGAAAAATTTAAGCAGGTTGGTAAAACCATGGAACTGCTAGAGCATCCATCAATTCTGTCTGATGATCCATGGACCTGGAGAGGTATCTGTGAAGTTTCTTGTTTAGATGAGAGGACATCAGATATATGTCTGGAAGACCCCACATCTGCACAATCTGATAGAACACATCTGGATGGAGAGACCACTCACCCAGATGTAGAGTCTGACGGCTGAGATAATCCACTTCCCAATTGTGTACACCTTGTATATGAATCGCAGTGATTAGACAAGAGTTGGATTCCACCCAAGAAAGTATTAGAGATACTTATTTCATTGCTAGGGGACTGCAAGTCCCTCCTTGATGATTGACATATGCCACTGTTGTGACATTGTATATACAATTCAATCTTTAATAGAGGCCAAGCCTGAAGAGCTCTGAAAATAGCACAGAGTTCTAAGATTTTGATTGGTAACCTCGCTTCTTGAGGATTCTAAACTCCTTGTGCTGTCAGAGACCCCCAAACAGCTCCCCAATCTGTGAGACTTGCATCTGTTGTGATCACAATCCAGGTAGGATGAACAAAGGAGGCCCCTTGAACAATAAGGTGATGGTTTAACCAACAAGTCAGAGAGAGTTGATTGTTGGGATTTAAGTATATCAGTTGTGATATCTCAGTATAATCCCTGCACCATTTGTGCAACATGCAAAGCTGTAGAGGTCTCATATGAAAACGAGCAAAGAGGATTGTGTCCGATGCTGCAGTCATGAGACCTAAAACTTCCATGCACATAGCCACTGAAGGGAATGATTGAGACTGAAGGTTTAGACAAGCTGAAACCAATCTCAAATGTCTCTTTTCTATTAGGGATAGAGTCATGGACACTGAATCTATCTGGAAACCTAAAAAGGTGACCATTGCCTGAGGAATCAAGAAACTTTTTGGTAAATTGATCCTCCAACCATGTCTTTGAAGAAACAACAGAAGTTGTTTTGTGTGAAATTCTGCTAAATGAAAAGATTGGGCTAGTACCAAGATATCGTCCAAATAAGGAAACAGCGCAATAGCCTGCTCTCTGATTACAGAAAGAAGGGCACCTCTTGAACTCTTGAAAATATTCTTGGTGCTGTTGCAAGGCCAAACAGGAGAGCGACAAATTGGTAATGCTTGTTTAGAAAAGAGAATCAAGGCAGAATAGTCCTTATAGTCACAATCTTGAAAGTTAGGACTCTTACAAAACTATTAAATTTGAGACATAGTTGCAAAAAAAAAATATATATATATATATATATATATATATATATATATATATATATATATATAAAAAGTTTGCAATTTTATATTTATGCTCCTATATATAGCAGGCTTGATAGAGTGGGAAACAGTGATAATATATAAAAAAAAGGAAGCTTTGAAATAAGCTGAGTTATAACAAGTGCTGCATATAGCTTTCTAACAAAAAAATAAAACACAGGGTGATTTGGGGGAGGAGTTTTATCCCCAAACATGTCAAGACATGTAAAGGCATGCCTTTTTAAAAAACAAACAAAAAAAACCACAAACATGCCAAGACATGTTTCAAACTCAAACAACCCTGTTGTGCAGCTATAAAATATAAGGAGCACTAAACAACTGACTCAAGGCATATATGTATATATAAACAATATATAAAAACTTTACATAAAAAGTGCCTAATCCATAGCTGAGAGTGTCTTTGTTAAAAAAGATAAATGTTCATAATTACCTTTAAGACACCCATCCACATATAGCAGACAGCCAAACCAGTACTGAAACATTTCAGCAGAGGTAATGGTACAAGAGTATATTGTCGATCTATAAAAGGAGGCAGCAGATAAATCCCTGCGACCGATTTACAGAGAGCCTTATGAAAACCTTTCCCATAGGCGAAAAAGAAAATTTATGCTTACCTGATAAATGTATTTCTTTTTGACACGATGAGTCCACGGATCATGTTAATTACTATTGGGAATACCACTCCTGCCCTGCAGGAGGCGGCAAAGAGCACCACAGCAAAGCTGCTAAATATCACCTCCCTTCCCTCCCAACCCAGTCATTCGACCAAAGTAAAGGAGAGAAAGGAAGTAACAAGGTGCAGAGGTGTCTGAAGTTTATAATAACCAGCAACCTGTCTTTCAAAAACAGGGTAGGCCGTGGACTCATAGTGTTAAAAAAGAAATATATTTATCAGGTAAGTATAAATTTTATTTTATTTTTAATGCCACAATGAGTCTATGGATCATCTTAATTACTATTGGGAATCAATACCCAAGTTAGAGTACACAGATGATATGGGAGGGACAAGACAGGGAACCTAAACGGAAGGCACCACTGCTTGAAGAACCTTTCTCCCAAAAGCGGCCTCAGCCGAGGCAAAAGTGTCAAATTTGTAGAACTTTGAAAAAGTGTGAAGAGAGGACCAAGTTGCAGCCTTGTAAATCTGTTCCACAGAAGCTTCATTTTTGAATGCCCATGAGGAAGCAACAGCCCTAGTGGAATGAGCCGTGACTCTCTCTGGAGGCTGCTGGCCAGCAGTCTCATATGCAAAACGTATGATACTCTTCAGCCAAAAAGAAAGAGAAGTAGCCGTAGCTTTCTGTCCCTTACATTTCCCTGAGAAAATCACAAACAAAGCAGAAGACTGACGAAAATCTTTAGTCGTCTGCAGATAAAACTTTAAGGCACGAACCACGTCCAAATTGTGCAGAAGCCATTCCTTATGAGAGGTAGGATTAGGACACAAGGAAGGAACAACAATCTCCTAATTAATGTTCCGATCAGAAACAACCTTAGGAAGAAATCCTAATTTAGTACGTAAAACTACCTTATCTGCGAGCAGAAGAAATAGCAACAAGAAATAAAACTTTCCAAGATAACAACTTGATATCTAAGGAATGCATAGGCTCAATCAGAGCCCCTTGAAGAACTTTGAGAACCAAATAAAGACTCCATGGAGGAGTAACTGGCTTAAACACAGGCCTGATCCTGACCAAGGCCTGACAAAAAGATTGTACATCTGGAATATCTGCCAGACATTTGTGTAACAAAATAGATAAGGCACAAATTTGAACCTTTAGGGAACTTGTCGATAGTCCTTTTTCCAGGAGTAGCCCTTGGATTCACACCAATAAAGATATTTACGCCATATCTTATGGTAAATCTTTCTAGTTACAGGTTTACGAGCCTGAATCATGGTCTCTATGACCGATTCTGAAAAGCCCCGCTTGGCTAAATTTAAGTAGCTAAAACCTCCTTTTTAAATATAGGCGATGGAGAAAAGGGTATACTCGGTCTCTTCCACTCCTTAGCAATGATCACAGAAGCTCGGTCTGGTACCCGAAAAACCTCTATGGAGGAAGGTACCTCAAAATATTTGTTCAGCTTACTGGGTTTCTTGGGATTAACAACGACCGTGGAGTCGCTGTCATCCAGAGTAGCTAAAACCTCCTCAAGTAATAGATGGAGGAGTTCTAGCGTAAACCTGAAGGATACAACTAGACATGTGCACCGCTAACAAATTCGGTTCGTTTTCGGTTCGGATCGATTCGGACTTTTCGAATTTCGTTTCGGATCGAATCGGATTCGGCAAAATTTGAATAAATTCGTTTCGGATTTATTCGGATCCGAATAAATTCGTTTCGGATTTATTCGGATTCGGCTGAATTCGGTTCTATTCCGTTCCGAAATTCGGTATGTTTTTAGTACACTAACACCCATTTAGTACACTAAGTCACTAACACCCATAAACTACCTATGAACCCCTAAACCGAGGCCCCCCCACATCGCAAACCCTATAATAACATTATTTAACCCCTAATCTGCCGATCGGATATCGCCGCCGCCTACATAATAGCTATTAACCCCTAATCTGCTGTCCCTAACACCGCCGACCCCTACATTATAGTTATTAACCCCTAATCTGCCTCCCCCAACGTCGCCGCAATCTAACTACAAGTATTAACCCCTAATCTGCCGACCCGATATCGCCGCCGCCTACATTATAGCTATTAACCCCTAATCTGCTGTCCCTAACACCGCCGACCCCTACATTATAGTTATTAACCCCTAATCTGCCTCCCCCCAACGTCGCCACAATCTAACTACAAGTATTAACCCCTAATCTGCCGACCCGATATCGCCGCCGCCTACATTATAGCTATTAACCCCTAATCTGCTGTCCCTAACACCGCCGACCCCTACATTAAAGTTATTAACCCCTAATCTGCCCCCCCCAACGTCGCCACAATCTAACTACAAGTATTAACCCCTAATCTGCCGACCGCAAATCGCCGCCACTATAATAAATGTATTAACCCCTAAACCGCCGCACTCCCGCCTCGCAAACACTATAATACATTTTATTAACCCCTAATCTGCCCTCCCTAACATCGCCGCCACCTACCTACAATTATTAACCCCTAATCTCCCGCCCCCAACGTCGCCGCTACTATAATAAGGTTATTAACCCCTAAACCTAAGTCTAACCCTAACACTAACACCCCCTAACTTAAATATAATTTAAATAAAACGAAATAAGTTTACTATAGTTAAATAAATTAATCCTATTTAAAACTAAAGACTTACCTGTAAAATAAACCCTAATATAGCTACAATATAACTAATAGTTACATTGTAGCTATTTTAGGATTTATTTTTATTTTACAGGCAACTTTGTATTTATTTTAACTAGGTACAATAGTTATTAAATAGTTAATAACTATTTAATAACTACCTAGCTAAAATAAATACAAATTTACCTGTAAAATAAATCCTAACCTAAGTTACAATTACACCTAACACTACACTATCATTAAATTAACTAAATAAATGAATCATATTTAAAACAAAATACTTACCTGTAAAATAAACCCTAATATAGCTGCAATATAACTAATAGTTACATTGTAGCTATTTTAGCATTTATATTTATTTTACAGGCAACTTTGTATTTATTTTAACTAGGTACAAAAGCTATTAAATAGTTATTGACTAATTAATAGCTACCTAGTTAAAATAATTACAAAATTACCTGTAAAATAAATCCTAACCTAAGTTACAATTAAACCTAACACTACACTGTCATTAAATAAATTAACTACAAGTACCTACAATTATCTACAATTAAATAAACTAAAGTACAAAACCCCCCCACTAAATTACAAAAAAAACAAACACTAAATTACAAAAAATAAAAAAATATTACAAGAATTTTAAACTAATTACACCTAATCTAAGCCCCCTAATAAAATAACAAAGCCCCCCAAAATAAAAAAAATGCCCTACCCTATACTAAATTACAAAAGTTAACAGCTCTATTACCTTACCAGCCCTGAACAGGGCCCTTTGCGGGGCATGCCCCAAAGAAAACAGCTCTTTTGCCTGTAAAAAAAACACACAATCCCCCCCCCACATTACAACCCACCACCCACATACCCCTACTCTAACCCAAACCCCCCTTAAATAAACCTAACACTACCCCCCTGAAGATCTCCCTACCTTGAGTCGTGTTCACCCAGCAGGGCCGAAGTCTTCATCCGATGGGGCAGAAGAGGACATCCAGACCGGCAGAAGTCTTCATCCAAGCGGGGCAAGAAGAGGTCTTCCATCCATCATACAAGTACCAAAATACAAACAAACACTAAATTACAAAAAATAATAAAATATTACAATAATTTTAAACTAATTACACCTAATCTAAGCCCCCTACTAGCTATTAATATAGCTTCAATATAACTAATAGTTACATTGTAGCTATTTTAGGATTTATATTTATTTTACAGGCAACTTTGTATTTATTTTAACTAGGTACAATAGCTATTAAATAGTTAATAACTATTTAATAACTACCTAGCTAAAATAAATACAAATTTACCTGTAAAATAAATCATAACCTAAGTTATAATTACACCTAACACTACACTATCATTAAATTAACTAAATAAATGAATCCTATATAAAACTAAAGACTTACCTGTAAAATAAACCCTAATATAGCTGCAATATAACTAATAGTTACATTGTAGCTATTTTAGCATTTATATTTATTGTACAGGCAACTTTGTATTTATTTTAACTAGGTTCAATAGCTATTAAATAGATATTGACTATTTAATAGCTACCTAGTTAAAATAATTACAAAATTACCTGTAAAATAAATCCTAACCTAAGTTACAATTAAACCTAACACTACACTATCATTAAATAAATTAACTACAAGTACCTACAATTAAATACAATTAAAAAAACTAAACTAAAGTACAAAAACCCCCCACTAAATTACAAAAAATAAAAAAATATTACAAGAATTTTAAACTAATTACACCTAATCTAAGCCCCCTAATAAAATAACAAAGCCCCCCAAAATAAAAAAAAATGCCCTACCCTATACTAAATTACAAAAGTTAACAGCTCTATTACCTTACCAGCCCTGAACAGGGCCTTTTGCGGGGCATGCCCCAAAGAAAACAGCTCTTTTGCCTGTAAAAAAAAACACAATACCCCCCCCCCACATTACAACCCGCCACCCACATACCCCTACTCTAACCCAAACCCCCTTAAATAAACCTAACACTACCCCCCTGAAGATCTCCCTACCTTGAGTCGTGTTCACCCAGCCGGGCCGAAGTCTTCATCCGATGGGGCAGAAGAGGACATCCAGACCGGCAGAAGTCTTCATCCAAGCGGGGCAAGAAGAGGTCTTCCATCCATCAGAAAAGTACAAAAAAACAAACAAACAAACACTAAATTAGCAAAAATAATAAAATATTACAACCATTTTAAACTAATTACACCTAATCTAAGCCCCCTACTAGCTATTAATATAGCTACAATATAACTAATAGTTACATTGTAGCTATTTTAGGATTTATATTTATTTTACAGGCAACTTTGTATTTATTTTAACTAGGTACAATAGCTATTAAATAGTTAATAACTACCTAGCTAAAATAAATACAAATTTACCTGTAAAATAAACCCTAACCTAAGTTACAATTACACCTAACACTACACTGTCATTAAATTAACTAAATAAATTAATCCTATATAAAACTAAATACTTACCTGTAAAATAAACCCTAATATAGCTACAATATAACTAATAGTTACATTGTAGCTATTTTAGCATTTATATTTATTTTACAGGCAACTTTGTATTTATTTTAACTAGGTACAATAGCTATTAAATAGATATTTACTGTTTAATAGCTACCTAGTTAAAATAATTACAAAATTACCTGTAAAATAAATCCTAACCTAAGTTACTATTAAACCTAACACTACACTATCATTAAATAAATTAACTACAAGTACCTACAATTAAATACAATGAAATAAACTAAACTAAAGTACAAAAAAAACAAACACTAAATTACAAAAAATAAAAAAAATTACAAGAATTTTAAACTAATTACACCTAATCTAAGCCCCCTAATAAAATAACAAAGCCCCCCAAAATAAAAAAATGCCCTACCCTATACTAAATTACAAAAGTAATCAGCTCTATTACCTTACCAGCCCTGAACAGGGCCTTTTGCGGGGCATGCCCTAAAGAAAACAGCTCTTTTGCCTGTAAAAAAAAACACAATACCCCCCCCCCCACATTACAACCCACCACCCACATACCCCTACTCTAACCCAAACCCCCCTTAAATAAACCTAACACTACCCCCCTGAAGATCTCTCTCTACCGTGTCTTCACCCAGCGGGCCGAAGTCTTCATCCGATGGGGCAGAAGAGGACATCCAGACCGGCAGAAGTCTTCATCCAAGCGGGGCAAGAAGAGGTCTTCCATCCATCAGAAGTCTTGATCCAGGCGGCATCTTCTCTGTTCATCCATCCGGAGCGGAGCGGCAGCATCCTGAAGACATCCCACGCAGAGCATCCTCTTCTTTCTTGATCCGACGACTAGGTGACTGTACCTTTAAGTGACGTCATCCAAGATGGCGTCCCTTGAATTCCGATTGGCTGATAGGATTCTATCAGCCAATCGGAATTAAGGTAGGAAAAATCTGATTGGCTGATTCAATCAGCCAATCAGATTCAAGTTCAATCCGATTGGCTGATCCAATCAGCCAATCAGATTGAGCTCGCATTCTATTGGCTGATCGGAACAGCCAATAGAATGCGAGGTCAATCTGATTGGCTGATTCCATCAGCCAATTGGATTGAACTTGAATCTGATTGGCTGATTAAATCAGCCAATCAGATTTTTCCTACCTTAATTCCGATTGGCTGATAGAATCCTATCAGCCAATCGGAATTCAAGGGACGCCATCTTGGATGACGTCACTTAAAGGTACAGTCACCTAGTCGTCGGATCAAGAAAGAAGAGGATGCTCTGCGTGGGATGTCTTCAGGATGCTGCCGCTCCGCTCCGGATGGATGAACAGAGAAGATGCCGCCTGGATCAAGACTTCTGATGGATGGAAGACCTCTTCTTGCCCCGCTTGGATGAAGACTTCTGCCGGTCTGGATGTCCTCTTCTGCCCGATCGGATGAAGACTTCGGCCCGCTGGGTGAAGACACGGTAGAGAGATCTTCAGGGGGGTAGTGTTAGGTTTATTTAAGGGGGGTTTGGGTTAGAGTAGGGGTATGTGGGTGGTGGGTTGTAATGTGGGGGGGGTATTGTGTTTTTTTTTACAGGCAAAAGAGCTGTTTTCTTTGGGGCATGCCCCCGCAAAAGGCCCTGTTCAGGGCTGGTAAGGTAATAGAGCTGATTACTTTTGTAATTTAGTATAGGGTAGGGCATTTTTTTATTTTGGGGGGCTTTGTTATTTTATTAGGGGGCTTAGATTAGGTGTAATTAGTTTAAAATTGTTGTAATATTTTTTTATTTTTTGTAATTTAGTGTTTGTTTTTTTTGTACTTTAGTTTAGTTTATTTCATTGTATTTAATTGTAGGTACTTGTAGTTAATTTATTTAATGATAGTGTAGTGTTAGGTTTAATAGTAACTTAGGTTAGGATTTATTTTACAGGTAATTTTGTAATTATTTTAACTAGGTAGCTATTAATTAGTCAATAACTATTTAATAGCTATTGTACCTAGTTAAAATAAATACAAAGTTGCCTGTAAAATAAATATAAATGCTAAAATAGCTACAATGTAACTATTAGTTATATTGTAGCTATATTAGGGTTTATTTTACAGGTAAGTATTTAGTTTTATATAGGATTAATTTATTTAGTTAATTTAATGACAGTGTAGTGTTAGGTGTAATTGTAACTTAGGTTAGGGTTTATTTTACAGGTAAATTTGTATTTATTTTAGCTAGGTAGTTATTAACTATTTAATAGCTATTGTACCTAGTTAAAATAAATACAAAGTTGCCTGTAAAATAAATATAAATCCTAAAATAGCTACAATGTAACTATTAGTTATATTGTAGCTATATTAATAGCTAGTAGGGGGCTTAGATTAGGTGTAATTAGTTTAAAATGGTTGTAAGATTTTATTATTTTTGCTAATTTAGTGTTTGTTTGTTTTTTTGTACTTTTCTGATGGATGGAAGACCTCTTCTTGCCCCGCTTGGATGAAGACTTCTGCCGGTCTGGATGTCCTCTTCTGCCCCATCGGATGAAGACTTCGGCCCGGCTGGGTGAACACGACTCAAGGTAGGGAGATCTTCAGGGGGGTAGTGTTAGGTTTATTTAAGGGGGGTTTGGGTTAGAGTAGGGGTATGTGGGTGGTGGGTTGTAATGTGGGGGGGGGATTGTGTTTTTTTTTTACAGGCAAAAGAGCTGTTTTTTTGGGGGCATGCCCCGCAAAGGGCCCTGTTCAGGGCTGGTAAGGTAATAGAGCTGTTAACTTTTGTAATTTAGTATAGGTTAGGGCATTTTTTTTATTTTGGGGGGCTTTGTTATTTTATTAGGGGGCTTAGATTAGGTGTAATTAGTTTAAAATTCTTGTAATATTTTTTTATTTTTTGTAATTTAGTGGGGGGGGGTTTGTACTTTAGTTTAGTTTTTTTAATTGTATTTAATTGTAGGTACTTGTAGTTAATTTATTTAATGATAGTGTAGTGTTAGGTTTAATTGTAACTTAGGTTAGGATTTATTTTACAGGTAATTTTGTAATTATTTTAACTAGGTAGCTATTAAATAGTCAATATCTATTTAATAGCTATTGAACCTAGTTAAAATGAATACAAAGTTGCCTGTACAATAAATATAAATGCTAAAATAGCTACAATCTAACTATTAGTTATATTGCAGCTATATTAGGGTTTATTTTACAGGTAAGTCTTTAGTTTTATATAGGATTCATTTATTTAGTTAATTTAATGATAGTGTAGTATTAGGTGTAATTGTAACTTAGGTTATGATTTATTTTACAGGTAAATTTGTATTTATTTTAGCTAGGTAGTTATTAAATAGTTATTAACTATTTAATAACTATTGTACCTAGTTAAAATAAATACAAAGTTGCCTGTAAAATACATATAAATCCTAAAATAGCTACAATGTAACTATTAGTTATATTGAAGCTATATTAATAGCTAGTAGGGGGCTTAGATTAGGTGTAATTAGTTTAAAATTATTGTAATATTTTATTATTTTTGGTAATTTAGTGTTTGTTTGTATTTTGGTACTTGTATGATGGATGGAAGACCTCTTCTTGCCCCGCTTGGATGAAGACTTCTGCCGGTCTGGATGTCCTCTTCTGCCCCATCGGATGAAGACTTCGGCCCGGCTGGGTGAACACGACTCAAGGTAGGGAGATCTTCAGGGGGGTAGTGTTAGGTTTATTTAAGGGGGGTTTGGGTTAGAGTAGGGGTATGTGGGTGGTGGGTTGTAATGTGGGGGATTGTGTTTTTTTTTTACAGGCAAAAGAGCTGTTTTCTTTGGGGCATGCCCCGCAAAGGGCCCTGTTCAGGGCTGGTAAGGTAATAGAGCTGTTAACTTTTGTAATTTAGTATAGGGTAGGGCATTTTTTTATTTTGGGGGGCTTTGTTATTTTATTAGGGGGCTTAGATTAGGTGTAATTAGTTTAAAATTCTTGTAATATTTTTTTATTTTTTGTAATTTAGTGGTTTTTTATTTTTTGTAATTTAGTGGGGGGGTTTTGTACTTTAGTTTATTTAATTGTAGATAATTGTAGGTACTTGTAGTTAATTTATTTAATGACAGTGTAGTGTTAGGTTTAATTGTAACTTAGGTTAGGATTTATTTTACAGGTAATTTTGTAATTATTTTAACTAGGTAGCTATTAATTAGTCAATAACTATTTAATAGCTATTGTACCTAGTTAAAATAAATACAAAGTTGCCTGTAAAATAAATATAAATGCTAAAATAGCTACAATGTAACTATTAGTTATATTGCAGCTATTTTAGGGTTTATTTTACAGGTAAGTATTTAGTTTTAAATATGAGTCATTTATTTAATTAATTAAATGATAGTGTAGTGTTAGGTGTAATTGTAACTTAGGTTAGGATTTATTTTACAGGTAAATTTGTATTTATTTTAGCTAGGTAGTTATTAAATAGTTAATAACTATTTAATAACTATTGTACCTAGTTAAAATAAATACAAAGTTGCCTGTAAAATAAAAATAAATCCTAAAATAGCTACAATGTAACTATTAGTTATATTGCAGCTATCTTAGGGTTTATTTTACAGGTAAGTCTTTAGTTTTAAATAGGATTCATCTATTTAACTATAGTAAACTTATTTCGTTTTATTTAAATTATATTTAAGTTAGGGGGTGTTAGTGTTAGGGTTAGATTTAGGTTTAGGGGTTAATAACTTTATTATAGTAGCGGCGACGTTGGGGGCGGGAGATTAGGGGTTAATAATTGTAGGTAGGTGGCGGCGATGTTAGGGAGGGCAGATTAGGGGTTAATAAAATGTATTATAGTGTTTGCGAGGCGGGAGTGCGGCGGTTTAGGGGTTAATACATTTATTATAGTGGCGGCGATTTGCGGTCGGCAGATTAGGGGTTAATACTTGTAGTTAGATTGTGGCGACGTTGGGGGGATGCAGATTAGGGGTTAATAACTATAATGTAGGGGTCGGCGGTGTTAGGGACACCAGATTAGGGGTTAATAGTTATAATGTAGGCGGCGGCGATATCGGGTCGGCAGATTAGGGGTTAATACTTGTAGTTAGATTGCGGCGACGTTGGGGGGAGGCAGATTAGGGGTTAATAACTATAATGTAGGTGTCGGCGGTGTTAGGGACAGCAGATTAGGGGTTAATAGCTATAATGTAGGCGGCGGCGATATCGGGTCGGCAGATTAGGGGTTAATACTTGTAGTTAGATTGCGGCGACGTTGGGGGGGGCAGATTAGGGGTTAATAACTATAATGTAGGGGTCGGCGGTGTTAGGGACAGCAGATTAGGGGTTAATAGCTATAATGTAGGCGGCGGCGATATCGGGTCGGCAGATTAGGGGTTAATACTTGTAGTTAGATTGCGGCGACGTTGGGGGGGGCAGATTAGGGGTTAATAACTATAATGTAGGGGTCGGCGGTGTTAGGGACAGCAGATTAGGGGTTAATAGTTATAATGTAGGTGGCGGCGATATTCGGTCGGCAGATTAGGGGTTAATAAAATACTGCAGGTGTCAGCGATAGCGGAGGCAGCAGATTAGGGGTTAATAAGTGTTATATTAGGGGTGTTTAGAGACTCGGGGTACATGTTAGGGTGTTAGGTGCAGACTTAGTGTTTCCCCATAGGAAACAATGGGGCTGCGGTGTTAGTTTTTTTTCAGCCGAAACTCCCATTGTTTCCTATGGGGAAATGCCGAATTTTAACGAGCTAATTCGGATTTATTCGGAGATACGGCAGCTATTTCGGATTCATTCGGTAGATTCGGAAGTATTTTAATTCGGAAATCCGAATCGATCCGAATCTCCGAATTTACCAAATTTACCGAATTTCCGAATTAATCCGAAACGAACCGCACATGTCTAGATACAACTTCAGTATCAGCAAGAGGAATTACACTTACTGAATGTCTGATTTTCCTCTTGCGCTTTCCCTGAAACATTGGGAAAGCAGACAATGCATCTGAAACTGCAGAAGACATGAGAGAAGCGATGTCTTTTAAAGTAACTCCAGCGGGAGCTAGAGAGAAAGCGCAGGGCACTGCATGTGAGGGCGGTAAGATTTGGGCCGCTTGAGGAGAAAGCTGCGGCATATATTGAACATTGTCATTAGATTCCTGAACAGCATCCTCTTTGGAAAATGTTGGCTCAGAAAGCTTAAGGTTCTCTCAATACATGAGGAACAGAAAGGGATTGGTGGTTCCACATTGGCATCAAAACATAAAGAACAAGTGACACTTTGTAAGGCCTCTTGGTCCATCTTTTAACCCACAATTAACAAATAGACAAAAAAAATATATATTTTTTTTAATAAAATCAAAAAACATGAAAAACATTACTGTCTCTTTAAATAATAAACTGTAACTTTTTTATTTTGAATAAGTAATGGTAGTATAAAGAAGCTTAAAATGCTAAAATAAGCTTGCAAACACCTCTACACCTCAGCAATACTTTGCTGAGGTGCCTACCTCCTCTGAGCAGCAGCTGAATATCCCTGCAACTTAGATCTCGGTCGCACAGTCGGTCTCAGGTGTTAACACGCAGTTATATTTATCTCCGGTGTTAACACGTAGTTGTAATAGAGAGATGCGTAGTATGTCGTACAATGATGCGGAGTGACCGGAAAAGGGCACACAATCACTTGCCGCTTCCTTGCGTACCTCCCATCGTGGGCATGTCAAGAAGAAAACTCCCGGTCGGTTATTTAAGTTATAAAACTGCCGGGAGTGTGGAACCACCGCTAATTAATTAACCAGCCCCAGTGCCTGCATATATGCTGCCCAAGGTGTCCACTATTCTCCTAGGGGAGTCTATGATATTGTTAATGATGAGGTCTGTTCAATAAACGTCCCTTTTGTCAATAAAGTGCCCAACCTTTTTTCTGAGTGTTTTATTTATATCCCCCAGAAAGTAAGCCAGCACTTACCTCATCTTCTGCCTGACAGCAAGGCAGTTCCAAGGTTTGAGAGGTCCTCTCCCTCACATGGACCTGTGAAATAAAGAAAATACCTGAGTCAAAGTCTCCAAGCAGTCAGCTTCAGAGAAACTAGGTTTGGGTGAAGGAAGGGCCCCTGAATTAGAAGGTCCTTCCTCAACGGAAGTCTCCAAGGTGGCAGAGATGACATGTCCACCAGATCTGCATACCAAATTCTGTGAGGCCAAGCTGGTGCAATGAGGATCACAAGGCACTCTCCTGCTTGATTCGAGCAATAACCCGAGGAAGCAGAGCAAACAGAGGAAATAGGTATGCTAGACTGAAGGTCCAAGGTCCCGCCAGGGCATCTATAAGTAGTGCCTGAGGATCCCTGGACCTCGACCCATACCTCGGAAGCTTGGCATTCTGCCGAGATGCCATGAGATCCAATTCCGGCTGACCCCATTTGAGAATCAGTCTGGAAAATACTTCCGGATGGAGTTCCCACTCCCCCGGATGAAAGGTCTGCCTGCTCAGGAAGTCCGCCTCCCAGTTGTCTACCCCTGGGATGTGGATCACTGATAGACAGATTGAGTGGGTTTCCGCCCACTGGATAATTTTGGTTACTTCTGTCATCGCTAAGGAACTTCTCGTTCCTCCCTGATGATTGATGTAAGCCACTGAAGTTATGTTGTCCGAATGGAACCTGATAAACTGGACCGAGGCTAACTGGGGCCAGGCCAGCAGAGCATTGAAGATCGCTCTCAGTTCCCGAATGTTTATAGGTAGAACAGACTCTGACTGAGTCCAAACTCTCTGAGCCTTTAGAGAGTCACAGACTGCTCCCCATCCTAGAAGGCTGGCGTCTGTTGTCACAATCACCCAAGATGGTCTGCGAAAGCAGGTTCCCTGGGAGAGATGATCCCAAGATAACCACCATTGAAGAGAATCTCTTGTCTCCTGCTCCAAAAGTATTTGAGGAGACAAATCCTCATAATCTCCGTTCCATTGCCTGAGGATATCTAACTGCACAGGTCTGAGATGAAACCGAGCAAACGGGATGATGTCCATTGCTGCTACCATCAGCCCGATTACCTCCATGCACTGAGCCACTGATGGACGAGGAGTGGACTGAAGGGCTAGACAAGTATCAAAGATCTTTGATTTCCTGACTTCTGTCAGAAAAATCTTCATTGATAGGGAATCTATTATGGTTCCCAAGACCCAGTTCCTGATTCAGAACAGGAACTATCACTCCCAGGTCGGAGAGGTCTCTTACACAGTATAAGAATGCATCTCTTTTTGTCTGGTCTACAGATAATCTTGAAAGCAGAAACCTGCCTTTGGGAGGAAAACTTTTGAACTCTAGTTTGTATCCCTGGGACACTATTTCTACTGCCCAGGGATCCTGAACATCTCGCACCCAAGCCTGAGCGAAGAAGGAAAGTCTGCCCCTACAAGATCCGGTCCCGGATAGGGGGCAGACCCTTCATGCTGACTTTAATTCAATGGCAGGTTTATTGGATTGTTTTCCCTTATTCCAAGACTGATTGGGTCTCCATGAAGGTTTAGACTGTTCCTGATTGGAGGCGGAAGAGGAAGAATTTCCCTTGAAATTTCAAAACTCTGTCGTCCCTTTTGTTTGTTTCTCTTGTCCTGAGGAAGAAGGTGACCCTTACCTCCCGTAATATCAGAGATTATTTCCGTCAATCCAGGTCCAAACAAGGTCTTCCCCTTGTAAGGAATCACTAGAAGCTTAGTATTAGAAGATACATCCGCAGATCAAGGTTTTAACCATAGGGCTCTGCAAGCTAGAACAGAGAAACCTGAAATCTTTGCTCCCAGTTTGATAACTTGAAGTGGAGCATCCATAATAAATGAATTAGCCAATTTAAGAGCTTTTATCCTGTCCTTTTACCAAGGGGAGTTTCTGTCCTAATAGCATCAGTAAACGCATCAAACCAATATGCCGCCGCACTAGTGATGGTAGCAATGCACACAGCTGGCTGCCATTGTAAGCCCTGGTGTACATACATCTTCCTGAGTAACCCCTCTAATTTTTTGTCCATAGGGTCTTTGAAAACACAACTATCCTCTATGGGTATATTAGTTTTCTTAGCTAAGGTGGAAACAGCTCCTTCCACCTTGGGGACTGTTTGCCATGCCTCCTTAACCGAGTCAGCTATGGGAAACATCTTTTTAAATATAGGCGATGGAGAAAAAGGTATACTCGGTCTCTCCCGCTCCTTAGCAATGATCACAGAAGCTCGGTCTGTTACCCGAAAAACCTCTATGGAGGAAGGTACCTCAAAATATTTGTTCAGCTTACTGGGTTTCTTGGGATTAACAACGACCGTGGAGTCGCTGTCATCCAGAGTAGCTAAAACCTCCTCAAGTAATAGATGGAGGTGTTCTAGCGTAAACCTGAAGGATACAACTTCAGTATCAGCAAGAGGAATTACACTTACTGAATGTCTGATTTTCCTCTTGCGCTTTCCCTGAAACATTGGGAAAGCAGACAATGCATCTGAAACTGCAGAAGACATGAGAGAAGCGATGTATTTTAAAGTAACTCCAGCGGGAGCTAGAGAGAAAGCGCAGGGCACTGCATGTGAGGGCGGTAAGATTTGGGCCGCTTGAGGAGAAAGCTGCGGCATATATTGAACATTGTCATTAGATTCCTGAACAGCATCCTCTTTGGAAAATGTTGGCTCAGAAAGCTTAAGGTTCTCTCAATACATGAGGAACAGAAAGTGATTGGTGGTTCCACATTGGCATCAAAACATAAAGAACAAGTGACACTTTGTAAGGCCTCTTGGTCCATCTTTTAACACACAATTAACAAATAGACAAAAAAAATAAAATATTTTTTTAATAAAATCCAAAAACATGAAAAACATTACTGTCTCTTTAAATAATAAACTGTAACTTTTTTATTTTGAATAAGTAATGGTAGTATAAAGAAGCTTAAAATGCTAAAATAAGCTTGCAAACACCTCTACACCTCAGCAATACTTTGCTGAGGTGCCTACCTCCTCTGAGCAGCAGCTGAATATCCCTGCAACTTAGATCTCAGTCGCACAGTCGGTCTCAGGTGTTAACATGCAGTTATATTAATCTCCGGTGTTAACACGTAGTTGTAATAGAGAGATGCGTAGTATGTCCTACAATGATGTGGAGTGACCGGAAAAGGGCGCGCAATCACTTGCCGCTTCCTTGCGTACCTCCCATCGTGGGCGTGTCAAGAAGAAAACTCCCGGTCGGTTAGCCAGCATTTACCTCATCTTCTGCCTGACAGCAAGGCAGTTCCAAGGTTTGAGAGGTCCTCTCCCTCACATGGACCTGTGAAATAAAGAAAATACCTGAGTCAAAGTCCCTCAGGTTTTCAGGGTTAGGGCAGCATCAGTATATGGGAGGCGCAGTGAGAATTATGTCCCACAAGTTTCCATTGCTCTAAAGCCACCACTGCTCTACTGAAGAGACTGATATGGACTACGGCTACACCCTAGAACAAAGCAGCACAATCTTGCACTACTTTTAAAAATAATAAACTCTTGATTGAAGAATCTTTCTAACACCTAATTTACCACCTCCTTGCTCTTAACGTAAGCAAAGAGAATGACTGGGTTGGTGGGAGGGAAAGGAGGTGATATTTAACAGCTTTGCTGTGGTGCTCTTTGCTGCCTCCTGCAGGGGAGGAGTGATATTCCCAATAGTAATTAAGATGATTAGTGGACTCATTGTGTCATTAAAAAGAAACATGGTATCATCAGGCAATACTCCCTTCACATCCTATTAAACAGAATATTAGAACGCCTAAGAGGTGGTTCAGAACATAACCTTATTTATTAAAACAATGAGTATGAAAGAACAGGATATAATATAACTCAGTATACGCTAAAATGCATAAAATACAATGAACATAAATACCTAACAGTTAAAAATACAAAATCTTAAAACCAAAAACAAAGATAGAATTCTGGCTGTTCTAAACTTCTTGTTTTAAACTTCCAGGCAGAACAAACCTAACTCACCCAAATGGTCAAAATTGCTAAACGCTAGGTGCACCTAGGATATGTAACCATGCAAAAGTTGAATGTCCGAATATGTGTCTGTGTGTGTGCCAATGGGACCAGTGGAAATAATGTCAAATCTGATGCACTTAACTTGGTCTGGTGCAGTTAATGATCCGATAAATCCAGTCTAGTGTAGTAAATCCCAGTGCAAAAAACAAAAAGTAGGCTTTTTGCATGCGTCGGGTAGCGCGTGTATTAGAAGTAAAAAGTAAAAAGATTACGCACGAGCACTAACCCGATGCGTGCAAAAGGCCAAACTTAGAATATCACAAATGTGTTAACGTATTCCCCCATAGACTTTAATGGAGCAGGAAAAGTGGGGAAAAAACGAACACCCTTACTCACGCTAACCCAATCCCATTTTCACATTCAAATGTTCTTCACATAGCAGAATATGTCTATTTATTCTTAAAGGAGCATAAAACCCAAAGTGTTTATTTCGTGATTCAGATAGAGAATACTATTTTAAACAATTTTCCAATTTACTTCATTCTCTTGGTATGCTGAACACCTCCGATGAGCCAATAACATTAAATACATATGTACAGCCAACAATCAGCAGCTCCTGAGTCTACCTAGGTTTATGCTCTATTTGAATGATGAAAGAAAAAAAATTAGTTTTACGTCCCTTTAAATATATATACAGTATATATCATCAATATATACCATCAGCATCTTGTAATGTGAAATATTTACATTTAATACAAAGTATAACACTTTATTAAATATGAATATTGCATAAAAAATATGTTTTCAGCTACTTGACTGCAAAGGGCTCCAATGAACTTATATATATGTCTATATATGTATACATATGTATGTATGTGTTTATATGTATATATGTATTTATGTGTATACATGTATTTAAATACTTATAGACATTTTCGAAAGAAGTCGGTATGCTCCGGTTCTTGTGACTATAGACAGGAGAGTAGCAATCAGGTTAAAACATCCGTTTATTGGTTACAAAAACTAAAACCATAAGGACAAAGCATACAAGCTTCTGTATTGTGTGCCCTTATGGTTTTACTTTTTGTACACAATAAATAAATGTTTTAACCTGATTGCTACTCTCCTGTCTATATTCACAAGAACCGGAGCATACTGACTTCTTTTGAAATTGCCAAATTTCACTGTAAACATCCATAAATGGACAAGCAAAAAGATCCATACCATATCCATGAGTCTTAAATGTTACCTCTCAATCCTGGTGAAAACAATAGAATAATGCAGTCCTCACTCACTACTCCTCCACACAGGGAAAACAGTATTAGCGGGTGTTACAGAAGCATTAGTTATTTTGTTGTGAAGAGCTTATTTCCCAGCAGCAATGCCTGAACCAGCAAGCCAGCGCCTAAGAAGGGCTCCAAGAAAACCGTAACAAGTATCATTTCATAAAGAGTTAACTCTTTTTTTTCAGCTTTTAGAAACTATTGCCTAAATACACATTTTTGCTAGCCTCAGCTCTAAGTTTAGGGATAACCAATCCCATTGTCTAATCACCTCTGGAGCCAGACTGCTAATTGATAAGATGAACTTGTAAACTTGTTATCTTAAGTACTGTAATCCTATTGTGGCCTGTCAAAGGACAGTGCTCTCTATCTAAATGTGTGATGGGGGATTTTGTGCTTCCCCCCCCTCTCCCCCTGGGAGTGCCCTGTGTGCATGTAACCTTAATAAAAAGCAGGCTGGGCATCCCAGTCCTGAGTTCTTGTTTGACCCTCAATCGCAGCGTTGACTCGTTTTTGTGGGCAGAAGGGTATCCTAGCTGTACTACAGCTAAGGGAGATTATTCTATATTTGCAAGACTCATATAGAATACTATGGAAAGCAGCTTCTCCCCTCTTTAGCAATAGGGATCCAGGCTACTAAGCGGTCCATCTCTCAGCGAGACTAAGGGTAACCGTAACATTTGGCGGCAGCGGCGGGATTTTCCTGGATTTCCTAGGAGAGGTACAGAACGGATGGAGAGCGCTTACGAAAAATTGAAGCGTACAACCCTAAAGGATTTACTTGAAAGCAGAGGGGGGTACGCCAGCAACCGGCCGAGGAGAGAGCTGATCGCAGAATTGAACGAACTGGATCAGAGCTTCACAATGGCGGAAACACCGACCACGATTAGTGATGAAAAAACCAGGATTGTTCGGGAAAGGCTCTCATTATACGGGCCGAACCCCTCCATGGAATTGGTACAGCAGTTGATGGCGGAGGCGGACGAGGATATACGAGAGACTCGAGCCCACGAACTCAACCTAGCGAACGCACACCGCAATGCTGTAGCCCCGCAGGTAATCATCCCTGTCGAAAATGCTGGGAGGCCCAAGATACCCTATACGGCATTTCGACCCTTTCTAGAGAGCGAGACAGGGATTGATGAATATTTGGCGGACTTCGAAAGGCAATGTGCCCTGCACCAGATTCCCAACAGAGAGTGGCCCACGATATTGTCTGGGAAACTATCCGGGCGAGCCCTGGAAGCCTTTCGTACTCTGGGTGCTAAGGAAGTGACACAGTATGAGCTAGTTAAGGAGACACTGTTGCGACGGTACGCTGTAACTCCGGACACGTATCGCCGACAGTTTCGGGGCACGGAAAAGAAGCCTAACGATACCCATATGGAATGGGCGCACCGAATGCGGAGAGCGGCAAATCACTGGCTGAGCGGAAGTAAAGCGGTGACTGGGGAGGAAATTTTACAATTGTTTCTCTTAGAACATTTTTATAATGGCATGGAACAGCAAGGGAAGGAATGGCTGTGAGACAGGCGGCCTTCTACCTTAGAAGAAGCAGCCAAATTGGCCGATGAACATTATGACTCCCGTCTTCACAAACCCATGAACTACCGAGCTCCAGCACGGGTCGAACTCAGAGAGGTTTACCGTGCACCCCCTCGTGCTGAATTCCGAGCCCCGGTGCCCACAGGGCCCGTCCGACACTCAGGACCACCCAATAACAGCTCTGAGCGTCACAGACCGACTTGCCACCGATGCAAGCAACCAGGGCATTTCATGGCTAGCTGCCCCCTTAATACGCACCAGACACCCAGGAATTACAATTACCCCTCTGGGTCCTATCGTCCGGCCCGGGCCCTCTGTGTTAACCAAGAGGCCCCTATGGAGGGATATGTGGGGCCGCTTCACGAGGCAGACCCTGTATATGCTGCCTCAGATAACCGCCAGCACCATCGGCAGAGGGTATGGCTCGAGGGGCGATCTACCGAGGGATTGCGAGACACAGGGGCTACTATCACGCTGGTACAGAGTCATTTGGTGCCAGAGCACAAGCGATCCGGACAGACTGTGGCCGTTAGAGTGGCGGGGGGGGATGTGTACAAAATTCCAACAGCTAAAGTGCATCTTGATTGGGGAGCGGGAAAGGGGGCTGTGAACGTGGGCCTAATGGATAATTTACCTGCCGAAGTACTACTGGGCAACGATTTGGGCCCCATGACTTCTGCCTATGCTCCAGTATGCAACAACGAGGCGGACCCAGTGACTACACGGGCCCAAGCCCGGACAGAGCGAGAGCTCTCACCAGTGCGGGAGACACAGGTAAGACCTACCCCGACCTTGCCTGACAGGTTAGGCCCCATACCCTGGGACACCCCAGATGCTTTCGAGGCAGAGTCTAAGACTGACCCGACCTTACAAAAGTACCGGGAACGAGCAGAGACCGGAGGGGGCGGGGCAGATAACGAAACATTCTTATGGGAAAAAGGGAAACTATACCGCTGGACAGAGAAAAGGGGACAGCGTAGGCGACAGCTGGTAGTGCCCCACAAATACCGTCAAGAAATCCTCAAAATAGGCCACGACATCCCCTTAGCAGGCCACCTAGCCGTAACCCGTACCCTACACCGCATTACTCACACGTTCTTTTGGCCAGGGGTGCACGCTGACGTTAGAACTTACTGTAACACCTGCGATGTGTGTCAACGAGTAGGAAGGCGAGGCGATCACCCTAAAGCCCAGCTAGTAAATATGCCCATTGTAGAGGAACCCTTCAGCCGGGTTGCTATTGACCTAGTGGGACCACTGGCTACCCCTAGTCCCTCCGGTAAGCGCTACATTCTTACCGTAGTGGACTACGCTACCAGGTACCCAGAGGCTGTCGCCCTATCCAACATACAAGCGGATACGGTAGCGAATGCACTAGTACAGGTGTTCTCCCGGGTAGGATTTCCAAAAGAAATCCTATCCGACCGAGGCACCCAATTTACGGCTGAATTAACCCAACAACTCTGGCAGGTTTGCAAAATTAAGTCCCTCCTGAGCTCCCCATACCACCCCCAGACGAACGGGCTGTGTGAGAGGTTCAATGGGACCCTCAAGCAAATGCTCAAGACGTTCACTCAGGAATACCGAGACTGGGAACGCTTCCTGCCGCACCTCCTATTTGCTTATCGGGAGGTGCCCCAGGAAACGACAGGGTTCTCTCCCTTCGAGTTGCTCTACGGAAGAAAGGTACGGGGACCCCTAAACCTGATCCGGGAGCACTGGGAGGGAGAGATGGAGGCTGACGGTGTCCCCATTGTGCCATACGTGCTGGAACTCAGGGACCGAATGGAGCAATTAGCCAAATCCGTGCGGGCTAATCTCCAGTTGGCCCAGAGAAGACAGAAAGTATGGTACGATCGGGGGGCCCGAAAGAGAATCTTCACCATAGGACAAAAGGTGTTAGTACTTAAGCCGGTGAAGACAGACAAATTGCAGGCGTCCTGGCAGGGTCCCTACCAGATCGTAGAGAAAAGGGGAGACACCACTTATGTGATAGCTAGCTGCCATGACAACAATCTTAGAAAGACATTCCATGTAAACATGCTCAAGGAATATTTTGAGCGACCAGAGAACGTGACGGCCGTATGTTGTTCCCCTCAGGAAGACCCAGACAGTTTACCCATTCCAGACCTATTAGAAAAGAGTCTCCCCACAGGTATAGTGGCGCAGGTTCAGATAGGGGACCGACTTAGCCCCACTGAAAGGGAGCAGCTCAACCAACTCCTCCAGTCCAAACACCTCACCTTCTCCCCGAAGCCAGGGTACACTACTTTAACCACCCACCAGGTAGATACTCCGGGACAAGCTCCCTTGCGCCAGGCTCCGTACCGAATCCCCGAAGCAGTTAGGACAGGAATGAAGAAGGAGATCGATGAGATGCTCCAGCTCAGGGTAATTGAGCCCTCCGATAGTCCATGGGCCTCCCCAGTTGTCTTGGTGCCCAAGAAAGATGGGACCACCCGGTTCTGTGTAGACTATCGGAGGCTCAATGAAAATACCGTGACGGAAGCTTACCCTATGCCCAGGGTAGACGAGCTACTCGATCGTATAGCCAGGGGAAATTACCTGACCACTATTGACCTCTGCAAAGGTTACTGGCAGATTCCCCTGGCCCCGGAGGCTATCCCCAAGTCGGCATTCGTCACCCCATTCGGCTTATATCAGTTTAGGGTAATGCCGTTTGGGATGAAGAATGCCCCAGCTACATTCCAGCGCTTGGTGGATAGGCTCCTGGATGGCTTCCAGAGTTTTGCTTGCGCCTACCTGGACGACATAGCGATCCACAGTGAGTCCTGGGAGGACCACTTAGCTCATGTGGGAATGGTTCTGGATCAGATCCGGGCTGCTGGCCTGACTCTGAAGCCAGAAAAATGCCACTTTGGGATGGCCGAGGTACAGTACCTGGGTCACCGGGTGGGGTGTGGAAAGCAGCGACCAGAGCCGGCCAAAATAGAAGCTGTCGCCAATTGGCCCACCCCCATCACTAAGACTCAGGTCCTAGCCTTCCTGGGCACGGCAGGGTACTATAGACGGTTCGTACCAGACTACAGCACACTTGCCAAACCCCTGACTGACTTGACCAAGAAGAACTTACCTCGACAGGTCCTGTGGTCTCCCCACTGTGAAACGGCTTTCCAGGCTCTCAAAAATGCTCTAATTAACGCTCCTGTCTTGGCGGCCCCAGCCCTTAACAAACGTTTTATCGTCCATACAGACGCTTCCATGTTCGGGCTGGGAGCTGTCCTCAGCCAAGTAGGCGAAGATGGAGGGGAGCATCCAGTTGCCTACATCAGCCGGAAGCTCCTGCCCCGCGAAGTCAGCTATGCAGCGGTCGAAAAGGAGTGTTTGGCTTTGGTGTGGGCATTAAAGAAATTGACTCCCTATTTATATGGTCAGGAGTTCACTCTGGTCACCGACCATAACCCGTTGGTGTGGCTGAACCGGGTCTCTGGAGATAACGGCAGGCTATTACGTTGGAGCTTATCGTTGCAACCCTTCAATTTCACCATTACTTACAGACCTGGGAAACAGAATGGCAACGCCGACGGGTTGTCCAGACAAACAGACCTCAGCCCCGCATAACCAGCGGTCTGGACAGCCTTAGTCTGCCCCGAAAAGGGGTCAGACCGTGTCTGCCAGAGTGTTCCACAGAAAGGGAGCACTGTTACAGAAGCATTAGTTATTTTGTTGTGAAGAGCTTATTTCCCAGCAGCAATGCCTGAACCAGCAAGCCAGCGCCTAAGAAGGGCTCCAAGAAAACCGTAACAAGTATCATTTCATAAAGAGTTAACTCTTTTTTTTCAGCTTTTAGAAACTATTGCCTAAATACACATTTTTGCTAGCCTCAGCTCTAAGTTTAGGGATAACCAATCCCATTGTCTAATCACCTCTGGAGCCAGACTGCTAATTGATAAGATGAACTTGTAAACTTGTTATCTTAAGTACTGTAATCCTATTGTGGCCTGTCAAAGGACAGTGCTCTCTATCTAAATGTGTGATGGGGGATTTTGTGCTTCCCCCCCCTCTCCCCCTGGGAGTGCCCTGTGTGCATGTAACCTTAATAAAAAGCAGGCTGGGCATCCCAGTCCTGAGTTCTTGTTTGACCCTCAATCGCAGCGTTGACTCGTTTTTGTGGGCAGAAGGGTATCCTAGCTGTACTACAGCTAAGGGAGATTATTCTATATTTGCAAGACTCATATAGAATACTATGGAAAGCAGCTTCTCCCCTCTTTAGCAATAGGGATCCAGGCTACTAAGCGGTCCATCTCTCAGCGAGACTAAGGGTAACCGTAACAGCGGGATATCTGGATGGAAATAACAAGTGGGGGGATCCCACGGATGCTGTGCTGTGCATCGACGCGTCCTTCTGCGCGTTTCGCTCCGAAATAGAGCAGCACGGAGCTTCTTCTGGGTAATGACTCGGTGCTCCAAAAACTTCCTCTTATTGGTTGTGGAAGTCATGTGATTATTACGTGATGGATAGAACTGAATCCTTAAAGTGGCACTTATTTACTCTATATTAACTACCCAATATTACACGTAAGTTACATATATCCTACACTTTTCTTATCAAGCGAGCACCATACCACAAAATAATGGGACAAGACAAACAACACAGAACAAGCAAACTAAATACTTAATCTAATTTAAAATTACATTTTATTAATAGCAATACCTAAATATCTAAGCAAATAATTGTTAAATAACTCAATTAAAAATTAATTCTTAATATATTCTTAATATAAATGGTGGTCTGTGTCAAATAGTACATACAAAAAATAATTAATAGAACATATTATAATAGACACTTTTATATTAATCAAATAGTTCTTTAAACAGAATTAATGAGGGCAGCAGGGTCCACCAAGGTCCCAGAATGGCCACAACCTCTGAGAACAGTGTGATTCAATAAAGATAACATGTTTAATTTCACAATCTCAATATTTAATGTTTTGGTAAAAAAGAAGCAAACTCCAATTTATCATTTAGTCCTGTAGGGGACAAGGTTTTAAGATTAAAGATCCACCTTGTTTCTTTTTTAAGTAGGATGGTATCAATGTTACCACCCTGTCTATGCTGTTTAACCTGCTCAATTCATATGAACTCCAACCCATCAAGTTTGGATTGATGAAAGAAGAACAACACAAACAGATTGGTTAACAGACCACGCACAACACATAGTAGGGTGTACTCCATGCAGTCACTGTGTGGCATGCACTTATGTTAAGAGAACTAAAACTTTTGGAACAACCACTGGAAAAAACTTTTCGTATAAAATCTTTCATTAATTGCTCAACTACTGGAGTCATCTACTTATTATCTTGCTCATGCCCTTGCTTCAACATAGATAAAACCTATAGGGAGTTTAGAACATGGATTTATGAGCATCGAGATGATATTAAACATTTAAATATTGACAGCCCAATTGCTAGGCATTTTGCACAGTTTCATCAATCCAAACTTGATGAGTTGGAGTTCATAGGAATTGAGCAGGTTAAACAGCATAGACAGGGTGGTAACATTGATACCATCCTACTTCAAAAAGTAACAAGGTGGATCTTTAATCTTAAAACCTTGTCCCCTACAGGACTAAATGAGAAATTGGAGTTTGCTTCTTTTTTACCAAAAAATTAAATATTGAGATTGTGAAACTAAACATATGTTATCTTTATTGTTCTCAGAGGTTGTGGCCATTCTGGGTCCTTGGTGGACCTTGCTGCCCTCATTAATTCTGTTTAAAGAACTATTTGATTAATATAAAAGCGTCTATTATAATATGTTCTATTTATTATTTTTTGTATGTACTATTTGACACAGACCACCATTTATATTAAGAATATATTAAGAATGAATTTTTAATTGAGTTATTTACCAATTATTTGCTTAGATATTTAGGTATTGCTATTAATAAAATGTAATTTTAAATTAGATTAGGTATTTAGTTTGCTTGTTCTGTGTTGTTTGTCTTGTCCCGTTTTTTGTGGTATGGTGCTCGCTTGATAAGAAAAGTGTAGGATATATGTAACTTATGTGTAATATTGGGTAGTTAATATAGAGTAAATAAGTGCCGCTTTAAGGATTCAGTTCTATCCATCACGTAATAATCACATGACTTCCACAACCAATAAGAGGAACTTTTTGGAGCACCGAGTGATTACCCGGAAGAAGCTCCGTGCTGCTCTATTTTGGAGTGAAACATGCAGGACGCGTTGGTGCGCAGTACAACATCCGTGGGATCCCCCCACTTGTTATTTCCATCCAGACATCCCGCTAATACTGTTTTCCCTGTGTGGAGGAGTAGTGAGTGAGGACTGCATTATTCTATCGTTTACACCAGGAGGGAGAGGTAACATTTAAGACTCCTGGATATGGTGTGGATCTTTTGCTTGTCCACTTATGGATGTTTACATGAAGTTTAACCCTCTCCCGTACATTTACACCATTCATGTGGATACCCCACACAGGGTTATAGCGGAATTCAACACCAACTCCTACAGTGACTTTGCATGCTTTATGTCTGTTTCAGCATTATTGCTTTGACACTACATTAACTGGCTAGCTTCTATGATTTTCTTGCTATCTGCTACGTATGCTGCTCTGCATGTTATCAACTGTTACTATAGTGTACTGCTACTAACTGCTACTTGTGAATTGTCTATTGAATCTACTATCAAGCTTCCATTTATGGATGAACATCTGTAGCCGTTTGGTAGAACTGTTACTTTACAGTATAGTAATCAGTAATATATATATTTTTATAGCCGGCTTAGTCTCTGTTTGAGCTGTATGAGGGGCCCATGTGTTGTCTTCTTTATGTGTGTTTCTGTGTCTTGTTTGTATTTGTATATATATTTGTATAGGTATCTATTATAAATGTATTTATTATGATTTCATTTATAAATCTTTTGGTAAAATATGTATTTGTTGTTTTGTTATTTTTTTAAGGAAGGTGCATGTATCCTGGTCTTTTGGATATACCTTATTTCGGTACATCCACTTTTCTATTTACTAGCTTTCAATATTTCTCTACCAGGTTGCACATCCTAATATTTAGATTTATTGTAATGATTTAGTATTATGCATGGTTGAGCTTACTTATTTTTCTTTTTTGTTTCTGTTTTACAAATTATTTAGCTATAGTTTACGAGTAGTATATACAGAGTTTCTTTTGTAGGCTCTCATCACTATTATTGTTTTACTATTTTGTATTTGATATTGATATTTGAGGTGTGGGGTCACTTTGAATCCTAGGATGGTGTGCAACTTATCTGATGAACAGTGGAATATTGATATAACTGAAGCATTCACTATCCCTGAGGGAGCACAAATTGAGGGAGAGGAGGATATAATTAATGACATAATCTCAGCATTCAAAAGTTACAAGAAAAAACTTACTAAACAGGTGAAAATTAAGTGGGAGCATCAAAGTCTAACTAACTATCTAAAACTAGACATAATCCCAAAGGGATTACGTTTTAGATTGGACCCTGGTATCAATCTTAGGGGATTTGATGCTAACACTGAATTTCTAACTAAATGGAATGAAATCCATACAAAATGTTCTTTAGAACTAATTGCATTGATAATAGCTGAAGATGAGAAGAAATTGGAATTGTGTAAAAAAGAGGTTGAAACAGTATATAATTGTTTGACTAAATATGAAACAGACTCTTCATTTGAAAAACTTAATAAGGTTCAAACATTGATAGAGAAATTATAGAGTGAAATGAAGTGTAGTAAGAGACGTAAACTTATAAGGGATTAAAAGGATTATCGTAAGGATAGGGTATATATTTATAGGAACAGATTTAATACCCGTAATTATCACGATTCTGGAACAGATAATTCTGACTTTGACTCTGATAATGAAAAATCTAACCAATCCTCTCAGAATGTAGAACAGGCCCCTTTAGGCGTAGGAATAGACGGAGAGGGAGGAGAAGGCGCGGTAAGAAGATCACAGAGAGACAGGAGAGGTGGGGGTGGAGGAGGACAAATGAGCAACAGGAGATACCATATGATGACAAGGAACAGGTTGCGCTACAATTGAATGTAAAGGATCCCCCTGTTTCACTTTTGGGTGAATCCCCTTCCACCTGTAGTAATATAGTAAATCTGTCAAAATTTAATTTAAATTTACAACATGTTAAAATATTGGAAAAGGGATTGAGTTTCTACCCTAGTTCCAATCTAGATACCTTTGAGGTAGAGAAAGAGCTTCATCTCTTTGCCCATAAACTTGCGCTTAAAAAAATTATGACACCTAGAACAACTATTGATTTAACAGACCAAGGGGATAGTGAAGCAATCAATAATTTAGAACAGTTACTTATTGATCAAGGCACAGGTGTTAGGACTGAAATAAAACCAAAAACAGGTTTTAAGAAAAAGTCCACATATATGCCCACTTTTTCCACTATACCTAGTATAGCAACTTTTGTTAAAAACGTTTCTGATGAAATTGAACAGATACAACTTACAGGTATTGTAAACGATAACCTTACCCCCAAAGAACAATTAGCACTTAATGAATTGATAAGACAAAAGGAGTTAGTCATTAAAACCGGCTGACAAAGGGGGAAATCTGGTCATCTTGGCAGTTGTGGAACAATACCAGAAAGTTACTCATGATACTTTTCTTAAATCACATAATTAGTTACTCTTCCTACTGAATGATGCAAGGAGGGAAGGCCTCTTAACAGGGCAGGAATTTAGTTTCCTTTATAAGGATAAACCCAAAGTTCCAGTGTTTTACTGGATACCTAAGTTACACAAGTCAGCCACTAAACCCCCTGGACGCCCCATTATTTCGGGGATAGGGGGACCAACAGAGGGCATTAGTAAATATGTGGACTCATTTTTACAACCTTTTGTGTCCGAATTATGGACCTTCACACAAGACTCCTTAGATGTAATTAAAAAATTAGATGGAGTCACCGTGTCTAAAAACACCATTTTGGTCTCCTTGGATGTGGAATCTTTATACTCTTCAATTCCACATGAGGTAGGAGTACATGCATGTGAAAGTTTCCTAAAAACTCGAGGTACTGATTTTGATATGCACACTAAATTTGTGATCAATTTGCTGGATTTTGTATTACACAATAATATCTTCATGGTTGATGGCAGATATTACAAAAAGGTCCGCGGTACCGCCATGGGGGCTACGTGTGCACCCACCTATGCTTGCCTACACCTGGGTCTTTGGGAGAAGCAGGTAGTATTTGGAGATCTGACCGCATGGGTGGATGCACACGTATCCCTATCCCTATGGATTAGGTACGTGGACGATATTCTAATATTATGGGAAGGCTCCAACACTGAATTGCAGGAGTTTGTAGGTATTCTGAATCAAAACAGTCTTAACATCTTTCTTACTTATACAAGTGATAGTCATAGTATCAGTTTTTTTGGACCTTTTGATTAGTAAAGATAGAAGTCAAATTCATACTGAAGTGTATAGAAATAAAACCGCTTCTAATAGTGTTTTGCTAGGAAGCAGTCATCATCCTGAGAATTTAAAAAGAGGAATTCCGTATGGTCAATTTATCCGTTTATGTAGAGCATGTTCAGATCTTTACACTTTTAATAAACAAGCCAAAGAAATGGCAGATAGATTTCGGGAAAGAGGGTATTCGAAAAGAGTAGTGAAGAGAGCAAAACATAAGGATATGATTCAAGATAGACAAAATCTTCTGTATGGTCCGAGGGAGTGTTCAAATGAGGACGGCAAAATACGTTTTATTACAAAATATAATTCGCATTGGCAAAAATTGAGAACAATATTAAGCAGAAATTGGTATTTCCTGTCCCAGGATGACGACCTCTCTGACTCTGTAGGTGAATTTCCATCAATGACTGCACGGAGGGCAGATAATCTCAAAGACCTTTTGGTAAAAAGTGAGTTTGTAAGAACAACACAAAAAGATTGGTTAACAGACCACACACAACACATAGTAGGGTGTACTCCATGCAGTCACTGTGTGGCATGCACTTATGTTAAGAGAACTAAAACTTTTGGAACAACCACTGGAAAAACTTTTCGTATAAAATCTTTCATTAATTGCTCCACTACTGGAGTCATCTACTTATTATCTTGCTCATGCCCTTGCTTCAACATAGGTAAAACCTATAGGGAGTTTAGAACACAGATTAATGAGCATCAAGATGATATTAAACATTTAAATATTGACAGCCCAATTGCTAGGGATTTTGCACAGTTTCATCAATCCAAACTTGATGGGTTGGAGTTCATAGGAATTGAGCAGGTTAAACAACATAGACGGGGTGGTAACATTGATACCATCCTACTTCAAAAAGAAACAAGGTGGATCTTTAATCTTAAAATCTTGTCCCCTACAGGACTAAATGAGGAATTGGAGTTTGCTTCTTTTTTACCAAAAAAATTAAATATTGAGATTGTGAAATTAAACATATGTTATCTTTATTGAATCACACTGTTCTCAGAGGTTGTGGCCATTCTGGGACCTTGGTGGACTCTGCTGCCCTCATTAATTCTGTTTAAAGAACTATTTGATTAATATAAAAGCGTCTATTATAATATGTTCTATTTATTATTTTTTGTATGTACTATTTGACACAGACCACCATTTATATTAAGAATATATTAAGAATTAATTTTTAATTGAGTTATTTAACAATTATTTGCTTAGATATTTAGGTATTGCTATTAATAAAATTTAATTTTAAATTAGATTAAGTATTTAGTTTGCTTGTTCTGTGTTGTTTGTCTTGTCTCGTTTTTGGTGGTATGGTGCCCGCTTGATAAGAAAAGTATAGGATATATGTAACTTACGTGTAATATTGGGTAGTTAATATAGAGTAAATAAGTGCCGCTTTAAGGATTCAGTTCAATCCATCACGTAATAATCACATGACTTCCACAACCAATAAGAGGAACTTTTTGGAGCACCGAGTCATTAACCGGAAGAAGCTCAGTGCTGCTCTATTTTGAAGCGAAATGCACAGGACGCATCGCTGCGCAGTACAACATCCGTGGGATCCCCCCACTTGTTATTTCCATTCAGACATCCCGCTAATACTGTTTTCCCTGTTTGGAGGAGTAGTGAGTTAGGACTGCATTATTCTATCGTTTACACCAGGAGGGAGAGGTAACATTTAAGAGTCCTGGATATGGTATGGATCATTTTGCTTGTCCACTTATGGATGTTTACATTGAAGTTTAACCCTCTCCCATACATTTACACCATTCATGTGGATACCCCACACAGGGTTATAGCGGAATTCAACACCAACATCTACAGTGACTTTGCATGCTTTATGTCTGTTTCAGCATCATTGCTTTGACACTACATAACTGGCTAGCTTCTACATGATTTTCTTGCTATCTGCTACGTATGCTGCTCTGCATGTTATCAACTGTTACTAATGTGTACTGCTACTAACTGCTACTTGTGAATTGTATATTGAATCTACTATCAAGCTTCCATTTATGGATGTACATCTGTAGCCGTTTGGTAGAACTGTTTGTTAGAACTTGGCACTTTACAGTATAGTAATCAGTAATAGATATATTTTTATAGCCGGCTTAGTCTCTGTTTGAGCTGTATGAGGGGCCCATGTGTTGTCTTCTTTATGTGTGTTTCTGTGTCTTGTTTGTATTTGTATATATATTTGTATAGGTATTTATTATAAATGTATTTATTATGATTTCATTTATAAATCTTTTGGTAATATATGTATTTGTTGTTTTGTTATTTATTTAAGGAAGGTGCAGGTATCCTGGTCTTTTTGGATATACCTTATTTCGGTACATCCACTTTTCTATTTACTAGCTTTGCATATTTCTCTACCAGGTTGCACATCCTAATATTTAGATTTATTGTAATGATTTAGTATTATGCATGGTTGAGCTTACTTATTTTTCTTTTTTGTTTCTGTTTTACAAATTATTTAGCTCTAGTTTACAAGTAGTATATACTCACAGAGTTTCTTTTGTAGGCTCTCATCACTATTATTATTGTTTTACTATTTTGTATTTGATATTGATATTTGAGGTGTGGGGTCACTTTGAATCCTAGGATGGCGTACAACTTATCTGATGAACAGTGGAATATTGATATAACTGAAGCATTCACTATCCCTGAGGGAGCACAAATTGAGGGAGAGGAGGATATACTTAAAGGGACATGAAATCCACATTTTTTCTTTCATGATTTAGGAAGAGAATGCAATTTTAAACATCTTTCTAATTTACTTCTATTATCTAATTTGTTTTATTCTCTTGATATTCTTTGCTGAAAAGCATATCTAGATATGCTCAGTAGCTGCTGATTGGTTGCTGCACATAGAAGCCATGTGTGATTGGCTCACCCATGTGCATTGCTTTTTCTTCAACTAAGGATATCTAATAAATGAAGCAAAATAAATAATAGAAGTAAATTGTAATGTTGTTTAAATTTGTATGTTCTATCTGAATCATGAAAGAAAGATTTTGGGTTTAGTGGCCCTTTAATGACATAATCTCAGCATTCAAAAGTTACAAGAAAAAACTTTCTAAACAGGTGAAAATTAAGTGGGAGCATCAAAGTCTAACTATCTAAAACAAGAGATAATCCCAAGGGAATTACGTTTTAGATTGGACCCTGGTATCAATCTTAGGGGACTTGATGCTAACACTGAATTTCTAACTAAATGGAATGAAATCCATACAAAATGTTCTTTAGAACTAATTGCATTGATAATAGCTGAAGATGAGAAGAAATTGGAATTGTGTAAAAAAGAGGTTGAAACAGTATATAATTGTTTGACTAAATATGAAACAGACTCTTCATTTGAAAAACTTAATAAGGTTCAAACATTGATAGAGAAATTATAGAGTGAAATGAAGTGTCGTAAGAGACGTAAACTTATAAGGGATCAAAAGGATTATCGTAAGGATAGGGTATATATTTATAGGAACAGATTTAATACCCGTAATTATTACGATTCTGGAACAGATAATTCTGACTTTGACTCTGATAATGAAAAATCTAACCAATCCTCTCAGAATGTAGAACAGGCCCCTTTAGGCGTAGGAATAGACGGAGAGGGAGGAGAAGGCACTGTAAGAAGATCACAGAGAGACAGGAGAGGTGGGGGTGGAGGAGGACAAATGAGCAACAGGAGATACCATATGATGACAAGGAACAGGTTGCGCTACAATGGAATGTAAAGGATCCCCCTGTTTCACTTTTGGGTGAACCCCCTTCCACCTGTAGTAATATAGTAAATCTGTCAAAATGTAATTTAAATTTACAACATGTTAAAATATTGGAAAAGGGATTCAGTTTCTGCCCTAGTTCCAATCTAGATACCTTTGAGGTAGTGAAAGACCTTCCTCTCTTTGCCCGTAAACTTGCGCTTAAAAAAATTATGACACCTAGAACAACTACTGATTTAACAGACCAAGGGGATAGGGAAGCAATCAATAATTTAGAACAGTTACTTAGTGATCAAGGCACTGGTGTTAGGACAGAAATTAAACCAAAAATAGGTTTTAAGAAAAAGTCCACATATATGCCCACTTTTTCCACTAGACCTAGTATAGCAACTTTTGTTAAAAATGTTTCTGATGAAATTGAACAGATACAACTTACAGGTATTGTAAACGATAACCTTACCCCCAAAGAACGATTAGCACTTAATGAATTGATAAGACAAAAGGAGTTAGATATTAAAACTGTCTGACAAAGGGGGAAATCTGGTCATCTTGGCAGTTGTGGAACAATACCAGAAAGTTACTCATGATACTTTTCTTAAATCACATAATGAGTTACTCTTCCTACTGAATGATGCAAGGAGGGAAGGCCTCTTAACAGGGCAGGGATTTAGTTTCCTTTATAAGGATAAACCCAAAGTTCCAGTGTTTTACTGGATACCTAAGTTACACAAGCCGGCCACTAAACCCCCTGGACGCCCCATTATTTCGTGGATAGGGGGACCAACAGAGGGCATTAGTAAATATGTGGACTCATTTTTACAACCTTTTGTGTCCGAATTACGGACCTTCACTCAGGACTCCATAGATGTAATTAAAAAATTAGATGGAGTCACCATGTCTGAAAACACCATTTTGGTCTCCTTGGATGTGGAATCTTTATACTCAATTCCACATGAGGTAGGAGTACATGCATGTGAAAGTTTCCTAAAAACTCGAGGTACTGATTTTGATATGCACACTAAATTTGTGATCAATTTGCTGGATTTTGTATTACACAATAATATCTTCATGGTTGATGGGTGATATTACAAAAAAGTCCGCAGTACCGCCATGGGGGCTATGTGTGCACCCACCTATGCTTGCCTACACCTGGATCTTTGGGAGAACCAAGTAGTATTTGGAGATCTGACCGCGTGGGTGGATGCACACGTATCCCTATGGATTAGGTACGTGGACGATATTCTAATATTATGGGAAGGCACCAACACTGAATTGCAGGAGTTTGTAGGTATTCTGAATAAAAACAGTCTTAACATCTTTCTTACTTATACAAATGATAGTCATAGTATCAGTTTTTTTGGACCTTTTGATTAGTAAAGATAGAAGTCAAATTCATACTGAAGTGTATAGAAAGAAAACCGCTTCTAATCGTGTTTTGCTAGGAAGCAGTCATCATCCTGAGAATTTAAAAAGAGAAATTCCGTATGGTCAATTTCTCCGTTTACGTAGAGCATGTTCAGATCTTTACACTTTTAATAAACAAGCCTAAGAAATGGCAGATAGATTTCAGGAAAGAGGGTATTCGAAAAGAGTAGTGAAGAGAGCAAAACATAAGGATATGATTCAAGATAGACAAAATCTTCTGTATGGTCAGAGGGATCATTCAAATGAGGACGGCAAAATACGTTTTATTACAAAATATAATTCGCATTGGCAAAAATTGAGAACAATATTAAGCAGAAATTGATATTTGCTGTCCCAGGATGACGACCTCTCTGACTCTGTAGGTGAATTTCCATCAATGACTGCACGGAGGGCAGATAATCTCAAAGACTTTTTGGTAAAAAGTGAGTTTGTAAGAACAACACAAAAAGATTGGTTATGGTTAACAGACCACACACAACACATAGTAGGGTGTACTCCATGCAGTCACTGTGTGGCATGCACTTATGTTAAGAGAACTAAAACTTTTGGAACAACCACTGGAAAAACTTTTCGTATAAAATCTTTCATTAATTGCTCCACTACTGGAGTCATCTACTTATTATCTTGCTCATGCCCTTGCTTCAACATAGGTAAAACCTATAGGGAGTTTAGAACATGGATTTATGAGCATCGAGATGATATTAAACATTTAAATATTGACAGCCCAATTGCTAGGCATTTTGCACAGTTTCATCAATCCAAACTTGATGAGTTGGAGTTCATAGGAATTGAGCAGGTTAAACAGCATAGACAGGGTGGTAACATTGATACCATCCTACTTCAAAAAGTAACAAGGTGGATCTTTAATCTTAAAACCTTGTCCCCTACAGGACTAAATGAGAAATTGGAGTTTGCTTCTTTTATTGAGATTGTGAAATTAAACATATGTTATCTTTATTGAATCACACTGTTCTCAGAGGTTGTGGCCATTCTGGGACCTTGGTGGACTCTGCTGCCCTCATTAATTCTGTTTAAAGAACTATTTGATTAATATAAAAGCGTCTATTATAATATGTTCTATTTATTATTTTTTGTATGTACTATTTGACACAGACCACCATTTATATTAAGAATATATTAAGAATGAATTTTTAATTGAGTTATTTAACAATTATTTGCTTAGATATTTAGGTATTGCTATTAATAAAATTTAATTTTAAATTAGATTAAGTATTTCGTTTACTTGTTCTGTGTTGTTTGTCTTGTCCCGTTTTTTTGTGGTATGGTGCCCGCTTGATAAGAAAAGTGTAGGATATATGTAACTTACGTGTAATATTGGGTAGTTAATATAGAGTAAATAAGTGCCGCTTTAAGGATTCAGTTCAATCCATCACGTAATAATCACATGACTTCCACAACCAATAAAAGGAACTTTTTGGAGCACCGAGTGATTACCCGGAAGAAGCTCCGTGCTGCGCTATTTTGGAGCGAAACACGCAGGACGCGTCGGTGCGCAGTACAGCATCCATGGGATCCCCCCACTTGTTATTTCCATCCAGACATCCCGCTAATGCTGTTTTCCCTGTGTGGAGGAGTAGTGAGTTAGGACTGCATTATTCTATCGTTTACACCAGGAGGGAAAGGTAACATTTAAGACTCCTGGATATGGTATGGATCTTTTTGCTTGTCCACTTATGGATGTTTACATTGAAGTTTAACACTCTCCCGTACATTTACACCATTCATGTGGATACCCCACACAGGGTTATAGCGGAATTCAACACCAACATCTACAGTGACTTTGCATGCTTTATGTCTGTTTCAGCATCATTGCTTTGACACTACATAACTGGCTAGCTTCTACATGATTTTCTTGCTATCTGCTACGTATGCTGCTCTGCATGTTATCAACTGTTACTAATGTGTACTGCTACTAACTGCTACTTGTGAATTATCTATTGAATTTACTATCAAGCTTCCATTTATGGATGAACATCTGTATTCTTTTGGTAGAACTGTTTGTTAGAACTTGGCATTTTACAGTATAGTAATCAGTAATAGATATATTTTTATAGCCGACTTAGTCTCTGTTTGAGCTGTATGAGGGGCCCATGTGTTGTCTTCGTTCTGTGTGTTTCTGTGTCTTGTTTGTATTTGTATATATATTTGTATAGGAATTTATTATAAATGTATTTATTATGATTCAATTTATAAATCTTTTGGTAATATAAGTATTTGTTATTTTGTTATTTATTTAAGGAAGGTGCAGGTATCCTGGTCTTTTTGGATATACCTTATTTCAGTACATCCACTTTTCTATTTACTAGCTTTGCATACAAATAATACAGATACAATTAGTGAAACCACAACACCACAATAATTGAACAAAGTAATAAAAAAAAAGTTATTGAAAAAAAGGTCCCAACGGGTTCAACTCCAAAAATCAAAATAAGTCTCTAAGTGTAGAGTGATGAGGTTGGCTGCTCTCTGGCAAGTAGATCAAACACTGATGGGAATCCTAGGGAAGGAAGCAAACTGTCAGGACTCATTTTCATTTCTTTAAGTACTTCACCTTTAAATCTTCTCTCTTACCTTTGAGACATTACTCTCTTACTTTCCGTTTAAATAGAGTTAACACCCACTACCAGGTGCTTAGTATTGATTTGTGTTTGCTGAAACACTTGTCTGTTCCTGAGCTCTCCCTAAAATGGATTACAAATACCTTTACTATCAGATTTCCTAATAAATCTGTCAAAGTCTCTACAAGTTTTCTTTTGCAGATTCTCCTACGTTTCCAGACGGATGCATTTATTTACTTACTCAAAGCAGAAGCCTAAACAACATTTTGCAGCCGTTCTAGCACTACAGATTGCTATACAGCAGCTCCTGTCAGCTCCGCTCTGCTGAATATTACATCCTCTCTCTCTGAAACACTGCAGCTCCTCATCTACACATTCTAAGATACTCTAGTACAATTTACTTCTGCTAAGTTTGTATTTCAAGGATTCACATGAATCATATTGACTGTTTTGATACCTTGCTCTGTTTATGTACTACTTTATTTATATCTGAAATCGGATCTTGGCTCCTTCCACTCCAGGACAAACCTGTTTGTTTTTATTTACCTTACTTCAAGTTCATTTCAACTTATGTCTGCTCATAGTTGTTCTTACTCGCTGAAACAGTTACTATCACATATTATATTCAGACTATTTGCTATCACATATGCTTTGCAGTGATTACAACTGCAGTGATTAATCAGAGAATCATACTTGAACTCAACAGAGCTTTATTTAAATGCATCTGCTATTATAACTCTCTCAATGATTGAGAACTCAAATATATATAAAACATAATTTATGTAAGAACTTACCTGATAAATTCATTTCTTTCATATTAGCAAGAGTCCATGAGCTAGTGACGTATGGGATATACATTCCTACCAGGAGGGGCAAAGTTTCCCAAACCTCAAAATGCCTATAAATACACCCCTCACCACACCCACAATTCAGTTTAACGAATAGCCAAGAAGTGGGGTGATAAAAAAGTGCGAAAGCATATAAAATAAGGAATTGGAATAATTGTGCTTTATACAAAAATCATAACCACCACAAAAAAAGGGCGGGCCTCATGGACTCTTGCTAATATGAAAGAAATGAATTTATCAGGTAAGTTCTTACATAAATTATGTTTTCTTTCATGTAATTAGCAAGAGTCCATGAGCTAGTGACATATGGGATAATGACTACCCAAGATGTGGATCTGTTCACACAAGAGTCACTAGAGAGGGAGGGATAAAATAAAGACAGCCAATTCCTGCTGAAAATAATCCACACCCAAAAATAAAGTTTAACGAAAAACATAAGCAGAAGATTCAAACTGAAACCGCTGCCTGAAGTACTTTTCTACCAAAAACTGCTTCAGAAGAAGAAAATACATCAAAATGGTAGAATTTAGTAAAAGTATGCAAAGAGGACCAAGTTGCTGCTTTGCAAATCTGGTCAACCGAAGCTTCATTCCTAAACGCCCAGGAAGTAGAAACTGACCTAGTAGAATGAGCTGTAATTCTTTGAGGCGGAGTTTTACCCGACTCAACATAGGCAAGATGAATTAAAGATTTCAACCAAGATGCCAAAGAAATGGCAGAAGCTTTCTGGCCTTTTCTAGAACCGGAAAAGATAACAAATAAACTAGAAGTCTTACGGAAAGATTTCGTAGCTTCAACATAATATTTCAAAGCTCTAACAACATCCAAAGAATGCAACGATTTCTCCTTAGAATTCTTAGGATTAGGACATAATGAAGGAACCACAATTTCTCTACTAATGTTGTTGGAATTCACAACTTTAGGTAAAAATTCAAAAGAAGTTTGCAACACCGCCTTATCCTGATGAAAAATCAGAAAAGGAGACTCACAAGAAAGAGCAGATAATTCAGAAACTCTTCTGGCAGAAGAGATGGCCAAAAGGAACAAAACTTTCCAAGAAAGTAATTTAATGTCCAATGAATGCATAGGTTCAAACGGAGGAGCTTGAAGAGCTCCCAGAACCAAATTCAAACTCCAAGGAGGAGAAATTGACTTAATAACAGGTTTTATACGAACCAAAGCTTGTACAAAACAATGAATATCAGGAAGAATAGCAATCTTTCTGTGAAAAAGAACAGAAAGAGCAGAGATTTGTCCTTTCAAAGAACTTGCGGACAAACCCTTATCTAAACCATCCTGAAGAAACTGTAAAATTCTCGGTATTCTAAAAGAATGCCAAGAAAAATGATGAGAAAGACACCAAGAAATATAAGTCTTCCAGACTCTATAATATATCTCTCGAGATACAGATTTACGAGCCTGTAACATAGTATTAATCACAGAGTCAGAGAAACCTCTTTGACCAAGAATCAAGCGTTCAATCTCCATACCTTTAAATTTAAGGATTTCAGATCCTGATGGAAAAAAGGACCTTGTGCCAGAAGGTCTGGTCTTAACGGAAGAGTCCACGGTTGGCAAGAGGCCATCCGGACAAGATCCGCATACCAAAACCTGTGAGGCCATGCCGGAGCTACCAGCAGAACAAACGAGCATTCCTTCAGAATCTTGGAGATTACTCTTGGAAGAAGAACTAGAGGCGGAAAGATATAGGCAGGATGATACTTCCAAGGAAGTGATAATGCATCCACTGCCTCCGCCTGAGGATCCCGGGATCTGGACAGATACCTGGGAAGTTTCTTGTTTAGATGGGACGCCATCAGATCTATTTCTGGAAGTTCCCACATTTGAACAATCTGAAGAAATACCTCTGGGTGAAGAGACCATTTGCCCGGATGCAACGTTTGGCGACTGAGATAATCCGCTTCCCAATTGTCTATACCTGGGATATGAACCGCAGAGATTAGACAGGAGCTGGATTCCGCCCAAACCAAAATTCGAGATACTTCTTTCATAGCCAGAGGACTGTGAGTCCCTCCTTGATGATTGATGTATGCCACAGTTGTGACATTGTCTGTCTGAAAACAAATGAACGATTCTCTCTTCAGAAGAGGCCAAAACTGAAGAGCTCTGAAAATTGCACGGAGTTCCAAAATATTGATCGGTAATCTCACCTCCTGAGATTCCCAAACTCCTTGTGCTGTCAGAGATCCCCACACAGCTCCCCAACCTGTGAGACTTGCATCTGTTGAAATTACAGTCCAGGTCGGAAGCACAAAAGAAGCCCCCTGAATTAAACGATGGTGATCTGTCCACCATGTTAGAGAGTGTCGAACAATCGGTTTTAAAGATATTAATTGAGATATCTTCGTGTAATCCTTGCACCATTGCTTCAGCATACAGAGCTGAAGAGGTCACATGTGAAAACGAGCAAAGGGGATCCCGTCCGATGCAGCAGTCATAAGACCTAGAATTTCCATGCATAAGGCTACCGAAGGGAATGATTGTGACTGAAGGTTTCGACAAGCTGCAATCAATTTTAGACGTCTCTTGTCTGTTAAAGACAGAGTCATGGACACTGAATCCAAGGTTACCCTTGTCTGAGGAATCAAAGAACTTTTTGGTAAATTGATCCTCCAACCATGATCTTGAAGAAACAACACAAGTCGATTCGTATGAGATTCTGCTAAATGTAAAGACTGAGCAAGTACCAAGATATCGTCCAAATAAGGAAATACCACAATACCCTGTTCTCTGATTACAGACAGAAGGGCACCGAGAACCTTTGTAAAAATTCTTGGAGCTGTAGCTAGGCCAAACGGCAGAGCCACAAACTGGTAATGCTTGTCCAGAAAAGAGAATCTCAGGAACTGATAATGATCTGGATGAATCGGAATATGCAGATATGCATCCTGTAAATCTATTGTGGACATATAATTCCCTTGCTGAACAAAAGGCAAGATAGTCCTTACAGTTACCATCTTGAACGTTGGAATTCTTACATAACGATTCAATATTTTTAGATCCAGAACTGGTCTGAAGGAATTCTCCTTCTTTGGTACAATGAAGAGATTTGAATAAAACCCCATCCCCTGTTCCAGAACTGGAACTGGCATAATTACTCCAGTCAACTCTAGATCTGAAACACATTTCAGAAATGCTTGAGCTTTTACTGGATTTACTGGGACACAGGAAAGAAAAAATCTCTTTGCAGGAGGTCTCATCTTGAAACCAATTCTGTACCCTTCTGAAACAATGCTCTGAATCCAAAGATTGTGAACAGAATTGATCCAAATTTCCTTGAAAAAACGTAACCTGCCCCCTACCAGCTGAGCTGGAATGAGGGCCGCACCTTCATGTGGACTTAGAAGCAGGCTTTGCCTTTCTAGCTGGCTTGGATTTATTCCAGACTGGAGATGGTTTCCAAACTGAAACTGCTCCTGAGGATGAAGGATCAGGCTTTTGTTCTTTGTTGAAACGAAAGGAACGAAAACGAATATTAGCCCTGCTTTTACCTTTAGATTTTTTATCCTGTGGTAAAAAAGTTCCTTTCCCACCAGTAACAGTTGAAATAATGGAATCCAACTGAGAACCAAATAATTTGTTACCCTGGAAAGAAATGGAAAGTAAAGTTGATTTAGAAGCCATATCAGCATTCCAAGTTTTAAGCCATAAAGCTCTTCTAGCTAAAATAGCTAGAGACATAAACCTGACATCAACTCTGATAATATCAAAAATGGCATCACAGATAAAATTATTAGCATGCTGTAGAAGAATAATAATATCATGAGAATCATGATGTGTTACTTGTTGCGCTAAAGTTTCCAACCAGAAAGTTGAAGCTGCAGCAACATCAGCCAAAGATATAGCAGGTCTAAGAAGATTACCTGAACACAGATAAGCTTTTCTTAGAAAGGATTCAATTTTCCTATCTAAAGGATCCTTAAACGAAGTACCATCTGACGTAGGAATAGTAGTACGTTTAGCAAGGGTAGAAATAGCCCCATCAACTTTAGGGATTTTGTCCCAAAATTCTAATCTGTCAGACGGCACAGGATATAATCGCTTAAAACGTTTAGAAGGAGTAAATGAATTACCCAATTTATCCCATTCTTTGGAAATTACTGCAGAAATAGCATTAGGAACAGGAAAAACTTCTGGAATAACCACATGAGCTTTAAATACCTTATCCAAACGTTTAGAATTAGTATCAAGAGGACCAGAATCCTCTATTTCTAAAGCAATTAGTACTTCTTTAAGTAAAGAACGAATAAATTCCATTTTAAATAAATATGAAGATTTATCAGCATCAACCTCTGAGACAGAATCCTCTGAACCAGAAGAGTCATCAGAATCAGAATGATGATGTTCATTTAAAAATTCATCTGTAGGGAGAGAAGTTTTAAAAGATTTTTTACGTTTACTAGAAGGAGAAATAACAGACATAGCCTTCTTTATGGATTCAGAAACAAAATCTCTTATATTATCAGGAACATTCTGCACCTTAGATGTTGAAGGAACTGCAACAGGCAATGGTACTTTACTAAAGGAAATATTATCTGCTTTAACAAGTTTGTCATGACAATCAATACAAACAACAGCTGGAGGAATAGCTACCAAAAGTTTACAGCAGATACACTTAGCTTTGGTAGATCCAGCACTAGACAGCGATTTTCCTGTAGTATCTTCTGACTCAGATGCAAAGTGAGACATCTTGCAATATGTAAGAGAAAAAACAACATATATATAAAGCAAAATTGATCAAATTCCTTAAATGACAGTTTCAGGAATGGGAAAAAATGCCAAAGAACAAGCTTCTAGCAACCAGAAGCAATGAAAAATGAGACTTAAATAATGTGGAGACAAAAGCGACGCCCATATTTTTCGCACCAATAAGACGCCCACATTATTTGGCGCCTAAATGCTTTTTGGCGCCAAAATGACGCCACATCCGGAACGCCGACATTTTTGCCGCAAAATAACGTCAAAAAAAAAAAAATGACGCAACTTCCGGCGACACATATGACGCCGGAAACGAAAAAGATTTTTTTGCGCCAAAAAAGTCTGCGCCAAGAATGACACAATAAAATGAAGCATTTTCAGCCCCCGCAAGCCTAACAGCCCACAGGGAAGAGTAAAATTTTTGAAGGTAAGAAAAAATGATTAAATCAAATGCATTATCCCAAATATGAAACTGACTGTCTGAAAATAAGGAAAGTTGAACATTCTGAGTCAAGGCAAATAAATGTTTGAATACATATATTTAGAACTTTATAAACAAAGTGCCCAACCATAGCTTAGAGTGTCACAGAAAATAAGATTTACTTACCCCAGGACACTCATCTACATGTTTGTAGAAAGCCAAACCAGTACTGAAACGAGAATCAGCAGAGGTAATGGTATATATAAGAGTATATCGTCGATCTGAAAAGGGAGGTAAGAGATGAATCTCTACGACCGATAACAGAGAACCTATGAAATAGACCCCGTAGAAGGAGATCACTGCATTCAAATAGGCAATACTCTCCTCACATCCCTCTGACATTCACTGCACGCTGAGAGGAAAACCGGGCTCCAACTTGCTGCGGAGCGCATATCAACGTAGAATCTAGCACAAACTTACTTCACCACCTCCATCGGAGGCAAAGTTTGTAAAAACTGAATTGTGGGTGTGGTGAGGGGTGTATTTATAGGCATTTTGAGGTTTGGGAAACTTTGCCCCTCCTGGTAGGAATGTATATCCCATACATCACTAGCTCATGGACTCTTGCTAATTACATGAAAGAAATAATATTCTAATCACTATACTATGATATTTACTTATTATAGTATTTATCTAAGCAAATAGTGATACAACCTGAAATTTAAAAAGATACCGCTCCCAAACGAATCTGCAGTTCCAAACCTCACACAAACAGAGGCGCCTCTAAGTGCAGTATCATCAGATAACCAAAGCAGCTTGTAAATATAAGAAAACCACTCACATGCGGTGAAGCACACAATGGTGCTAGCAGGGCAGGCTAAGACTTCTGAGCCGCTCGACTGACTCAACATCCGGCTCTCTTAGACACAGGTTCCCAGCAGGTAGCGATGTCACTCTCCTGGTGATACAATCTCCTAGTATGCGGTATCAATCCTTGGCCACAGGAACTTGGTGTCTGGGTACTGTGACAAATTACCACAGAATCGGAGCGGTAGCGTATAAAAATAATTTATTGCATAAAACAATTTAAAACAGCGACGCATTTCTTGGTGGTCAACGCCGTTTCCTCAGATTGATATCATGCTCCTTAATCGCTACCTATTTAAATCTAAACGCTCCAATCAAACAATGAGAATTGTTACACACCCCCTGTGACATCATCCAGGTAAACAGAAAAATATACCATCCTATTAGGTAGTAGTTGTTAGTGAATCACATCCGTAATGTCAAACCTGTTCAACACTGTTACAATCAAACAATCAACAAACATAGTATTTATTAAGCTTACTAGAATTTTTAGGTTTGACCACAACAAGAGAGTCCATGTCGTCCAAAGTAGCTAATACCTCCTTTAACAGTACACAAAGGTGTGAAGTTTACTTGTTCAGCCTCAGACAAAGGACTTATACTGTCAGAATCTGAGATTTCACCCTCAGAAGCTACCGAGGAAACCTCCTCATTAGAGTTATGAGGAAGGTCAATCTGTGTAGCAGCGGACGGGAGAGACACCTTACTGTCTGAAGAATATTTAGTTTTCCTCTTGCGCCTCCCCAACATGGGAGAAGCAGACAATGCCACAGATACTGCAGAAGATACAGAAAAGCATCAAAACCTATAGATTTTGACTCCCTCTGAGGAAGCATATAAGTGAAACGTGACCGCGTCAGGGGCTTCGTGTTTATTTTAACTGCACTCTGTTAATTTCAGACTATCTACTAATTGATATTTTTATTTGTTGTTGTAACATTTGGCACATATTGTGGGAAGGATGGGGAAGGGATCTATAGGATATTTAGTATAAAAAAGTGGCTTATCTACCCTAATATAGGGCAATACAGAACACAGTTCCTAAATAGAGGCTCTTACATTTACCTAATATCATTGATTTCCCCCCTCCTCCTCATATGTGATAAACAAACTAAAATCAGCAACATTGAAGCACTTTATACAAGTCACAGTTACAGAGTTTTTAACTATTTTTCTGGCACGCGAGATACAACTTCTATTTCTGCTGCCTTTTTTAACTACAAACAGTAAAAGTTACATTTTAAGTGGAAAAATATAAACTTTATGTGTAGAAAGAGCATACTTTTCCCTATTCTCTTAATAGAGTTTTTTTTTTCTTTGATTTAAATGTTGTAATATGGTCTAAGCACACTCCCAGCCAGTTACCTCTTTCTATAATATAGACAACAAGGTCAGCTGGGAGACATTAGCATTTTTGCCTTTTCCAGCAATTCTGGGATCACTTCCCTTTGTTTTGTTATAAACTCCTCCAGGAGGCTGAGAGGAACCGCAGGGCACTGCATGTGACACCAATGAGGCTTGGGACATTTGAGGAGAAAACTGTGGCATAACCTGCATTATCCTGGGAGACAATAGGCTCAGAGGGCAACAATTTGTCTTTACATTCTAGCGTTCTAGCTAAAAATGTGCAAATTGCATAGGCAAAACAATGTGGGCCTCTAGACATAAAAGACATTTATCAAATGAAATAGATTCTGTATCCATGTCCATAGTTGTGAAAATAAAATACCTTAAAATTAACTGAGAAATTATTTTTTTATTTATTACGGGCTTCTGTCTTTTTGAGAGACCCTCTATTCCTATAAGCGTTAAAGTGAAGATCAATTTCGATAAATTAGTGCCTGGTTTTTAATAATTCTATTAAAAACAAGGGCACTTTAATTCATCAAAATTGACATTTCACTTGTTTTCTTAAAAAAACGTACCTTTTAATCCTGACAGCCGCTGCAGCGCTTCCTCCACCCATCGCAAGCCCTCTTCGCGGGTCCAAAATGACAAATTCGGCTTCCTCAGGTCATTATTCCCCCAGGGGGGAAGCCGTGATTGGAGGAAACCGGATTTGTTATTTCTGACGTATCAAGAGGCTTCAGACGGCCGGGGGAAACACTGGAGCGACTGTCAGGATTAAAAGGTAAGTTTTTGAAGAAAACGAGTGAAATTACAATTTTGATGAATTAAAGTGCCCTTGTTTTTAATAGGATTATTAAAAACCAGGCACTAATTCATCAAAATTGACCTTCACTTTAATACGCTATCAAACAAAAAATACCCCAAAGAAGAAACCCCCCAGGAAACTCTACACCCCAGACTTTGAGTCTAAGGTGCCCTACCGCAATACTCCAGGTTGATGTGAGCACAGGGTCTGTACAATGGCTTTAAACTTCAGCAGCTACTTCAGCCAACACTAAATGAATCTGCTACGTGACTCCACTCCGCTCCGTATGATGGAAGAGAAGGAGATCACGTGACCGGCAAAGAGGAACTGCGCAGCAACTAAAAGCGCACATTCCCTGCTGATTAAAGCAAAAAAAAACGTTACTAGCGCTAACTGCCTTAAAGCAACAGTAACATACAACAGTCTAAATATAAGCACTTTCCAACCTACTAAAGAAAAGAAATGCTTGCCCCCACAGTTTTATCAAAAGATTAATTAAGAGCCACTTAGGGAAAAATGTTCTTAAACAAAAAGAAAATGTAACCCCTAGCCTCCACATGCATATGTGCCTGCCCACTGCCTCATAAATCCTATGTCCTAAAGGATTATCCTACTGTCCCAATATACTGCAGAGTTTAACTCCTGAAGTGCAAGTCTCCAACACCTAGAAGACAAAAGCACTTACCTGCAATCTAGTCCGGCAGGAAGACAGCTCACCAGGTGTAAAAGGACACATACTCCTTACAGAGACCTGTGGAAAAAGAAAGAACAGAGTATCCAACTCTGGCTTTCTGTGAAGAGGGCAGCAAATATGTTAGGAAACAAAGTAAGGACTGCCTCACAAATTCCTAACTGCTTAAAAGCCACCTCTACTCTACTGAAAAGATTGACGTGGACTCAGCTATACCCAAATACTTGCTTGCAGGGAAAAGTACCCAAAAAGGAAATAATTTCTTCAGACACCAAAACTTCACCTTCTCCGTTGACAGAGGCAAAGAGAATGACTGGGGATTATGGGTAGGGGAGTGACACTTAACAGCTTTGCTGTGGTGCTCTTTACCTCCTCCTGCTGGCCAGGAGTGATATTCCCACTAGTAATTGGAATGACCTCATGGACTATCCATATTTTAGGAAAAAATATTGATAATAGGAGTAAATTAGAAAGTTGCTTAAAAATGCTGCTCTATCCGAATCATGAAAGACAAAATTTGGGTTTCACAACCTGTGACAGATGCAATGTGCACTCACAGGTCAGTCATATTTTTGTCTTATTGGAAGCCTTATTGTGCACTTCAGTTTACAGTGTAGAACACAGAGCAGGAACTGTGCAGCAGTGAAAATGTTAGATCTGTGAAAAAAAACACACTGCTTCTATCACAGGATGCAACAAAACATGTGTTACCCAGTATAAAGATGCAGAACGTTATCTATTGGTTTCTGTAATGGGTTAAAATTAACTGCAGGTAAAGGAGGAAAATAGCCTAGTAAGTAGTAACCATGTTTTTTTCTTGAAAGCCTGGGATCGTGCTTTCTTGCGCCAGTGCTTTGGGGAGAGCAGGGTCCTTGTCAGTCTTTGGTCCCCTTTATTTGTTGGTCTGGTAAAATCCTAGTGTTTCAAAAACGCTAGGATTTACCATCACTTTAAAGGACAGGGAGGGTTCACTTGATAAATCTAGTAAAGATTTACAGTAGCTGTTGACCATTTATAAATTAAATGATGCCTTTAGAGTCAATAGGAGTACTAACAAAGTTTTTTTTCTTCCCCCCCAGTGCATGTGGGTCTTCGAAATCTAGAATAGATTTTGTTTTTTATTCTAGCAATATTCAGCTGCAATCCTTCAAGACCAAGAGAGTGCCTTTCTCTGATCATGCGTGTATTAAATGTGATTTGAGCCTTTAGATTAAGGTAGAGTATGGAAAAGGTGTGTGGAAACAATCGGCTAGATTACGAGTCTTGCGTTATCCTTAAAAAGCAGCGTTGAGAGGTCCCAACGCTGCTTTTTAACGCCCGCTGGTATTACGAGTCTGGCAGGTACAGGTGTACCGCTCACTTTTTTTCCGCGACTCGAGCATACCGCAAATCCAATTACGTCAATTGCGTATCCTATCTTTTTAATGGGATTTGCCTAACGCCGGTATTACAAGTCTTGGAAAAAGTGAGCGGTACACACTCTCCTGTCAAGGCTGATACCGCATTTAAAAGTCAGTAGTTAACAGTTTTATGGGCTAACGCTGTAACATAAAACTCTTAACTAAAGTGCTAAAAAGTACACTAACACCCATAAACTACCTATTAACCCCTAAACCGAGGCCCCCCCCCCCCCCGCACATCTCAAACACTTTAATAAATTTTATAACCCCTAATCTGCTGACCGGACATTGCCGCCACTGTAATAAATATATTAATCCCTAAACCACTGCACTACCGCCTCACAAACACTAGTTACATTTTATTAACCCCTAATCTGTCGTCCCTAACATCGCCGACACCTACCTACATTTATTAACGCCTATTCTGCCGCCCCCAACGTCGCCGCCACTATATTAAAGGGACACTGAACCCAAATTGTTTCTTTCGTGATTCAAATAGAGCATGCAATTTTAAGCAACTTTCTAATTGACTCCTATTATCAATTTGTTTTCGTTCTCTTGCTATCTTTATTTGAAAAAGAAGACATCTAAGCTTTTTTTTGGATTCAGAACTCTGAACAGCACTTTTTTATTGGTGGATGAATAGATCCACCAATCAGCAAGGACAACCCAGGTTGTTCACCAAAAATGGGACAGCATCTAAACTTACATTTTTGCATTACAAATAAAGATACCAAGAGAATGAAGAAAATTTGATAATAGGAGTAAATTAGAATGTTGTTTAAAATTGCATGCTCTATCTGAATCACGAAAGAAAAAAATTGGGTTCAGTGTCCCTTTAAATGTATTAACCCCTAAACCTAAGTCTAACCCTAACCCCCCTTAACTTAAATATAATTTAAATAAATCTAAATAAAATTATTCCTATTTAAAACTAAATAGTTACCTAATAAATAAACCCTAAAATAGCTACAATATAACTCATAATTACATTGTAGCTATTCCAGGGTTTATTTTTATTTTACAGGCAAGTTTGTATTTATTTTAACTAGGTACAATAGTTATCAAATAGTTATTAACTATTTAACCTTTTTATTTTATTAGGGGGATTAGATTAGGTGTAATTAGTTTAAAATTCTTGTAATTATTTTATTATTTTCTGTAATTTAGTTTGTTTTTTTTGTACTTTATTTTATTTTATTTAATTGTAATTAGTTTAATTTAATTTAGGTAATTAATTTATTTATAGCGTAGTGTTAGGTGTAATTGTAACTTAGGTTAGGGTTTATTTTTACAGGTAAATTTGTAATTATTTTGTACCTAGTTAAAATAAATACAAAGTTGCCTGGAAAATAAAAATAAATAAAAAATAAAAATAAATCCTAAAATAGCTACAATGTAGCTATAAGTTATATTGTAGCTATCTTACGGCTAGATTTAGAGTTTTGTCGGTAACGACCCGCGTAGCTAACGCTGGCTTTTTTCTGGCCGCACCTTTAAAATAACTCTGGTATTGAGAGTCCACAGAATGGCTGCGTTAGGCTCCAAAAAAGGAGAGTATAGCATATTTAACGCAACTTCAACTCTCGATACCAGAGTTGCTTACGGACGCGGCCAGCCTCAAAAACGTGCTCGTGCACGATTCCCCCATAGGAAACAATGGGGCTGTTTGAGCTGAAAAAAAACCTAACACCTGCAAAAAAGCTGCGTTCAGCTCCTAACGCAGCCCCATTGTTGTTTATGGGGAAACACTTCCTACGTCTGCACCTAACACTCTAACATGTACCCCGAGTCTAAACACCCCTAACCTTACACTTATTAACCCCTATTCTGCCGCCCCCGCTATCGCTGACCCCTGTATATTATTTTTAACCCCTAATCTGCCGCTCTGTAAACCGCCGCTACTTACATTAGTGAACTTGATTCTGATTGGCTGACTCCATCAGCCAATCAGAATATTCCTACCTTAATTCCGATTGGCTGATAGAATCCTATCAGCCAATCAGAATTCGAGGGACGCCATCTTGGATGACGTCATTTAAAGGAACCGTCAATCGTCGTTCAGTCGTCGGCCAGGATGGATGTTCCGCGTCGGAGGTCTTCAGGATGCTGCCGCTCCGCTCCGGATGGATGACGATAGAAGATTCCGCTTGGATGAAGACTTCAATCGGATGGAAGACCTCTTCTGCCCCGCTTGGATGAAGACTTCTACCGGATGGAGGACCTCTTCTTGCTCCGCTTGGATGAAGAATTTGGCTCGGCTGGGTGAAGACGACTCAAGGTAGGGAGATCTTCAGGGGCTTAGTGTTTATTTAAGGGGGGTTTGGGTTAGATTAGGGGTATGTGGGTGGTGGGTTGTAATGTTGGGGGGGGGTATTGTATGTTTTTTTTACAGGCAAAAGAGCTGAACTTCTTGGGGCATGCCCCGCAAAGGGCCCTGTTCAGGGCTGGTAAGGTAAAAGAGCTTTGAACTTTAGTAATTTAGAATAGGGTAGGGCATTTTTTTTATTTTGGGGGGCTTTGTTATTTTATTAGGGGGCTTAGAGTAGGTGTAATTAGTTTAAAATTGATGTAATATATTTCTAATGTTTGTAAATATTTTTTTATTTTTTGTAACTTAGTTCTTTTTTATTTTTTGTACTTTAGTTAGTTTATTTCATTGTATTTATTTGTAGGAATTGTATTTAATGTATTTATTGATAGTGTAGTGTTAGGTTTAATTGTAGATAATTATAGGTATTTTATTTAATTTATTTATTGATAGTGTAGTGTTAGGTTTAATTGTAACTTAGGTTAGGATTTATTTTACAGGTAAATTTGTAATTATTTTAACTATTTTAGCTATTAAATAGTTCTTAACTATTTAATAGCTATTGTACCTGGTTAAAATAAATACAAAGTTACCTGTAAAATAAATATTAATCCTAAAATAGCTATAATATCATTATAATTTATATTGTAGCTATATTAGGATTTATTTTACAGGTAAGTATTTAGCTTTAAATAGGAATAATTTATTTAATAAGAGTTAATTAATTTCGTTAGATTAAAATTATATTTAACTTAGGGGGGTGTTAGTGTTAGGGTTAGACTTAGCTTTAGGGGTTAATACATTTATTAGAATAGCGGTGAGCTCCAGTCGGCAGATTAGGGGTTAATAATTGAAGTTAGGTGTCGGCGATGTTAGGGAGGGCAGATTAGGGGTTAATACTATTTATTATAGGGTTAGTGAGGCGAATTAGGGGTTAATAACTTTATTATAGTAGCGCTCAGGTCCGGTCGGCAGATTAGGGGTTAATAAGTGTAGGCAGGTGGAGGCGACGTTGTGGGGGGCAGATTAGGGGTTAATAAATATAATATAGGGGTCGGCGGTGTTAGGGGCAGCAGATTAGGGGTACATAGCTATAATGTAGGTGGCGGCTCTTTGCGGTCGGCAGATTAGGGGTTAATTATTGTAGGTAGCTGGCTGCAACGTTGTGGGGGGCAGGTTAGGGGGTAATAAATATAATATAGGGGTCGGCGGTGTTAGGGGCAGCAGATTAGGGGTACATAAGTATAACGTAGGTGGCGGTCGGCAGATTAGGGGTTAAAAAAATTTAATCGAGTGTCGGCGATGTGGGGGGGCCTCGGTTTAGGGGTACATAGGTAGTTTATGGGTGTTAGTGTACTTTAGAGCACAGTAGTTAAGAGCTTTATAAACCGGCGTTAGCCCAGAAAGCTCTTAACTACTGACTTTTTTCTGCGGCTGGAGTTTTGTCGTTAGAATTCTAACGCTCACTTCAGACACGACTATAAATACCGGAGTTAGAAAGATCCCATTGAAAAGATAGGATACGCAATTGACGTAAGGGGATCTGCGGTATGGAAAAGTCGCGGCTGAAAAGTGAGCGTTAGACCCTTTTTTGAATGACACCAAATACCGGCGGTAGCCTAAAACCAGCGTTAGGAGCCTCTAACGCTGGTTTTCACGGCTACCGCCAAACTCCAAATCTAGGCCTTAGGGTTTATTTTATATGTAAGTATTTAGTTTTAAATGGGACTAATTTAGTAAAATGTAGTTATTTTATTTCGATTTATTTAAATTATATTTCTGTTAGGGGGGTTAGGTTTAGGGTTAAACTTAGATTTAGGGGTTAATAACTTTATTATAGTTGCTGCGACGTTGGGGGCAGCAGATTAGAAGTTCATAGGTAATAATGTAGGTTGCGGCGGTGTACGGAGCAGCAGATTAGGGGTTAATAATATAATGCAGGTCTCAGCGATGTCGGGGGCGGCAGATTAGGGGTTAATAAGTGTAATATAAGGGGTGTTTAGACTCGGGGTTCATGTTAGGTGTAGACATAAAAAGTATTTTCCCATAGGAAACAAAGGTGCTGCGTTAGGAGCTGAACGCTGCTTTTTTGCAGGTGTTAGGTTTTTTTTTTCAGCCAGCTCAGCCCTATTGTTTCCTATGGGGAAATCGTGCATGAGCATGTTTAGCCAGCTTACCGCTATCATATGCAGCGCTGGTATTGAGGTGAAATGTGGAGCTAAATTTTGCTCAACGCGCCGGGTTTGTAAAACCCGTAATACCAGCGTTGTCTTAAGTGAGCGTTGAGAAAAAAATGCTCGTTAACACCGCACACCATTACCGACAAAAACTCGTAATCTCGCCGAATGTAAATTTGTTGGATGATGATGTATGGAGTCAGTTCTTTAAAAAGTATAAGTGGATAAAGAATAGAAAATGGGCTTTTGAAATTGTGAATGTTCTTGAATGGTGGAAGGCTGAGATAAAGATTTTTTATTAGGAAGGGATAGGAGAAGGCTAGGAATGGAAGGATTGATGAACATTGGCATTATTTCTTGTTTGTATCACAATAAAAAATATTTTGCATCTTCAAAGTGGTAGGCATGTTGTGTAAATCAAATGATACAAACCCGATCAGATGATGCTACAGAGGGAGGTGGAGCTGCGTGAACATGCACGCACGTGAACGCTACCACGTGGTCAAGTCTGATGCGCTCCTGCTGAGTGTGTCTTTCTCTCTCCGTGCGGCTGAAGCTTTGGTGTGGGGTTTGAACGTCTGGACCCTGTTACAGCAAGGAAAGCAGATTGGGGTCTCTTTCATCAACCCGCTCTACCTCCATACAGCGTCTTCCACTCACGCTGTGGGTGCTGTGCCTTGAGCACAGTGTTTTTATTGAACAAGGAAGGACCCTGGCTGCTTTAAGGGGTATGAAACGTTGTTTTTACCCTCCAAGTTCACTATGTAAGTATAGAATAACTTTTAATATCATCTTCATGCTAAATGTTGTATATTTGAGAGAAAGGATTGTAAGCCCTGTGTGTGGTAATCTAGTCTGAGAGTGGAGGGTGCAGCCTGACTCGTTCTGTTTTATATATATCTGAAGCTCTGACTGCTGTTGTACCCTTTCACATGTTGCTTTAATTTCAACCTCAGTGAAGAAACCAGCTCAGGTGAAGTTGCCCTGAAAGTTTGTTATCTGGGAATTATTGCAAGATTGCTAAACCAGTCTGGGAGTTTGGGATATACCTTTATTTCTTGTTCAGCTTGCTTTGTATACAGTGAGATGGAATCTCTTCAAAGGCTAAGTATCAACACTTGTTGTTTGTTTTGTCTAAAACCCAGTGAAGATATCAACATATTCATAGAATTTCCTTCATTATCATATATAAAACTTTTCAGTTACGGCAAATTGTCTTTTTCATAGGAGACACTTGTTTTTAAATAACGCTTTTTCAAGAAGAGCTCTCTCTACGCCTGATAAATTAATATGGGTGTGAAACTCACACCACTTATTGCTGCTCATGATATACAAGCATAGCAAGTTTCTCCACCACTGTTCAAACGTCTACAACTGTTCGCTTTTTCTTGGTTTAATACTCCAGTGAAGATATCATCTCAGTTGCAGTGACTTTTACACTTGCTTGGCCTAATCCTGTTGAGAATACTAATTCACACTTTATAGATATATCTGGCATTGGGATACAGAGCCATTCCTGTATCTTTCTGCTTTTTATACATAAGAACAGAAAAGTATATTACAGGACTAAATAAGTCTTTCTTTCGCAGAGTTGCACGCACCTATACGCTTGTTTTTCTCAGTGCTGTAAATCTCAGCGAAGATAATAATTATAAGCTGGCTTATCTCTTTTCAGGATCTTGTTTACTGTGGGGTTTGAGATTTTGAAATATTGCTCTCTGTATATGTTTGGTTGACTACGTTGGGTTGGGAGGGACATACTGGTTACTGTGGTTTATTACATATGAGAACAGAAAGCTCTTGGTAACGTCACAAGAGATTTTTGTTGTTCCATCTCCCTTGACTCTCCATCCACTATGGTTCTCATTTCATCTACAGTAACTGTACTATTTTGATTACCTTGTATAAACCTATAAACTGTTTGAGATCTCTATAGCAATGTGAGGGTTGTGGTTTATTTACATTACATGTTTTTGCCCGTTTTAAGCATTTCTTTTGCTTTAACACACATTCCAGCTCTGTTCCTTATTACATACTAAGCTAGATACTGTTCTCTCCTATATTTACCATATAAAGGGTCTTATCACTCTTTATCATTTAAACTATTTTTATGGAGAAATTTAATTCCCCTACTTTGCAATCTAGAGTAAAATCTCCAAATATTGCTTTTTGAAGAGATACGAAATATAAACAACCGTTAGAACCCTTGGTTGAACTACATTCTGATAACACTTTAACTGTATTAAATGACCCTGTAGCTAGACAACTTTTAGTAAAATATATTATTGAATCTTTATCACCTTATTTTGAATCTTTAAAAATAGAATTTAAATCAGAGATATCTTCTTTGAGACACTAGGTCAGAGAATATTCTACCCGAGTATCAGAATTAGAACAACGAAATGTCGGATCTTGAAGACACTAATGTTTTATAGAAAACTCTATTGGCAGAAAATCAGAGTATGACCGTAAAGCTTCAAACAAAGTTAGAAGACATTGAAAACCGTAGTAGAAGGAATAATAATAGATTAATTGGGATTCCTGAATTAAAGGAATATGAAGACTTAATTAAATTTGTCTCTGTAACACTCCCCTCCCTCTTGGAAATTCCTTCATCTTCTCTCCAGATTATTGTGGAAAGAGCTCACAGAGTGGGCAAAGTATTTTCTAAAAATTTTAAATTTTCAGGAGAAAATACTCCTTCAATATTTGTTCAAATAGAAAAGGCACAGATTAAAATATTTCAGGATTTTTCTTATGAAACTCTCAACAAAAGCGCTCTCTCCTATTTGTAGCAAAATGTTAAAAGAAGGCATTAGAGCCACAGTCATTTATTCTGCTAAGTTGAAGGTTTCGGATGGTAATACACTATATGTTTTTGATAATGCAGCAGATGCTGAACATTTTTTAAGTCTAAAAAAGAACTCTCTTAGCTATTCTTAGACTTGTTCCATTGGGGCTCATCTGGATTTTGCATGCTTCTCCCCCACTCCTCCCTTTTTTTCCCTCCTCTCTCTTTCTTTGGATTTAATATTCTAAGATATGGACAAAGTTAATAAATTGGTATTGTTGTCTTGGAATATAGGGGGTATCACTTCTCCCATTAAAAGGAAGGCTATTCTTTCTCACTTAAAGAAATTACATACTTATAAAGCCTTCCTTTAGGAAACCCCCTCATCTACTAGGAAAAGGGGGGTAGCTATTCTGCTTGGAAAAACTCTTAAATATGATATTATTGATTCTTTCATTGATCCTGATGGGAGAATTATTATATTAAAAATAAAAACTACAAATGGTCTATTTACCTTAATGCAACATTTATGCACCTAATGATTTTAACCCATTATTTTGGAATTTTCTCCAAACTAGGGTATTATAGACAGTAGATGGTCATCTTATTTTGGGTGGTGATTTAAATATGATCCCACAGTACCCTTTAGATAGGGTTAGACACGGTAAAAATTGTGCTAAGACTAATAGAGATCAGAGATATTTGGAGAGAGCAGAATCCTGATATTAAAAATTATACATGTATGTCTAAAAAATATGGTTCTCTGTCTCCAGTATCCTTACCAGTTCCTTACCAGTAATAGTTTAACAAATATGGGAGTTAACTCGATCTCCTACTTTTGTCTCTCAGATCATGCACCAATTATATTGGAAATGTCTCTTTTTCTTGTAATTCTATTTTTCGTCGTTTTCACTTTCCATCTTACTTGTTTAATGATCTTAAATTTAGAAATTCCCTTGTCAAAAAGTGGGAGGATTTTTGTTTTTTCAACCAAGCACATATAAATAATCCTGAATTGTTTTTGCAGACTGCTAAGGTAGTGTTGACTGGTGATATTACTTCCTTTATGATTAACATAAAGAAAAGACTTAGGAAGAGAGAAGAAACCATCAATTATTTAGTTAATACATACAACGCATATCTTTTAAACTCCTCCAACAAAAACTGGGTTCAATACCTTAATGCTAAGTAAGAATGAGATACTTTACTCCTTCACTCTATAACAATGGCTGAATTAAAAACTCAGGCTAAATACTATAGATATGGAAATAAGACGGGCAAACTCTTGGCTAGAATAATTAAAAACTCTTCTACTCCTCAATGTATTGAAGCGATTCAATTAAATGGTGATATTCACAAAGATTAAAACTTCACAAAGATTCAAACCCAATAACAAACTCATTAATTTTTTTATTCTGTTTATAAGAAGTCTAATTTTCCACAAATGTAAAGATAAGACAACACCTATATTTTCAGAAATAATGAGCTTCATTAAAAAAAGCAGTGCATTATTGAACAGAGAGACACAGATACTAATCTAGAACAAGTGTGTTTTTTTTTCGCAAAATGGTACATTTTTATTAAAACACTTCCTAAGGAAGAACAAGATATCATACTCCCTTTTAGAAATATAGACTTAGTCTTACTTGGAATATGGTAGGATCCTTAGATGGGTTGACAAGGATAGAGAGGAAAGGAACTAATATAATTTGTATTATTTTTTTTAATCCCCCTCCCCTCCTTTTTCTTTTTTGCCTGCAGGGGTCTTAAAATAGAAAAACCTGACAAAGAGCACAATTGTTAGTTTTCCGATAATACAAATATTGAGATATTATGAAATGTGTGTATTAATGATTTTTGCATGTTTAAACACAATTTTTTGTATTGCTTTCTTCTGCTTTTTATACCCTGTCATCTGATAAATAAAATGATAAAAAAAAAGAAGATACAACCCCCCCCCCCCCCAAAAAAAAATCCATTTTTAATTCCAGGTTGTAATGCAACAAAATAGGAAACATGCAATTTGTAAGGCACCGTAGGCCATATATGAGGCGCCTCCGTTATTTTTTTTTTTGTTATACTTTATTATGTTCTTGATGTGTAGTGTGAATTTTTTTTTTAACCCATACACTTTACTTCAGGTCTCTAGTGGCACTACACATTCTGGTGCAGTTTTGGCTTACGCTAAAGCACAACCTATAAAACTTTCAAGAAGTACATAAAGACTAGTTGGTCACGGTTGACTATCAGTATAGAGTATGTGCATTTATGTACATACAAAAGTGCAGTTCAAAAATATATTAGGTGCAGACCAATACATTTATTTGCATATATAATACGGTAAAGCTAAAGGATTAGGTACCTAGTGAGTCACAATATGCCCACTTAAAAGACAGGGAAATCAGCACTTTTAGAAAATACGGCACTTACATTCAAAATTCATTGTTTATTACAAAAAAAGAGTAAAGTTCACACTGTAAAAAAGCCCAACATCAGAATGCCCTCATTAGCAAATCTATATACAAAATATCAATAAATTAAATGAAATATAGAAAGTAAAAGAAACAAGAAAAGAAATAATGTAGTAAAGTGCATTACTATGTAATATAAAACAGTCTAGTCACAAGGGGTTAATCAGACTGCAAGCTCAAGCTGCATAAAAATGCTGTAACCTATGTCATAGGTATAAACAGGTGGCCGAAACCTCTCAACTACACCCCTACTAAACACAGAACCCCCCAGTGAAACTGGAAGGTATAGCCTGGACAGTATATGGAATGGGGATATAAGTTGTTAGCGGTTATTTGCCATACATATACATAATGTACATATTATAATAAATCATGCATGGTAAGTGAGGATGATAGCTATGTCCTTAGATGTATAGGACTTACAACAAGACCCTTATATTGTCTTTTGGCGTACAATAGTTTACCTTTCAATCCAAGAGATTTGACATGTAGCCGAACACGGAACAGCTTGCTATACTAACATGCCTGAATGAGGAATATAATCCCTACCTCTGAGACAAGGAACTGTATGTTATATTAACGCGCATGCTTAGTGGAAATATAAGCTTTGACTCTGAGACAAGGAACTGTATACTATACTAACGTACATGGTTGGCGCAAATACAAGCTTTAATCCTGAGATAAGGAACTGTTGCCACGTTACACTAACTCCAAAGTGTTGCTACATTGGGAAAAGCATATTATGTACGGCTACATGTCGAATCACTTGGATTGAAAGGTGAACTATTGTACGCCAAAAGACAATATAAGGGTCTTGTTGTAAGTCCTATACATCTAAGGACACATATCATCCTCACTTACCATGCATGATTTATTATAATATGTATGGCAAATAACCGCTGACAACTTAGATCCCCATTCCATATACTGTCCATGCTATATCTTCCAGTTTCACTGGGGGGTTCTGTGTTTAGTAGGGGTGTAGTTGAGAGGTTTTGGCCACCTTTTTATACTTATGACATGTTACAGCATTTTTATGCAGCTTGAGCTTGCAGTCCGATTAACCCCTTGTGACTAGACTGTTTTATATTACATAGTAATGCACTTTACTACATCGTTTCTTTTCTTGTTTCTTTCTATATTTCATTTAATGTATTGATATTTTGTATACAGATTTCCTAATGAGGACATTCTGATTTCCCTGTCTTTTAAGTGGGCATATTGTGACTCACTAGGTACCTAATCCTTTATTTGTACCGTATTATATATGCTATAAAACTTTCAACTTGTAATATTAGTGCGGTTGCGATATCTATTAAAAGCATAGGTGTACGCTAGAGCGATGCCGCCCGCGCTAATCCTTCTCCGGTAAATGGGATTTAACACTTGTAATATCAAGTTGTTTGCTTATGTTAGCGCGGTCAAGTGACATTGCTTAACGCGTCCTGAGCTATCATTAACTCGCCACTTGTAATCTAGCCCTAGATTGCATACATGCTAGGAACTATTAGCTCTAAGAAATAAATGTACATTTTAAAAGGTGAATTCTAATACAAAAAATTGTGCACAAGCATTGCAGCTCTCATACAGGAAGTTACTGGTGATTGGTGGGTCATGTGACTGGCTACTAACTGGTTCACCAGTGGCTTGCAGCTCCCACGGGTAAATTTGTGTGTGTGTTATACACATGCTAAGCTAAGATAAGTTATTTAAAAAAAAAACAATGTACTAATGACAGAGCAGGTCATTTTTCCAATTGAATGTCCTTTTAATAGTCTGTATACAAGAATCAGTGCTTGCTAAAGCAACTAAACCGTGTGATACTTATTTCCATCTAAAGGTCACATCACACTGTGCATCACGCTGTAATTACAATTTGCCTTTGCATAGAAAATCAGCAGGTGAACCTTTTGTGCCAGAATATTCATTTTATTACACTTTTATTACTTTGGGTACAATTAACCCCTTAAAGAGGGACATTTGTCTCTCATTTAATGTATCCACAATGATCAATATTACCTGCTTAAGTATACTGAATTGTTTGTAATTGCTCCTTTATTTTGTCATTCGGAATAGCTGATTTTGCCTGTCCAATCATCACCTATACTAAAAATATGAATACTGCAGTATTCAAAAAAAAAAAAAAAATGTAAACAAGGATGTAGCATCCCCCCAGTTGAGGCGTGAGGTACTAAAATCTTCATTTTAATTGCCCTCTTTATGGGTCCAATGACCTAAGGCTTCTCACTCAGATGAAATTATCTAAAAAGTTTTGTCAGAACAGTAAGGTCCCTCAAAGAATTTTGAAAGCACAAATGTTAGCTTGAGAGAGATGTTTATTTCACTATGCAGAGTTCTGTATATGAAGGAAAGACTCCTATTTCACAATATAAATGTCTAAAAAATCCCAAAGATTGTGTTTTATTTCTCTCCATAGTGGAGAATTTTTGATCATCAGAGCTTGTATTTAGACTCAATAAACATTATATATATATATTTTGTTTTAAGGCAAAACGTACTGTGCACTATTGGAATATTAATCACTTTAAGGTATTTTGAAGAGACTTCTTGGGGTATTGCAATGCATAATGCATTCTTCGATATGAATATTAGAGAAAAACGTACAATTGCACCTATGATGCTGTTAAGGACGCATGTAGCTACTAACATTGTGACTTTTTATTTATTTTTTAAAAACATCTTTGTATTCATCTACTGGATGTGTGCCTGGTCATGGGCTGATCATAACACTGTTATATGATAGAATGCGAGAAAAGCTAATTAAAATGTATCTCTATGATTATATAACAAGACCACAGAATAGTTTGGGTACTATATGTAAAACATTTTATATTATTGTTTGATTGGGATTTGTATTATTTTTTTGTCTCTAGTTTGTTACACATGCACAAAATCAGAATTCAAAACACACTTGTTGAACATTCATTTATTTCACAAGTTTTTTTTTTGTTTTAGAAACTAGACTACAACCTAAAAGATATATACAGTTTCAGAATTGTACAAGGTAAAGAACTTAAAAAAGGGAAAAAAAGCACAAAAAGATCACACAACTAAGCTTTATGGGGGAATTCTGTATTCACAGTAATAAATGAAAATTCCTAACTACATGACCTGGGAAAATCTAAATAGAAAACAAGACTAATATAAAAGCCCTGACTTATAAAGCTCATCATTCCAATAAAACAATATTCAATTCAAAACTTGTGAAAAATGTTAGCGATGGCTCCTTAAAATGAAAAATGTTACATAGATGGTAGGAAGTGGACTGGTGTCCTCTCCTGCTTAGAACAGTTTAGCCTCTCATAACCACTCAACTCAATGCACTTACACGCTAATGCAGGCCATAAAAAATTGACATGATACAAAGGACCGAAATATATCCGGTCAACCAGGAGCGGATAAAAGCGGCAGCTAAAAATGTTTATTTTAAGCTTTTCCTATTACATACATTTCTCATTGTACTCCCTCCTAACACAAGCAGGAAAAACTAAAGCTTGAATATACTTAATTTATCATATATATATTAAAAAAAAAATGCATAGTGCTTCCAACTTAAATGGACAAGCACAATGAGTAGAGGAAACAGAGATGTGCTCTCAATAGCTGCTCGAGCTAAGCCAATGACTACAGAGAAATAACAGATACAGGTAGAGTGAGTGTCAAATAGATAATATATGAGTGTGAGTCAGGCTAGGTGTGTCACTGAACCAAATATCTTACACCTGTTGCACATTAAAGGCAGCATTATTTTAGCAACACACACACAGCGTGTCCCAGACATTTAATTCCTCCTGTGCACCCAACGAACCATCTACATACAGCCTGGTACACAATTACGCAACCTACGGTCTCTAGTTTCTGAACACCTATTAATCACATAGTCATTACTGAGAGATGTAGTCTGAGTGATGCAGATCTGAAGGTTCAATTATCTGCAGAGCCGAATCATTCCTTGAAAAGACAATGGACAGCAAATTAAACCTAAAAGGAGTTCTGCAAGTTTGTGTATCCTTTGGCCAAAGAAACACAGAACATACACCAAGATGGACATCAGTAGCCATATTTTTCATTTAAATGTGTCTTTCCATCACCAGTTTGACCTGTGGGAAAATAAAATAAAAGAAGGAAACCGGTAAAGTAATATATATCAATGCATTAACAAGCAGACTTATTAGATTTTTAAAGAAAATATTTACTCATTAAAAAGGAAATGAATCCTCTTTTTCTTTGCTGCATGCAAGAGACACCACAGTCTTATTTCATTTTTAATTCCAAATTGTGTATTTTTTTTCTAAATTTCTTTGCACATGTGTATTTCTGCCCATTCACAAATACACTGCACATCTCTTTAGCTCAGCAAAACAAAAAGTATTTATATCTGTCTGCGATATAAACCTATGTACCCTAAAATTCAGTCCTTATTTTAGACTACTAATTCTTTCAAAGCTGCTTTCTGATTTACTGACAAATACTGCAATATCTTCTAGTACAGACCACTAATAAAGTATATGCATTAGTACCTGCCGGTGGTGTCCACACACAGTAATCTGGGTCATCTTCGGGATAATGCGTAGACAGAACATTTTGAGGGGGCTGTCAGAGAAAGAAACAAAGTTATCTGTATTAATATAAAAACATAATTTATGTAAAAACTTACCTGATAAAATCATTTCTTTCATATTGGCAAGAGTCCATGAGCTAGTGACGTAGGGGATATACAACCCTACCAGGAGGGGCAAAGTTTCCCAAACCTCAAAATGCCTATAAATACACCCCTCACCACACCCACAATTCAGTTTTAACAAATAGCCAAGTAGTGGGGTGATAGAAAAAAAGGAGTAAAAAGCATCAAAAAAGGAATTGGAAAAATAATTGTGGAAAAAAAAAAAAAACATAGCCACCATAAAAAGGGTGGGTACCATTGACTCTTGCCAATATGAAATAAATGAATTTATCAGTTAAGTTCTTACATAAATTATGTTTTATTTCATGTAATTGTCAGGAGTCCATGAGCTAGTGATGTATGGGATAGAAATACCCAAGATGTGGAACTCCACACAAGAGTCACTAGAGCGGGAGGGATAAAATAAAAACAGCCATTTTCCGCTGAAAAAATTAAATCCACAACCAAAAAAAATAAGTTTCTCATAAATGAAAGAAAAAAAACTTAAAACATAAGCAGAGGAATCAAACTGAAACAGCTGCCTGAAGAACTTTTCTACCAAAAACTGCTTCCGAAGAGGCAAATACATCAAAACGGTAGAATTTAGTAAATGTATGCAAAGAAGACCGAGTTGCTGCTTTGCAAATCTGATCAACTGAATCTTTATTCTTAAAAGCCCACAAAGTGGAGACTGATCAAGTAGAATGAGCTGTGATTCTCTGAGGCAGGGCCTGACCCGACCCTTATGAATTAAAAGCTTTCACCAAGATGCCAAGGATAATGGCAGAAGCTGTCTGACCTTTCCTAGAACCAGAAAAGACAACAAATAGACTAGAAGTATTTCTGAAATCTTTAGTAGCTTCAACATAATATTTCAAAGCTCTTACAACATCCAGAGCATGTAAGGATCTTTCTGAAGTATTCTTAGGATTAGGACACAAAGAGGGGACAACAATTTCCCTATTAATGTTGTTAGAATTCACAACTTTAAGTAAAATATAAAATGAAGTCCGCAAAACTGCCTTATCTTGATGGAAAATCAGAGAAGGTGACTCACAAGAAAGAGCAGATAATTCAGAAACTCTTCTAGCAGAAGAGATAGCCAAAAGGAACAACACTTTCCAAGAAAGTAGTTTAATATCCAAAGAATGCATAGGCTCAAAAGGAGGAGCCTGTAAAGCTTTCAAAACCAAATTAAGACTCCAAGGAGGAGAGATTGATTTAATAACAGGCTTGATACGGACCAAAGCCTGAACAAAACAGTGAATATCAGGAAGCTTAGCAATCTTTCTGTGAAATAAAACAGAAAAAGCAGAGATGTGTCCCTTCAAGGAACTTGCAGATAAACATTTATCCAAACCATCCTGAAGAAACTGTAAAATTCTAGGAAATCTAACAGAATGCCAGGAGAATTTATGTGAAGAACACCATGAAATTTTAGTCTTTCCAACTCGAAAATAAATTTTTCTAGAAACAGATTTACGAGCCTGTAACATAGTATCAATCACTGAGTCAGAGAAAAATCTATGACTAAGCATTCAATTTCCATACCTTCAAATTTAGCAATTTTAGATCCTGATGTAAAAATGGTCCTTGAGAAAGAAGGTCTGGTCTTAAAGGAAGTGGCCAAGGTTGACAACTGGACATCCGGACAAGGTCCGCATACCAGAACCTGTGAGGCCATGCTGGAGCTACGAGAAACACAAACGAATGTTCCATGACAAACGAATGTTCTCTTCAACAGAGGCTAAACCTGAAGAGCCCTGAAAATAGCACGGGGTTACAAAATATTGATTGGTAACCTCGCCTCTTGAGATTTCCAAACCCCTTGTGCTGTCAGAGATCCCCAGACAGCTCCCCAACCTGAAAGACTTGTCTCTGTTGCGATTACAGTCCAGGTTGGACAAACAAAAGAGGCCCCTTGAATTATACGATGGTGGTCTAACCACCAAGTCAGAGAAAGTTGAACATTGGAATTTAAGGATATTAATTGTGATATCTTTGTATAATCCCTGCACCATTGTTTCAGCATACAAAGCTGGAGTGGTCTCATATGAAAACGAGCAAAGGGGATCGTGTCCGATGCTGCAGTCATGAGACCTAAAACTTCCATGCACATAGCCACTGAAGGGAACGATTGAGACTGAAGGTTCTGACGTGCTGATACCAATTTTAATCGTCTCTTGTCTGTTAGAGACAGAGTCATGGACACAATCTATCTGGAAACCTAAAAAGGTGACCCTTGTCTGAGGAATCAAGGAGCTTTTTGGTAAATTGATCCTCCAACCATGTCTTTGAAGAAACAACACTAGTTGATTCATGTGAGATTCGGCAGAATGTAAAGACTGAGCTAGTACCAAGATATCGTCCAAATAAGGACACACCTCAATACCATGTTCTCCGATTACAGAGAGTAGGGCACAGAGAACTTTTGAAAAAATTCTTGGAGCCGTCACTAGGCCAAATGGAAGAGTGACAAATTGGTAATGCTTGTCTAGAAAAGAGAATCTCAGAAACCGATAGTGGTCTGGATGAATCGGAATATGAAGATATGCATCCTGTAAGTCTATCGTGGACATATAATAACCTTGCTGAACAAAAGGCAGAATAGTCCTTATAGTCACCATTTTGAAAGTTGGCACTCACAAAACGGTTTTGGTTCTTTGGGACAATTAATAGATTTGAATAAAACCCCAGACCCTGTTCCTGAAACGGAACTGGTATAATTACCCCTGAAAGCTCTAGATCGGAAACACACTTCAGAAAGGCCTGAGCCTTCACTGGGTTTGCTGGAATGCGCGAGAAAAAAAATCTTCTCACAGGAGGTCTTACTCTGAAACCTATTCGATACCCTTGAGAGACAATGCTCAGAATTCATTGATTTTGGACAGTATCTGTCCAAAAGTCTTTGAAAAAAATTAATCTGCCCCCCACCAGCTGAGCTGGAATGAGGGTCGCACCTTCATGCAGACTTGGGTGCTGGCTTTGGTCTCTTAAAAGGCTTGGATTTATTCCAATTTAAAGAGGGTTTCCAATTGGAACCAGATTCTTTACGGGAAGGATTGGCTTTCTGTTCCTTATTCTGTCGAAAAGAACGAAAACGACTAGAAGCCTTAGATTTACCCTTAGATCTTTTATCCTGAGGTAAAAAAAAAACTCCCTCCCGGTAACAGTTGAAATAATTGAATCCAACTGAGAACCAAATAAATTGTTACCTTGGAAAGAAGGATGGTAATCTAGACTTAGATACCATGTCATTATTCCAATAGTTAAGCCACAAAGCTCTTATAGCTAAGATAGCTAGAGACATAGATTTAACATTAATTTTGATGATATCAAAGATAGCATCACAGATAAAATGATTAGCATGTTGAAGCAAGCGAACAACGCTAGACAAATCAGAATCTGTTTCCTGTTGCGCTAAACTTTCCAACCAAAAAGTAGATGCAGCTGCAACATCAGCCACAGAAGGCAGGCCTGAGCAGATAGCCAGAATATAAATAAGCTTTCCTTTCAAGTTTCTGATCTAAAGGGTCTTTAAAAGAAGTACAGGTAGCCCTCAGTTTACGCCGGGGTTAGGTTCCAGAAGGAATGGTTGTAAATCGAAACCATTGTAAATTGAAACCCAGTTTATAATGTAAGTCAATGGGAAGTGAGGGAGTTAGGTTCCAGGCCCCTCTCAAAATTGTCATAAGTAACACCTAATACATTATTTTTAAAGCTTTAAAATGAAGACTTTAAATGCTAAACAGCATTATAAACCTAATAAAATAATCACACAACACAGAATATATAATTAAACTAAGTTAAACAAAAACATTTGCTAAACAGCATTATAAACCTAATAAAATAATCACACAACACAGAATATATAATTAAACTAAGTTAAATGAACAAAAACATTTGCTATACAGCATTATAAACCTTATGAAATAATCACACAACACAGACTTTACTTGCATTTTACTGCAAACAGTTCTTTCTATGCATTCCAATCTGGACTGATTTATAGACAGTAAGATCTTGTTCCTTTGAAATCTGCTCGATAGCTCAGGTCTGGTTAAACTGATTAATTTCAGCTTGCTTGGCTGCGCTGCAACACAAGCGGACAGCTCCACCTACTGGCTATTTTAATAAATGCACTGCTTCTCAATAGCAGTCACATGACTGGAAAAAAAGGTTGTTATTCTGAAACGGTGTAAATTGAACAGTTGTAAAACGAGGGCCACCTGTACTATCTTCCATAGGGATAGTAGTACATTTGGCAAGAGTAGAGATAGCCCCAAGAACTTTGGGGATTTTTTCCCAAAACTCCAATCTAATTGCTGGCAAGGGATACAACTTTTTAAACCTAGCAGAAGGAATAAAATAAGTACCAGAAATATTGCTTTCCTTTGAAATCATATTAGAAATAGCATGAACTGGAAAAACCTCTGGAGTAACCGCAGGAGGTTTATAAACAGAATTTAAACGTTTAATAGTTTTAATATCAAGAGGACTAGTTTCCTCAATATCCAAAGTAAACAACACCTCTTTTAACAAGGAACGAATATACTCCATCTTAAAGAAATAAGTAGATTTGTCAGTGTCAATATCTGAGGAAGGATCTTCTGAATCAGATAGATCCTCATCAGAGGAGGATAAATCAGTATGTTGTCGGTCATTTGAAATTTCATCAACTTTATGAGAAGTTTTAAAAGACCTTAAGTTTATTAGAAGGCGGAATAGCAGACAAAGCCTTCTGAATCGCATCAGCAATAAAATCTTTTATATTCACAGGGATATCATGCACATTAGATGTTGAAGGAAGAACATGCATTGTACTAGTACTGATGGATAAATTCTCTGCATGTAAAAGTTTATCATGACAACTGTTACATACTACCGCAGGAGATATAATCTCTGCTACTTTACAACAGATACACTTATCTTTGGTAGAACCGTTATCAGACAGCAGGAATCCAACAGTGGTTTCTGAGGCAGGATCAGATTGAGACATCTAGCAAATGTAAGAGAAAAAACAACATATAAAGCAAAAATATCAATTTCCTTATATGGCAGTTTCAGGAATGGGAAAAAAATGCAAACAGCATAGAGAAAGGCAAGAGGCATATAGGAAGTGGGGTTTAAATAATTAAAATTATTTGGCGCCAAGTATGACGTGCAATGCAAAATTAATTTTTTGGGCGCTAACAACATCCGGAAATGACGCAACTGGCGTCATGGCAGACGCAACCTTGTGCAAGGAACCTGGCTTCAACTAAGACGCCGGAAATGGCGAACTTGCGTCAACGAACGTACCTTCGCGCCAAAAAATTCTCGCGCCAAGAATGACGCAATAAATAGCATTTGCGGCCTCGCAAGCCTAATTTTGCCCGCGAAAATGAAAGAAAACAGTCAATTTGAAGAAAAGACTATACCCCAGGTAAGAAAAAAGGAAATTTATGCTTACCTGATAAATTGATTTCTTCTAAGATACGACGAGTCCACGGATTCATCCTTTACTTGTGGGATATTATCCTCCTGCTAACAGGAAGTGGCAAAGAGCACCACATCAGAGCTGTCTATATAGCTCCTCCCTTGACTCCACCCCCCAGTCATTCGACCGAAGGTATAGGAAGAAAAAGGAGAAACTAAAAGGTGCAGAGGTGATTGAAGTTTTAAACAAAAAAATATAATCTGTCTAAAATGACAGGGAGGGCCGTGAACTCGTCGTATCTTAGAAGAAATCAATTTATCAGGTAAGCATAAATTTACTTTTCTTCTACAAGATACGTGTCCACGGATTCATCCTTTACTTGTGGGATACAATACCAAAGCTACAGGACACGGATGAACGGGAGGGACAAGATAGATACCTAAACAAAAGGCACCACTGCTTGAAGAACTTTTCACCCAAAAATAGCCTCAGAAGAAGAAAAGGTATCAAATTTGTAAAATGTGGAAAAGGTATGAAGGGAAGACCAAGTCGCAGCCTTACAAATCTGTTCAACAGAAGCATTGTTTTTAAAAGCCCATGTGGAAGTCACCGCTCTAGTAGAATGAGCTGTAATTTTTTTCAGGAGGCTGCTGTCCAGCAGTCTTGTATGCCAAACGGATGATTCTTTTCAGCCAAAAAGAAAGAGAGGTAGCCGTAGCTTTTTGACCCCTACGCTTTCCAGAATAGACAACAAATAGAGAAGATGTTTTACAGAAATCCTTGGTCGCTTGTAAGTAAAACTTCAAGGCATGAACCACGTCCAAGTTATGTAACAGACGCTCCTTCTTAGAAGGACTAGGACACAGAGAAGGAACAACAATTTCCTGATTAATATTCTTATTTGAAACAACCTTAGCAAGGAATCCAGGTTTAGTGCGCAAAACCACCTTATCAGAATGGAATATAAGATAAGGCGAGTCGCATTGTAACGCAGAAAGCTCAGAAACTCTTCGAGCAGAAGAGATATCAACTAAAAACAGAACTTTCCAAGATAGAAGTTTAATATCTATGGAATGCATGGGTTCAAACGGAACCGCTTGAAGAACATTTAGAACTAAATTCAAACTCCATGGTGGAGCAACAGGTTTAAACACAGGCTTGATTCTAACTAAAGCCTGACAAAACGACTGAATGTCTGGAACATCTGCCAGACGCTTGTGTAGTAAGATTGACAAAGCAGAAATCTGTCCCTTTAAAGAACTATCTGATAATCCCTTCTCCAATCCTTCTCGGAGAAAGGACAAAATCCTAGGAATCCTGATCTTACTCCATGAGTAGCCCTTGATATTTACGCCATATCTTATGGTAAATTTTCCTAGTGACAGGCTTTCGAGCCTGAATCAAGGTATCAATGACCGACTCAGAGAATCCCCGCTTAGATAAAAACAAGCGTTCAATCTCCATGCAGTCAGTTGCAGAGAAATTAGATTTGGATGTTGGAACAGACCTTGAATGAGAAGGTCCTGTCTCAGTGGCAGTTTACGCGGTGGCAGAGATGACATTTCTAACAGATCTGCATACCAAGTGCTGCGTGGCCACGCAGGCACTATCAAGATTAACAAAGTAGGAGAGGAAAAGGAGGAAACACATAAGCCAGGTTGAACGACCAAGGAACTGCTAGAGGATCCCTTGATCTGGACCCGTAACAAGGAAGTTTGGCATTCTGACGAGATGCCATCAGATCCAATTCCGGTGTGCCCTATTGATGGATCAAAACACCTCTGGATGAAGCTCCCACTCCCCCGGATGAAAAGTCTGACGACTTAGAAAATCCGCTTACCAGTTCTCCACTCCTGGGATATATATTGCTGATAGATGGCAAGAGTGAGTCTCTGCCCATCAAATTATTTTGGAAACCTCTATCATCGCTAGAGAACTCTTTGTTCCCCCTTGATGATTGATATAAGCTACAGTCGTGATATTGTCAGTCTGGAATCTTATGAACTTTGCCGAAGCCAGCTGAGGCCACGCTTGAAGCACGTTTAACATCGCTCTCAGTTCCAGAATATTTATTGGTAGTAGGGACTCCTCCTGAGTCCACACACCCTGAGCCTTCAGGGAATTCCAGACTGCAGCCCAGCCCAAGAGGCTGGCGTCCGTCGTCACTATAACCCATGCTGGCCTGCGGAAGCACATTCCATGGGACAGATGGTCCTGTGACAACCACCAATGAATATAATCTCTGGTCTCTTGATCCAGATTTATCTGCGGAGATAAATCCGCATAAATACCCATTCCACTGTTTGAGCATGCACAGCTGCAGTGGACTGAGATGTAGACGAGCAAACGGAACAATGTCCATTGCTGCTACCATTAACCCAATGACCTCCATACACTGCGCCACTGATGGCCAAGGAATGGAGTGAAGTGCTCGGCAAGTAGTTAGAATCTTTGATTTTCTGACCTCCGTCAGAAAAAATTGCATGTCTACCGAGTCTATCAGAGTTCCTAGGAATGGAACTATTGTCAGAGGAACTAGTGAACTATTTTTTATGTTCACCTTCCACCCATGAGATCTTAGAAAAGCCAACACAATGTCCATGTGAGATTTGGCTAGATGGTAAGTTGACGCCTGAATCAAAATATCGTCCAGATAGGGCACCACTGTTATGCCCCGCGGCCTTAGAACTGCCAGAAGGGACCCTAGCACTTTTGTGAAGATTCTGGGAGCTGTGGCTAACCCGAAAGGAAGGGCCACAAACTGGTAATGTTTGTCCAGGAAGGCTAACCTGAGGAACTGGTGATCTTTGTGGATAGGAATGTGAAGATACGTATCCCTCAAATCCACGGTGGTCATATATTGACCCTCCTGGATAATTGGTAAAATTGTTCGTATGGTCTCCATCTTGAACGATGGGACTCAGAAATTTGTTTAGACTTTTGAGATCTAAAATCGGTCTGAAGGTTCCCTCCTTTTTGGGAACCACAAACAGATTGGAGTAAAACCCCTGCCCTTGTTCTAATTTTGGAACTGGACAGATTACACCCATGGTATGTAGGTCTTCTACACAGCATAAGAACACCTCTCTTTTTGTCTGGTTTACAGACAAACGTGAAAGATGAAATCTCTCTCTTGGGAGAGAATCCTTGAATTCTAACTGACACCCCTGGGTGACAATTTATAATGCCCAGGAGTCCTGAATGTCTCTTGCCCAGGCCTGAGCGAAGAGAGAAAGTCTGCCCCCCACTAGATCAGGTCCCAGATTAGGGGCTGCCCCTTCATGCTGTCTTGGTAGCAGCAGCAGGCTTCTTGGCCTGTTTACCTTTATTCCAGGTCTGGTTAGGTCTCCAGACTGACTTTGATTGTGCAAAGTTCCCCTCCTGCTTGGAGGCGGATAAGGAAGTAGAGGGACCGCCTTTAAAGTTTCGAAAGGAACAAAAATTATTCTGTTTGGTCCTCATTTTAACCGTCTTATCCTGAGGATGGGCATGACCTTTACCTCCAGTAATGATCTCCTTTAGTTCAGGCCCAAATAGGGTCTTACCCTTAAAGGGAATAGCTAAAAGCTTGGATTTAGATGACACGTCAGCAGACAAAGACTTAAGCCATAACGCTCTACGCGCTAAAATGGCAAAGCCTGCATTCTTTACCGCTAATTTAGCCATTTGGAAAGCGGCATCTGTAATAAAAGAATTAGCTAGCTTGAGAGCCTTAATTCTATCCAACATATCATCTAATGGGGTCTCAACCTTAAGAGACTCCTATAGAGTAGAAATAGCTCCCTCGTCTGCCACAAATCCCGAATGGTGTCAGATATGGGAAACATTTTCTTAAAAGTAGGAGGGGGAGAGAACGGAATGCCTGGTCTATCCTATGTCCGAAATTCTTCTAGGGACTGGAAAAACATTAGTGTAAGTAGGTACCTCTAGATATTTATCCATTTTACGCAGTTTCTCTGGTGGAATGACAATAGGGTCACAATCATCCAAAGTCGCTAAGACCTCCCTGAGTAACAAACGGAGGTGTTCAAGCTTAAACTTAAAGGCCGTCACATCTGAGTCTGTTTGAGGGAACATCTTTCCTGAATCAGAAAGCTCTCCCTCAGACAGCAAGTCCCCCACCCCCAAATCAGAAAACTGTGAGGGTACAATTATCTCAATTTTATTATCTATGTATCCTAACTTGCCAGCTAAGATTGCACCACAAGAAAAGTAATACTTAACCCTTATGTACAAAAACGTTATACAAAAAAACTTTATGATTAACCAAAAAAAACCCTGCAACTCGCCACTGCCCTGCTGTGGCGCCTACCTGCCCTCAGGGGTCTGCAAAATCAGTTTAACCCTTCGATTAGGCCCAAACTTTCCCGAGAGGCCCACCGGAGCTGGAGCTTGCTGCTTGCATGGGGAATATAACTGCGCAAAAGAACCGCTACAAAGCGGTCTAAAACCCTAGCCATGAGGGTCTAAAAGAAGCCATGTGCACCCTCCATTGCCAATATAAATAAAAACGTTTGTCACAAAAAACGTTAATTTACCTCCAAACATAAAATCGTTTGCCCACAAACATGTCATCAGTGTCAACCATTTTTACAGCCCAACATACAGGTCCAGTAATACCCTTCTCTTTCACATTAGGATTACTGCTTATCCCTTCCCAACTGGGGATACTGTCAGCCAATTCTGAAATAACACAGTCTCTCCAGAAAATAAATAAATGACTAAACATACCTCAATGCTTGTAGCATGAAAAACGTTCCTCACACTGAAGTTTCTTAAGTACGCCTCAGCTATTCTGTGGGAACTACTCTGGATCTTAGTAACAACTGCTAAGATCATCAGTCTCCAGGCAGAAATCTTCATCCATCTGCTGCCTGGGAAAAAATAGCACTCACCGGTACCATTTAAAATAAAAAAGTCTTGCTTGAAGAAAATAAAAAACTAAATTTATGCTTACCTGATAAATTTATTTCTCTTGTGGTGTATCCAGTGCACAGATTCATCCATTACTTGTGGGATATTCTCCTTCCCAACAGGAAGCTGCTGCAAGAGGATCACTATATAGCTCCTCCCCTAAATGCCACCTCCCAGTCATTCGACCGAAGACAAGCAAGAGAAAGGAGAAACTATAGGGTGCAGTGGTGACTGTAGTTTAAAAATTAAAAAACACCTGCCTTAAAATGACAGGGCGGGCCGTGGACTGGATACACCACAAGAGAAATAAATTTATCAGGTAAGCATAAATTTTGTTTTCTCTTGTAAGGTGTATCCAGTCCACAGATTCATCCATTACTTGTGGGATACCAATACCAAAGCTATAGGACACGGATGAAGGGAGGGACAAGGCAGGCGCTTAAATGGAAGGCACCACTGCCTGTAAGACCTTTCTCCCAAAAATAGCCTTTGAAGAAGCAAAAGTATCAAATTTGTAGAATTTAGATAAAGTATGAAGCGAAGACCAAGTCGCCGCCTTACAAATCTGTTCAACAGAAGCCTCATTTTTAAAGGCCCATGTGGAAGCCACCGCTCTAGTGAAATGAGCTGTAATTCTTACAGGAGGCTGCTGGCCAGCAGTCTCATAAGCTAAGCGGATTATACTTCTTAACCAAAAAGAAAGAGAAGTTGCTGAAGCCTTTTGGCCTTTCCTCTGTCCAGAGTAGACAACAAACAATGCAGATGTTTGATGAAAATCTTTAGTAGCGTGTAAATAAAACTTTAAAGCACGAACCACGTCAAGATTGTGTAATAGACGTTCCTTCTTTGAAGAAGGATTAGGACACAGTGACGGAACAACAATCTCTTGATTAATATTCTTATTGGATACCACCTTAGGAAGAAACCCAGGTTTGGTACGCAAAACTACCTTATCTGCATGGAAGATTAGATAAGGGGAATCACACTGCAAGGCAGATAACTCTGAAACTCTTCGAGCCGAAGAGATAGCTACCAAAAACAGAACTTTCCAAGATAAAAGCCTGATATCTATGGAATGCAGAGGTTCAAACGGAACCCCTTGAAGAACTTTAAGAACTAAATTTAAACTCCATGGCGGAGCAACAGGTTTAAACACAGTTACAATAAATATACCAAATATCACAAAGAAAAAAAATGTGAAATAAATGTGATAACAAAAATCATAAAAGGAAAACCAAATAAAGTTCTGAATAAAGGATATGTCTGTGTCCTCTGGATGAGTTTTTCAGCTTGTTACCATTCCTCAGTGAGATCCCATAAAAAAGGAAACAGAAAATTGCAACATAGTGTGAATCTGTAATGGCACTTTGAGGAAGTAGTTGTTTTGTAACAAATGACTACTCACATTTGTTGGAGCTTTCCACTAAGCTCAAGGATATGCACACTCCCACTTTATACTGATGGGAAAACAGTACACTAGGCAAAACTTGGATACAAATTTATTTTAAAATATATAAAAGCGTCACATAAGCTTAGCGCTACTGTCTTGCTACTAAAGAGGTTTTGGTTTCGGCGGTCACACTCCTGCTGATCCATTTACCTCTTTGCAAGTTTGGCGATTTGAAGCATTTATTACAGCATATCTGCTTTTGTAGCCTTACATTGTGGTGTTATCAAGGCTTATGTGACGCTTTTATATATTTTAAAATAAATTTGTATCCAAGTTTTGCCTAGTGTACTGTTTTCCCATCAGTATAAAGTGGGAGTGCGCATATCCTTGAGCTTAGTGGAAAGCTCCAACAAAGACAATATCCTGGGAATCCTGACTTTACTCCATGAGTAACCCTTGGATTCACACCAATGAAGATATTTACACCATATCTTATGATAGATTTTCCTGGTGACAGGCTTTCGAGCCTGAATTAAGGTATCAATGACCGACTCGGAAAAACCACGTTTTGACAAAATCAAGTGTTCAATCTCCAAGCAGTCAGACGCAGAGAAATTAGATTTGGATGTTTGAAGGGACGTTGAAGTAGAAGGTCCTGCCTCAGCGGCAGAGTCCAAGGTGGAAAGA